>NC_141685.1:1789441841-1790046955 GCF_964263255.1 Lissotriton vulgaris | reverse complement strand
GCCAGTGGCATAGCTGGGGGTGGGCGGGGGTGGGGGTGGTCTGTCCCTGGTGACACGTTTTCGGGGGCGAGGCCGAGGTAAGTTATCTTTATTTTGTATTTTATTCTCCCTCGTTTTCATCTGTCGTCCCCTCCCCTCTATTACCTGCACACCGGCTGTCACTGGGGGTCAAATTCAGGGACCGCCCCGGGTGACAAAAGCTCTAGCTATGCCACTGCTACAAGCAAACATCTATATAGGTTCAAAAACACATTTAGATGAAAAATCTTCCTTAGTCCTCTAGGTGTGCTGAGGGACGTATAAAAGCAAAGACCGATTTAGGATCAAAAACAGCATTTAGGTGGATAATCACATTTAGGCGTAATATAACCCATGGTGCAAAGGAAGGCGGAATGTGACATTATATGTAAGTCTAAAATCACTCAGTACAAAGATGAAAGGAAATAGTAAAATGTCACATCAAGAGCAATCGTGTGTTGTAAACTCACCTCTCTGTGTAATATCAAAAACCTCCTTCCTGTCAGAAATGTATAACTCCACGATACACGTGTAAGCAGATCAAAAATGTGAAAGAGAATTCAAATAAGCAGTCCTAAATGGGGCGAATAAGCCAATAGCCAGGTAGAAGACCAACAGCCTGCTCTGCGTGGATTTGTATGTTGCTAACAGGAATTCGAGTAACCATCTAAATCAGTCTGTAGCCAGATCTAAAGTGGAGAAGTTTGTCTGGAAACGTGGCAAAAAATGTTTGCTTGAAGAAATATATGAGTAACTCACTCAGCAAGGCAATGTAAGAGACAATGTGCAAGGTGTGTAGAAATTGCAGAAATTGCCCTGGGCTGGAAGCTTCAATTATTAGCATTGCATAAATCTCCAAAACAGCAGCAATATACTAAGATGATTTGCCTGTCTTCGCAAACTATTTCAAGGACTAAATCCCAGAGAGAGATATGACCAAGATTGAAAAAGCTGTATTTAATACTAATATTTTTAGGTAGCCCTTCTGACATTCCCGAGTGCTGTAAAACACAGGTATTACTATGTCGAGTTTAAAGATACACGATTCACTGACCTCAGATTCAAGGCAGAGATGGCCTTGCCAGCGTTCAAGTTGTATAGTTTAGAGCATAGATAGCATGAGCGTTTACCTCAATGAGCCATCTTGCTGGCGTTTTGGAAGTATGAGCCATGTTGATTTTATAATACTATTATTGTTAAGTATGTGCTTCTGAGGTTAGCTGTTAGGGTCGATTTTAATAACTTACCATCTCAATATTCCAGTTTATGCTGCCCATATGAATGATGAGTAGAAAGGGATCTATATATGTATACATGTGGCATTTTTGTAGCGCAAATCTAACCAAAAGGCACCAGGGCATGTCCAGGGGCTAAGACAAGCATAACGTCATCCAGTGATAGGAGCGGTAACTGGATTGTGGACGATTCATGCATTGTGATGTGGTGTTCTTTGAAGGGGCAAGTTTTCTAATATTTTTTAAAGTAGAGCAGTGTTGTGGCTATCCTAATGGGTACAGGAATGTTGTTCCATATCCTGGGTGCATAGATGGAAAATGCCTGCTGCATTGTTTTTCTTGTTTACATTTTTTAATCAGTAGTCTGATGGAACTCTGGCTGCGAGGGTGCTGAGAACCACAGTAAACTGGGGTGGTGATTGTGATGGCTGTGTAAATGATGGTGTTGTTTTGAAGATAGTGCTGGTTGTCAAGGGGAGTGAGTGGAGTTCTCTAAGGACGGGGGTGATGTGATCGTAGTTTTTCAGGCCTTGGATGAGGCATCCTCAGTGTGTAGGAGGCCCTTAAGGGGAGCCAGAGTGAAGTCTGGAATGCTAAAGAGCAGAGCATTACCATCATCCAGATGTGAGTGTATGAGGTCGTGAACAGGAGTTTTGAAGGGGCATCCTTGAAGAAACATTTTCACTTTCTTTAGAAAAGAAAGCTGGTACCAGGCCACTTTTGCTTTTTTGATAATGTGCTGCTTGAAGGTGAGTTTGGTGTCCAGAGTGAATCTCAGTGACTTGGCATTTAGCGAAAGTTGGGGTTATAAGCCATTAAGGTTCATATCATTGAGCAACGTTTGTACTGTTTCTTGATTGTTGTTCTTGGCAAATACCAGGAATTCTGTCTTGGTTGTGTTGAGCCTAAAGTGGTGCTGGACATCCAAATGTGGATGATGTGTAGGTTGTTCCTGCAGTAATGGAATTCTGAAACAGAGAAGAATTTCATGTAGAGCAGTTTGACATCAACATATTGGTCAATCTTAATGCTGCTATTTGTGAGTAAAGCACCATGCAGGTTCAGGTAAAGGTTGAAGACAACAGGAGACAGTATTGAACCCTTGAGGACTTCGAAGGTTAAAGGGATCTTTTGGGACCTGAGGGTCCCCATGTGGACAACTAGTTTTGGTTGGAAGTGAAGGAGGAGACCCAATGAAGGCCATTGCCAGAGACTCATATTTGAGACTCCATGGTGTGTATGAGGGTGGGATTTTTCACTGTGTCAAAGGCAGCTGAGAGATCCAGCAATATCAATAGGCAGGGGTTCCATCATTATGGAGTTGTACATAGGCAAACCATACTTTAAAAAAGGCCTCTAGGATAGACTGAACTAGATGTACCATAGATCATTTTTGCTGCTCTCACTACCCTGATAACCAATACGGACACCAAACACACTGAAAATAAGATGCCATTATAATCTAATCTGTGATTTTATTCAAAGTTTGATCTTTTCAGAGCATTGTGGGTAGGTGGAGGCCCCCTGAATCTTGAAGTTAGAATAACAAGGTAGAAAAATATCAAGGACAAAATATCAAATCCATAATATCAAAAGATAAGTGTAGGTTTTCTGTACCTAACTTCACATATGTACCTTGATGATAGATATTTATTTATTTATAAAGTTGTATATAGCGCGGACATGACCACCGGGGATCAAAGCGCTTCACGGTACCTGATTATCACTAGTTATACGTACAATCAGGAATCGCATATATTACAATACAGATGAGGTAGACATTGCTGTTTGATTAAAAGCAGAGGCAAAGCACAGACAAAGCCCATGGGGTTGTCAGGGCGCTTTACAGGACATAATTATCACAAGTTGTACATACAATCGGGAATCGCATATAATACAATATAGGTGAGGTAGACATTGCTGTAGGATTACAAGCAAAGGCAAGTAGGCTTCTAGGAGTTAAAGGTTTAAGATAACAATTTGTTCATGAGAAACATTTTCGCTTCCTTTTTGAAGGTGGTAAAGGAAGGGATTCTGCATAAGTCTGGGGGAAGATTGTTCCAGATCTTCGGGGCGATACCTGAGAAAGCTCTGCGTCCAGTTCTCTTTTTGTGGAAGAATTGAGGTTTTAGTAGTAGTGCCCTTCGCAATTGTCTGCCACCTCCCGACCGTTCTAGCTTTTGTGCTAAATAGCTGGGAGTGTTGCTGTGTAAGGCTTTATGTGTCATGCAGGCGATCTTTAGTTGTATCCTCTACTCGTAAGGTAGCCAGTTCAAAGCCTTAAGGGCCAGGGTTATGTGGTTATTTCTTTTTATTCCGGAGACCAGCCTGGCCACCGCATTTAGTGATGCCCTGAGCTGTGCTAGTTTGCATTTAGGAAGACCGCAAATAGTGGTGCTTCCATAGTCCAGTCTTGGTAGTACTAGGGCTTGGACTGCATTTTTAGATCAGACTGTGGGAGGAAGGGTTTAAGTTTCCTTAAGATACTCAGCTGAAAGTTGGCTCCTTTGGTAGTATTGTAGATTTGTTCCTGCATATTTAAATGTTTGTCGTTGGTGACTCTCAGGGATTTTGCGGAGTCAATGATGTGAGGGACGCAATCAAAGGAAGTAAGATGCTTCAGCCATGAGTCTATCTTGGGTGCATGATTGGGAGGGGAGATGAGGAGGAACTCAGTTTATTTGGTGTTAAGCATGAGGTGGTTGCCATTAAGTCAACTTTGGGTATTATGAAGAATGGCGTTGAGGGAGATGAAGTCATCTGGTGAATAGATTTTCAAATAAATTTGTGTGTCGTCTGCGTGTAGATGATATACAATGTTTGGAGAGCTAAGTGCAGGAGCAAGGGGTTCCATGAGAAGATTAAAGAGGATAGGTGATAAAGCTGATCCCTGTGGGACTCCTAGTGTGACCAAGGAAGGTTGAGAGAATGATTGCCACCAATACCGCTCCAAAATATCTGCAAAACCTAGTGCACCCCTATCGTCCCTCCAGGATCCGCCGGTCTTTCATGGCCAACCACACTGAAATTCCAAAGATCAAGCTGTCACGCATGGGTGGCAAGTCTTTCTCATTCCTTGGACCTTCACTCTGGAATTCAATGCCACATACACTGCGGTCTGAGCTGAGCTACATTAAATTCAGAAAGGCCTTAAAAAGGTGGTTGTTTAATATCTAGTATTCTGAAGCCATATTAACAATTGGATGTACTGCGCCGGGAAACCCTTTGTTGGGTAGCTGTGCACCTTATAAATGCAAGAAATAAATATAAATAATAATAATGATTGCTTCAACTTGATTCTTTGGGTTCTTTTGCTTAGGAAGGAGGTAAACCATTGTAACACTGGACCGGTTAGGCCCATCCTTCGTTCCAGTAAAGACAGTAGATTGTCGTGTTTAACCGTGTCGAAGGCGGAGGATAGGTCAAGAAGTATCAATAGGCACGATTCATTGTGATCAGGCCTTTTTAAGATGTCATCCATTATGTGGGTGAGGGCTGATTCAGTATGGTGACCTTGACGGAAACCGGATTGGTGATTATCTACGAGGTTCAAGCTCTCGATGTGGTGGCAGAGTTGAATTTGTACACATTTTTCAATTAACTTTGCCAGCGTGGGGATGTTGGATATAGGTCGATAGTTGTTGAGGTCGGTGGGGAGGGAGTTGGCTTTCCTTAGTATAGGTGTGACCTGCCCTATTTTCAGACAGTCCGGTATGGAACCTTGCCTAAGAGAGGCGTTGACAATTTTTGCCCATAGAAGTAGAATGGAGGACTTTATCATTTTGAATGCAGATGGGGGTAGGGGATCGTAGAAATGATTGGCAGGGTTGATTGCTAGCAGGGTGCTATAGATTTCTTATTCAGTGATGGGCGAGAATGAGTGCCAGTTGGCATTGTTCTTTGGTATTCCGGTCGGCAGGAAGAAAAGGTCCTTGATCTGTGAGTAGAGAATTTTTTCTTGGTCAGTAGATAGTTGTGGTTCTTTCTTGGATTGAATGTCGTTTTCAATGGTTCTAGTCTTTTCTAGGAAGAATTTGGCCAGCTCGTCGCAGTTGGAGGTAGCCGGGTTGCTGAGCTCCACTACATTTGCAGAGTTGTACGATTGTTGTTTTATGATTTCAAATAGCTTTTTAGGACAGCTTATGGCTTGGTTCAGCTGTGTTTTGAAGAAGTCACCTTTAGCTTTTGTGATTTTTCTGTTGTACGTGTTTCTCAGTGCCCTAAGTTGGTATAGATGATTAGCGGAAGGTGTTGCTTTCCATGCTCGCTCAGCTAGTATTAAATTTCGTCGGTCAGAGTTAAGATTCTCATTGAACCAAGGTTTGTAGATTTTGGTGAAGACATTTTTTTCTTGAAAGGGCGCTGTGGTATCAAGGACTTCAAGGATAGTGCCCTTGTAGAAATCCGTGAGATCTTGGACGTCGGCCATATCTGCTGATGGTGTCAGGGCGGAATAGCATTGGGACATCAGGGCAGTAGCATGGATATTCCTAATATTCCTTTTCCATTGTTTAGTTTTTGTAGGTTGGTTTTGTTTTGGAGTTACCTCACTGTTGATGGAGAAGAGGATACTGTAATGATCAGTCCAGTCACATGGGGAGATATATTCTAGCGATATGATGTTTCTTTTTGCTATGATGAGGTCTAAAGTCTCCCCCTTGTTATGGGTTGGGCTGTCACAGAATTGCGACAATTCCTGGTCTGCCAGAAAGGATTTGAGGCTTCTTACATCGTGGTCACCGGTATTGCTCCAATGGAGATTGAAATCTCCCAGAAGGATCTGCGGCACTTGTGAGTTGGCATTGACTGTAATGACGTCCATTAGCTCATCGTTGAACTTTGGATTGTCAACTGGGGGGTGGTATATTATGTGAAGTTGGCAGATGATGCCCTTGTCGTCCGAGATGTTGGTGCATAGATATTCACAAGAGGATAAGGAGATGGAGTCTGCTTGTTTAACTGTGATGGTGTTTCGATGGATGCAGGCAATCCCCCCTCCAGGTTTCTCTGTTCTATCCCTGCAAAATATATCATGACTAGGGGGGACCAGTAGGTCAAGGATGGGAGCAGAGGAACTCTTTAGGCATGTCTCTGTGAGGATGATGATGTCCAGGTCAATCGCAAGAATTAGGTCATAAATGACCATACCATGTTTGTTACCCGATCTGCAGTTGATTAGAGCACACTTTAATTTGCTAATCGGGTGAGTGAGAGTTGATTGAGTTAAATTGACCTTTGTGAGGTTTTCCCTAATTATGGATCTGTGGTTGTGAGTGGGTTCTCTATGTGGGTTGGGTCGGATGGCTTGGATGGTGCAGTCTAGGGACTTGCTATTGCCAGTATGACTTGTGTATGTGGCGTGAAGGTCATGTAAGTCATTGTCAGATAGACCATCCATAGATCTCATTGGATGATCCGGGTCATAATGGGAAGGTATTTTACTCTGTGTTATAATGAGTGGATGTGGAGTCGTGGATAGGTATCTGCTGGTGTGCTGCCTAGTATGGTTCGCTGTGGCGCTAGTGGCTTTATTAAAGTTTAGGAGTTCATTAGTTATTGAAGATAGATTTTTCATCTCATCCTTGAGCTGGGATAGACCTAGGGTTAGCTCGTTGAATCGAGCGGTCCAGTCATGGTTAGTGCACCCAATTAGGTGTGTGGGCGAGTGCTCCCCTGTATTGGTGGTTCCTCCATTGTAGTCTGATAGCGTGGAGAGCTGAGTCTCGGATTGGGTGGGAATATCTTTGTTAGTTTTTGATGGGGTTGGATAAGCAGGGAGGGTAGAAGGTGGGTCGGAGTGGGGGATGATCTTAAGAGGTGCTGCCATGATAGGGGATGCTGCACGTGGAGGGGGTATAGGCACTGTATGTAGAGTTTGGGTGAGCGGGTAGGGCATCAGGGGTGTTAGGAGTTGGCCGTGGATCAAAGTAAGTGTCAGGTCAGGGGGGTTTAGCAGATGGCTCATCTGCTAGTTGGGGAGTAGGAGTGTCAGGGAACTCAATATGGAGGTTGTCATCATCGCTTATGACTGTCCGCATTGAGCCTGAGGGCCCTGGAGAGGCAGAATAGGCTGAGAGGGATGTGTGGGGAGCATTAGGGGTTTGGTGCATCTTGTCAATACCTGAGACTGTCCTAACTGTTTCCGGGGGCCCTGGTGTGGTTGAGACAATAGTGGGGGACGTGTAGGTATCAGAGGGTTTGTGGTGCTCATTATCTATGCTTATGGCTGTCCGAGCTATACCTGTGGTCCCTGGTGTGATAGGGTCAGTTGGAGGGGGCGTGTGGGAATCATTGAAGAGGGTAAGGGGATGGGTAGGGTTCCTTGGAGTAGTTAGTGGATTAGGTCGTAAAGATTGTATGTCTTCTTAGAAAATGGGAGGAGCTGAGTCATGTAGGGAATTTCTCTTTGCTGTTAGCTACTCTTATAAGAATAGGAAAAATCTTGTCTATGAGAGCTAGGTTACTATCGGAGGCTTGTATGAGGATGATGCCATTATTATAAATGGATATAGTCGCATTCGCCTTGCAGATGTCTGAGGCTATAACCGTCAAATTGATGGCAGGAGGCGTTTTCCTAGTATTTGAGATTCAAAGCAAGGGAAGAGTAAGTCTATACTTCCTCTATATGCACATACCTTTGAATATTTTGGCGTTTGATATATTGCCCACAATATTCTTGTATCTGATATTCTTAGCCTTGATATTCAGTGATTCAATATTGTTAGGTAAATGTAGGTGATCCATGCAAGTCTCAGAACCCTGGATTCCCCAGGGTGTCTGTTTGTCAGAAATTCCTCAGGTTGGTAGGTTTCTTGTGAAAATTATGAGCCTTGGCGTTAATACCCACTGCTACTCTCATCATCATCAGTATGAGTGAATTTAAAAGAAACAATCTTGTGGTTTCCTTGTTGTATTTTGAGTCATTTCCTGTCACTAGTAAAAGGCCCAAATACACACATGGGATACCATTTTCATCAATAGAAGTGTGGGAACGCTGGGTGGTAGGACCAGACCTTATCCTCAAAGAAATGTGAGGAAAAGCTGTGATTTTAGCAAAGGTTTGACATTTTCTGGATACACTGGATAAGAAAACATAGTAGAATCCATGCAAGTCAGACAACTCTGGGCTCCATTAATTATCTAATTTTCAGGAATGTATAATGCTGGTAGGTTTCCTGGGCATTGGTCAAGCCATGGTACAAATTTTAAAGTTACCCACATCTTCAGAATGAGTCAATTGAAAGAAAAAATCATGAAGTTTCCTTATTACATTTTAGGCCTTTTCCCGTTGCAACTATTCAGCCCAATCACACATCATTTGTACAGAGAGAAGTGTGGTGACAATGAATGATAGGAAATTTGGGGATGCCTGCAGTTTCTGAAATGTTTCCTGGCAGAAATGTGAGGAGAATATGTGATTTTAGCCAACGTTTAGAAGGCATTTCTGGTCAAAAAACATAGTTGGATTCATGCAAGCCACACCAACCTGGATTCCTTTGTGTATCTTGTTTTCATAAATGTCTGGGTTTGATAGATTTCTCCAGGTGTTGTCCGAGCCTGGCATAAAATACCACAGCTACCCACATTGGCAGAATAATTGAATTGGAATGGAAAAATTGTGATGGTTTATTGTTGCGTTTTGGCCTTGACTTCTTTTGCTGATGTATGCAATAGGGCCAATCAGGCAAATGGGTACCCTTTTTATTGCGAGAAGTGTGGGATCACAGACATTACAACATTTGTGATTATCACCAGTTGAACTGCTCTCCATGTTTAACTTCCAAATGTAAACCAATGTGCAAAAAAACAAATATCCACCTTTCCTCCACTCATTGTTTTTGGGCACAGTTAAAAAAAAAAGCACACTGTTCCTTCATATCTGTTTTTCATTCTCTTGATTTTACAACATAAATTGGTGCATGGGAGTAAACAAATTAAAAATCAATATAAGCTGTAGCTTAGTTGATGACTCGGAGTATCACACTGTATTGGATACCCAACATGCACCATGAGCCAGATTGATCAATCTTTCATGCAACGCAGTGCAGCAAAACAACTTGCTGTGTGAAAAGGAGAGGGCAGAAATGTAACATATTTGCCCAAAAATGGCACATTCCTGCTCTCTGCCTGCGCTGGTGCACAATCTGTTGCCTAGCTCCAATTCAGGCTCTCTTGCACCAGGATTGTTTTTGTGCAGCAAGAGACATCGTCCTGCACATAAACAATCCTCTGAGGCTTTTTATTCTTTCTAATTGTGCTGTAGACTCAAGGGCAGCACAATCCTCAAGTCAGATTTACCAAGCCATGGCCCTGCATTGCTTGGTAAATTTGGACTAATGCAAGGCATGACAAGTCGCTGTCATGCGTTACTGTGTCTCGGGATGGTATTCCATGGGTGGAGCATGTGTGTTCCCATACATCCACTCATGCTATTTATGCATCCCCATTTTACCAAGACTGGGAAACCTGGGTGTGTGTCAAATTTGTATACCTTCCCAATAGAGGCACAACAAGGAGAAGTATCTTAATTTCTTCTTGTTGTTTTCTCTTTTTAAGTGTGCTGCGTTCTACAGCCGACATAGAAAGAATAAAACACTTCTAAGGATAGATTTTGTACAGGAGGTGTTCCTTCCTGCACAAAAATAATCCACCTGGATTGGTGCTAGGCTGCTCATAGTGAACCATAGCAGGAATGCACCACATCTTGATAGATATGGTGCATTCCTGCCCTCTACTTTTCACGCAGTCCAGCGCAGCAAGTTGACTTGCTATGTTGCTCTGTGTCAAATAATGATAAATCTGGGCGCAAGTGATTAGCCTAGATGTCGAATTAGGCAATTGCACGTGTGACACTTTCTTGTTTGCACTGCAGAAAGAGTATGTGAATGAATCAATCAGCTAAAACTAGAAAAAAACTATTCTGTATCTCCTGTCTTTAGAGTGGGTGTGGGGATGGCCTCTCAGCGAAGTTTTACATGATGTGATTCAGATGCACAGAAGATCTATGGATCTACAGGGGAGAATGGCACAAGGAATGATCAAACTGAGGCCATCTACATCAACAAGTAACCTTGAAATGGCAGAGTGGCTTGATACTCACAAGAGATATGATGCAATCCAGCAGTTAATAAATGGAATGCCCACAAGAATGAGAATCATGTTAATGCCAAGACCTATTAGCTCATCTGTACTAATGGGTCAAACATGTCACCCATTAAGAAACTATTTAAGACTTTCTGTCCAGTTTAGTTCACATAATCTTTATTTGGATATAAAAATCCATAAAAGACATTATAACATACATATGAACAAAACTTAGGGAGATCACATTCCTCTCTTGATAGAGTACCAATGAAATATAAAAATTACATTCTAATCATATCAAATACATTTTGATACTCTCTGTCATACGGCAGGCTTTCTAAATAGGTAAGTTTAATTTAAAGCACATTTAATAAATGTCGCTACTGTATAGCACATTTCCACATTATCTAAATGGCATACATTTAAAAGCATCTTTAAAATAAATAAATCTATTAATTATAAATAATGATTTTAAAAATTGTTTTCTAAAATCCTGATAAAATTTGCAAAAAAGAATAACATGCTGGGTGAACTGTATAGTTTCACAATTGCACGGGCAGGTCATCAGATTTTTTGCCCATGACCATAAAGTGTAAAGTGCATAGACGAAGCCTAGTAAGATAGAACCTATCCTGTATGCATGTTACATTCGTTAGATAGTTCTGAATAACATCCGACACAAAGCAACAATCAATATTCTGCCTTACAGAAGATTTAGGGGTTAATTACATGTCTGGCCAGACTCATGGTGGGTCAACACTTTGGGGGTCTTGCCGCTCTGGTACTGCGGACTCTGCCAGGGTTGCCACCGTTCCCTGGCGGTGGTGTGGAAGTCAAGAGGCATCAATATGCTTGGCGGGACTGTTGCGGTCCAGCTAAGCATATTTCGACTTTTCTCAACACCACTGGTATCACAGAGCGCTTTCTTCAATGAAAAAAGTGGTGGTGATAAAAGAAAGGATGCCCTGTGCCTCACTCCATGTGGATGCACACAGGGGGACACAACATGTGCTCCCCTCTGTGCACGCACCCCCAGTTCCAGCACAGCATGGACTTCACAGTCCATGCCATGCTGGAACTTCCTTTGACATTCCCATTGCAGTGCCTATTTTATAGGCACCGCCATGGGGACCCCAAATAAATCGCCCACCAATGACTAAAAAAGTCATTATATGTGGGGCGGTCTCTCACAAGTTTGGAGGTGAGGCAGGGTGTGGTCCTACTGCTGCACTCTCATACTTTTAATCAGGCTCTATTTTCTCCTAGTACTTCTCGCTGGCCCATAAAGGTTATCTTTAGCTCTTTTTACTATTGTTTAATATATTATGTGGGTCATTGAGCGTAAATTTTTTGTCTACCATTTGTAAGAGATTTTTCACATGAATGATCAAAGGGATCTTATCCCTGCCATCCAGTGTCAGAGAGTCCCTAATAATGTCTGGTAAATGTAATTCCTGTCTTAGACCAGATTCCATGCCAGGTCAGAAGTGCACTAATATAAAGAGCATCGTCTATAAATGTTTTAGCAAGTTCTTTGTAAACAACATAGGCTGACATGGAGCGGGGTACTGCAAGGAGCCTGCATAAAAAGGTATTCTTTAGGGCTTGTGATACATTTAGTGAAGATAAACCCCACAGAGTTGTCCAATAATTAGCGCTTTTGTTAGGTTAAGTCTTACGTCCTTTTCCTCCATAAATGTAGTAAAACATTCAACCAAAACCTGTAAGCTTTTTGCTGTTCGTGATATCAAGACTGCATCACCCCTGTATAATAGAAGTCAAACTGGGCAGTTTCCTACTTTAGTGGGATCAGCTACCATTTGTTGGAGGAATGCATTCACCCCGTAAATGTATGGAGAGAGTAAGAGTGTTGTAAGAACGCATCCTTGAGGGATGCCTTTTGTGATCTTGAACCCTGCGTGCATTTTCCATGATGCCATAATGTACTTGGGTAGTTAAATAGCTGTACAGTTGCAAGTCAGCACGTATTTTCCACAGCTTGACATGGCTGATGATATCAAAGGCACTGCTTAGATATGCGAAGCGCAAGTGTGGGCTTCCCTGTTTGCTACAGTGTATTTATTCACAAGTAGGTTTAGGTTGATACTTTGACCTAATGGCCCAACCTCATTTCTAAAACCGAGCTGTGAATTTGTAAGTGTGTAACAAAGAGGGTTTTGGCAAGAGCACAGTAAGGCTGTGCCAGATACTAAATGAACAAAGAAATTGCCAGTACTGTGCAATAATTTGTACTTTTAACACGGTGTTGAGCAGAAATTTACTCAACCCAAAGACCACTGATTCAGTCTGAAATTTTTATGAAAGGTGAATTTATTTCATTTTATATTTTTATTTTCTTTTTTTTATTTGCTTTTAAAACAAAGTGGACCAGTCAATTTGAACAAAAGGTTAATTTGGATGAGTGTTGACAATGAACTCATCTAATGGTCAACATGTAAAACACGCTTGTTTTGAATGGTTAATTCAATCCACAAAAACAAAAACCAAAGACAATGAGGTATCAATACCAAAAACACGAATTCACCAATACAACATGAAAAATGACGCTTTTGGACAACAATCAGACAATAGACAACATATAAAGGTGATGCGGTTAAGAACCTATATTTTCAATTCAAACTATTTGAACTAAGGCCTATTGCAGAATCTCTGCACTAATCATAGATAAGCCTATACATACAAATGACCACACATTGAATTTATATTTACAAATTTTCAAAGAAGGGACGGTTGGTCGCAAAACAGAATAAATCGGATAAGAGGGGGAAGGGAGGGTCGACGCGTTTCGTCTCCCTGCTTAAATTCAGGGATTCTCTTCAGGACCAACAGACATAATCTGAAAAACATAAATAAACAGACACTCAGTCAAGACCACACATGAGAGACCTTCAACTCACATACTGATCCGCACGATCTATTGTTGTACCTGTGTTTTCAAGTAACGATGTCGAAGTCATAAAGTCTGAAACAGAAAGAGTGGGCCATTCTGAGTCAATTGCAGTGCTTATAAGGGAAATTCAGACTTTTTGTGCAATGAATTAGAAAGGAGAAGCAACTTACATGATTGCTTGTTAGGATAGTCCAAAATTAATTTTGATGGAAGAATCAGGAATTGTGACCCGACTTTTCAGTCAATTTGTAGGCGATTCTGAAAAAGAGCAACCAAGTGTGTGATTGGCATGGCGTATAAGCCGCAAAACCATTAAATTACATAACTAACGGGAAAGAATCCAGTGTTCTTGTTGGATTGGTTACTTCTATAACCGAATGGTTGCACACAGTCGGGATGTTAATTGTGAATAACAAGCGGCGGACAGCGTGAAATTAAAAGTGTCTACCAAAGCGAGTCGCGCTCGTGCGAGGCGTCGTGGAATGGGGCGTTAGGTAGGAGCATCGTCATTTACCTTCTAGAATTGCTCTGTCCTCCTTCACTCGCTCCTCGCTCTCTCGTACGGAAGACGCCGTAAACTTTGGCATGTTCAATTCCGCGTTTGACCGGAAGCGGATATAAAGAAAACCCGGTGTTCATGGGAGATGTAGTCTCCACTGGTTATTGAGTAATTCGCGGTTATGTATTTAAAAAAGCAAAGAGCCAAAGAGTAATCCATGTGCATATCGGACGCCCAATTTTTAATTCGTATAGCACATGTTGGATGTTTCATTATTATTTCGTCCGTTGTTGTTGTCATATGATTGCCAACTTCTAACGCTTAAGAACCAATTACAAAGAAGTGTATGTGTCCTTTGGTTGCAGTAGCGACTCTTTGAAGTGCCTATGATACCACTAGAAAAGGGTGTTTTAATTAATCCAAAAATAAATAAAATAAAATAAAAGGTATATCTTATATACTTGGTTAGTCAGAAACTGAGGGCTGATTAGCCTATAACCGGTTATGCAGTTTGACTCACAAGTGATACAGTTCAGACATCTCGATGATCACTTTTTGAATCTGTTTCTAAGTTTATTGACTTATTTCTTAAACCGTTCTGCACCCAGGTCAAGTCTTTCCTTCAAGACACAACAGATTTTTTTAATAGATTACACGAACTTCCATTTAATCCAGAACATGACCTTTTAGTGAGTATGGACATTGTTTCATTATATACCCAAATTCCCCAGGATCAAGCTTTAGAAGTCCTAGAGATATTCCTGAACAAACGAGACATGCCATCTAAAATTCCAACAGAATTTCTTTTGGAGTTAGCCAAAATGGCCCTTACCAAGAACTACTTTAAGTTCAAAGACGATTTCTACTTCCAAATCCAGGGAGTAGCTATGGGGTGCCCTTTTGCCCCTGAGCTGGCTATACTATATATGAGTCAGTATGAGGACACATTCATATACAACAACAACCCCTTTTCGTGAGTGGATTGGTGGTTGGGTCCGATTCATCGACGATGTGTTCTTCACATGGACTGGGAATAATGAACAGCTTGAGCTGTTTCACACATGGCTCAATGACAGAACAAGAAACATCAAATTCAGCCTTGAATCATCCACAACACGCCTCTCTTTTTTAGATGTTGAAATTTATTGTTCAAATGGTCAACTAGTAACAACTTTATTTAGGAAGAAATCTGACCGCAACAAGGCCTTGGACTATTCCAGCAATCATCCGAGAAACCTAAAACAAAATTTACCAATAGGGCAGTTCCTCGGAATACAGAGAAATTGCACCTTCAAGGATGAATACCTGTCACATGCAAACATTTTAAAAGAGAGACTATTAGATCGTGGATACCCAGCCAAATTGCTGAAAAATGCAATAAAACGAGCGTGGTGGACACCGCGTGAAGAACTCCTTAAAAAGAAAGAGAACAAACAACTAAACCGGACGGTTTGTGTTTCAACCTTCTGTCCTGCATCCAATTTTTTGAAAAAAACAATCTACCAAAATTGGCATCTAGTAAAAGAAATCAATGAACAGCTAAAAGAAGTGCCACTTTTTGCCTTCAAAAAAGACTCAAGTATAGCCAATCAGATCGTCAGAGCGGCCGTACCCAAACCTAAGACATTGACTCTACGAGACTATGTAAGCCTACCCCCCATCACAGGCCATCACAAATTTGGCACTTGTTTATGTTGCAATTCAACTATCGAAGGTGACCTTTTCCAACATGGCGGCGTGTCATGGAAACATGACCAGTTCACTAATTGCAAAACGCGGAATATAGTGTATGCAATCACCTGTATTTGCAACAAGCTATACATTGGAAAAACTAATCAAGAAGCCAGACATAGAATGTCACAACATAAATCTCGTATAAAAAAGAAAGTACTTACTGCTCCACTTGTCCAACACTGGATTGATGAATCCCATGGGGATGAGGATTTCAAATGGACAATTATATCAAAAATAGAACCAGATCCACGAGGTGGTGATCTAGAGGCCAAGTTAAGACAGAGAGAAGCTATGCTAATTCTTAAGTTTAATACCACCATTACTGGCTTGAATGAGATGTCTGAACTGTATCACTTGTGAGTCAAACTGCATAACCGGTTATAGGCTAATCAGCCCTCAGTTTCTGACTAACCAAGTATATAAGATATACCTTTTATTTTATTTTATTTATTTTTGGATTAATTAAAACACCCTTTTCTAGTGGTATCATAGGCACTTCAAAGAGTCGCTACTGCAACCAAAGGACACATACACTTCTTTGTAATTGGTTCTTAAGCGTTAGAAGTTGGCAATCATATGACAACAACAACGGACGAAATAATAATGAAACCTATAACATTTCACATACTCTTGTTCTCCCTTTTTAAATATAGGAACAATATTACTTTCCAGAGTGCCCGGTATATATCCCTTTTTAGGTGGCTGTATATACTTGAGTAAGAATGGAGTCCCAGATGTAATATGTGACGTCATCAGCAGTGCATTGCAGGTGCGCAAGTTATAGTGAGTCCAATTAACTATAACGTGGGAATTTCAATGGTTTTATGTCAGTAAAATTTCCAGCTAACAATAACTGGTGTCAAACCTATGGTTTTTTCAGTGAATTTCATAGGCTTTTTAAATGCTAATTCCTAAGTATATAAGGCCTGAAACCTATTTTTTTCAGTGAATTTCAAAGGTTTTTTTAATGCTAATTCCTAACTATATAAGACCTGAAAGCCCACCAGGAATCTCCAGTATGAGCCAGGGGACTGCATTGCAGAGAGGTGTATTGAAGCCACGCACCTTTTTACACCTCTCCGCAACACAGCCCCCGTGCATGTTTGAAGAGGGGGAACTAATTCCACCTGCATACTGGGGGCCCCTGGGGGCCAACTAACCCACCTGGAACCTCCAGTATGCGCCAGGGGGCTGCATTGCAGAGGTGTAATGAGGCTCTGCCCCTTGTTACACATCTCTGCAACGCAGCCCCCTGCCACGTTTGCAGAGAGGGAACTAATTCCCCTTGCATACTGGGGGTCCCTGGGGGCCAACTAGCCCACCAGGAGCCTCCAGTTTGCGCCAGGGGGCTGCATTGCAGAGAGGTGTAATGAGGCCACACCCTTTTTTGCACCTCTCTGCAACGCAGCCCCTGTGCATGTTTGAAGAGGGGGAACTAATTCCCCTTGCATACTAGGGGACCCTAGGAGCCAACTAGCCCACCTGGAACCTCCAGTATGCGCCAGGGGGCTGCATTGCACAGAGGTGTAATGAGGCTATGCCCCTTTTTACACCTCTCTGCAACGCAGGCCACTGGCGCGTTTGCAGAGGGGGGACTAATTCCCCTTGCATACTGGGGGTCCCTGGGTCATATCTGCCCAAACACCGATATTCAGAACGATTGAAAATGACTTTTCTTGAGAAACATTTGGATTTGGATTATCATGTCCTATACTTTGGAAATTTTGAAAGACTGACTTTGAGGATGCTATAAATTACTCAAGTCTGCCCGAATTGTGTGGGTAAAATTGATACCTAGTCACTTTGAATAAGAATGTACTTACGTATCGTCTAACATTTGGAAGAAATATCTAGTTATATGACAACAGGATACCGACATACCTTGAAGGAAATAGGAACGCCCTGAAGAAGTTCTGTTGTACAGAACGAAACGTTTCGGCTGGCTGTTGTACATAAACTTAAGGAAAATAAAAGCATTTGAATATACACCAAGATTCAGCGCTTCAATAAGGACTCCAAGTGATATGATTTGATTGGACTTATTGTGCAAGTGGTGCTGTGTCAAACTTTGGAATATTCTCCACTACTCTCTACTACTTACTCTGTCCTACTCCACTACTCACAAATACTCACTCTCTACTACTCATTCTCTACTACTCTACTACTCTCTACTACTCTCTCTCTACTACTCTCTACTATTCTCTCTCTCTGCTACTCACTCTCTACTACTCTCTACTACTCACTCTCTACTACTCTCTACACTCTTTACTACTCTCTACTACTCACTCTCTACTGCTCTCTACTACTCACTCTACTACTTACTCTCTACTACTTACTCTCTACTACTCGCTCTCTACTACTCTCTACTACTCACTCTACTATTCACTCTACTACTCTCTACTACTCACTCTCTGCTACTCTCACTACTGCTCTCTACTACTCTCTACTACTCACTCTCTACTCTCTATTACTAACTCTCTACTCTCTACCTCTCTCTACTAGTCTCTACCTCTCTACCGCTACCTTTCTACCTCTACCTCTCTACCTCTACACCTCTACCTCTCTACATCTCTCTACACGCACACATTTTCACATATATATATGCATATGCATTTATATATATGTATGTGTATGTATATATATATACATACATATATAAACATATATAATCTGTATATCTATATAAATACAAATATAAATGCATGCATATATATATATATATACATATATGCATACAGATGCATGCTATTTACATGAAAGTTTAAAAAACACTAATAAAAGCAAAGCTAAAAAGCCACCTGATTACAAACAGAAAGGCTTTAACTTAAACGAGGGTGAGATCTATTGCATTTTCAATGCTTGTTTATTTTGGTTCCATCAAGAAGGCATTCAGATGTGTCACACATTTGCCATAAATTCTGAATGTTAGCACTCTAGTTGCTCATTAGATCACTGTAGTAAACCTACTGATCACCAGGGAAGTCTGCTGCTGGTATTCAAAGTGCATGTTTCAGTCTGCATGTCAGAATTTTTTTAACACCTTGGGTGCCAGGTGTTTTCCCCCTCCTGTGCTGGATTTTGCCATTTTGCTGTTCCCATGACGAGCTCAGCTGGTCATCAGCACACGACACCCGTGGGTGATGACGAGCTGAGCTCGTCATCAGCATCGAAGGGGTTAATGAAATAGAAGAGGATTTGAGAAGTCACTCAAAATGATCCCTAATTTTTTTTTCTGAAGCACTAATCATACTTTCTATGGCAAAATGAACCCCCTCATTTTGTTCCTTTTTAAATTAAATGTTTTCAGACTTACCACTTCATTCCAATCAGGATGGCTTCTGGTGTGCCATACTTTTGTCATAAGTAAGACTGTTAGCGCTCTAGTTGTTCTTTAGAACACTCTCGGACATTCTGTCATGGGGCTATACTTGGGCTACATCTGGGTGATATTTGGGCTACATTTAGGCTCTTTTGTCTCTGGTGGCCATCTTGGGAGACTGTATGTCAGAATTTTTTAATGAAATTGAAGAGGATTTGAGAAGTCACTCAAAATGTGCCCTCATTTTTCTTTCTGGAGCACTAATCATACTTTCTATGGCAAAATATACCCCCTCATTGTGTTCCTTTGTAAATTAAATGTTTTAAGAGTTACCACTTTATTCCAATCAAGATGGCTTCATGTGTGCCATTCTTTTGTAATAAGTAGGACTGTTAGCACTCTAGTTGTTCTTTAGAACACTCTGGGACATTCTGTCATTGGGCTATACTTGGGCTACATCTGGGTGATATTTGGGCTACATTTGGGCTCTTTTGTCTCTGGGGGCCATCTTGGGAGACTGCATGTCAGAATTTTTTAATGAAATAGAAGAGGATTTGAGAGGTCACTCAAAATGTACCCTAATTTTTCTTTCTGCAGCACTAATAATAGTTTCTATGGCATAATATACCTCCTCATGTTGTTCCTTTTTAAATTAAATGTTTTAAGAGTTACCACTTTATTCCCATCACGATGGCCTTTGTAATAAGTAGGACTGTTAGCGCTCTAGTTGTTCTTTAGAACACTCTAGCAGGCTGCAGTAGAACACAAAGGAATCAACTGACAGTCTCTGTCCTTGTTGGATGTACATGTTTTACTGAGAATGTCAGACTTCATTCTCACATGACTGAGAAAGATAATGTGAATTTCCAGAAAATATGCTTTCAGTTTAGCTTATAGATCCCCTTCCAAACCACTGTGGGAAAATCATGAGATATTAGTTTTCTTTCAAACATGATTCATGATATCACAGCAGAAGGCTTTTTCACATGAAAAAATCACCTTAGAACACACCACAATTCCTAAAATGAGTATGGTACCATCAACAAATGATTTATAGTGTAACTAAAGTCCTAAAACCCTCTATTAACTACAATGCTTTTTAATGAGGTGCTATGATGTATATTGGTCCCAAGATGACAGTGCTGACAGACAGTCAGATCAGATGTGTGGTTAGGCTCCGCCCAGATATATATATTTTTTTAACCTAAATTACTCAAAATCCACTGGAGCACATATCTTGAGACATAGCAAAGGCAATCGGGCTACCAGTCCCTACAATTTTGCCAAGTTTTGTGGAAATCCATTCAGCCGTTCAGGCTAAAAGTGAGTCCAACTGCCCTATGGAAATTAACATGGGGAAAACACGTTTTGGGACCCCCCTTTTATCTCGGCCCCTGCTTGATGAATCCCCCCCAAACTTTCAGGGAGGGAGCGGAGCGCAGCGAGGCAAATTTAAGGAAAATTACAGGCAGATTCCTCAACCGGCGCCAAAGTTATTCCCAATAGAATGTTACGGATTTCATATATATATATATATATATATATATATATATATATATATATATATATATATATATATATATATATATATATATATATATATATATATATATATACCACAACCCACTGGGGTGGAACCTCGTTTTTCAAGGACAAGTCACTACAGCTCACTTGAGTAAAGACTGGCACCACAAGTACCATCGGGCCACGGGCGTGGCCACGCCCACCTGGGCGTTTTTTCATTTATTTGAAAGGTGGTGCCGAAAATCGTCGTGCCTTTTCCTGCAGAGTCCATTTCCTTTGATAAAGTGCTCCACGCACGAAACGCGTCAGGACAGGACTTAATTTTGCTGCAAGCTGTGTTTCCCCCACCCTGCTTCCCTCGTGAATAAAATGTGGCTGAACATTCATCTTCTCGTGAAGCTTCCTTCTTAGCAGGCAACTTGTGTGTTTGAATATATATATATATATATATATATATATATATATATATATATATATATATATATATATATATATATATATATATATATATATATATATATATATATATATATATATATATATATATATATATATATATATATATATATATATATATATATATATATATATATATCTGCGCTCGCGTGCCAAAACACTACCAAACTCTCGGGGAGATTATTTCAAACGCCTTTATTCCACAGCGTGCTTGAATAGCAAAGAGGCTCAGGAAAAGTCAATCAAAACCCAGTTCGCCATTTTGTTCCTGACGCGTTTCGAAGGCTCCCGCCTTCTTCTTCAGAGGAAAGGCGAACACATCACGGGAGTGCAGGTTCCAGCCCTTCATGTAGCAATGGCACGCCCCTGAATGGGCAGTCCAAATGTCCCAGTGCCTGTTGGGACTGGAAGTCCTGTGTTTTCAAGGCGCCCCTCCTGTGGTTGAAGGCGCTTGGACAGTCTCCCCTCGCCTGCCAGGCGATATCACGGTGGTGGAGTAGGGGACGGATGACTATCCGTATCTCTAGCAACCTGGATGCTTGCCCTTGGCAGCTCCTTCCGTGAGGCTGCGTGGCGGTGCTCAGCGTTTCATGCAGGGTTACCGCTACGCTCGATTCCATCAAGACGCTGCTGCACTCTTCTGGCGGGTGTGGTCAGAAGGTGATGGATCCATTCAAGAAATCTGCACTCGCGTGCCAAAACACTACCAAACTCGCGGGGAGATTATTTCAAACGCCTTTATTCCACAGCTTGCTTGAATAGCAAAGAGGCTTAGGAAAAGTCAATCAAAACCCAGTTCGCCGTTTTGTTCCTGACGCGTTTCGAAGGCTCCCGCCTTCTTCTTCAGAGGAAAGGCGAACACATCACGGGAGTGCAGGTTCCAGCCCTTCATGTAGCAATGGCACGCCCCTGAATGGGCAGTCCAAATGTCCCAGTGCCTGTTGGGACTGGAAGTCCTGTGTTTTCAAGGCGCCCCTCCTGTGGTTGAAGGCGCTTGGACAGTCTCCCCTCGCCTGCCAGGCGATATCACGGTGGTGGAGTAGGGGACGGATGACTATCCGTATCTCTAGCAAGCTGGATGCTTGCCCTTGGCGGCTCCTTCCGTGAGGCTGCGTGGCGGTGCTCAGCGTTTCATGCAGGGTTACCGCTACGCTCGATTCCATCAAGACGCTGCTGCACTCTTCTGGCGGGTGTGGTCAGAATGGTGATGGATCCATTCAATAAATCTGCGCTCGCGTGCCTAAACACTACCAAACTCTCGGGGAGATTATTTCAAATGCCTTTATTTCACAGCGTGCTTGAATAGCAAAGAGGCTCAGGAAAAGTCAATCAAAACCCAGTTCGCCGTTTTGTTCCTGACGCGTTTCGAAGGCTCCCGCCTTCTTCTTCAGAGGAAAGGCGAACACATCACGGGAGTGCAGGTTCCAGCCCTTCATGTAGCAATGGCACGCCCCTGAATGGGCAGTCCAAATGTCCCAGTGCCTGTTGGGACTGGAAGTCCTGTGTTTTCAAGGCACCCCTCCTGTGGTTGTAGGCGCTTGGACAGTCTCCCCTCGCCTGCCAGGCGATATCACGGTGGTGGAGTATATATATATATATATATACTTGAAAATTTCCCAGGGTTTCTTTCTTTGTTTGGCATCATATGTGCATTCCTTTAAACCTGTGAGAGTTTGGTTTAGACCTACAATGGGTGTCCCCATATGTTGAGACAATTGTATGCTTCTTTGAAGAAGTCTAATGAGAGTGAAACACGTGTCAGAAGCTGCTTTCATTATTTCCAGGATGGCTTGGATTATACTTAACCAATCAAAAGCTTTATTGCTGAGCTTGGAGTGGTAAAAGATGCTATATCATGTTTCAGCCCGGCATTGATATCACTAGCAAACCCCTTTTTCTAAAGATTTTGCTGCAAAAAAAGGCAACAAATGTTGTCACTTTTTTTCCTCAGTGCGGATTGCACTGTGCAAATCTGTTATGGTTTAGTTTTCGTTTGGAACTGGTTAGCCTTGTACCTGGCCACTGCAGTGTGGATCTAGGTGGTATGACATCAGCATGTTGAATTTGCCTCTTGAGTCAGATTGCAGATGGTGCCTGTAATGATGGAAGTGTGGTCCCACTGTTCGTGATATTCCTGAATAAGTCCACTGAACACCTCTATGGTCTGGGTACTCCTTTCTTCTGACAACATAATTCTATGCTTAGAAATGTTGCTGGAAAAACAGACATTAAAGGTGGGTAGATTGAGATTTTCACCAGTGCTGAAGGTGCACTCCAAATGGACCTGCTCTCCACTAGATCTTTGAAACTTCTCAGAGTTCCTCTCTCTAAAATGTTGTCATTGTTTCATGAATCCTCATGAAAATTTCCAAGACAAATTCATTCACTCAGGTCCTTCCTGGACAGTTTCAGAGTTGGTCCCTGTGTCCTGAGGTTATTAATGTTGGCATTTGGGATATTATTAGTGATGTTGTCATCAATGGTGTCATTGAACAAGCCATGTGTGTTGAAATATGTGAAGTCATAAGCAGTACATGGCAGTTGCAGAATTTATAGTTAGCTCAGTAAACAATAGCTGGTGAATTTCTGTGTGTTTTTTTAAATGCTAGTTCTGCATTATTTCAGCACCTTACTATAATATCACTTTAACCTTTGTTTTTTTCAGCAAATTGCTAGGGTTTGTTGAAGGTAAGCTAAATGCTGATTACCTTGCAAACCATAATGTCAATTTAAATTTTGATTTTCTTCGTAGAATTATGAGTGTGATGATGACATTTGCAATTCTCCTCCAACTTGGTGAGCATGGCTAGGGGTGGGTGAAGACTCTGCTCCGACGTTGAAGTTTGCAGACTTTTGCCCACTTCATGCTCCATGTGGAGTGTGGAGTTCCACAAAACACTGCGAAGCGATGCAGAATTTTTTCTTCCGGGTGGTTCACCAACTGTAAGTTGGTGAAAGCTCATGTGACAAAAATCAGGCTGGACTGCCTCTCGGCGAGATAGCTCAATGTGGACGGTCGCGGCAGACGACAACCGCTCATGTTGAGGAAGATGCTTCTCGATTAGAATGTCTACTCGAGTGCCAGAAAGCAGCAGCACCCTTTGGCATGACGCAGAGTACCGTTCGCACTTATTTTACAGTGCAGGACAAACTTCCGGCACTTAAAATCAGTTCGAGCAGCACAACTTAACATACTCTGCTGCTGGTGGAACGTGGCAACATTTTCTGTCACTTCGCAGAGTTTCACAGAGTAAAACTACATGAACTCACGTGGCATGCATCATCATTGGCACCGATCCACAACCTGGTATGATAGTACAAACATGGCGGACTGAAAAAGGGTGGGAGTTCTTATGTAAATCTTAGTTGGACATGTGGCAGGGATCCAAAAGATAAAACGCAAAGAAATTCTGTAGGAAAACCCAGGGATATTTTCCTTGAATTAATTGGTACCCTAGACATAATTTAAAGCACAGTTTGGCTCATGTGGTGGAGTTGCAATGTGTCAAAAAAAGTCCATAATTAAGTCAACATGTTTTGGCCATCCTTAAAAGCCCACATCGATCTAGGGCCTTCATCGGGGTTTGGGGTGTCCCTGCCTATTGAAGCAGTAATTGCCATGCCACAATTAGGCCTAAGGCTCTCATCTTTTCAGGAAGACTTTCCTTCACAAACCTAGAAACAAAATAACATGATGAGTGCACAGTTGAATTAAAGGTACAGGACTGACCCTTGGCATAACAATTACAACACAAACAGTAGTGACCTGAAGAAGCCATTTAGCTGGTGGGACGAGAAAGAGGGAACTTCGGACTGGTAAAAAAAAGCCCTGGTACTACATCAGTCTCATGTAAAGGTTTTTCAAAAATAGAAGTAATTTGCATATAAAGCCATGCTACATTTGAGGGAATAAAGGGAAGCACATCAAACCATTGCAGAATGTTACATGTGCTCTTGCACATCACACAGTTGGGGGTAAAGATGTAACAGAAACAAAAAAATAAAGATAGAACACAACACACTCACATTTCTTACCTTAAATTCGGGAGATTAAATATCATGCACTTCTGGTGGGATGCTCTCTCCTGTAGTTACACTTAATTTAGTAGAGGTATAGCATTATTTAAATATCTTGTCCTAGTTTGACACAAAACATCTGGCACTTGGAAAGTACCCCGCTTATGAATAGAATGAGGTTAGTATGTGGCGGATATAGTACTCATTTTGACCCTGAGGTCCTAGATGGCATTAGTACTTTTGCCTAGTTTACTCAAAGGACATAAGTTCAACTCACCCAGGTACCTGGTAGAATTATTACATGTATGCAAATGTCCAAGGTGAGTCACAATAGCCACAGGCTAAATGTCCATTGTAAACATGTGATGCTTGAGCAAATGAATTCCTGAGTACCCAAAGTAAGGCCGCCTGTGACTGTAGCACCAATCATACCACCAGTTTATTGGTGTTTATTGTTGCTGAAGTCACCTATTTCAAATGAAAACTATACACATGACTTGGTTTTGCTGTTTTCCTTTGCCAGTTTTGCTGCACATTTTACAAATCAGTCTAGACTGGTTTCAAAGCAGCTTCACTCTTCTTATGAAAAATTCTAAGTCATCATAACAGAATACACCTTCCTTTTCAATCTGTACTGAGAGCACACAATATTGATTTAAACAAAACATGAAACAGTTTTTATAACCAAGTTAGATGGTTATTCGGTCTTTCAGTCTAATGGGGAATCTCAGCACAGATGTAAGTATCAATTACAGATTAATGTAAGTATATGCATGTTTTCCATTTAAAGTATCTTACAACAACAACCAAACAGCAAATAACTGTTTGTGTGATTGTTGCAGCAGTTGTGAATTGCTTATGTTGAATAAGCAAGTAACACAAAATGAAACAAGTGTTCAACCTTGGCTCGGTATCTCCCTAGTAAGAGGATTATTTAAACCCCTCCTAAGAGAGGGATTGTATTTTCCTAAACATTTACACCCACATGCATCATTGTAGGAATTTGCGATTCCTAAATTGCGAAAATTAAGGAATCGCAATTTAGAAATCGCAAATTCCTATGCATCAAGAAATCGCAAAAGTTTTTGCGATTTTTTAATTTTCCTTATTTGCGATTCCTTAATTGCGAATCGCAAATAAGGAATCGCTTTACATTGATTCCTATGGGCCTAGAGGCCCATAGGATTCAATAGGAAGGCATTCTCATTTTGCGAATTCGCAATTAAGGAATCGCAAAATGAGAATGCAATTTCAAGGGTGCAGGGGGGGGGTCCAAAGGACCCTCCCTGCACCTCTGAAATGTCATGTAAGTACATTTTACTCACACACATGTCCCAAGGGCATGTGTGTGTAAAATATAAGTTCCAAAAATGCATTTTTTTGCATTTTGAAACTTTTTGCAAATTATCATGAAGGTTTACTTCATGGTAATTTTCCCCTTCCAAATTGCGAATTCGCAAATTAAAATAAATCATGCATAGCATTTAAGAAATCGCAAAATTTGCGATTTCTTAAATGCTAGCCCAATTTGAGAAATCCCAAAAAAATGAGATTTCTTATATTGCGAAAAATGAAAATAAAATGATGCATCCCAAAAAAGGTTTTTGCATTCGCAAACGTTCGATTTTTGTGATTCGAATGCAAAAACGCTTGATGCATGTGGGCAATTGTTCCAAAACAACTCTAGATCAATAAAGACTAGTATCGGCTATGTTGTATGATGTATATAAGCAGCCAGATTGTCACTTCATACACTAGTTCCAGCTAAACCAGTAATATGTACAACTCACCACTTTCAAATTTTACCAGCTGCCACTGGGTATAACCTGTGCTGTCTGCACAGTCATTTAAAATTGATATTGTTTGGTAGGAACAGGTTTGGAACAGAATTTGATTCAGGGTCAGTTTCACCTCTTAGGAGATTCGCAAAGCTCTTTTTAAAGAAAAAAAGCATGATAGAGGTTTTCTGTGTTTCCACTTGGCAAGTGAGAACTCCAAGTCAGTGGATGGCTGTTCTAGACGATGAACACAGGTTATGAGTCATGATTCATTAGCATTGGGTATTTGTTACTGGCTCATCTACAATTCAATCATGTGACAAGGAGCATGCTCTTGTCTTCGGTTCATTTTTGTTTCAGTAAAGATGCCAGAATAACAGTTTAGGTATTGTACCATGGAATTTCGACACCACAAGCATCCCCACATACAAATATCAGTACGAGAATATCACAGCCCAAAATATCAAAAATATGATACACCTATGTAAAATGCCAAAATATAAAAAATGTACATGTAGTTAATAAAAATATCAAAAACGATATTGAGAATCGGAATATTGTATACATAATACCAACATTCCTATATTTATAATAATGCCGCAAATGTTAACAAACCACAGTATCAGCAATACAAAGCATGATTATACGTATTAATGCAACTTAAATTCATTACAAACACACTTTACAGAAAACAATAAACAAATAAAAGGTCATTAGAATCCAGTGCACAATGTGAAATACACCAATCACAACATAAGAAAACAAAACAACACACCAAATCTTACATTTAATCAATTACCATAAAAGAATGGCAGTTTATAGATAACCTTGTCCTGCTGCCAAATGAGAAAACAAGAAGTCAGCCACACTGCCCAAACATTTACAAAACACTACAAAAAAACGGTAAGTAACAAACACACATTTTCACTAAGACCCCAATCCTACCTCCTCACTCATATCTCTCTCCTTTTCCTAACACTACAGACCTACAATGAAGACACAACTAAGCACAATAAAGGCAACCCAAAGGGAAAAGACAAAAAAGTCTGCCCCCACATCTAAATATTGGACAAATACAAGCATATGCAATTAAACAGTTGAAATCATTAGTACAGTACACACAACAATATAGATAAAATAAAACATTTTACTCAGTGTACAACATGTCCAAAGGAGAAACACTCACTGTTGTTCAGTAATAAAATTCCCTGCACAAAGACACTTTCACAAGCTCCAGTGCTCCATTAAAACCCAAATAATTAGACTGCACATCTACCAACTGTGCCAAGCTTTAAAAAAAATCTTTAGAAAGGCACACACTATCACACAAAACAATTTAGAATATCTTGTTCATATTTTTTTATCCGACAAAGAGTACAGCATGTTCAAAGAAGAAACACTCACTGTTTCACAGAAATGACAACCCTGACTAACATAACGAGGGTACACTTGCAACAAAGTACATAGCAGCAATGAACGTAGCAACTGCAAATGCACCAAACAGTACTTGAATGTTTTCTATCTTAGAGTAATTATTGTATATTTTGAGTAGAAAGTATCACTAAGCATAATCCTCCACCATATAAGGCAGGTATAGAGGTCTGAAATATAATTCAAGACCACACAGACACTCCCACAAATTCTAGTGCCCAAGTGGAACAGTAGCAAAAGTGTATGCCCACAAATTCTCAATTCATTGTATTGCACAACTACCAACATGTGCCTAACTTTAACCCCTTCGCTGCGGTGGCAATTCAGCCACAGCGCTGGGGGGGGGGCAGAGCGGCGGCCGCATGCTCGTGACGGAGCCGCTCCGTCACGAGCCGCGGTTGCGCTGTGCTCATGACGGAGCGGTTCCGTCTTGGCCCGCCTGCTCAATAGAACGCGCTGCGCAGGCGCGGCGGCAGGGCCATGACGGAACCGCTCCGTCATGAGCACAGTTCAGCCGATGCTCATGACGGAGCGGCTCCGTCATGAGCATGCAGGGGGTTAAAAAGCATTTTTAGAAAGACAAGCTCTAACAAAATAGCAAATCCAACCCCTAAAACCTTTGCAGAGATAGGCATTTCAGGCAACCTACTACTTCCCCACACAGAAGAAAAGTTCCTACCAAATGACAATAAAAATAATGAGAAACACATTTAAGGTTTGCTACAGAACAAAACGTGCAAGAAATAAAACAATGAATGAATAATGGCTAATAGGTGGCACCTTGAAAACATGTCCACTATCTTTCTACTAATTATACACCATCCATGATACTAATGTACCATTGTTATTTTCTGTACTACCCAGTACACACTCAAACCTGTATTTAAAAATGTTTAATGAACTAAATGATAAATGAGCCAACTAGGCACCCGCTAAAATACTCTTAGATTTTGAGCTTGCTATGATACACACTATATCCAAAGTGCATTCAAACAAAGAATACAAGGGTGCATATTTAATTATAACAGAGTCAAATGGCTTGTCTTACAAAATCCACCTGAAGTACAGAATACTCAACAAATATTACATTACAAATCCAAATGAAAATATATATATTTAAACTAGTAGGTGTGCCGCCCAAATAAGTAAAAACATATTATGACCTGCTAATAGATTATAGATTTTACAGAGAAAATTAAGACAAACTAACCCACCTCCTTGATAACTTTGAGGACTCCTGGGTTGATTGTCTCTACTGCTCTGGAAACAGACCCCAAGCAAGATTCTACATTAACTGGTAGAATGTGTGGTCAACAAAGAATCCAAAACATACAATGGAGCAGAAGGATGGCACAAATTATGTCAAGTCCAATTGGCAGTCACCATGCTGCTATATACCATTCAATTAAAAAAAGAGTGCAGCTACCAAAACTTAAAAATTAACCAAATGCATATTAGAGTCTCTACAACCAAAAAAAAGAAGCAGCAAAACAAATCTTTCACACACAAGACATTATTTGCAAAAAGGTAATCTTATAAAAAGAAATACTACTGCTAGACTAGATAGACTCCATAGTATACACGCTTCTATAAATAACTAATGTACACCAACAGAATAGCACATGATTTATTTTTCCGTTGAGTAAATAACATTTATTTTACTCAACTAAAATAAAACACTTTCGTGAATTAAGCATAAAACACAATATAAGAAAAAATAGTTAAAAAACTAAGAATACAAATACATTTAAACCCAATGATATAAATTAACTACATCTTCATATACACCATTTCCACCAATTAATAACACATTTCAATAATACTCACAATTTAGTAGCCGTAGGGTTCCTTCATTATCCCATTACTCCAATATAAATCCACTGAATGTCACCCCAAAAAAGGCTAAACTCAATCCCAAATCAAGTTTGAAAAAATAACTGCATTGAAAATATACCTTAATGCAGTGGTAGAAATCACAAACAAACTTAAAGAAATAAAATAAAGCTGATGCAAAAAGAAACAACAGTAAACATTTTGTTTTAAAAAGAGAGCTATTAAATCATATTTCTAACATAAAAATAAAAAGCAAAATCCAAATGAAAATTTGTCTAAGAAAATACACCCCACCAACATAATCACAAATACCATTAAAAAAGCAATCAAATAGCATGCATATAAATCACATTTAATACCGCAGCATATTAAATACAAACATATTAAACTACAACTGGTCATCTCAACCCTACAAACCTAAAAACGATCTTGGCTCCAACCAAAAGAACAGTAACTATACATACCACACTAGTGAAACCCATATAAAGTTTTAAAACATTGCAATTTACATAAAAACTACATTCTACACACTACAATACAACTACAAACACCAAATACTCACAATACAGTTTAAAAAGAAATATTAAAATTTACAATTTCTTACCGTAACCAATGACATGTTCAATCCTCTCCAACTGTAGTTGGTCCATCCAAACTTGAACTAAAAAAGAGACTAAAATTACACATACATATAAGAATAATTTGCAATAGAAATACAAAAATATCTGGACATCCGGAAATGCACACACATATTTGTTTTTTGTCCTCATTTATGCGATCTTTGTGGTCATAGCAAGCAAGGTCACCTTGTATTGAGTGGAGTGGGGGCCGCCCTTGGACAACGAGGTAGTACCATGTCTTAAGAACCTACAAATTCTTTGAGTTTACCCATCACAGATCCTCCTTGATGGTTCACTTGAATTTGTTGGATTGCATTTGTTAGAATCATTGGACATCCCTTCCTACTTTTGCCATATAATCCTTGTCCCAAAGTTCCCAATACTTAGCATGTTTGCTTTCCCCTCTATATTTATCCAGTTTCCTGACCTCATCAACTGAATGAAGCCAGTCTGCCACCTTAGGAGGAGATGGGAGAATCCAATGTATACACACCTCACAACTTGCTAATAGGATTTAAGTAAACAATAGGTGTTTCTTATTTTACTTAAAACAATAATGGGTTCATTTGTGTACAGAATGCAAAAAATAACAGTAAATGTGCTTACCTTAATATTTATGCCTAGAACTTTGTCAATAATCTTACCAATTTCATGCCAATAGGTAACAAGATGGGGACATAAGTGGAACATGTGGATATCGTTCGCCTTTATCTCACCGCATTTTGGACACATTTTCCTCACCTGGTTATTCATTTTAGATATTAATTCAGGCATCCAATAGGACATGTGTAAAGTAGAACAATATTTTTTCCTAAGGGGTGCAGAAACTATAATATACCATAAAAAAGTGCAGGAGGCTTGCCAAAGTTGTTGCAAGTATTGAGCCGGAAAAGCGTTCTTCCTGTTGTCGTCTGGTGTGGTGAATTCATCCTTGTCCCTCTCAATCAGGTACCAGTACCACTTTGATATTTCTTTTCGAGCATTGTTTTTTAGTGTTTCTTCCTCCAGTTTCCCAAAATGCTCTGGATTTGTGTCTTGTGCTTTAGACCAACCAGCCAATCGATAGTATTTGAATCTTGTGATTTCTGCGTTGGTTCTTTCAGATAATAAGTCCCAGCTCTTTGGTTAAGGTTTATCACTCCCACTCTAATAAAGGCTATGTTGGGCAAAGTGTTGGACATTAAGAAGTTTAGATTTACTATTTACACTCCAACCTTAGCTACATTGGGGGAAAGTGTTAGATACTGAAAGGTTCAGATTTACTATTCACACTGCCATCTAAGCTACATTGGGGAAAGTATTGCACACTAAGCAATTTAGATTTAGCGTTCCTACTCCAGTGTAAGCTACATTTAAGAGAGAATTGACCAGATCACTATAATTGGAGCCAGTTACCTACAGATTCTGGATAGATTGCTGAAATATTGAATATAGATCTAACAAATTGCACATTGTATTCATTCTTTCACCTTACAAGTGTAAGCCATACAATATAAAGCCATATTGCAAAAGTAACATCAACAATTTGCAAATTCTATTATCTATCACATTTCTCAACAACTGACTAATATATATATAAATGTACATCAATCTCTTTGTCCAGGTCGGCATACAATCTATGCTAATGTCTACCTGGCTTATTCTCTTTTGTCTATTGGGTGGAATCACCAATATTTAAATTAGCCAAGCTAAATTCATTCTAAGTGCTAGTTCCTCTTGACATGAAAGCTTGTTAGCCCTTTCGTAAGAATGGAACACAGACAATATCCATAATACTTACAAAGACCTGATTGCCTTGATCAAGCTAAAACTATATACTTTTGCAACCACACTTATTAATTCATAGCTTAAGAAGATCTGCTTCCCAATTAAAGCCACTGTACTTTCATCCTAAAGGGCAAATGTGATTAGGTAAAAAGGTTTTACTATTTGGCTACGGGCTTGCCTAAGGCAAGCCCGTCTTCGCCCGTCATCGCCAAGACATCGCCTCTCGCCGGTCCCCCTGCGCAAATCACATGGATGGCATATCACTATGATAAAAATTGTCTCCTTGCACTAAACCCGGGCCAACGTGGCGATAAGTTAGTGGGCTGCATCGGACAGTCTGACCTACATTGTAAGTCTTGTAATTTTGTCACACCTAAGCCATGCCTACCTGGACACAAAGCTAGTATGATAAAATATACCCCGCTCACGATTCTCCAGCTTAATGTCAGGTCCCTGGTAAAGAACTACCCTGAGGTCAATACTTTATTAACTGACGAGAACCCAGATATACTATTCCTGTCTGAAACCTGGCTCAAGGATGAGCTAACCAGCATTCCGAATCTCATGCTGCCGGATGGATTCTCAATGAAATCCATCAATAGAGACTCCAGGGGAGGTGGCATAGCCGTTATTTATAGAACGCTATACTCCTGCTCCTTTCTAAAGGAAGACATCGTGGGATGTGAGTGCGCCCACTTTAAAATCACCAATAGCCCTCACTTCTCCCTCTCAGGCCTTTTCATCTACCGACCCCCGGGCCCCACCTCTAAATTCACGGAGGAACTCCTAGAGGCAGCCCACGCCCTGGTTGTGACCTCCGTCAACTTCACTATACTGGGAGACCTTAACCTTCACTTTGACTCCATCTCGGATCCCACCATCAGAAACCTCCTGGCGGACCTAACAGCCCTGCAGCTGATCCCTCTTATCCAGTCCACCACGCGCTCTGCGGGTCACCTACTCGATCCTGTTTTTACCAATATCCCGGAGGCCAGAGCTGATCCACCCAAACCCATGGGTTGGACCGACCACTTTCTCATTAAATTTGTGATATTGGCTGACATCCAGACCAATAATGACCCGCCTCCCTCCTGTCTTAAGCGGCCCTGGCACAAACTCCAAAATAAGGATCTCTTTGCTACCTTACGAAAACGTAACCTCAAAACCGCAAATGACATTAATACATCCTATGCCTCCTTTCAGGATTGGATCATTACAGGACTTGACACCCTCATACCAGCCAAATGGACTAGAGGACGTAGCACCCCCTCTAACCCATAGTATAATGAAAATTTGAAACTCTTAAGAAAGGAATGCAAAGTAGCCGAACGTAACTGGAGAAAGGATTATAAGGACAGGGACAAAGCTCTTTACCTGTCCAAACTAAAATTATACCATAAAGTCATACGCGCGGCCCGCGCATCCTTCTACGCTAAAGAAATTGACTCCAGCTCCAACCCTACTAAAACCATTTTTAAACTGGTTCAAAAACTGCAAAACTGTGGCAACCCTGCCTCGTGTATCTCCTCCACACAGCAGTGTGAGGACCTCGCCACTTTTTTATTGAAAAGGTAAAGAAAATCTATAACACCTTCTCACAGAACCCTTCTGACTTCATTAGTTCCTCCGACTCTCCCTTTAAAGGCATCAGACTTTCTTGCCTACCTGAAATCTCCCATGGGGATCTGGCCAAACTCTTTAGAAAGGTTAAATCCGGCGCCCCCTCAGATCCCATGAGACCGGCTCAATTTCTAGAGGCGCTGGATTTCTTTCTTCCATCTTTGGCCACGCTTCTCAACCTTTCTTTTTCCTCGGCAATGGTCCCAACTTGCTGGAAACAAGCTTGGGTCACCCCCATTATCAAAAAGCCGGCCCTGGACCCGACAAAGCCGGAGAACTATAGACCCATCTCACTGCTCCCCTGGGTGTCTAAACTGGCAGAAGCCCATGCTAACACTGTACTATCAGACAATATGGCCCAAAATAGGATCTTAGACCCTTCCCAGAATGGGTTCAGGCCAGGGCATAGTACGGAGTCTGCCCTTCTATCCACCACCGAACATCTCCGGAAGGTATTAGATGCCGGTCAAAGTGCTGCGCTGATATTGCTCGATCTCAGCGCAGCCTTTGACACGGTTTCCCACAACATCCTGCTGAAACGCCTGGAAGACATAGGGATTAGTGACCTGGCCCTCGAATGGTTCCGCTCGTTCTTGACGGGCAGATCCTTCAGAGTCTCAGCACCCCCGTTCACCTCCCGGTCTCACTCTATCGGCCAAGGAGTCCTGCAGGGCTCGGCTCTCAGTTCATCCCTTTTTAACCTTTATGTGCAGCCCTTCGTGGCAGTGGCCAGAGAATGGGACCTCACACTGGTGTCGTACGCCGACGACACACAGCTGGTGATTACCCTCACTGAGGCCCCCTCAACCTCTGCCACGAGATTTAGGGACGGACTGGCCGCAGTCGCCCACTGGATGACGGTTAACTGCTTACAGTTGAACGCAGGGAAAACCGAGGTGCTGCTCCTTGGTAAGAAACCCAGCTGTTGGAGCAACCACTGGTGGCCTTCCTTGCTGGGCCCCATCCCTCCCCCTAAGACTTTGGTAAAAAACCGGGGAGTTTTGTTAGACTCCTCGCTGAGCTACCAAACCCACACCAAAAGAGTGGCCGCTACGTGTGTGGGCCTGTTGAGAAGCCTCTACCCTATTCTTGGCTTCTTCGATCCCAAAACACGTCAGCTCATAGTCCAATCTATCATTCTTTCTCGGATGGACTATGCCAGCATCCTGCTGATAGGCGCTAACAAAGCAGAGACAACAAGGCTTCAACAAATTCAGAATTCTGCGGCTAGGGCCATATTTTTTGCCTTCCAAGAAGATGCTCTGCTAGAGCCACCATTCAAAGACTCCACTGGCTCCCGGTGGAATCTAGAATCCAATTTAAAGCCCTCACCACTGCTTTTAAAATCCTCAAAACAGATGGCCCTGAACTCCTCCGTCCGCTTTTAGTACCCTACACCCCTCAGCGCAATCTGCGCTCCTTAGGTCAACATCTGGTAGTAGTTCCCCGCACAAAACTCTGCTGTGTCGGGGGTCGCTCCTTCAGAGTCTTGGGAGCAAAACTCTGGAACTCACTTCCCCCGAACATCCGTCGCCTTGACAATCTGTCCGCTTTCCGTAAGGCAATTAAAACCCATCTGTTCCCACTGTACTAAGCCTTCGGCCTCCCCCTCCCCCCCCGCTCTCAGTAGGTTATGCTCTGGTTTCTCAGCGCCGGGACGCCCCATTGCTGGGGCAGCTGTCGCACTCTAACAAACTTGTAACATAACATAACATTTGTGTCAGACTCCAGAGTTATACTTGGTCCCTAAGAAGGTTTCAGATAACCAATTTATCTAACAAAATTCTAAACAATTTAAAATCTCTAAATATGACAAAGTGCAAAGTGTCCTGCACCGAAAAATTATCGCAGCTGCACGGTGGGGCCAACTCAGGCTTCTGCCAGCTCTCAAAAGAACCCAAATAATAATGTAACAAATTAAATCTAAACTTTGTTAATAAAAACCTGTGATAGGGGAATGTGACAAAGCTCAGATAGGGGGCGAGTGAGGATGAGCAAACCAGAAGGCTATGAGCCCTTACCGCTGGTTTCAGCAATTCGTATTCCTCCCGCCGTGCTTCCTGCCTATCCCTAAATAACTTTTTGATAATAACTATATCCTGTCCCTTAATTTTTTCCGGGGATAGAAAGAGTTCCGGGCGACCCAAATCTGTGAATGTTTTCGCTATATAGGCCAACCATGGAATACTATTATGTTTGTCCAGGGATAAGACGTTGAGCAAAATTTTATGGTTCAAAGGGAGATCTTCGTTCGTCCACATTTTCAACCTCAAAATCAGCGGTGCAAGGCTCAGGGTATCAGACAGATAGGGCAAGCCCACCTCTTTGTGGATAGAATACGTTGGGGTTGATTGTGGAACTGAGAGCAGAGATCTGATAAATCTGTTCTCTGCTCTCTGAATTGGGTCAAGGTTTACATACCCCCACAAAGGGGAACCGTATGACGCTATGGCCACCGGTTTACTCATATAAATTTTCAAAAGAGCTTCCATGGGCCTGGCCCCTAACTTGCCAGCAAAACCCAATACTGCTGAAGACGATCTTATTACTGCCAACCTTTTTGCTCTTATCTGGGGGCCCCAAGTTCCTTTCTGGTCAAACGTTACCCCCAAATAGGGAAATGTGGTTACATTGGAAACGGGGACTCCCCTACAAAAAAATGTTTTACGTCTTTTTTTGTTACACTCACGTCCCATTACCATTGTGTGTGATTTAGAGGCGTTAACCTTGAGGTCCAGACTCTCCATAAAAGAGCCAAAGGCGTCCAGGAGATGCTGTAGACCTACACCAGTACGTGCTATCAACACTGCGTCGTCCGCATACAGGAGTGCCGGAATTTTAACACCTCCTGCATGCGGAATGTCAGCTACCTGACCCCGCAGGTGACCGCCCAACCCATTGATGTAAATGGTGAACAGTAAGGGGGCTAAAATGCAGCCTTGCCGCACCCCCTTTAAAGATTTAAACAAAGGGGTGCATCTACCATCATTTGTAACTCGGACAGCTGCAAAAAGCTCTTGATGCAGGGTGGCCATGAACACAACCAACAACTCGTCTATACCCATCTCCAACAATATCAGCCAAAGTTTCGTCCTATTCACCAGATCGAAGGCCGAGGAGAGGTCCATGAATGCGAGAAACACGGAACCCTCCTTTGCCACTGTATATTTAGAGATCAGTAGGTGCAGATTTATACATTGTTCGATGGTCCCTTTTCTTTCTCTGAATCTATATTGTAATTCAGACAGCCCACCGCAGCTCTCAACATTCTCCCTAAGTCTGGCCAAAAGTACTCTACCTAAGATTTTTATGGTTGAGTCCAGGAGAGATATAGGCCTGTAAGATGCGGGATCATCCCGCTGGCCTTTATTTTTAAAAATGGGAACAATGGTGGATGTGGCCCAAGAACTAGGGACTTGATTGTCGTTGGCTGCGTTAAACACTTTTGACAAAACCTCCGCCCACAATTTAGGTGAGTACATAAAAAAGTCAGCAGGGACACCGTCAGGACCAGGTGCCTTATGTCTTGTTGTAGCCTGTATTGCTTTTTCCACTTCTTCAGGGTTAAAAATGATAGGGTGTACAGCTATCACAGGCAATGAGACATTTTTATCATCAGAAAATAAAGGCTGTTTAATAATCTCCCAAAATCTCCTACTGTCCTTCAACACTGCCGCTGAGAGGAGATTTTCCCATGATTCGCGTTTGATGATATCCTTGCGTTTCTTAATGGCTGCCTTATAATTTTTCCTTAATTTGACAATGTCATCTCCGACCCTGGGGGAGATTTTTAAGGCTGCCATCAATGCTCTGTGGGCTTTTGAGCATGCAGAGTCAAACCAGCGCTTAATTCCAGGGATTCCTTTTTTTGGTTTGGCTAAAAGATCCTTAGCCACCTGGCCACAAATTGCCTCATAAGCCACTATTACTTCTTTACCTTGGGCGCCGGTTTTTTGACAAATGTCCACATTATCTTTTATTTTAGGGAAGTTTTTTTCATAAAAATTTTCCGGGATCACTTTAGCCCATTTCAATCTTCTGTCTTGGTCGTAGGGCCTCAGGGGATGTACCGGTTTTAGCACTGTTGGCGGTGCTCCCATCTGGCATCCCCAGGCCACTTCAAGTAGTACAGGGTTGTGATCGCTATAAGGTGTTATGACTGTTCGATAGTCCATAGTCCGAATTAGGATGCCTTGTGAGACGAAAATGTAGTCTATCACTGAGCCATGATGGGTGCCAGTAAAGGTTGGCGCCCTCTGACCCCTATCAGGTTCACACAAATCATGGTTAGCAAGAAATTCTTCCAACTCATAACCCTCTGTGGAATGTTCGAAGTGGGGTCCTAGGGGGGCCTCCTCGTCCTCCTCATTGGCATTGTCACTACTTCTTTTACAGGCTAAGTTACATAAATGAATATTAAAATCGCCTAATAAAATAAACTCATAAGCAAACTTGATATTCTGTGACACTGTGTTTAAAATGCAGTCTAGGTTAGCGACATTACTACCTCTGTGTTCGCTATTCCCAGAATTGTAAAAGTTAACATAAATGGTCCTGCTATTATTATTCATCACCCTTTCAACCATTAGGATGTTAACGGAGTCAGTATTAATCTGCCTGTAGCTACCCTTCAAGTCTAAGGAAAACATAATTACTAAGCCACCTTTGGCTCTACCCATACGACTGGGGACAGCAGGTTTGGTGAAACTAGTGAATCCATCCCACCAAAAATCGACGGATGTGTCCCACGTTTCTTGCAAAGCGATTATATGATAATTAGAGATAAAGCTCAGACAAGCGTTATCCTGTCGTTTAGCATTTGAGCCTGCAATGTTCCAGCTTATAATTTTACAAGAATCAGTTGGTATCCTAGGCTCTTTTACCCCCACCAAGCACCCTTCAGCTAGGCGTGAAGATATAGCCCTCTCATTTAATTCCGCATTAGAAAGGCTCTGTATTAGGTCGGTGTTCAGGATCGGCTTTTCACGGGCCACCCCCTGATGAGATAACCGGGGGTGGTCACGCTCTCGCAACTCATTTCTCTCTGATGCTTCATTAAAAGTAAACTCGCTAGGATCTTCACCGATATAACATTGGCCACTGTTTAATAGAGGCATGTTTCTAGTCTCGCTTTCTAGGACAATTCCAGGATTAAGTCAATCACAGTAATTTAAGTCGGATAAAGGGCCATACCTGTTCCCCATACCACATCCCCAATCAAAGGGAGTAGCTACCTGACCTTGACCAATATTTGAGGTATTCCACATAGGTTGTGGCGTATTTGGACGTATCAGAAACTGATCATTTCTCGCCCGTGGGATAAACCTGTTGCTCCGGCCAATAAAGTCTGGACCCGGAAGGCCAGGTCCCCTTCCATTAAAGGCTGGGTCAAATGGCATGGTAGGCCTAAAATTTAACTCTTGCGGGTAAATAAACCTTCTAGGCTCAAAGTTAGACATGGGCCCAAAACGGTCGTTAGGATATCGGGGTCTAGCTGGGTCTTCCCAGCTGGTGGCATTGTTCACTCTCTTGGCTCTTGGAGTGTTAGAGAAAGTAGCAAGCTGGGCCTCACTAAAGAAAAATTTTAGGGTGAGGGGGATTATAGAGCCACTACGCCGTTGGGGTGGGAAGATATTGGTCAAAATATTTGGGAGGACGTCCGCATTAGCAAAGTTTATAATCACGCAGTCCCCCTTAAATTTTTTTGGCTTAGACCCGATCCAAGGTACCCTCCTGGTCATGACAATGTCCCTTGCTCAACTATCCAACCCTTGATGTGCCATATGCATATTAGTGGTAAGCCAATGTAGCGCTTTATCTTTCAAGTCCTGTTTGGGTTCTATTTTATCTTGTGGTAAAACGGGCACATTTGCTAGTACAAGCACTACTGGGGATGCTTCCAAAATGAATTGGGCTGAAACGTCCTCATGTTTTGAACCTATTATATCGGCAGTTGTGGAGGTGGAAAGGACTCCTACTGCTGTTTCCCGACGAGGAGCAGATATTGAAGGTGGTGGTAGTGGCTGCTCTAGTAGGGTGGTCTGTGATGCGTTCTCAGTAGGTTTGACCGCATCTCCAGTCACCAATTTTGTTACAAGGGAGGATAAATTCTCCACCTCTTCAACCAACTTATTGTGTACTACACCCGCCTTTTTGACCTCCGATGTTAATTTGTCCAGTTTCCCAATCAGAGGCTTAATGATTGTCCTGATTTTAATGTCTATCATTTCTTGTATCCGATTAAATAAATCATCGTCAATGATACGTCTTGACTCTGCTTCAACGTCAAACTCCACATGTTGCACTTCACGTCTTGGGGGTGGCGTAGCCAGCTTTTTCCTGCCTTGTTGTTTCCCCCCTCGCTTTAAGTGGGATTTTCTGCAAACTCTCACAGCCCGTGGTGCGGGCTGCTCCGGTGATAATACTTCTTCCACTGTAATTATCTGATGGTTGGAGTCAGAGTCAGTATTAGTAGACAAATTTACCAAAACGTCAGGATCTTCTTCGTCGCTGCCTTGATCTTGTGGTATATGATCTAATCTATTTATTAGAGGAATCTCTAGCGGTGTAGCCAGCATCACTGTAGATGATGCACTTGAAGACGGGCTTTCTAGAGGCAAGACTGGGGATTGGCTCAGGCCTAAAGATTGCCTCCTCTCATTATTGATCTTACTGACCTTTTGTATAACATATGAGTCCATGGTATTGAGTGACTCAGTAGCAGCGAGTGCCGATTTCTTCCTCACCATGGTGCCTACTACCTATGGCAAGAATTCAAGGTGGGTGAACAATATCTCAGAGTAGAGGTCAAGGGCGACGGGCAAATGGCCACTAGGCAGTGAGTTTTAGGTAGCCTTGAATAATACCTTATTAATACCAATCAATAGGCATCAGGGGGGTGGCCTCGCCTGGCCTTCTCGGGCCTCTGAGGGCCACAGAGGGCCCGCCCTTTGCCCGGGCTTAGCCCGGCGCTGCCCCGCTCGCTCCCGCGACGCGGGAGATGAAGGTTGCTTTTAAGCGCCTCCTGGCGCGCTTCGCCTCGACGCGACTTCCGGTCGCGGAGGCCGCTGGGAGATGTAGTTTTCCCGCTCCCCCACACTACGGCAGCGCTGTTGGTGTGAGGCTGCGGCGGGGGGAGGAGACACTCAGCGGTGGAGCAGCGACGAGATCAGCTATGATGGCGATTTAGCAAGGGCTTTTCAGGCAGGTATGGCAGCGTTTCTCCAATTATTTTCTCAGGCTTTTTGGATCAAGCACCCACTCCCCAGCAGGTGAAGGCTGCTTTTAAGCGCCTCCTGGCGCGCTTCGCCTCGACGCGACTTCCGGTCGCGGAGGCCGCTGGGAGATGTAGTTTTCCCGCTCCCCCACACTGCGGCAGCGCTGTTGGTGTGAGGCTGCGGCGGGGGGAGGAGACACTCAGCGGTGGAGCAGCGACGAGATCAGCTATGATGGCGATTTAGCAAGGGCTTTTCAGGCAGGTATGGCAGCGTTTCTCCAATTATTTTCTCAGGCTTTTTGGATCAAGCACCCACTCCCCAGCAGGTGAAGGCTGCTTTTAAGCGCCTCCTGGCGCGCTCCGCCTCGACGCGACTTCCGGTCGCGGAGGCCGCTGGGAGATGTAGTTTTCCCGCTCCCCCACACTGCGGCAGCGCTGTTGGTGTGAGGCTGCGGCGGGGGGAGGAGACACTCAGCGGTGGAAAAGCGACAAGATCAGCTATGATGGCGATTTAGCAAGGGCTTTTCAGGCAGGTATGGCAGCGTTTCTCCAATTATTTTCTCAGGCTTTTTGGATCAAGCACCCACTCCCCAGCAGGTGAAGGCTGCTTTTAAGCGCCTCCTGGCGCGCTCCGCCTCGACGCGACTTCCGGTCGCGGAGGCCGCTGGGAGATGTAGTTTTCCCGCTCCCCCACACTGCGGCAGCGCTGTTGGTGTGAGGCTGCGGCGGGGGGAGGAGACACTCAGCGGTGGAGCAGCGACGAGATCAGCTATGATGGCGATTTAGCAAGGGCTTTTCAGGCAGGTATGGCAGCGTTTCTCCAATTATTTTCTCAGGCTTTTTGGATCAAGCATGAATCTATTCATGAACTGATAATCAAGCGAAATTCCAAGCTGCATAAATAAAGCAACCCCTGCAATGAGGATGGATTCACAGTCAGTTCAGACGCAGTCCGTTCGGAGACAATGATTCATGCCAGCATTACAATGTCTTATATTATATTTCTTATAAAGCAGGCTTACTTGTAGCTTCATCACTAAGGGAGAAGTGCATGGAAGCTTAAAGTGCAAGACTAACTAATCACTGCTTTGGCCTTGATTACGAGTCAAGTGGTCCATGTACAAACAGACTTGTGGGACAAAGCATTGGTGGTCTCCCGACTGCGCTATTACAATTATGGTGGATGGATCGCTATTGCCTGCCACTGGCGCCAGAGAACCGCTTTCCTTGGTGGTGGTGCAGTGGTGTAAAGGCAGTAGTATGTTTGGAGAGACCACCATGGTCCCACCAAGCATATTACAAGTTTCCGCTCCGTCAGGGTTTGTATAGTGGTTCCTTCTCCACAAAAACCATGGTGGAGAGGAAAAAATGGGGCTCTACACGGCCCCCTTGTACCTCATGCCATGTGGATGCACACAGGGGGGCACAACATCTGCCCCCCGGTGTGCATACACACCACTTCCTGCACAGCTAGGACCTAACAGTCCATGATGTGCAGGAACCGTTTTAGATGTTCCCGATGGGGTGCCCATTTTTAGAGGCATTGCCGTGGGAACACCCCAAAAAAGGCCACCAGACAGGAGGAAACTCCTAATCTGACGGGCAGCCTCACCACAGCCTTGGTAGTTGCGCAGCGGGGCAGACCTGGTACTGCACCGCTAAAATCGTAAACAGGCCATTTGTATGCAGTTCCAGATAGCAAACTAGTTCCTGTTCGACCTGATCCTCAGGTAAGTCTTTACTGGAAGTGAACCTACCCAAAACTTTATATGTTAAGCTATCTTTATTTCAGGGTAGAGCTGATCCAGATATTTTTTGTATCAAGGGACATGATTAATTTCCTGAAACAGTAAAAAGAGTTTGACTCCATCCATGTTAAACAATTTGTGCTAAATACTTGTCATTGACTATTTTCAAAGTCGAGTGAATTATGGTCTCTGGATTAGTCCATAACTCATGGCATCCTATCTTTTTAAAAGTTCTTGCAATGTGATCAAACCCCAGTACATTAGTTGAATTACTACTTTGCCAGATTTCACAAACAGGCTTAAGATAAATTGCAAGATTTGGTTTAGTCCTTATGTGTAGCCAGTCCAAAATAGGTATAAGTGCAGCAACAGCTTTAATATTGATTTTCAATTTTCAGACTTCCAGAAGCCTGGTTATCCTTTTCAATTTTCAGACTTCCAGAAGCCTGGTTATGTCTCCAGAGGTCTGCTCCATACTGTTGCTAGTGCTTTCACTCATTAAGTCCGTAGAGCTGCTTTAATCAGTTTTCTATCACATTTAGCACTAAAGCGCAAAAAAGCATAAGCATGCTGAGTCAGGTTGGATTTGCTTTTGAACTTCTGCTTTGCCCAGGTTAAGTTTGATTCAAACCTTATTGCTAAGAAATCATAAAAATCAATGCTTTCGAGAGGCAAGCTGTATACCTTATAAGCAGTGGCAGCTGCTATTAGTGCTTAGTGGTGAGGCGGGGTGAATACAACAAAAATAACAGACGCGCTGCAAAAAATTATTAAAAGTACACTTTATCTTATGCTCCGACTGCTACCAACGTCCTTCTCTCCGCCGATCCTGGACTCTGACTGCATAAGGTCCTGGGTGCAATATCCCAGTGCTTCTCTCATCCTGGGAATACTATTCCCCTCATGATAGATCCACTGGGATTGGTCTGAGCGGCTTCGTTTGCAACTCAAAGAAGTGCACATGTGTGTTTGGCTGCCTAGGATGGCCAGCCAAATACACATTCGCATTTAAAAGTGCTCACCACTTCTCCCCCCAGTCATGCCTCTCCAACAGGATTACCTGGCCCTGCCCCACTCCACTGAAAACAAGATTGTTAGCTTTTAGGAAAAATAAAATGATAATAAAATGCTTTTATTATCATTTTATTTTTCTTTGTTTAGCAGGGGGTCGGCGCTCTTCCGCCATTACGGAGGAGCCGTCCCATTTACATGCACACTTCAGGCTGTGCTAAGATTGACCAGCAAATACTTTGTTTTGACATAGTTGGTCCATTAAGTGAGAATAGATCATTTCTGAGCAGTAATTTGCCATGCTAGTTAGTTCCAAGCTCAGTAGCATCAAGATGAGGAAGCTACCACACAACCTCTTGTTTGCGCATCTCTGGTTCTACCATCATCATGTCTGGACTAGCATTGAAATCTTCAGAGACTACTGTGGTGTGGTGTGAGATGCTGACCTGGTATATGATGTCCACTAATGTAAGTGGGCACCTTGCACCAGTCCGGACAACCCTTATGGTGATTTAAGAGGTCTTACACAACCTTAAAAGCACTCTTAGTGGTAGCTGTGGAGAGCAGACTTCAGGCTTAGTCTTGAAGGAGTGTAAAGTAGCTTGTTTCACCAGTATGCAATCTTATAATATAGATTAAATGAAAAAGAACCACACAAAGTATTTATAAAAGTAGGTATTGATTATATAACACGATCTACTACCTTGCAGTATCTCCCACACATTGATAGACTCAAAGCACACAATACTTCAGCAGAGAAATCACAATAAACAGCACTAATACACAGTGGGCCCAAGAGGGGGACCAAACCATATACTAAGAAAGTAGTATTTGAACCACGACTCAAGTCAGGACATTGTCGAGAGGACGCCGAATTGCTGGAGACCCACAGAATCACCCAAGGTATGTAGATAGGGACCCAAAGGAGAGCAGGCGCAGTGTGGGAACACGACCACGTGCCACGTACAAGTCTATGTGTAAATCGTGGTTGGCACCCTTTCCAGTGGACCCTGAAGAAACCCCATGAAAGACAGAAGGTTGAAGGGCCACCCCACCTGTGGATACTCTGGTACACAAGTTACCCATCCCAGGGAAGCCGGGTGCATAGGTGTGAAGTGGCATCGGAAACCACCATCGAACCCAATGGAGGACTTAAGGAAAGTGCCCCTCCAGGAAGAGGAGAAAGTGTCTGGAGAGATTCAAACATGGATTCTTGAAACGGAGTACCTAAAAGCAAAGGGGACAGAGTCTATGTAATTCAGGGGTGACCAGGAGACTTGGAAGACAAATGTCCTCCGATGTTAGGTGCATCAGGGAAGACGTCAATGAACTTGACTCTGCAGCATTGAGAACCAGGCGATGCTGAGGAAGACCAGGATCTAGATACGAGCTGTCCCATGAAGAATGTCGAGTGCTGAGGGGTCGGTGTCCAGGGGGAGCACCAAATAGCCTTAGCAAATGCAACCCATGCAGGAAGTCTAGAAGGTGCAGAGTTGGGACCAGCAAGGTCCAGGGGACTCTCCACAAGCAGGGGAGTCAGGGTAGACCACCAGCAATCAGAGGAGCCCAAAAGTGGTGGTCTTCAAGTGGACCCCCAGGCTGTAGGCCCGAGAGTCGCGAGAGGATCTCAAGTAGCTCACCAAAAGATGCAGGCCACGATCCAGTGTGGCCAAAGATTCTGGTCACTGGATGTGCTCGAGGTTGGGGCTACTTGGAGCCTAAAGACCTCCTTACAAAGATGACAACAAGACTTTGCACCTGCAAAGGGGATGGAGACCTCAGGGGTTCAGTTATTGCAACTTGCAAGAGGACTATGGCCCTCAAGCTTGGTGAGAGGGAAGAGCAGGCCTCAGTATCTTTGGAAAACTTCCACCTGGATTGCAGAGCCCACATAGTCCGGTGGAGCTCAGGATCTGCAGACCGGCCAACTTAGTTGTGGTGCCTCAAAAAGCAGGGCAGTGACCCTTTACTTCAATTGAGATTACTTTGGTTGTCCTTGATGCTTCACAGGTCTTGGAATGGTCCTGTATGATGGCAAGGCACAGACGAGGCAACAGACTGGAAGGGTTGACAAAGTCAGGCCCAAACGAAGTCTAGCAAAGTCCAGAGTACCCAGATGGTAAAAGTGCAATGGTGTCTGATCTGAATCTTATCCCACTGTGAATCTAAAGACCTACATCTAGGTGGGCCCTTAAGTACCCTATGGAAAGGGTTGGGAAGATTCAGGGGACCTTCCCAGGTAACGGTCTGGACAGGGGTGAGGTTACTCTAATGTCCTTTGTCCAGTTTCGTTTCAGAGCAGAAGCCAACAGCTCCCCAGACTGGTTTGAACTGAACTATGCACAGGGACACCAAATGTGCCCCTTATGTAGACTTTCTGGCACTAACACGTGCATCCACCCAGCCCTAATACAATAAATCCTGTCTGGGAGGAGGCCAAATCCCTGTGACAGGATGGCTATTGTTCCACCTTACTCTGCTCAAGCTTGATTCAGCAGCATGAGGGCAGAAATGTGTCTCTGGTTGGCAGCAACCATTTTGTTCTATCTGGGTCAAGAAGGCTGGGCCCAGGAACTCTGAGAACCTAACGGAGGGCTCTTCCAGTGCTTGGAATTATACCTTCCATACCATTTATGCTGTAGGGGTATGATTCCAATATGTTTGATACCAAACATGATAGGATTCGTTGCAGCCATTTTCGAGATGTTCATTGCACGATTACATGGTGCCCTTCTTTATTGTATATGGCTGCTTCACTGACAACCCAGGAGAATGGACTTCGTAGGCTGTATTGGGGTCCTGCTCATGCAGGAGCACCCTCTCACTTAGAACCAAGCACACTGCCCTCAAGATTGTAAAGGCCTGCTATGTGGATTACTTATAGGTTTTAAGTGCAGTGACCCAAGATATAGAAAATCAAATTTTTTAGTAAGGGGTGCAAGCACCGACTTACAAAAGCTGCATGGCATGCCTGTAGTTCCAATCTGAATGGTCTCCCTTGGGTGGCATAATACATGCTTCAGCCTATCGGGTTACCTATGCCTTGGGTCCATGGGTACCATATACTAGGGACTTATCAAGGTACCCCAGTATTCAATCTGGGATGCACCTAAGTACTGAGCAACACAATTTAGGGAGAAAGTAGATAGACTGGTGTCTTGCTTAACTGGATCCCAGTCAGACTAGTCAAAAGCCAGGATAGCACCAGGCATAAAGTGGGGGTGACCATGCTGAAGGATCCTACCTTCCTACATATGGGCACTACCCTTTATTTTAGGCAGGTCTTTGAGGCCAAGAAGTTAATTTCTAGTATTGTAAATATATTTCCCTAGCTCCCTGATCTTAGCTACAATTCTTTCGAATTACCTGGTGGAAAATAAATAATAAAAACATTAACTTTTCACATACCAATGCAAATTTTTTTAATATTAGATGTTGTTATTCAATGTTTTACCAATTTTCTTGCACAGATGTTAGTTTTATCCTAAATCGCTAGTACGCCCATTGGTCCACCACTCCCTTCTCTCACAACTTTAATGCTACACAATATATATCCGGCAAGCTCTAGATCATCTAGGTCCCAGATTTCCTAGAAACAGCAAATACTATGTACTAATATAAGAAAAGAAGAAATATGTTTGGTTCTAATTATCACATCTCCATAAGGCACATCACAGATTCAAATCAATAAAACATGCACCAATAACATATTCTGTTACCATACATAATTAAAACCACTAAAGTGCTTCTGTGCCTAAGATAAAAAGTGCAAAGATCCTTGATATGGCGGCTAATTATCTCCCAGTGGTTTGTCATAAGCTTAAGGTGAGTGAGAAATTAAATTATTATGTGCAAAAATACATCTATCACACTCTTGGTTTAGTGGGATAAGTAACTAAGAATCTTTTTAAACCTAATAGCCCGTCATGACAACACCAGAATTTCATTTGGGATTTTTCACTTAGACTCTCTAATTGGGGGACCCACCCCCCATGGTACCCTCACAGCCTCCCCTCTATCATATTCCATGCACCAGGATATTACCACAGTATACTCCCCCCCCGCCAAAGCCAGTTAACACTGGCTTCTATTACCCTAGTATAGGACACAGAGACACAATGCTCCCCTAGTGGAGCCTATCATTAGTGAATACTACATAACCAGTTTGAGGCACGGGAGGCATATTATCAAGGGGGTTTATCTCCGCTTTTTTGGCTTTAAAAGCCAAGAAAGCGGAGATAAAATTATTTCCCTATTACCTAGCTGTTGCTAACACCAGTTAGCGACAGCTAGAGGAGATAGCGATCATCTTGGGCCCCACTTTGCATGTCAGTGATATTTATCACTAATGACATGCAAAGTAGGCGTGCCAAGATGTTAGCGACTGGAAACAGTCGCTAACATTGCTATCTCCTATTACCAACTTTTGGAGATATAAGCGCGAATATCTCCAAAAGCTAACACCTGCCCTGAGCAGTTCTTAGCCATGTTATCCAATGGGAGGTGGATAACATGGCTAAGAGCATTAGCTCGGTAATTCATGAATATCGTGGACTTTTCAGCGATATTCATGCATTGCGGCCGATTTTTATCACATTTGCGATAAGCCTTGGTAATACCAAGGTTTATCTGCGATAAAAATCGCCGCAGCTCAGTGGTAAATTTTTGTCTCTAACCAAGCAATAGCGATAACTATCGCTATTGCTTGGTAATATGCCCCGAAGTTCTTATTAACAAGTTCTTTAAAAGAGTCCAGGTATTGCACTAGCCAAATATTGAGTTTCATGTTCCTAGGTCCAAGTGACTAAAGTGATCTACAGCTTCTTATCCCTAACACTTTAAATTTGTTCTTCAACAAGAACCTCCACTGTTCACCTATGGCTAGGCAAATACAGCGCACATGCAAAAATTTCTCATTTGCCTGGTGACACATGCAACAGCGCATATCCCAACTAGGATTATTGTCTTGCCATTTCGGTACAAAATCTAAAGTGGGAATGTATCCTCGTCTTAATCTTAGAAACCTTTGCTTGACCTTCAGGGAGTATGCAGCCTATAAAAGTGGCTGGGTCTTTTGAGTCTCATAGGAGTTCAGCACTAGCCACCGATGCATGCATCTGGCTACTGCTTCTTTGTCTTCTAGCCAGCTTACAACCTGACACATTTATTTAGTAGCCTTTCAAACTCTTGTGATTTTTTACCCTGGCTCCACAGATCACCCAACCCCAGCTTCTCTATACTGTTTTCCAAGTACTTTTTGTATAAACCTTGTCCTCTTTGCAAGTTAATTTCTGTCCAGGCCAGACTGGCTCATGTGCCCCTTCTAGAAGACCTTAATTGATGGTAGCATTTTATAAATGCTCCAGCAAGAGCGAGGGACTGTTTTGTCAACAAAAACTCCATACTGCCCTTGAGCCAGTGATAGAATTGCTTGTGTGCATTTATCACCATGTTATCCAGTAGAGTAGCATCAGCGCTCCTCATCACTTCACCTCCATAAGATATAGTTGGAATCAATGTTGCTTCATTATTTCAACCAATGGTCAAAATAATGATGGCATTGGATTGTTGTGGCAAGTTTCAGGAGTGTGAAATTTAGCACCAGGGCTTTACCCTTAATTGCTTCTACTTGGAGGGTAAATGTGGCACTGGAGTCAACCTTGACCCCCTGGTAGATGTACCCTGACTTTCATCAATTAATCCTCCATTAAGGCACCATTTATGCTATTTCAGAATCTGGCAATTTAGCGAGACCCCCTTAGCTTTTCTTAGGTTGATTTAATGCCCATCGGCCTCTGCATATTTCGCCAGATGATCAATCAGCCTTTGCAGACCTTTTTGGGAGTTGCTGAGGAGGAGCTGGTCATCTTATTTATTATTTATTTATTTTAAAGGTTTATTGAGTGCGAACCAGACCCTTGAGGGTATCAGAGCGCTTTATAAGATTGACAGGTGGTATACAATGGACTTAGGAGGGGATGACACCAATAGGATACCAAGTGGTAGGTAAATTATACCGGAAAAAGAAGCAGACTCAAATTCCAGATACATTTGGAAGAAAAACAGGTAGAATCATTATACAAGAAAATAAGTAGTCTCAGCTCCCTGGTGGGATGCCCAAAAGGGCCGGGAAGGTATTATCTGGAAAAGCCAAGTACAATGCCGTAATGGTGGGTGGAACGAGGTCGTAGAGGAGATTGTAATGGGATCGTTAGGCGAGGAATTTGCCCACAAGGAAAATGTTGGTCTCTTTTTTGGAGCGTGCCAAAGATGACAATCTTCTGATGGTGGGCGGGAGAGAGTTCCATATTCTTGGAGCAGCTCTAGAGAAGGCCCAATTGTAGGTTTTTTTTCCGTAAGCGAGCTGGTTGGAGCAAAAGGTCTCTGGCAGACCGGAAGTTTCTGGCTCCTCCAGGTAGCACAAGTTTCTAGGCGAGGATTGCAGGGGAATTGGAGTATAGAGCCTTGTGAATAATGCAGACCTTCTTAAGTTGGATTCCGGCCTTGCGAGGAAGCCAGTTTAGAGCTTTAAGGTAGGGAGAGATGTGTTTGAATTTCTTTGAACTGGTTAGGAGTCTGGCGGCGGCGTTGAGACAGGCTTTCATTGGGGCCAGAGAGTTTTTGGGTAGACCTGCAAGATTAGAGCATCAGTATTCTAGTCTGGAGATGACTAGTGCCTGCATTGCTGTTTTTAGGTCGGGAGTGTCAAGGAAGGGTTTCAGGTTTTTTAGGTAACTCAGGTGAAATCTGGCAGTTTTTGCATGTTCAAGCTGCCGTCTAGAGTTAATACAAGGGATTTAGCAGAGTCCACAATGGTAGGAGGGAAGTTTAGCTCTGTTATAGCCTTGATCCATTCTTGGATGTCTGGAATGGTTTGGGTGGGGAGATAAGAAGAAACTCAGGGGCATATTACCAAGGCAGGCAAAATGAAATTATTGCCGCTTTTGCGGCTGTTTTTGGCCATAAAGCGGAGATAATTTCATCACCCTATTAGCAAGCTGTAGCTAACATCAGTTAGCGACAGCTTTTAGGTGATAACGAACGGTTTGGGGCCCGCTTTGCATGTCAGCGATATTTATCGCTAATGACATGCAAAGTGGGCGTACACAACCTGTTAGCGACTGTAAGCAGTCGCTAACATCGCTATCGCCTATTATCAATGCAGGCGTAGCGATTGAAATATTTGCGCTAAGCGCGAATATCGCCAAATCCTAACACCTGCTCAGACAACTTCTTAGCTTGTATATCCAATGGGAGGTAGATATTCAGATTAAGTCCCTATTCGCGATAATGCCTGATTATCGCAGAATTTCCAGCGATATTCACACATTTCGCCACTATCGCCGGGTCTTTTATCGCTTTGGAGATAAATGTTGCTAATAGCACATTATCTCTGCAATAAAATCAGGCGATGCGCGGCAATAAAAAAAATGTGCCTAACCCTATTTAGCGATAAATATCGCTAGTTGTTGATAATATGCCCCTCAGGTTTTTTGCGTTAAGTTTGATCTGGTTAGAAGAGAGCCAGTAAACAGTCAGCTTCAAGGCCTCATTCAAGGAGAGAATGTCCTTAGGAGAAGAGATTTTATTGTAGATTTATGTGCCATCGGCCTACATGTGGTAGGAGATATTGACGGTGCGTAGCACTTCGGTGAGCGGTTCAGAGTAAAGGTTGAAGAGGGTAGGGGACAGGGTTGATTCTTGAGGGACTCTCACCATGATCGGAGAGGGAGCAGATAGGTTGCCGTTAAATAGGACTCTCTTTGAGTGACTCTGGAGGAAGGACCTAAACCATTCAAGAACGGTGCCATCCAAACCCATCCTGAGTTTGAGGCATTCAAGGAATGTTTCGTGGTTGACAGTATCCAAAGCTGAGGATAGGTCTAGGAGTATAAGGATGCAGGTTTTTCCTTGGTCCAGGGCTTGGAGGGCATCATCCACGATATGGAAGAGGGTGGTTTCAGTGCTGTGTCCAGGTCTGAACCCGGATGGGAAGTCGTCTAGTAAGTGGAAGTTGGTGATGTGTAGGCTCAGCTGCTGTTGCACAAATTGTTCCAGAACTTTGGCTAGGAGTGGGATGTTCGATATAGGTCTATAGTTGTCAGGGGAGGTAGGATCCAGCATAGGTTTTTTTAACTTGGGGGTGACTTGACCGGCTTTAATAGAGTCAGGTATCGATCCCTGTAGGAGGGAAGCGTTGATTATTGCAGTCCAGGAAGGGATGATAGCTTGAGAGGCGGTGGCTAGGCAGTTAGAGGGTAGAGGATCATTGAAGTGATTATTCAGGTTGAAAGAGGATAGAATTTTTGAGATGGAGTGTTCGTCATAGACTTTAAAGTTGGACCAGTACGTTTGGTTTTTGAGTGAAGTCTTGGAGGGCAGCGCAGAAAGAGGAGGGTGAGCCAATGGAGTTAGGAAGAAAATTGCGGATTTAAGTTTGTTTCATCTGCATGAAGGAAGTTCGACAGCGGTATACCACCAAGACTGGGGGCATGTGATGCTCACTGATCAAAAGCAAATGAGAGGTCTAAAATAAGTAAATTGAAAAGAAGGAGGACTAGAAATCACCCGTGCTTTGATCCAGTTGAGGATTTTATTTCTCTTGGTAGGTATGAGCCATCCCCCCCACCTTGATTTTCACCCAAGTATGTGGATGCATCATCTCAACAGGTAATCCAGAATTCCCCATTGGCAAAGCTTTGCCCATAGTTTTCCACATAGGAGATTCTCAAATGCTGTCTTAAAATCTACAAAACACATGTACAGCATGTACTGTTTTATTCTTTATATTGTTTCCCGATCAAGATTGCCTCATTGAAACTGTAGTGCTTTTATATGTTACCTTTGTGTGCGATGAATTGTGTTTTATTCCATATTGTATACTTTATATGTTTTATGTGTTCTTAAATGTGTTTTTTATGGATATTTGAATATCTGAATAAAGATATTTGGACTGACTGACTGAATTGAACCAGATACAAGCTTGGGGAAATGTTGCCAATTACTATGCCTCCAAATATCCTATCCAGCTAAGTGTACAAGCAAAGGCGTTTGTATTTGACCCCGCAAGAATACAGTCATTCCAAAACGTATTCACGTAAGGAGGGCTAATGTCGGTAAATTATACAGGCAAATACGACGCAACTCAGACAATTGAAATCTTTAAAACACGGTGCGATAGTACAGAAGAGAGCTTAAAAGAGAGATATGGGCCCACAAAAGAAACAAGCACTTAGTCCTTTGGGCCAAGCTCATCTATTCTTCAAAACAAAAAAACTCAAAGGTGTTTTGGAAGTTGATTAGAGATAGTGAGAAATGCCCCAAATTGGGCTTTTATGCAAACATTAGTGAGAACTAAAGAAAAAATGGCTGAAATAACAAAAAGTTCTCCAGCAATAGTGGCTCTCCAAGAAACTTGGTCTACACAAAACTTCAATCAGGAGAAATATTTGGTATACGATATCCCTGCAGAGAAGGTTGATCGAGGACACGCGAAAGGTGGGATAGCGATCCTATTAAATGAAGATTACAAATGGGCCCAAGAAAAAATTCCAACTAACTCAAAGAATCACCAATGTATCAAGATCAAGTTTGAGATAAACCCTTCAGAACCTTTAAAAGATTTATTAATTTATAACATCTATATCCCTCCTGGAGTAAAAATGGATGCACTCTTCATAGAAACCCTAAAAGACATCGAACAAACAATAGAAAATCATGGTTATCCACCACTTCTCATTATGGGTGATCTCAACGGAAAAATATCTAATAATGTACTATCCAAATGGGCAAATTGGATCTCAGAAGAGGCCCTGGAAATCTCTATTCCACTTCTTCCTAAAGAAAGTAAGGCGGATAAAAGAGGGAAGATCCTAATAGCATCACTACCCATGTTAAATGGAATAATACTAAATGGCAACGTAGAAGGGGACATCCCTGCCTCAAACACAAGACATGGAAATTGTAATCCTTCGCTACTGGACTACATGATCTGTAGTTACAATCTATTTGGATCAGTTTTACAACTTAAAATTGATTCTGTTTACGGTAGTGATCATGCTATTCTACAGTTAAGTACAGAGTGGAAAACACAACTGTCCCAGTCAAACCAAATTATGTACAGCCACAGTACAGTTCTGGCAAACCCAACCCAAAGACGGATTTACTGGAATTCAACAACTCTCACTAAAATATTACCATAATAGATTCAACGCAACTTTTGCATGTAATGCATTCAGCAAATCCGATAACAAATTTTGAAATCATTATCAAAAAGTTAATACAAAAACTACACGAAAAGTTGAGGCAACCAATAAAGATACAAAACAAAAAATCAAAGTTAGCTACTAATACAAACTATCTAAATAAACTGATAAGAGCACAGTTTTTAGAAAAACTACCAGCTAGACAGTTAGAAATCAACACATTGAAAAATCAACGCAAGAGAGAAAAAGAAAAAAACAAGAGAATAACTCAAGATAAAAATTGGTTAGACCTGCAGATAGTACCGAAACAAAATAACCAATGTTCCTATTGGAATATTATAGCTAAAGAAATGGGTACGAAAAAAACATTACAAGCTATCCCGGTGCTCCATCAGAATGGGAACTCTATCTTGCCAATTTATATAAACTAAACAATAACGTTGAAATAAGTGATTACTTTGCTAGGAACGCAGAAATAAAACCTTTGGACAGTTGAGTTTGCAGTCCGTTTTCAATTGAGTTACATATAAGAAAGGCGAGATCTACAGGAGCAACAGGTCCGGACCAAATTCCGATCAAGGTCCTTCAATGCAACCCCAAGGAATGGAGTAAGATATTATCCCCCCTTTTTAACTATATTTTCACTACTGGGGACATTCCCAAGTCCTGGAAGGGGAGCATTATAATACCTATACACAAAAAAGGTACAAGGTTGCATCCTGGCAGATAGCCCTTTTGGACGCTACAGGAAAGATCTTCACAGCAACAGTACTAGATCATCTTAAGGACTGGGCCTTTTCATCTGGACTAATTCCCCTATTCCATGCCGGATTCAGACCAAAGCACTCAGTCACTGATAATATTGCTGTCCTGCAAACCATCTTCGATAAATATGTCACAATAAAATCTCAGGTCGTATATGCTGCCTTTATCGATTTTACCACCGCATTCGATAGAGTGGACAGAGCAACACTTTGGAGAAAACTCAGCAAAATGGGTATCCCAGACAATTTACTACATATTCTATCATCACTACATACAGATACCTGGTGCCAGGTCCAAATGGGGAGGGAAAAGGGTCTCACTAATCCTATCCCGACCCCAAATGAACTTAGGCAGGGATGCCTTCTGGCTCCTCTATTGTTTTCTCTTTATTTAAGCGACTTGCCTCAATGTTTTCAGCAGATTTGCAACTTTCCTCCAAAAATTGCTTCCCACAAAATACATACTTTGCTGGATGCAGATGATGTTATTATATTAGATCTAACTCCATTTGGTCTGCAAAGAAGCCTTTGGGCACTCCACAACTATGCAGAGGAAAATGATCTAATACCGAACATCTCGAAAACAAAAATAGTACCATTTTCTGGCAAGAAAAGGAGCACTCAATTCATCTGGTCACTAGGGGGAAAAACGGTGGAAGTGGTAAATGAATATACCTACTTGGGAAGAATCTTCACCAAGTCTTTGCAAAACAGGCCCCATATCCTGAATTTGACTCGGAAATCTGATGTGCATGTGGGAGCACTTTCACGGTTTTATGCTGCATCTGGACAAAAGCATTTTTCTGCTATGCTTAAGGTATACAGTGCCAAGGTTCCACCAGTACTGTCATACTCTCTTGAATATGTACCAATAACTCAATGGAGCTTTTTAGACTTAAAAGAAGGAAAGATCCTACGAAAACTAATGAAGTTGTCCAGGCGGTACCAGTGCAAGCTCTCCGCCTTGAGTTTTCACTAACCGGCTCCTATGCCCGAGCAATCGCCAATATAATCAGGTGGGCGTACAATCTCCTCCATGCTGAAAAAGGAACGCTCAGATCCCTACTAAAAATAGAAACATTTGAATGTGAAGCATCAAAGAATGTATTTTCAAGAAATATCCTATTTGCTTTTAAGTTATCAGAGGTTAATATCAAGCTGTTACTTTCTTGGACTCCTGCCCAGTTGAAACTTTTTTTAAAACACTTTACTTCAAGACTCAACTTTGACCTTGACTCTCCAAAAAACAAAACAAAGGCCAATACTGGATACCCTTAACTAGGGATAATTGTGGTCACCTTATGAACAAAACATAACGGTCCAAATTACGTCATAAGTCAAAATTTTTATTATTTTCTTTAGTTTAACTTTCTTTTAGTAAATGATTTCACAAATTAATTGTGCATGTATAAACATTTCAAACGTTAGACATAACAACACAAAAAAAAAAAACTTTTTACATATTTACAATTTTACAATTTACACACATCCTCTCAAGCATTCATTCTGCATTCATCCAACTGTACACACAAACAATAAAACACCTTTTGTCAAAAAGAGCAATTGAAATGAACAATAAATGATAATCCCTATTTATGTTTAGAAGATGTTTTCAATTAAATGTGTGGAACATTAATTCTTTTTAAGGAAAACCAAAACCTTATTGTAAAGAATTTAGTCATATGACAAAAGAGTTCAGTCATTCCTATTGAAGGTCAAAAGGTTGACGCGTTTCAAACCCCCAATTCTGGGGTTCTCATCAGGACCAATCTTTTTCTTGTAAAGTCACTCAATGGCCATGCGTGTTTCTGCAGGACATTCGACAGGTACACAATGACGCTTTTTACAGTGGCGCATGGTCTCCCGGTTAGCGGTGACTCATGTTACATGTCCGCTCGAATTTGGAAGTTCGCTCCGTATACTTCAATTAGTAGATTAATCTCCGGGACGGGAAGCCGATTGTTTCTTACACTGCTGCACTCAGGAAGCGTTCCTGAGTGCAGCAGTGTAAGAAACAATCGACTTTACAAGAAAAAGATTGGTCCTGATGAGAACCCCAGAATTGGGGGTTTGAAACGCGTCGACCTTTTGACCTTCAATAGGAATGACTGAACTCTTTTGTCATATGACTAAATTCTTTACAATAAGGTTTTGGTTTTCCTTAAAAAGAATTAATGTTCCACACATTTAATTGAAAACATCTTCTAAACATAAATAGGGATTATCATTTATTGTTCATTTCAATTGCTCTTTTTGACAAAAGGTGTTTTATTGTTTGTGTGTACAGTTGGATGAATGCAGAATGAATGCTTGAGAGGATGTGTGTAAATTGTAAAATTGTAAATATGTAAAAAGTTTTTTTTTTGTGTTGTTATGTCTAACGTTTGAAATGTTTATACATGCACAATTAATTTGTGAAATCATTTACTAAAAGAAAGTTAAACTAAAGAAAATAATAAAAATTTTGACTTATGACGTAATTTGGACCGTTATGTTTTGTTCATAAGGTGACCACAATTATCCCTAGTTAAGGGTATCCAGTATTGGCCTTTGTTTTGTTTTTTGGTATCTTTGGCTTAGCCTTGCTGGAAACAGCCAGAACCCTGTGTTGTTTTTTCCTTGACCTTGACTCTCAGCACTGTTTTAAACTGGCTTTATATAAAAATATCACCGAATCTATAGAATATAAGAAACCTCAACAGTACATTAATTTTAACCTAAACCATGGAGCTAGGAGATCGATTGTTTTGCTCTGATTCGAAATACTTCCGGTAAAAACCATTACATTAGGTGGTACTTAAAAGAAAGTCTTATATGTAACTTGTGTAATGGCGGAGAGCAAGACTTGGAGCATTTACTGTTTACCTGCCCAAATGCGATAGTGGTAAAAGCTAGGAAAAGGTTTATTCATCCAATCTATTTGAAATGTAGAATTAACTCAGTACAGGAACTGATTATTTTATGTAAAGCTCCGCCAAATGAATTTGTATGCTACAATTTTTACAAATTTTTTAAACCATTTTTAACTTTGTATTAGAATGACATTTTTTATACTAAACTGTTAAAATTGAAATTGTACATTTAATATTTGTGGTTCTCAGTGGAGAACCAAATCAAATACAATAAAAAACTTGAGTTGAAACTTGAGTTAGTGAGAATGAGTTGGCAACACTCCTGAAGTCGCAATTAAGTGGGTCAGATGAAATGGCGGTTAGCCAGAAGGATACTTGAGGAATCAAAGAGCAGCCATCAGAATCAAGCCATTAGAGTGCACATTTCGGGATTTGATCAAAATCATTGAGAAATCTCATCCTGATTTGTGCCCCTGGCCCAAACGGTATTTCCCAGGCCGGGAACAAATAATAAGACTTCATAGTAGGCAAGCTTTCTAACTGTGATTTTTGATATGATCCTCAAGATAGGGTCCACATTCAATCTTTAACTGGGGGCCACCTCCTTTCTGAGTAACTAAAGCTTAATAGCCCTTCGGAATGTAGACTTTAAATTCTTTTCTATACTACTCTCCAAGATCTAAAAGCATGGGCTCAAGATAGAGACAGGTCGCCCCTAAATCAAACTGAGTTTACAAAAAAACAAGGAACGCTTACCAACCTTACACTTAGCCGAGAGAAAAAACGCATATTGCTGTACATGTATTTTGTAGATTTTAAAACAGCATTTGACCATCTCCTATGTAGAAAACCATGGACAAAGCATTCCCAATGGGGAATTCTGGACAACCTGTATAAAGCGATTGAAATGCTTCATTAACATACTTGGGTGAAAATCAAAGTGGGGGATCTTTTTGAAAATGTTATTTAAGGTATACGGAGCACTTTTTACTTCGCTCATTAAAAAACACAATATTAGGGATTGTTAGGTTGTATTTAGTCTACTCTTACAAATGCCAAATGATAAGACAAGCTTACATGTTGGCTCTTTTAAAGTGGCTGTCCGGGCCTGGCATGCCATGATTTCTTATTAAGATGGCACTGATGTAATTGTACAGATTATATATATGTTGCCATAGGTTAATTTTTATTTTTGTGTGTAATGAATTGTGTTTTATTCTTTATAATGTTTCCCGGTCAAGACTGCCTCATTAAATTGTAGTGCAGGGGTACTCAAAGTACAGCCCGCGGGCCAGTAGCGGCCCGGCAAGCCTTCAGTGGCGGCCCGCGGAGCTTGAGACACATCGCACCTGTGTGGTTTTGTTTTTTTACTTCAGCAAACACCTCTGGGAGCAGCAGTGCGGAATCCGAGAGACTGCTCTGTGGGGGCCGGGCGATTCCAGCCACAGTCAAGAGTGGAGCTGCAGGGGCGCTAAGAGGTGAACAAAGCCTCATTAACAAACAAATGGTCGTTTAAAGACCTGTGATGTACTGGGGTGTCCGGGAGGCTGTGTCAGCCAGGCTGACACACAGGGGAGAGGGTTGGGGAGGGGGGAGAACAGCAGGAACTGAGAGCCGGGCGAGGTGGGAGGGCAGAGCAGGGAGTGAGAGCCCTGTGAGGGAGGTGGGAGGGCAGAGCATGGAGTGAGAGACCTTTGAGGGAGGTGGGAGGGCAGAGCATGGAGTGAGACCCCGGGTGAGGGAGGTGAGAGGGCAGAGCATGGAGTGAGAGCCCAGGTGTGGGAGGTAGGAGGGCAGAGCATGGAGTGAGAGCCGGGTGAGGTGGGAGGGCAGTGCAGGGAGTGAGAGCCAGGTGAGGTGGGAGGGCAGCAGGGAGTGAGAGCCCTTTGAGGTGAGACAGGTAGAGATAGAGACAGATATAGACATATAGAGACAGATAGAGGCAGAGACATATAGAGACAGGGACAGACTGAGCTAGATAGGCTCAGAGACAGGGACAGACAGAGACAGATAGAGGCAGACAGATAGAGGCAGAGGCAGACAGCTATAGAGACAGACAGCGATAGAGACAGAGAGAGAGACAGACAGAGAGAGAGAGAGACAGAGAGAGAGAGACAGAGGGAGAGAGGAAGACAGACACAGGGAGGGAGAGAGACAGAAATAGGGAGAAGGGAGGGAGACAGATAGACAGAGGGATGGAGACAGACAGAGGGAGGGAGACAGACAGAGGGAGGGAGACAGACAGAGGGAGATAGACAGAGGGAGGGAGACAGACAGAGGGAGGGAGACAGACAGAGGAAGGGAGGGAGACGGAGGGAGGGAGTCAGAGGGAGGGAGACAGACAGAGGGAGGGAGACAGACAGAGGAAGGGAGGGAGACGGAGGGAGGGAGACAGAGGGATAGAGGGAGACAGACAGAGGGAGGGAGACAGAGGGAGAGAGAGAGACAGACAGAGGGAGACAGGCAGAGTGAGACAGACAGAGGGAGGCAGACAGAGACAGACAGACAGAGGGAGAGAGACAGACAGAGGGAAGGAGAAAGACAGAGGGAGGGAGACAGACGGAGGGAGACAGACAGAGGGAGGGAGACAGACAAAGGGAGGGAGACAGACAGACAGAGGGAGACAGACAGACAGAGGGAGGGAGACAGACAGAGGGAGGGAGGAAGACAGACAAAGGGAGGAAGGGAGAAAGACAGAGGGAGGAAGGGAGACAGCGGGAGGGAGGGAGACAGACAGAGGGCAGACGGAGGGAGGGAGACCGAGGGAGATGGACAGTGGGACACAGATAGAGGGAGACAGATGAGGGAGACAGAGAGAGGGAACGAAAGAGAGGGAGGGAGACAGAGAGAGAAAGAGAGGTAAGACAGAGAGAGACAGAGGGAGAGAGACAGAGAGGGAAGGAGGGAGCGAGAGAGAGATAGAAGGAGGGAGACAGAGAGAGGGAGGGAGAGATAGGGAGAGAGAGAGAGAGAAAGAGAGATGTGTGTGTATGCTGGTCTGTTGGCTCAGTGGATGAACGCGTCAGCTGCAGGGGCCTGTGTTCAACTTCATGGTCACAGTTATTTTCTTTGTAGCCCCTTCCCCCTCCCCCACTGACCCCGCCTCCACCGGTGCGGCCCTCGGCCACAAACCACACTGTAAATTTGGCCCCCGAGAGAAAGTTTGTGAGTATCCATGCTGTAGTGCTTTTATACGTTACCTTTGTATGTAAAGAGAGAAAACTGAATACCACCTTGCAATTCCTAATGCATGAGCAGAAGTAAAAAGTGCTCCGTATACCTTAAATAGCATTTTCAAAAAAGTGGCAGATGCTCCATTGACTGACCAGAACTCCAATCACAGGGACAAGGCCATACATCAAGGTTCATTTAAAAACTCAGGGGGAAGTCTAATAAGTATTTTAATGTGGCAGCCCTGAACAGAAATAGCAAACTACATTCCCGGAATCCTCTTGCAGTAAAGAGCAGATTATAGGAGGGCTGACTACAGCCATGTTTAAATAAGCTGTCACTGTTGGATTCCCCCACCCACGTTCAAACTAGTGGTTTGATCAAAATTAAACATGGTTGACTGCACATGTTTCTTATTTACATTCACAATATTGTCAGGGTCTCTGAAGACATTCTATGAACCAATCTTTCAAAAAATAGACTTCACAGCTGCTAACCATAGGATTAGGTATCCCCTTTCACACCCTAGACACAAGGCCTTAATAATATCCCTGGTAAAAATGGCTTCAGCATTTTTTTCCATGCAGCCAACCAAAGTAATGCAGGGCATGCTCTAATGTGATATTTATATATCATAACCCCACTTCTTCACGGCAGATCCCAAGAGGGGATGATATAGGGACCAAAACCAGGGTTCAATTCACTTTGAGCTTCTACTGTTTTTCCTACTAGGGCTTGTATGTCCTTTGGGCCAAACATTATATACTAACATAAGATTTAATAAAAAAATAACTCAGTTATCATCTTCTACTTTTGATCTCATCCTGAAATATTCCAGCTTAATAACCATCCAAGTCTGATCCCATTATGTGCACATTTTGACATTTTTGACATATGCTTGTGTCTGCTGGGGCCCAGGTTGGCATTACTGAAGGGTTGATGGCAACCTGGGATGTTTGAGAACATTGTTTGTAAATTGGTACGGGATAATACTATGTAAGCTCATGTGAGAAGGATTGACTATTGGTGATGGTAATACCGTGGCAGACACAATTCAGTGGACTGTTACTCTTAGGTTTTGGGTAATCTTAGGGATCTGTATACTGGAACCACTGGCCAATCTCATTGGTAAATTTTTTCAAATGCTTAGTTAGGGTTCTGCTTTCCATTCTGTAGTGAGAACAACCCAACTCGACAACACCTCGCTTTGTGATAATATTGCTTCTGACAAGCAGGGGTCAAGCCATCATGTTACCAATGTTTCTCTTTAATCCACTATGAGGTTGGAAATTCACCCTACCCTATACAAATCAGGCAACATGACTTCCGATAGGCCTGGTAATATTTTAATACCTTTTATCAAATTGCTACTGTTTAACATATCTTGATATGCCCTTGATCAATAGGTCAGTGTGAATAGAATATTTGCTTTTATTGGAATCAGAAACGACCTCCTGTCTGTTTGATAAAAGGTTTAGATTGACCATGATTCCAGCTTGTTATGTTATGTTATGTTATGTTATGTTATTTATTCTTTTGTATAGCGCGAGGCTACTCAAAAAGAGTGTCCCGGCGCTTTATGGAGAAGGAGGGCTGCAACATAATAACATAACACCATTAAAAAGAAAAGGACAGAAGGCCAAACAAATACATACAGGAAAAAAACAGACTACTGGGTAAACAGCCAGGTTTTAAGGCCCTTTCTGAAAGCCAGTAGGCTGGTAGCTCCCCGCAGAGTGAGCGGCAGAGAGTTCCACAACTGTGGCGCCAGTAGTCCAAAAGAGCGGTCTCCCAGGCGAGCTCTCTTCACACGCGGAACCACCGCCAAAAACAAGGATTCCGACCTCAAAGACCGGGTCGGTTGGTAGAAGACCAGTCTCTTTTGAAGATACTTTGCTCCCACCGCGTGGAGAGCTTTATAGGCCAGAGTCAAAGCCTTAAAGGCGATCCGTTTCCGGATAGGAAGCCAATGCAAGGTTTTCAACACGCCCGATGCACTGGCCCGTCTATTTAATCCAAAGATTGCTCTCGCGGCAGCGTTCTGCACCACTTGGAGCCGCTGCAGCAAATACTCTGGCAGGCCCAGGTAAAGAATGTTAGAATAATCCAAACTGGACCTGATCAGAGCCTGCACTGTCAGTTTCCTATGCTCCTCAGACAGCAGGGGGAGAAATCTCCGCAACATCCTAAGGATGCCGAAGCAAGTGCCCGACACCCCGAGGATCTGGGATTTCAGAGTTAGCCCCGTATCCATCTTGAGCCCCAAATTTTTGGCGACTTGGGAAGAACAAGACGGAGGAAACATATTAATCGGCCACCAGGCCTGCCAGTCTGGCTCTGTGTCGCACCCAAAGAAGAGTACCTCGGACTTATCGGAATTGCACTTGAGGCTGTTCAGTTGGAACCATTGGAAAACAGCCCCAAGGCAATCCCGGATACTCTCCCCGTCAAAGTCTCCTCCTCTCTTACACAAGAAGAGGAGCTGGGTGTCGTCTACGTAGGATACGATCTGGGCCCCATACGACTCCGCCAACGCCACCAACGGGGTCATAAAGATGTTGAATAGGGTCGGGCTCAAAATAGAGCCCTGTGGGACCCCGACTCCCAGAGGCGGCATCACAGCGGAGTCTGGCGAGGCCCAGACCGTTTGCCGGCGGCCGGCTAGAAAGGAGGAAAACCAGCCGAGCACCGTCCCCCGCAGACCTATCTCATAGAGTCTTGCGAGAAGGCCATCATGGGGGACGGTGTCGAACGCCGCCGACAAGTCCAACATCACCAGCATGGCTTTGCCCCCAGAGTCTATGCATTTACATGATGTCACCCCTGCAAACCCCATTAAGATGTTGTAGATTATTGTTTTTTATAGATCTATGCAATTGGACAACATTTAAAGGCCAATTTCATGGCTGTAGAAGAAGATGATGTAGTATCAGAGTAGCCTTTTTCTCAAGACCTGGTTCTTGCACAGCTGTCAAGCCATGACCATATCAAACATTGGTGCCAATGCTATGGACACGCTCATCAACTACTAAAATTCATGTCGCTGATTCAATTGTAGAGGATCATTCAGTGTAACGATGTTCATTATTTCGCCAGAGGGACGTTTAAAGTTGCACAGTCATTTCTTGATTCAGATCTCACTGGTTCTAATTTAACACTACACCGAAGGAATGGTATAAATAAATGATCTGTGAGAACCACAATCGAGTTGCTAGATAGGGAGCTGGCAACTTCTTCGGTCTAACATTGATTTGACTGGACAGAATGTTGCTGCTCTTCAAAGTGGCCAGCTTCATGGTCATGGGGGTTATATGGCGCCTTAATGCTTCTTGGTGGTGGTTGAAAAAAGATGCTGTTATGGGTGCTTTTAGCCCTGTGGTGAATCTTTGGATTATGCATGGACCCACATGATACATCACATTTCAGAGAAGAAGAGACTGATGATACTTGGCATGCACCAATCATTCTGAGGGAAACCATGTTTTGACAACTAATTGCTCCATGATTTCTACATGATTAATGCCATTAGTGTTTTCCATAGAACTCGTTGAGTTTTGTCAAATTGTTTTTTAAAGATTTTGTGCAGGCACACTTTATACTGTCTCTTCTTTTTCTTGATTTGTGTCATCTCCTTCAGGAGGACAGATAAATATGGTGTTGTCAGTTTCTGAAACTGTGCGAGGAGAATAAGTCCTCATGTTACTCTTGGGTGGAACAGTAATTTGATGGTGAACTGCAAAAGCTTTAGCTCTTGGATATTTTGTACAAGTTTAGCTTTCATCATAATTCTGTGCGTTGTTGTCATGATTGCAAAACTTGGTTGAGCCGGAGGGGTCTCAGTTCCATCTTGCTTAGAATTGCTGAAAGGTGAATAGTTTACAGCCAGTTATGCTACTAGGGGTGATTAAAGGGCTAGGCCTTCGGTAATGACAGTGGAGTCGGTGGAAAACGATAGGTGTCTTCTAACTTAAGTACTTCAACGTCCAAGACTAAAGATTGAGGCGATTGATGTGAAGAGTATGATCAAAAGTCAATTTTTGATAACAGCCGAAACTTGGAGTATGTTGCTTGTTAACATAGGCAATTTGGCTGTTACCATCGGGCAAGCAATGTGAGCTACTGTTTGTAAGTGCAGCCGACAGACTCTTCTCCTGGTGCTCTGCCTCTATGGAGTTGTACTGATGTAGTTATGTTAGTGCTCCACTTTGTCATATTGGATGATATTTAGACAACTAGTTGTGAGCTAAGAATTTGCCACAATTACATTGACTAACCAATGTTTGATGAGGGAGCTGTTCATTAGCTAAGATCATCTTGTGAGATCCTCACAAATACTGAAGAAACATTGCCATAGTTGCTGGGGCGTTTTAGTGGCTTTAGGGATAGTGATGGTGTAGGTTGCTTTAGCCCTGTGTTTGACATAGTAATCTGTGTGTAGGGAGGTGGCTCCGTATTTAATATACCAATAATTGGTTATATCTTGTAAGGAGTCCGGAGATTCTCTTAGAAGTGTACAGAGCTCAATGGAAACCCAAAGTGCTCTCTTTGTGGCAGTGTGGTTGAGCAGCCTGAGGCCTAAATTAGAGGAGTGTATAACTTTTATTTAACAGTGACAGACAGACAGTGACTAATTAATGGCACACAATTCAGAAAGGAAATCAACACCATTTTTATAAAAGTAAGCTTCTTTCCAGATTTATTTTTCCGACAAAGATGTTTGCTCACAGGGAAGTACGTTTTTCAATATAAATATGTTCACTTTAAAAAAGCAGACTCAGTACACAGGGGCAGCCGGGTGCAGAGATCAAACTCAAAGTGGGGTGATTAATGTTGGCCAATGGAGACTGGGGTGATCTTGCCTATGCTGTTCACAAGCAAGTAAAGCAGTGTCAGGGATCAATCTCTGGGAGTTAAGGTAAGCACAGGTGGGGCACAAGACAGCACCAAAAATAAACCCTCAGCAGCACAGGGGAAGCCGGGTGCAGAGTGCCATCACAGCATCAGGCGCTATTGCAAATCAAAGGGGAAGATCAGTTTTGGAGAAAGGCTGCAGGCTCTGTCTGGAGCTTGAACAAAAAAAAGCACAGCTGTCAAGGTAAGTTCATATGCTAGGGGATGTATGGACAGAGTTGGTCAAGCTTCCCATGGTCCAGGGTCTTCGGTGCATAGTTGTCCTTTTGAGTCAAGAACAGCTTACCAACAGGTCCCGGTCAGGGTGAGTCTTTGGATTGAGGCAGCAGACATTGAGGTAGAGTCCAACAGGAGTCAGCCCACAGTGGGCTCAGAATTGCTGGGGGACCTTTGCAGAACTGGTGGACCACTTGGACTTGGGCCATAGGTGTCCGGTACAATGTGGTTCTGGAGATGGTTTTGTGGTTACTCAGGACAGAGCTCTTCAGTTTTAAAGTTGGTTTCTTCTTGGACAGGTCCGCTGTCAATGTGAGATTCTTGATTTTTATAGAAGGCAGGCAGCCCTCCTAAGATCATGGAGTTCACTGGGTCTGCTGAATGGGTCAACTTTAGTAGCAAGAGTGAAACACAGCAGACAGGCTAGCATGCTGCCACCAAGTCAGTCACTGATCCTTATTCTTTATTGCTGGTGCGGCTCTTCGGCATCTGGGCTGAGTAGGTTGTCCGGAATCTGTTTTCAGGGTCTGGATTTGCCACCTAAATACTTGATTTAGGGGTGCTACAGTATATTGATATGTAGGAAACAATGGTTTCCTTATCTGGGGGGTCTGCACCCTCTATTATGCCAACTTCCTTTGAGGGGAGATGATAGTCCTAGCCCTGATTGGAAAATCCCTACTATCTTCAAGATGGTGGGCACTGAAAAATGTGCTTATCTGTGCCTCCAGCACCTGAGGGGTGGAGTTGGCTTTGGGGGGCACACTTCCTCTTATCCTCCTGTTTTCCTGCCAGTTCATCAGCCAAACGAGGGGGTTTGAAAAGGGGGCTGCCATTTGCTACTAGCAGCAGAGGCTGTGGTCACATTACAAAGGTAAAAAGAGCAATTGATGGACAGAATGCAGAACAATGGCATACATTCACCCCAGTACAGAGATCAGGGCCTAAATCCATCATATTTTTGCTCACCATCCCATTCCAGTTTGAACCCAGCCATATGCAAATAAGTCTTGCCCCTGCACCCAATGGGAACAGTCCAGCCCAAACTGCCAGGCCAGGTCCTTCCCGGACTGGAAACAATCATCATAGGACCGGTTTTGGGCTTTCAGTCCTCATCAGCCAGGATAGTTTGACTCCAGTGGCATGGAAAGTACATTTGATGGACAGAATGCAGAACAATGGCATACATTCACCCCAGTACAGAGACCAAGGCCTAAATCAATTGTGTTTTTGCTCACCATGCCATTCAAGTTTGGACCCACCCATATGCAAATCAGTCTTGACCCAGCGTCCAATGGGAACAGTCCAGCCCGAACTGCCATGCCAGGTCCTCCCTGGACTGGAAACATGCATCCTAGGACCGTTTTTAGGCTTTAAGGTTCAGAGAGGACTCTGCTTGGCAGTTCGGTATGTACTGTTCCCATGAGGCAGGGTCAAGATTGATTTGCATATGGCTGGGTCCAAACTGGTGAGGCGCAGTGAGCAAAAGAACAATGGATGTAACTCAGATCTCTTGACTGGGGAGAATATTTGAATCATTCAGCATTTTGTTCATCATTTGTTGCAGTTACTTTACAAAGGTGGCATGGCATTTGAAACTTCCCTCTTGAGCACTCTTGAGCACTGTGCTTTTCCATCACATTATCACTGCCTATAGAGGGAAGAAAGATAGATTTAGGTCTAAAACCACTATCTGTACTTAAATTGGGTGTGACATCAAGGTCTGTTAGGATCTGTGAGATTGAAAGTATGTTCTGTTCTTCTTCATTCATAGCAAGCAATGTCTGTATGTCAAATAAATCCTGTATAGTTTTATCACTATAAATCTTATTCGATGTTTCTATGTCCATTTGCTTCTTGGGATTTATTGTGAAAAACGTTCTTAGTTTTAAATTCCGCACCAATTTAAAAACATCCACATGCATTTGATGAAAATCAGGTTCAGACGCTGGACAGAAATTGAAGCCTTTCGATAATAGCTTTATTTCATCATCACATAAAGCATGATGGGATAGGTTAGCAATACATATCTCTTGTCCTTTTCCTTGTCGGACAGGGTTAGTTTTTCTAGATATAAGCACCGTGTGCACTCATTTAGCGATAGTTTTAGTCCAACATGGAATCGCTGTACAACCTAGCGAATTTTTTTATTGATTACACAAAACCTTTCAGTCTGATCTAATGGCTTACTGTTTTTTTAGCTACCTGTGCCTGGGAGCGTTAGAATGCACACCATTATCAAGGGAGGTCACAATTTGGCGTTCCCCTACTATTTATCCAGCAAACCTGTTTGGATATTTTAAGTAGTTTCCCTTTTCTGGCTGCTACTACATTCTATTGTGGCTTGGACACGTACCATACCATGCATTTTGGTGTCCCTGTGTCTCGTAACTTGAATATATTGTTTTTTAAACCCAAATATTAGGTTTTCTATACTTGTTGTTCTTTTGTTTTTTGCAGTTATCATATCGCCCATTCAAGATTACAGAGGTTTGTTTTTTCAAAGGAAGAATTCACTAGCATTGCTCAGGCTGCAGACAGATCTACTTAAAGTAAGTGTCGGGGGAGAGGATGTCATTGTTATATCTAGCTGGCTATTAAGATAGGTGGTTTGGTAATGCTCAGATGTCATGTACTCATTTGTTTTTTAATCACTCACTCTTTCAGCTGCTGGTCTTTTATGTTATTTACGTCGGGAAGGGCCCCACAATTCTTGAACGCTTCTGACCCTACTGCTTTTACCTGATTGTGGGATGCTCTTTAGATTTAGTAATTTATGGGATGAATGGGTCATGCAATAAGAGTAAATGAATTTCCTCTAACTGAATTTAATATCTGATTTTATGACTTTACAAAAAAGATTTTTATCAAAATACATTTATGTATGTTTTTTCGCGTGCACCATTTATAAGATTGCTCACTATATATACTATGTATTTTACCATATATATGGTCTCGCGTACGAAACACATAAACAGGTAGAAAGAATTGACATAATCAACTCTGGATGCTTCTCCAAAACTAGGACTTTCATGTTTTCATCCACAAACTTAATAAACACTCAGGAATCAAAGAAATATTTGTGGGTGCTCTTTCTTCCCTTTTTTCTCTTTAATCCCTACGTTTGACATTTGTTCTATACATAGGAGCCTAGGCAAATATACGAGCGTTCCGAATGCCATCCTGAAAGCATCATCACATAACAAGTTTCAACGCAAAGTATTGATCTTAGGTATTCTTCTAAGTTATTTTGTTCTCATCTTATCCTGGTCTAAGGTTTTTCACAAAAATATTGTTTAACAGATTAGCAAGTGGCCTGTCTCTTGGCGATAGGGACTACCTTTTCACCACACATCTTTTACCATTTCCCTCACTTGGCCTTGTTCATTGTTCTCACTTGGGTGTCTCTTCTTGAGCCACACTACTTTTTTAGTTTTCTGGTCTTTTTAATAACAAACATCCCTTCATCTTTCCCCCTTTTTCTGTTCTCTATCAGAATGTTCTTAAATAGAAATTATTTAGCTATTTATAAAAAAAATTTGGAATACAAAATATAAAATTAAAATGAGATATATTATTATGTTAAACAGCCTTGAAAACGTTGTCTCAAGACGAAACACGTGTTGGCTGTTTGTGTTTCTACGGGTCAACATTGAAGAAGACTTAAGAATAAAATATTTCTGCTGCACAAACTACTGGATCTGTGCTGTCATTGTTCATTGAACTGTCGACTCATTTAAGTCATTCATGTAACTTGTTTGGGTTGTGCTCTGTCAATCAGATGTTCTTGTTTTGTTTGTATGTGGGTATCCTACATACTTAGTAGCATTGTGGATGGCACAGTGTTTGACATTGAGCACGTTGGAGAATATCCTCTTTCTCTCGTAAACTTTGGGGCAAACAAACACAGAGGTGCTGGCTGGGGTGTACCATTGCCATCAAGTGTTCTTAAAATAATATTTACATTATGTTGGATCTGTCAAGGTGAAAATAATGTGAGAGGTTCAAGCTGTTTCTTAAATGTTGACACAAAGGGCCTAATTTATGGCATTTTGGCATAGGGCTGCCCTACACCAAAATGAAAGGGCAGGAATGCACCATATGTAAGCAATACAGTGCATTCCTGCCCTTTCTGTCTGTGCTGGTTCCGATTTGGCAGCCTAGCACCAACATAGGCTCCCTTGCACCATGGTGCCTCCGTTGCAACCAGGATTGTTTTGGTGCAGGAAGGGACACTTTGCTGCACAAAAACAATCATATGAGGCATTTTCATCCTTCTGAAAGAGCAAATAACTAGGTAAAAATAAACATATTTCTTCTCTGTACACTTCACTCGGGAGGTGTATGGATTTGACAATTCCCTAGGTTTATATCACTTTATAAATATTTGTAAATATGGGGCAGCGTCAAATTCCATGGGTGTTGCATGGGAAGTCCCAACATAACGCCCATGGAATGCCTCCTAGGCATAGAGTAGGGTGACACAGCTATTTGCACTGCGTTGGCTTACTCATGATGTATGACGCCGCTCAAAGCCACGCTGGAAGGCTTCACGTTGATACATAAATATGTATGGGAACCTTTACGTGGGGCAACAGTGACGTAGGGCTCTCATTAATAAGTCTCCAAGTTCAGAATCTGAAATAAAGTGTGGTTGCAGGGGAGGGTGTTAGGGGCTCATCTTATGTTTTTACTAATCTCTGCTTTGGTTTATATGTCTTATAACACTGGCATCATGACCAGTGCCACAAGGTGGTCAGACCCCTTGGTCTGTATACTTGGAACATTGATCATTAACCTCATTTTTTTTTATATAAAACGAGTAGTGAAAGCTTGCTTTTTAATTTAGGTAATAGCGATCCAGTCTAAGAAAACGTGAATAATGGCTAAAGATGAGAGGCAGAGAATTGCAGTCCTGCATTTCCAGTTTGGACTACCTATATTCATAGGGCGAATGTTGATTTTAAAATCCTTGAGGACACGTACAGATTACATTATTCTACTCTGCAAAGAAGAGTAATTAATCTGCCATGAACAGAGCAGAGGTGCTAAATACAGATAAGAGTGTAATTCAATATTCAATATTTATTATACCTGTTAATGCCAGGCATCTTTCCCTAAGCATAATTGGGATCTGCATATAACAGTTTTTCCGCCAGACATAGAGAGTATCTTTACTGGAAACCTGGTTGTAAACAAAAGCAGATGAATAAAGTGGAGGAGATAATTTCTCCAGTGACTCTTTTCTCATTGCTCCTTTCCTGCATCTTTATTATTTCTGCACTGTATAAGTGTGTCACACAGCAAATACTGCTGCAGAAAACACCGCATGTGCAATCATGACAGCAAGTTTTATTTAATAGATTAATAAAACACTCCCATTTAAAAGAAATTGGAACATTGTGGGCTTACATATTTGACGGGAGTCCGTTTTGCGAAGGGTAACTGCTAGAAAGCCATGAACTGCAGCTCTTGTAGAGGAAACTTAAACCATTTCAGGTTAACGTAGCATTGAGCAGTGAAAACAGTGCTGTAAAAGGTATTCTTTCACCTCTGTTATCAGTGTGTTATGTCAGAGAAATAAACCGGAATCTCGGCCCTCATTTTGGTCTTGCTTTGTGTGTTCTTCGTCACGCTGGCATGAAGAGGATGGAGAAAAACAGACAGTGAAGATATGTTGAAAGAAAGCTGTAGCACTTTAAGCAACATTTGTTTATATCACGCAATTTAGCAGTAGTTTTATCTGAATCTCAGAAGGATGAAAGGCTAGACACGAAGGATCAGGTGCTAAGATTTCAAAGTGTTGATCAACAGTAATTTTAGGCACCCGTCATTCAGTAAGAATGGACGTGACAAGTAGGAGAAACAAACGGGGCTATAAGAATGTACAGCCTTTCTTCATGCAGCCCCACCCCTCACTTTGTCTTAAGGTAATTCATTCTGAATACTCTCCTTCCTTGTGTTTTCTTTATGTGCACCTTGCAGATAATGTGGACTTTCACCAGACCAGATGGAAAAGGCATACCTCGCTTGAGGAAGTAAGTAAGTAGGGGTGGTCAAAATGTTTAATCCGAACAATATATATATCAATCAATCAATCAATCAATCGGATTTATAGAGCGCGCTACTCACCCGCGAGGGTCTCAAGGCGCTGGGGGGTTGCTGCTACTGCTCGAATAGCCAGGTCTTAAGTTGCTTCCTGAAGGAGAGATGGTCCTGGGTCAGTCGTAGGTGGGTGGGGAGGGTGTTCCATGTTTTGGCAGCCAGGTAGGAAAAGGATCTTCCTCCGCTGGTGGTTCTGCGGATCCGTGGGATAGTGGCGAGGGCGAGGCTGGTGGAACGGAGCTGACGGGTGGGTGTGTAGAACGTGGGGCAGTTAAGTGAGGTATTCGGGGCCAATGTCGTGGAGGGCTTTGTGAGCGTGGGTAAGGAGCCTGAACGTGATTCGTTTGCTGACGGGGAGCCAGTGCAGGTCTCTCCGGTGGGCCGAGATGTGGCTGTGTCGGGTGATGTCCAGAATGAGTCATGCAGAGGCGTTCTGTATGCGTTGTAGTCTTTCTGTAGTTTGGTTGTGGTTCCGTCGTAGAGGGCGTTCCCGTAGTCCAGTCGGCTGGTGACGAGGGCCTGGGTGACCGTTTTTATGGTGGTGGCGGGGATCTACCGGAAGACTTTTCGGAGCATGCGCAGGGTGTTGAAGCATGATGACGAGACAGCGTTGACTTGTTTGGTCATCGTGAGGGATGAGTCCAGGATGAAGCCTAGGTTGCATGCGTGGTCCGTGAGCTTGGGATTGGTGCCCAGTGCAGGGGGCCACCAGGAGTCGTCCCAGGCAGAGGGGGATGGTCCCAGGATGAGGACTTCAGTTTTGTCTGGGTTCAGTTTCAGGCGGCTGAGCTTCATCCATTCTGCAACATCTTTCATTCCTTCCTGGAGGCTGGCTCTGGCGATGGCGGGGTCGTTGGTGAGGGAGAGGATCAGCTGGGTGTCGTCGGCATAGGAGATGATGTTTAGGTTGTGTTGGCGTGCGATGGCTCAAGGGGGGTCATGTAGATGTTGAAGAGGTTGGGGCTGAGGGAGGAACCTTGGGGTACGCCGCAGATGATTTTGGTGGGCGCTGAGCAGAAGGGAGGGAGGCGGACTCTCTGAGTTCTGTTGGAGAGTAAGGAGGTGATCCATTCCAAGGCCGTTCCTTGGATCCCGGCGTGGTGGAGGCGGCTAGTCAGGGTGCGGTGGCACACTATGTCGAATGCGGCTGATAGGTCGAAGAGGATGAGTGCAGCAGTTTCCCGTTGTCGAGCAGGGACCTGATGTCGTCGGTGGCTGCGATGAGGGCGGTCTCAGTGCTATGGTTTGCTCGGAAACCGGACTGTGAAGGGTTGAGGCAGCCGATGGTCTCGAGGAAGGAGGTTAGCTGTTGGTTGGCGATCTTCTCGATGACTTTGGCCGGGAAAGGAGGAGCGAGATGGGGCGGAAGTTCTTGAGGTCTGTGAGGTCCGCGGTGGGTTTCTTCAGGAGGGTGCTGATCTCCGCATGCTTCCAGCTCTCTGGGAAGGTGACGGATGCGAAGAAGTTGTCGATGATGTTCCGGAAGTTTGAGGTTCTTCGGTTTCTGACTTCATCCCGTATTTTATGTCTCATCACCATTTTGTGTTGCCCTCACTCAGGCAGCACGGCAAACAGAGTGTTTTTGCCTTTTCCAGCTTCTACGTGTCTCTTCTGTTAAAGAGTAACCCCCTGCCCTTGTTTACGAAACCAATGTCAGGATCTGGCCGAGTTCGCTAATCCGTGTCTGGGTTGATTGATCCCTGTCTCGACTGACTATTTGGCTTCTCCTATTCTTTCTTTACATTATCTTATCCGACTGGCCTTCGCTATTCTCTCCTTGTATTCTCTTGTTACACAACTATCCTTTGAGGCACACAAATACGTCCTGCCACCTGCAAATTGGATTCTCGGTACTAGCACTGATTAATTTGTTGGGAGGGGTAACACACGATGTTTGAGAGAGGGGCGTATTTGGAATACCTGATAGCTTGTTTTCCAACTTTCCCTATTGGCTTGTTTTGTATGTACAGGGAGTAAACGTTGAAAATATGTGTGCTATAAAAGATTGTGCGCCGCGAACTAAAGTGGAAGTCTCCTCAGAATATATGCTGTACGTACTTCTAGGACCACTGTGCTTGGCTGCAGCTAATAAACCTTTTTTTCTACGCCCAACAGAGTGTCTTGTGTCCCTGTTCGACAAGGCAGGTGAACACGGGGATTTAAGGTGTGCCCTGCGCCGCCAGGCCCATAAGGCCCGGTTCTCGAGGTGGGGTGCGATGATGGAGTCGGCTTTGTTGAAGATGTGGTGTGGGCAGGGGCCGGCAGGGGAGCCGGAGTGGATGGTGTTCATCACGTGGGTGGTGTCTTCGGTGCTGACGGGGGTCCAGGCGCAGAGGGTGGTGGTGGGGTGCGTTGGTTCGGCGGTTGGGTGCATGGTCTGGGTGCCGAAGCTGTTGTGTATGTTGGCGATCTTGTGGTGGAAGAATTGGGGCAGAGCGTTGCAGAGGTCTTGCGAGGGCGCGATGTCGTTGTTGCTGGCGCTGGGGTTGGAGAGCTCTTTGACGATGTTGAAGAGTTCCTTGCTGTTGTGGGTGTTGTTGTCTAGTCATTCTCTGGTTATATGGTGAGTCTGTCTACATAAGCAATATTACACACAAACCAAACTGTGAAGTTTTAAGCCGTCTATGACCGTCTATAACCACCCAGGTGTCAATACTCAAATGTTCCTATTCAACGATGCACCCAAAAAAGACCAGCTGCTCACAAGCCTTGTAGTGTAAAAAGAAATGTGCAATAGTGAGAGCTACCAAAGTAATCACTGGGGCATTATATTAATTTCCATATGAAGAACAAAAAGACAGTACACTCTTAACAAAGTTCATACCGTAAGAAGAAGAGCCATGAACGAAGGAGTGTTTGTAATTCTCATGAATTCAGGAGGACTGAGAGGAGGCATATTTTCGTAAATAAATTCAGGAAGCTTGAAATGAGATTCATTTTCTAGGCTTGAAATGAGATGAATTTTTTTACCAACACAATTTATAGAATGGTGATTAAAAAATATGCGTGGGCAAAAACAGTCAGATAATAGGTGGTGCTTTGGAAAGTATGCAGCTGTTAATAAAATTGAAGCTTATAGCTTCCTAATTTCCCCTTCCATTTATACATGAGTTTTCAGTGTCAATGACCATCAATGATCAATATTGAAAGCGCAGTATTAAAACTGCCTATATATTCTGAAGGCAGAAACATCGTATATTGTGATGCTAATGTTCAAGCTATATTTGCTAGAAGTACTTCGTAAAATCATCTTGATTAATTAATTGTTGTAAAGAAAAAAAAGAATAGAATAAATTAATCTTGTTATTTTCTCCATTAGGAAATGTAGGACTGGGACATAAGTAAATAGATATTGCAATACTTGGGTAAGGGTTTTTTCTAGATAGGTTCAGAATCTTAAAACGAGTGTAATATGACATGTGTAGACACAAATAGTGGGAGTCTAAAATTAAATTGTAGAATTGTAAAGAATTTATGCATTTTTAAACATATTTTTTGTATACATTTGCTCCCCAGCCCTGATGAAGTCCTGTTTAACGCATTTGCTGGGCTTGATGTTACTATTTTGTGAAGAATACAACATTTTTGAAGACTAACTTTAACGTCTTCTTGTGTGCCTATGGATGAAAGGAAGAACTTCTTGGCCCATCTGGATGAACTTTGTTACGACTGAAGTTTCTTTTTGTTCTTAATATGGATATTAATGTAACACCCCAGTGATTTTTTGGTAGTGCTCCCTAGTGCAATCTTTCTTTTACATTAGCAACATTGTGCATTTTCTCTTTCACTCATGTGGATGTATGACGGTACGACACGTACCGTCACAACGCGTGCTTTAGCAACGCGTCCCTTACAACGAAAGTCGTTACCACGACTTGCGTTGGGGGCGCGGATTGAGAATAGTATAATTTACTATTCTAACACCAGTCCCCGTGGACACCAGGGAAGGTGTTGGACTAGTAAATATACCATTCTTAATCCTCTAGCGCCCTCCAGCGCAAGTCGTGGTTATGACTTGCGTTGTAATGGACGCGTTGTTAAAGCCTTGCAGAGTAAAATCCGCGTGGAAAAGGATGTTTCCCACTCATGTGCCTAGCGGAGACACATAGGTATCTTCCGACAGTCCCTACAAATGCATCTTGGTAACTTAGTAGGCGGAAACATGTAGACTGTATCTAGGATGGGAGAACACTAATTTTCTATTCCATGCACTCCTTGGTTTTTAGTCTTGACCAAGGAGACCAAGGGCCCCATTAGGAAGGCGGGCGGACTTTGCCCGCCTGCCATCCTCGTGGAAACTGGGACCACCCACAAGCTGAGCGGTGGTCCCGCCTTGCATATTATGATGTGCCCGCCACAGTGGCAGCATCGCATCATGCATTTATAAAATCGCAGCGGGCGGTGTTTACACCTGCACCCGCCGCAATGCTATAAATGCGTGGCATGCATTTGCATACACAAAGCGGCAGGGACCGCGTGGTGCCTGCCGCATTGTGTATGCAAATGCAGGGGGGTACCACAGGTACCCCCATGTGCACCCCCCACCTCGCCTTCACCATCGGTGCCCACAGGGGCCCCCCAAAGTGAAGACCGCCTGCCTTTCCGTGGCGGCATTGCAGCCACGGAAAGGCATCTCCCAAATCCCATGCTAATATGGTTGGCGGTGTCTGATAGACACCGCCACCATATACACCCTTTTATGCCCTGGCCACAAAGCGACTGGGGCGGAAAAGCGTTGGACGGTGTTTCCAGCCGCTGCAGTCCCCCCCGCCCTAGTAATATGGCAGGCGGGAAACGGGTGGTAGGTGGACCAAGATGTCGGACAGATTGCCACCGCCTGCAGGACGTTGGCGATCAGCCTGACATCCTAATGGGCCCCCAAGTGACTAAAATGTGAAGGTTTCTCCCCTAGAAAAGTCTAGTCTACTTCCAATGGCAAATTCTATCCTCGATCCACGTAAAAAATATCAAGGGCGCCCAATGTTATTTGGTTGATCTCATCCCTACTGGATTATGTCGACAAAACGGTTGGCCTCATGGACCATCTAACAAAATGCAACTGAGGGCTTTTTAATAACAAGATTGAGTGATAAGAACATATTTCAGAGGTGAATAAATACTTTGCGTTCCATAACTCAGCTTCACGCTGTTGGGACTGGCAATTTTAACTGCCCATTTGTCTGACCTTTTACGCTTGGAAAAGAGGAAACCCACTGTTGGAAATCTGAATTGTACAAATTCAACATGTATCTCAGAGGATATGGATAGTGCCCTTCCAACTAACTGTAACACAGTCCTATAAGAATATTGATTATTGGTTTTCTTTTGCCCTAAGTAATGGAAAACGTCAGAAGTGATAATAAAAGAACAGCAAAGAAAAGGAAATTCATTGCTAAAAGAGTTTCAGTTGCCTTGAAGACCCAACATCTCAGATACTTTCCCTTCAGGACTTATGGGACACATTTTTTACCTTATTTTTCTAAGATGGCCACTATCTACAAATTAAATCTAAATACTAGAACTATGATAAATCTTGTATTTTGGGGGTTTTTCATGCCAGGAGCAGGCATTAAAAAGAGGACCTGAAGGAGGCTTCTGCTTGTTTTTCAATGGAGATTGTGTAAGTAGTGAATACCCACATGTGGTGGAGCAGCCGTTGGTGTTTGACCTCCTTCATTGTGTAAACAGCTCACCAGCCGTTCTTGGATTACATGCTCTTTGAATTATCCCAGCAACACTTCTTAAACATTGGTTATGTGCCCCAAACCTTAAGAATGTGTTAACTCTTCCATTGTAGACAACTGCACGAGAACTGCCTTCTTTAGGACAATGTCCAATTTTTCTTACTATGATGAACCACTGGAGATGGTAGACATGAATAAACAGCTATATTTTTACATATTTAATAATGTAGTGGTTTGCTTCAACCAGATCTTAGCCCTAGAAATGACTCTGATTGTCGATTCTATTTTCAAACAATCAAGTCTGCACTACTATTGCCTATATTCGTCTCAACCTGTTTCTCGCTATTCGTTTTAACATCCAGGAAATCTTTGATGAGCATCTATTTATCTCAGGCCATCAAAGCTATGCATTAGGGTGGTGCTGGTCTTTCAACCACAACATTGCAGCAGCACTGATGTTTTCATCACTTTTGTCTGAATTCAAGCGCTGACCTGAATATTTCCATTAGGTTTTACATGATACATACTGCTGCTATTTCGAATATTCTGATCATATACACTGGTAATTTAATACCTTCCTGACGATAACAAACAGACTTTAGGTGAATATATTGAAGAAAATATGCATAGCATTAATAGGTGGAAGAGCAAAGACAAGTTTAAGCACAGCACAGCTGAACAAGACGCACTAGATGCCGACGTGTAGCTTACTTTCGAACATACATAAAACACAGTGCTTCACATAGTTCATTACAAAAAAATGTTGCCACATAATACAGCCCAAGGAAGCAGAACTCTTACTCTGTCATCATATCCAGTGCTTCTCCCTCGCAGTGACTCATCATTGCAATGAACATTCCCACATAGCCTTGCAGATATGATTTACAGACAAGAAATATTTCCTTTTGCAAACCACAAAATAAATATGCAATCAATCAATCAATCAGAGTACTTGTTGAGCGCGCGACTTACCCGTGAGGGTCTCAAGGCGCTGAGGGGAGGGAGCTGCTACTGCTCGAAGAGGCCGGTCTTGAGGAGTCTTCTGAAGGCGAGTAGGTCTTGGGTCAGCTGTATGTGGGTAGGGAGGGTTAATCCAGGTCTTGGTTGCGAGGTAGGAGAAGGATCTGCCACTGGAGGTCAATCATTGGATGTGGGGGACAGCCGCGAGGGCAAGGCTGGCGGGGCGGGGCGGAGCAGAGCTGGCGGGTGGGGGTGTGGAAGCTGAGTCTGCTGTTAAGGTAGGCTGGTTCTGTGTTGTGGATAGCTTTGTGTGCGTGGGTGAGGAGCTTGAAGGTGATCCTCTTGTCGACGGGGAGCCAGTTTAGGTCTATCAAGTGGGGGGTGATGTGGCTGCGGTGGGGGACATTGACGATCAGTCGGGCAGAGGCGTTTTGGATGCTTTGAAGTCATCGTAGGTGTTTGGCTGGGATTCCTGCATAGAGTGCGTTGCCGTAGTCCAGTCGACTGCTGACAAGGGCCTGTGTCACCGTTCTTTTTGTTTCGGTCGGGATCCACTTTTAGATCATGTGGAGCATGCAGAGGGTGTTGTAGCTGGAGGAGGGGACGGCGCTTACCTGCTTAGCCATGGAGAGGGATGAGTCGAGGATGAATCCTAGGTTGCATGCATGGTCGGTGGGTGTTGGTGCTGTTCCCAGTTTGGTCGGCCACCAGGCATCGTCCCAGGCTGATGGGGTGGGTCCGAGGATGAGTACCTCTGTCTTGTCTGAGTTCAGCTTTATACGGCTGCTCCTCATCCAGTCAGCGATGGCATTCATTCCCTCGTGGAGGTTGGTTTTGGCGGTGTGAGGGTCCTTGGTGAGGGAGAGGATGAGCTGAGTGTCGTTGGCGTAAGAGATGATGTTGAGGTCATTCTGGTGGGACACTTGTGCAAGGGGGTCGTGTAGATGTTAAACAGCGTCGGGCTGAGGGATGAGCCCTGGGGGATGTCGCAGATGATGTCGGTGGCTTCGGATTGGAAGGGTGGTAGGCGGACGCTCTGGTTTCTGCCGTAGAGGAAGGACGTGGTCCAGTCAAGGGCCTTCTCTTGGATTCCGGTTTCTAGGAGGCGTGTCTTAAGAGTGTGATGGCAGACCGCATCGAAGACGGCCGACATGTCCAAGAGGATGAGGGCTGATGTTTCGCCGTTGTCTAGTTGGTGCCTGATGTTGTCTGTGGCGGAGATGAGGGCAGTCTCAGTGCTGTGGTTTCGTCTGAACCCGGACTGGGACGGATCCAAGATGTTGTTGTCTTCCAGGTTGACGATTTTCTCGATGACCTTTGCCGGGAACGGGAGCAGGGAGATGGGCCTGAAGTTCTTGCGGTCCTTGGGGTCCACTTGGGCTTGGTGAGGAGGGCGTTGATTCCTGCGTGCTTCTATCTTTCCGGGAATATCGCTGTTTTGAAGGAGATGTTGATGACCTTCCGTAGTTGGGGTACGATCGCTGCGTCTGCTTTGTTGAATACATGGTGTGGGCACGGGTCTGATGGAGATCCTGAGTGGATGGAGTTCATGACCTTTTGTGTCTCGTCGTTGTTGACGTTGGACCAGGAGGTCAGGCGGATGGCGCTGGAGGTGTTCGCAGGAGAGGTGGAGTCTGGGATAGTAGGGGCGGTTGTTGTGTTGAAGCTGTTGTGGATGTCAGCGATCTTGCGGTGGAAGAAGATGGCTAGTAAGTTGCACAGTTCTTGTGAGGGCGGGATGTCGTTGGCGCTGGGGTTGGAGAGTTCCTTTACGATGCTGAAGAGGTCTTTGCTGTTGTGTGCGTGTTGTCCAAGCGGTCTTTGAAAGAGGATCTCTTAGCTAATCTGTTGAGGTGGTGTTGTCTGCGGATGGCGTCCGTGTGGGCTCCGTGGTTGTCCAGTGTGCATTCGTGGAGCCTTGTTTTCTCCAGTTTCTGGCATGCGAGTTTGGAGGTCTGGAGCTCGTCAGTGAACCAGGTGGCTCTCTTGGTGGTTTGGTTGTTGGAGGGTTTCTTAAGTGGGTCGAGGGTGTTGGCGCAGTCGTCGATCCAAAGTCTGAGGTTGTGGGCTGCGGCGTCTGGGTTGGTGGGGTCGGTGGGTGGGTTCTGGGTGAGGGTGGTGATCAGCTGGTCTTCGGTGACTTTACTCCAGCAGCGGCGAGGCAGCTGTTGGGTGCGGTGGTGCGTGGTTGGTTTCTTGAAGGTGAAATGAATGCAACAGTGGTCGGTATATAGAAAGAAAGTTCTCCCAGATACTTTAAGGCCCAGAGGAGGGAGATAAACCAAGCGAAAAAGAAGACAATACCTCTGTGCGGACCTATATTTCTTTTAACATGGAATATATCCAGACAGTTTTTAGAAAGATGCCAGCGAGAAACTGTAAGGTATTATTCAAACATTATATATTTATTTGACTATTTTTTCATTTTCAACATTTTTCAACATTTATAAAAAGACATTTGTGCAAAGGTACATTACAATATCATTATGAGAAAACACATTTTTACATTCAAATTTTAGAAATGGTCATTCTATCATTCAAGAAGACGCCTTCTAATAGCAGTTAATCCTAGTGATCATACAACACAGACTCATACATCAGTCATACTATTTCTAAAGAATAAAAGATACAGATCTAACAGACTAAGCACATAAACATAAGAGTACAAGACATTGGACTAACACAAATGCTGGCTCAGAGGTGTATTTAATGTGGAACGCATGGGAACCTAGATGGTATGGTTCTACTGGTTGTGATGGAATTAACCAGATCGTATCCTGGACAGTAGATGGTAGGCCGACGTACGTTTCGGTGAGTGTCACCTTCCTCAGGGCCGAAGACAGTAAACAGACAAATATCTAATATACTATAGTTAAAATATGAGGGCTTGGTGCAAAATTCTGAAAAACAGTACAAAAGAGATTTCTTTTATTTATTTTATATAGTAATTTTTCTCAATGGCATCATATATGTACACGGTCTTTGATTAGTTTAAAGTAATATGAGTGCTCATAGATAGCAATCACATCTGACTGAGAGAAAATGAGACCATAGAGATGAAGCGTCCACCAATTGACAGGGGAAGATAGAGGGTGCAGGGTGAGGTTACAGGAAGAGTCCAGTGAGTTAGAGTGCACCCAGGAAGAATACCTAAAACATGCAGTGCTTATCAGTAAAAATAATGTGTCGGTATCTAAGCATAGAGGGAGCTTTACCTACGATGAGAAGGATCTGAGCGGATCACAGAAAAGAGGCTTGTTGGTTTTTATAAGCATTAGCTGAAAATAAAGTTATTTGCATTTGTTAAGAGTTCTAGTTTTGATTCAGAAACTTAATTAAAGATGCTAAAGTAGTCGATATTAATTTACCTCAGTGTCCGAGGCGAGCTCATGTTAGTTGTCTTTAGGATATGAGCCACCTAGGGGACTTCTGTATGGTAGTTATATCTGCATGGGTACAGAATTTTTGAAAGATATTTAGCATGCTAGCTATTACACATAACGGGGCTGAGAAATCACTAGATATAGGGTGTCGGAGTAGGTACCTAAGGCGTAAGTGCTGCGCGATGATTTATTACAATGAGCATCTACATCTGTGTGACTAAATGACCCAAATTATGCAAAGGGATGTTCCAAAAAAAAAGAGAATGGGGTTTTCTAATATAATTTGCGCTGCACACAGTGGTAACTAGAACTTAATATGGTGTTTACAGGTTTTTAAGATAATAGCGTACCACAGGGTAATGTGTTAGGATTTCAGTTGAATGTGGCGAGCAATCTTTAAAACCGCCACGATTGCACGACTCCAGACTGTGTTAGTAGTGTATTGGAATAATGCTACAGCTTAGTTAGCTAGTGGGGGGTCGACTGGGTGGCTGCGAGCGGTTCGTCTTACCTGATGATTAGTATTCCGTACTGCAAAGAAGGTACCTCCCAGGAGTGTAGCTCTACGTTATAAATGGTTATGTTGTAGATGACTGCAGCCTCTAAAACGATAGAGGTAATGGGTTGTTAGAGTATCGGGGCTGCTAAGGAACAAACTCAGATTTATAACAATGCTAACATAGGGTTTTAGATTCTAATTGTACGTTCCACAAGTTGGTTTGCAGTGACGATTAGTTAGCTTCAATCAATTAAGGTTTGGATAGGTGCTGTGGCAAAAAACTCGTAAGGGAACACATTGGATTAATAGTTATGCTTAAATGTAGCTCAGCGTGCGAGCAGGACGCGCCGGAAGGCGTTGCGTGACATTGTCTATCGGTTACGGATAGCAAGTGGTAATTGAAATATCGGGGCTACTCGGCAGGGAGTTGCATTTTTTTACATTGCCGACACGAAGTTTGAAAGCTATGCGCGAGGTGCCACAGATTGTATTACCGTTACCATTAATTCTCGTTAGGCAAGTTAGATGAAGCTAAAAACTATGAAGACAGATCGTAATGGAAAATATAGTATTGAGCGGGTGGCCCACATTAGCTAAATAACAGTTAAGCGTGCGACTAGGGCGCGTTAGATAGCGTCTCTTACCATTTACTCGAGTGCTGATTCCGTATCCGGGGGTTCTGGACAGAAGTTCCTGCCTGTAAGGGTTGTGAGTGTTTGGTGCTTTTTAAATGCAGTGCCGCAATGAAGGTCAGGTGGGAGATCATTGGCAGAAATGTAGGACTAAAACTAATGCAAAGTAAAAAATAAAGGAAGGACTAATGTCGAGGCTGAGACCTCTGTAGTGGCCATATTGGAGTGGTTTAAAAGGTAATGAGGAGTCCTGGCAAAAGGCTGTGTTTTAACAAGACCTATTAAGGTGCAATAACAAATTGGCTGGCTACGACCTATTTGTGGAAATTTACAGAATAAAGAGTAGAGCTTGCCCTATGGGATGGCATAATTCACAGTACATAGTTATGGAAACGTTATTGGAGTGTTACTATCCATGAAATTTCTTCGTTATGCCCATGACGGACAGTGTCCAGGTAGTGTATCCAAAAGGTTTCGCGTTTTTTGCGAAAGGTTGATGGTTTTTTGCCTGGAGGTGTATGGACATGTTCCAAAATTTGCCAGCGTATATCTTTTTCATTATGGTTGTATTGGATGAAATGGGGAACCATAGGGGCACTGATTTTTTGAGTTCTGATTGCAGATTTGTGTTCCGACAATCTGATGCGGAATTCTCTCGATGTTTCCCCTACATATCCTATGTCAAATGGACATATGATCAGGTATATGATGTTTTTTGTTCTGCAATTGGTCATTTCTTTTAGGGTTCCTTGTTTGTGTCCATAAGTCCATTTTTCACCTGGTATGACCTGGTCACACGCATGGCAGTTTCCACATCTGTGAGTGCCTTTCGGCAAGGGGTTTCCATCCAAAGTTTTTTGTTTGTCTCTTTCTTTGCTCTTCTATCTACTGTGTACCAGCTTGTCACGTAGATTTTGGTTTCTTCTGAAGGCAAGAATGGGTTTGTTTAATCTGCTTTCTTGTTCATTTGTGTTTAGTATTTTCCAATTATTGTGAATCACTTTCCTTATTTTATTGTTGATAGTGGAGTGATTTAAGACGCAGACAAGTTTCTGATCCTGAGGTTTTGGAACAGGATTTAAAAGGACATCTCTGTTGTAGTATTTCGCCCTTTTCATGGAATTGCGTATGAGACGTTTGGGGTATCCTCCTGCTAGTAATCGTTCTGTTAGCTGGTTGGCATGTCTCATGAAGTCTCTCATAGATGTACAATTTCTTTTTATTCGTAAGAACTCCCCAAATGGGATAGAGTCTTTTTGGCAGTTAGGATGGTAGCTGCTATGTTCCAGAATGGTATTTTTAGCTGTGGGCTTACGATATAGATCGACTGCCAGTGTGCCATCTGTATGGCGTACCCATATGTCCAGGAATTCCACTTGGTTTGGAGAGAAATTGTGAGTAAATTTCAAGTTTTTATCGGCTAAATTAAGCCATTCCATAAATTCCTTTAGGAGATCTTCTGTTCCTGACCAAATAAAAAACACATCATCTATAAATCTGTGCCACCTACTAATGTTCTCAAAAAACGGCGCGATTTCATTATAGATGTTCTTTTGTTCGAACTCCCCCATATAGATGTTAGCAATGCTGGGGGCACAAGAGGCCCCCATACTGACCCCTTTCACTTGATGGTATACTTCTTCTCCAAATTCGAAAAAATTATTTTGTAGGACCATCTTTAAACATTCCAGAATGAAGGTATCAGGTCTTGTTCCTGGCGTTCGTGCTAGGAGGGCTGCAACACATTCCACTGCTTTATCTTGAGGAATGTTCGTGTATAGGGATTCTATATCACAAGTCACTAGCAGTTGGGTGGCATTGTTAAAAGGGGCGTTTTCAAGAACTTTGATCATATGCCCAGTATCCTTGATGTACGAGGCATAAGTAGCAGTAAGCGGGCATAGGAAGGTATCTAAGTATTTTGAGAGCGGTTCCGTACTGGAGTTTATAGAGGCTACTATAGGCCTCAAGGGTGGGTCCAGAGTGTTTTTGTGTGTTTTTGGGACACCATAAATAGCAGGGACTACAGGATGGGTATTGATAAGATAGTCCATTTCCTTTTGACATATGAACCCCTCTACAAAAGCTTTTGATACTAGTTTTTTAATTTCTTCTGCTAGGTTTGTGAGCGATCGTTTGCTTGCTTTTCTGTAATGTTCTTCTACTCCTAGCATTTGGTTTATTTTATCTGCATAGTGGCATGCGTCCACGATCACAATCCCTCCAGCTTTATCACAAGGTTTTATTATGATGTGGTCGGTCCAGTGGTGTTCGGTGGTGTGGTCGAAGGCGACGTGGGTGCCTGTGGAGAAGACGGAGACCAGCGTGTGGCCGCAGCATGGGTGGGTACCGTGACGAGTTGTTTGAGGCCGAGGTTGGCAATCAGGGTGGCAGAGTTGGTGTCATTGTTGTTCTCGAGGTGGAAGTTCAGCTCCCAGAGGAGAATGTAGTCCGTGGAAGCGAGTGCGTGGGTGCTGGCAAGGTCAGCGATGGAGTCGCTGAACTGAGCCCAGGGTCTAGGGGGTCTGTAGATGAGTGTTCCTCTGAGGGTGGGGTTGGGGTCTTTCTGGATCCAAAAGTGCAGGTGTTCGGCGGTGTGGAAGGTGTCGTCTGTGTGGGTGGTGACCTTGAGGGTGGACTTGTGGATGATGGCTATTCCTCCTCCGGTTCCGTTGGCATGATCCCTGCAGGTGATCTTGTAGTCGTCCGGGATGGCAATGGCGATGTCGGGCGCCGAGGAGTCATTCCACCAGGTTTCGGTCAGGAAGGCCACGTCTGGGGCGGACTTGTCGAGCAGATCCCAGAGCTTGACGGCGTGTTTGCATGTGGAGCGGGTGTTGAGGAATATGAAGCGGAGGTGGTTGGGTCCAGTCCTTGGAAGTTTGGTGGTTCTGTCGCAGGTGAAGCTGCAGGTACGGCAGGAGAAGGGTCCGTGGGTCCGTTTCCGGCTGGCCTGGAAGCAGATGTGGTTTCGGCCAGCATTGAGTGATTGGAGGCTGCTGGCGTCGTAGTGGAGTTTGGTGTTGTGTCGTTCGCGGAGTCCACGTGTTCTGGCGCTGGGCATGGTCCAGGCGTGGACGGGCGCAGACGGGCTTGCCGCGCAGCTGGCGCCATTTGAAAGGGAGCTGGGAGGGAGGAGAAGCTGGGAGGCGGGAGGCAGGGTACGGCAAATGGGCGAGGAAAGGCGGGGCCGCAGGGGCAGCAGCGACGGGAAATTGAGCAGTGGGCAGTGGGGGTAAGGGAAAACAGCTCCCAGGAATGGGCAGAAACAGAAGGATGCTGGCACAAGCTCTGGTGGAGCCACAGCAGGGGGGAGTGACCTACCTGGCAAGGTCAAGGGTCCAAAATAAAATCAGACCAAACATTTTCAAAACACAACAAAAGAAGCATCCAAGACAAAGACACAATTAACAATCCTCCTGCAAAAATTAGAAACATCAGTTGAAACAAAATCATGTCTTAAGTTTGGGATCTTTCTGTTACCTGCTAAACATCCAGGGATGCACACACTCTTTTGTTCACAACCACATTCCTCTCTGTCAGTGCCACCCTCATTTTGGTAAACCGTCTGCCCAATCTATCGCTTAATGAATGACCCCACTTCTTTCTCCAACAGGCCTCTCATCACCTCTTACACAGCCACATCTAAAAAAACAATGTGTATTATCTCTAAACCGTTGCAATTTGAACTAGGCGTCTCATAAGCCAAAACTGCCTAAGGTGAAGATTAAAACTATGGGGGCATATTCTCATGAAAGACAATAAAATTATCGCTGATTTAGCGGCAGGAAACTGCCGCTAAAGCGGCGAAAATGGGCTTGATAATATGCCCTTGTGAATTCTGATAAGCCCAGGTTAACACCAGAACCTGTGCTGCTATGGAAATTCGCAAGTACATATTATCAAGCCCATTATTGCTGCTTTAGCAGCAGTTTCCTGCTGATAAAGCGGCAATAATGTTATCGCCTTTATTGATAATATGCCTCTATAACATTACTCTGTCTTCACCTAGTATTGAATCAGCTTCAAATTATTATTTGAAGGAGTCCCAAAACATTTATTAGTCAAAGACTTAAGGCAGTGATAGGAAGACTAGCAGGCTTTGCCTCACATTTCGGTATCGATAAGGACTACATTCAAGTGGATTGCCTAATGAAAGGTTTGGGACAATAATCTTACCATTACTCAAAGCACACAGGAAGCCACAAGGAAATCAGTGCATATGGTATGATTTGTTGTTCTGTTTTGTATATATGTTTTTTATTTCTACAGTGATGAGTTGTAACAATACAGACTCTTTATATACTATGTGTGCCAACAATTCACAAGCAAATAATATACTGATGTTCACTGACAGTTTACAGTGTCATGGTTGAAAAGTAAAAATTTACTTCATCTTTTCTTTTTCCACTCTTTATTTTATGAGTATGTGTCTTGCGGCCGTGTTCTGGATGGCCAGGAGACTTTGCAAGAGTTACTTGGAGATTCCAGTGTAGAGGCGTTGCCGTAGTCCAGCCTGTTGGTGATACTTGCATGACATATCCGTCCGGTCTTCTGAGGCAACCATTTGAAGATCTTTTACAGCATGTATAAGATGTGGAAGCAGGAGATGTACACTGCGTTGACCTGAGACATCATGTTGAACTTGTCGGCTAGGATGAGCCCTAGATTTCTTGTGTGGTCTGTGGATGTGGGTGTTGGTCCTAGCTCCGATGGTCCCCAGATGGAGGCCCATGGGGAGATCCTGTTACTGAAGACCAGTACTTCTGTCTTGTCTGAGCTGAGTTTCAGGCAGTTGGTCTGCATTCAGACTGCTACTATGGTCATGCAGTTGGTGAAGTTCGTTCTAATGGTTGTTGTCGTGTTTGTCAGGGAGAGGATGAGTTGGATGTCAACGGCACTCCTCACCCATACCTACAAAGCCCTAAACAACATCAGACCCAAATACCTCAATGAGAGAGTATTCTTCCACGCACCCAAGAGGAACCTCCGCTCTGCAAACCTTGCCCTTGCAGAGGTCCCCCGCATCTGCAGAAACAAAACAGGAAGGAGAGTCTTCTCCCACATCGCATCAAAGACCTGGAACGAGCACCCGATAAACATCAGACGCTCCCCGACCCTGCACACATTAAGGAAGGACCTCAAGACCTGGCTTATTGACTGACCCGAAGCCGCTCTCCCCCCCCCCACAGCACCTTGAGACCCTTATAGGTGAGTAGCATGCTATGTAAACCCCTGATTGATTGATTGATTGATTGATTGATTGATTGATGATGGCGATGTCTTGTGATTGGATGATGTTGGCTATCTGTGTCATGTGAATGTTGAAAGGATGGGGCTGTTATTTTACTTGGTTGGGCCCATGTAGCGAAGCGGTTCATTCTCTACATTGTCCTATTTTCACAATACCATTTCTGTCATGACATTTTGCACATATTTGCGTGCAGAACAATGTTGGATTTCTCTGAAACAACTTTGTTTACAAATCGAGATTCGCACAACATTATCATGTTGCCTCAAACATCATGTATATGGCCGTTTTATGCATTATGTTCAAATGTCGTTCTATCTTTATCCACAGGGCAACAGGGCTATCTACATATCTATAACTTTGCTAATCTATATGCATATTTCTAGGCTGTTTTCTATTATAAATAAAGGGCATCCCAAAAGATTAGTAGCGGAGGCACTTTAGCTTAGTATGTGTCCTGAAGAGTTTGTTGTTTCAGAGATGAGCTGGGTGAGTCCGATCTTTCTAAAGCTGTGCTGTGATGCAGGGGTCATTTTGACCTTCCAGATGAAAGTTGAGGTCACCAAGGAGAATGGTGGTTTGTGGGTGCTAGAGTTGATGGTGATTAAAGCGATTAAGTTGGTGATAAAGTTGGTAAAGGTGACTTGTGGCCTGGGTGGTCAGTAGACAAGAGTTTAGTCCAAAGTGAAGTTTTCTGAGATGTGCAGCTTGAATTGCAGGTGTTCCATGAATGGGGTGGCATTGTCTATAAATGTTTTGCATTTTATGGATTCCTTGTAGATGATCGTGAGTCCTGTTGGATTGTGAAGGTGGTCATGTTGAGCAATCTTGAAGCCCGCAGCGATTGGCATGGCGATGTCAGGAGCCAATGAGGGGTTGACTCAGGTCTCTGTGATGAAGTTGATGTTGGGTGTGTTGCTTTTGAGCAGTCCCATATTTCAGTGTGTGATTGCTGATCATTTCTGTGTTTAGAAGCATGCATGTGATTGAGTATTGGTGGGTGAGTTTGTTGTGGCTTGTGGTGTAGGATGGGAGTATATACAGCATTGTTTGTGGTTGTGTGGTGTGTGTTGGGAGGGGTATTCAGGAAATTATTAGTTTTTGCGTGGGTGGATGCTGGCAAACCAGCATTTGTTGCAGGTCAAAGCTCCAACTATGGTTTGAGGTGCAGATGCAGTTGGAGGAACAATATCTAGGGTATAGCAGCCAAAGGAGTGCTGTGGAGTATCACTTGGTGGTGATTGGACTTGGGTTCCTGGCATTGGGTGTGTTCCAGGCAAGGATGGGTGCAGACAGGAAGGCCTTTGGCTCACTTGCTGCCCATCAGTGTTACAATTGCCATTATGCAGATCCTGAGAGGAGGGAGAAGTGCAGAGTGATGTGTCGTTATTTCCTGTGCTGATTGGTGATGGGGAATTAAGTCCCCCTAGCTCTTCTTCTTTTAAGGATGGTTTTGGTGGGAAAACAGTAAATTCACTTTCTCTCCAAGTAGATGAGGGGGAAAACAGTGATGTTACTTTCTGGTCAGGTGGATGATGGGATGATGGGAGATCCAGTGATGTCATTTTCTGTGCAGATGGGTGATGAAAAAGATGTTTTAATGATGATCATATCAGTGTTATGAGTTATGTGTGTTTGTGGGGTTGACCTTCTCTTGATCTCTTCTCTTATCAGCCTTACCTTCCCAGGGTTGCAGCAGAATTAGATCTTGGAATTTTCAGTATATCTGCAATATTTTGAAAGGTAATTTTTCTCTTGATTTTGCAACATTGAAAGACACAGAAGTAACATATGAGGAGTCACATTAAATGGTTAAGGAAAGGAACCTCTCAACGCGCGTGGGGGACCTTTGAGCATGCACTGCACACTACAATACCTTCATGTGATAGGGACAGGGCGACACCTGATATGTTGGTTCACATCTTCCATTAGACAGCACACAGAAACCAAACACACCCAGCCTAGGCAACACTGGGAGGAGGGTATGGGCAGGACTTTAACAGATAAAGATCAATGGAGCACTGTTCGGAGCAGTCCCACATAAATCCCACGCAACCAACAGTTTAAACAGATACAATTCTTTGTTTTGCACGAGCTTACCTCACTCCCACCCAAATCAACAGGTATTTCCATCGAAATGATGCGATTTGCCCCAGTTGCCAACACATAGAAGCTAACATTCTCCATGTGTTATGGTCTTGCCCTATCCTGCACGACTACTGGTCCCACGTATCAACTATCCTGGAAGCTTGCTTCTCTCGGGTGATCCAGCCCCACTTGGAGTTCCACCTCCTGCATCTATTCAGCAGAAACAAGAAACATAAGGCCACCACTAGATTTTTAGACCTGGGGCTAATAACAGCAAAGCATCTCATAACTAAGAGATGGAAGTCCCCTCTCTCGCCCCCCACAATTGCTTGGCGATGATCTTTACTAGGCTGGGGGGATGGCACTCCAAAGGGAAGATCTCCTTGGCCAACGCAAACTCCTCATACCGCATCAGTGGGATGCTATGGTACTAAAGCTCCAGGAGATGGTTACTGGCGCAGGGGGTTCGTGCGAGCTGACAGAGGCTGGCACTCAAGGATCGCCTCTGGCTCTCTCATAGACTGAAAAGCACTGATTTCCAAGCGTCTTGAATCCTGTCCGTGTCACTGGGTTTGGCAAACTCTAGTCCTCTTCTCCCCCCCTCCCCTGGGTTCTACAAGGCACAGAAACAGTTCACAGGTGACTCCTCCCACCCCTCATTATCTTATGTTGTCCGCATTATGTTGTACACTATGTCTATGGTTGACGCATAGTGCACCATTCAAGCTGTGTTCATATACTCTTGCGAAGCGGTGTTTGGGCCTAGATACCCCCTCTATCAGGGGGCTCTGTCATCGCACCCCAACTCAGGGACATCATCAACTGCTCCTTCAACACCACCACCTTCCCGGAGAGCTGGAAGCATGCCGAACTCAGCGCCCTCCTGAAGAAACCATCAGCATACCCCACCGACCTCAAGAACTACCTCCCCATCTCGCTCCTCCCGTTTCCGGCCAAAGTCATCGAGAAGACTGTCAACAGACAGCTTGCCGCCTTCCTCGAGACGAACGGATCCCTTGACCACTCACAGTCCGGCTTCCGAGCCAACCACAGCACCGAGACTGCCCTCATCTCAGCCACTGATGACATCCGAACCCTGCTCGACTACAGGGAAACAGTGGCCCTCATCCTCCTGGACCTCTCCACAGCGTTCGATACTGTCTGCCACCGCACCCTAGTACAACGCCTCAGCAACGTCAGAATCCAAGAGAAGGCACTGGAGTGGATCTTCTCATTCCTTGTCGGAAGAACCCAGAGAGTCCGCCTCCCCACGTTCAGATCCGAGGCCACCGAAGTCATCTGCGGCGGACCACAAGGATCATCACTCACCCCCACCCTCTACAACGTCTACATGAGCCCCCTCGCGGCCATCGCACGCCCACTCAACCTCAACATCATCTCCTACGCCAACGACACCCAGCTGATCCTCTCCCTCACCAACGACCCCGCCAACGCCAGAACCAACCTACATGGAGGGATGAAAGACGTAGCCGAGTGGATGAAGAACAGCTGCCTGAAACTGAACTCAGACAAGACGGAAGTCCTCATCCTGGGATCATCACCCTCGGCCTGGGATGACTCCTGGTGACCCCCTGCCCTGGGCAGCGCACCCAAACCAAAGGACCTGGGCGACCTGGGCTTCATCCTGGACTCCTCCCTCTCGATGACCAGACAAGTCAACGCCGTCTCATCATCGTTTTTCAACATCCTACGCATGCTCTGAAAAATCTTCCGTTGGATCCCCACCGAAACCAGGAAGACGGTCACCCAGGCACTTGTCACCAGCCGACTGGACTACGGAAACACCCTCTACACCGGAACCACAGCCAAACTGCGGAAAAGACTCCAACACATCCAGAACGCCTCCGCACGACTCATCCTGGACATACCCCGACACAGCCACATCTCCGGACACCTGAGAGACCTGCACTGGCTCCCCGTTAGCAAGAGAATCACATTCTGTCTCCTCACCCACGCACACAAGGCCCTCCATGACCTGGGCCCCAGGTACCTCAACAACCGCCTGACCTTCTAAAGTCCCACCCGCCAGCTTCGATCGACCAGCCACGCCCTCACCACCGTTCCACGCATTCGAAGAGCCACCATGGGAGGAAGATCCTTCTCCAACCTGGCAGCCAAGACCTGGAACTCCCTCCCCATCCACCTCCATCTTACCCAAGACCACCTCTCCTTCAGGAAGCAACTCAAGACCTGGCTGTTCGAGCAGTAGCGGACCCCTCTCCCCCAAGCGCCTTGAGACCCTCCGGGTCAGTAGCCCGCTATACAAATTTCTTGATTGATTGATTGATTGATTGATTGATTGGTTCTTGGACTCTTGCAATGGACTACCATGTAACTCAAAAGTCATACATTGATTGATGCCGTATTTATATATGTTCTATTGACTCACGCTGCCACATACACACTGTACGTTGTCAGGATTTTTTTCCTAAAACTGTGCAAAATGCAAAAAATGTTATTAAAATTATTCAAACAAAAAAACCTCTCAACGCATTCTTTCACTTAATCACTTATTTTGAACAAATTGTCTTTCACTTTCCTTATTTTATTATACCTGTAAAAAGCCTTAATATTTGCACAAGCCTTCTGTACCTCCTTATCCCTCACTGGATTAAATTTCCCACTGAACCTGTAATGTTCAATTACAACCACATCTGATGTGGCTGTTTATTCTTGTGGTGGCGAAACGTGAATGCCAGAAGCAAATTCCATACACCACCAGGGCCCTGTACTGCCTGAAGGGTAAAACAGCCTCCAGATGAGAATAATATTCTGGGGAAAGGGAAGGTGGAGGAAACAAAAGATGAAGTTCTTGGATCCCTAAATGTAGCCTCAAGAGCCCTCATGGCTGCAGATACCTTCAGTTTTTAGTGTTCACAGTGTATCTAATAAATAAAAACTGTTTGGCTTTTGAACTCATCATATAAATACATATATATATATACATATATATATATATATATATATATATATATATATATATATATATATATATATATATATATATATATATATATATATATATATATATATATATATATATATATATATATATATATATATGTATATATATATATATATATATATATATTACCTACTGACAGTCGCCAGTAGGTAGTTATAGTTAGGATTTTTTTCTATAGGGAATCTGCAACATTTTATTGGGAATACCTTTGGCGTCGATTGAGGGATATGCCTGTAATTTTACTTAAATTTGCCTCGCTGCACTCCGCTCCTTCCCTGAAAGTTTGGGGGGGATTCGTCAAGCGGGGGCCGAGAGAAAAGGGGGGTCCCAAAACGTGTTTTCCCCATTTTAATTTCCATAGGGCGGTTGGACTCACTTTTAGCCCGATCGGCTGAATGGATTTCCACAAAACTTGGCAAAATTGTAGGGACAGGTAGCCCGATGTGCCTTTGCTATGTCTCAAGATATGTGCTTCAGTGGATTTTGAGTAATTTAGCTTCAAAAAAATATATATATCTATAAGCGCGCCCCGGTACGTGCACTGGGGCACGCTCCAGCGCGCTAGGCGAGTTCCCGAGCGGAAAGCTGATTGGCTCTCGGGTGTCTGTCAACATTCCAAACAGTCCGGAGTGGCCGCCATCTTGTGTCTCGGTAGGACGGGACACAAGAGGTGGCAAAAACAAAGGGGGAAATGACCAAAAGGGTGCAGGATAGACCCCCCCGACCCCTTAGATTTGATGTGGGGGGCCATAAAAGGGCCCCGCGGGGAAACATTTTTTTTTTTTTTCGATTTGCGCAGGGGGAGCACCCGGTATGCGCACCGCGGAGCGTACCGGGGAGCGTACCATGGGGAAAAAAGTATGACAGAGTTTTTTAAAAATGTAGCATTTTTTATAAATTGGAGGTTGTTTTAAAAGTAACTTTTTGTTGTTTATTTATTTATTTATTTTTTAGAACATTTTTTACTTGTTTTTGACTTTTATGAACAATTTTATATTTTTTTGGGAAATTTTTAGGGGGACAAACAAAAAACAGGGAATTGTAAACGGCTCAACTGGAGCAAAAAAAACAGGAAAAAGTTTCTTTTTACAGTTGTGGTTGTCTCCAGCACGGTTGATGAGTTTAATACTTTGCTCTCCATAGCAAATTGTAGTCCCGCAAAATTTACAAATTATTTTAAAATCTCCAAACTGGGTTTGGATGTTTGGGAACATCTCCCTTGTCTCTGGACCCGATGGAGTGGGTAGTTTACTTTGGGAGGTGGAGGGAGAAGATTGGGGAGGGTTTCTGGTCAGTTCCCTGACCTCTGCCACAGCATAGTTGTTTGGGTGCCGGCGTTGCATGTGGCGAATCATAGTGTTGTTGCCAAAAGAATACTTTTTGGCAGGGTTCTCCCTGGAAAGTACAGTGCCACAGATCAGACAAGTAACCTTTGGCGCATTAACTTTTTTGAGGCCCCCTGGGATTTAAAAAAAACTCCCAGGCAATGTGCTCCTTTGGCTTATAGGGGGTAGTATCTTCAGGCAGGAACCACCTCTCCTCCTCCTCTTCCTCCTCCTCTTCTTCTACTCCACCACTGTGCTGTTGTGGTGGTCCTTGTGGTGGTGGTGGTGGTGGTGGTGGTTTAGATGCTTCTTCTGCTGCTGCTACTGTAGCCATTTCTCAGTACAAATAGGTACAAATAGGTCTGAAAACAGGTCTTCCTCAGTCAAAGTACAAAGTGAGAATGAGGAATGAGGAAAAAAGGTGAGGGCTTTCATCATTTGTAAAACAAAACTGTCCTGAACCAATGAAAAGTGTTATTTTCAGGTCACATGACCCGATGCGCTTACGCTACGTGCCCCGGGGCACGCCCCGGGGCGCACCCTGGGTCGCTTACGTAGCACGATCGTATGCGCTTGGGTGCTTCCGGATGCGCTTACGCCGTGCGTATCACGCGGACGCGGCTACGCGATAATTCACGATGAGGTTTTCGTTCACGGCAATAGCGCAAACGGGACGCTCACCGGTACGCGCACCGGGAGCGCTCCATGAGTGATGTCACTGACCATGTCATGAGTAATGTAATATGTGATGTCATCAGCAGTGCATTGCAGGTGCGCAAGTTATAGTGAGTCCAACTAACTATAACGTGGGAATTTCATTGGTTTTATGTCAGTAAAATTTCCAACTGGTGTCAAACCTATGTTTTTTTCAGTGAATATATATATATATTATTTTTTTTATATATATATATATTACATACTTATAGTTAGGACCTAATTTCCATAGGAAATCCACAACATTCTATTTGGAATAACTTTGGCGCTGGTGGTCGAATCGTCGGAAATTTCTCCAAGGAAATGGCCTGCTCCGCTCCGCCCCTTCCCTGAAAGTTTGGGGGTGCCTCGTCAAGTGGGGGCAGAGGAAAAAGGGGGCTTCAAAACATGTTTTCTCCATGCATTTTTCCATAGGGACCTTTAGCCAGGGCTACGGCCCGAACGGCTGAACGGAATGACACCAAATTTGGCAGAGAGGTAGAGTTTGGTTCGCACATTGTGCTTTGTGTTAAATGGTGTAAATCCGTTCAGTAGTTCTATCTAGAGACGAAGTACTGTATGCCTACCGGAATCCGTACAATTACGAGCACAAGCTGCATGCTGATTGGATGTCAACTGTCTGTCAACACTCCAAACCAGGAAGTGTTGGCAGCCATCTTGTGCCTGGGTAGAACCAAAAGGTACAAAAGGGGGTGGTGATGGATGGAGCATCTGAACCAATCAATCACTCACACCCAGTCAACAGATCTGGGTTTAATCCATGACCAATCTATAGCCCACTCTGCCACCCCAGTTCAGACATGGCCATATGCAAATCAGTCTGACCATGTGCCTCATGGGAACAGTCCAGCGCGAACTGCCAAGCCATGTGGAGAAGTGTGGCTCATTGGTTAGAGCAGGCAGACCCTGAAGCAGAGGTCAGACCCAGGACCAGGGGTCAATTCCCAACGCGGCAGGGTCTTGAGCTCAAATGTCCATGGACTCGATAATTCTCGCTTCCGTGCCTGACCTAATCATGGGTTCACACTCTGCAACTCTGGGCATTAAGCTTGCTTAATCTCCACAACGGCCCCCGCGGCGGGATGCCTGGCTTTCACCTTGGGGATGCCCTGTAGGGGCTATCTCACAGGGAAAAGCCAGGACGGGTTCCCAAGGCAAGCGCGGAGATACCCCTTCGGGGGTCGAATCAGGCGCTATATAAGAAACATAATAATAATAATAATAATAATAATGCCTTCCCTGGACCGGAAACAAGCTTCCGAGGACCGGTTTCTAGCATTTCAGCCGTCTTTAGCCCGGCTTGCATGAATTCAGTGGCAAAGTGAGCAAGGGACTCACGTCTGAGCAAACCCTGCCAACTTATGGTGAACAAAGCGGTACAAAAGGGGGTGGTGATGGACGGAGCATCTGAACCAATCAAACACTCACGCCCAGTCAACAGATCTGGGTTTAATCCATCACCATTCTTTAGAACCAAGTCACAAGAAAACAGTACAACAAAGTTGAAAAAAAAGGAACAGGGGCAGTGTAGAATCATCATTACCTTCTAGGCCTGCTCAGGGGGTCCCATATGGATCTTTAGGCCCCCAATTTTATTAGAAGTCCGTTTTTTTCTTAATTAGCCTCCCGAGGGCCAAATGTCAGGGGCAATTTTTATCCATAAAGGGGGGCTTGTAAAGCCCCCCGCAGCCCGGGGGACCGCCACCTCCTCGGGTTTAAAAAAAAAGTATGTTTTTAGCTTCCCCCCCGCACACATCCCGGGGACCACCACCTTCCTGGGAAAGTAATATGTCAAATGACCTTTCAGCCCCGGGGACCTGCACCCCTGGGGCTTTTTAATGTTGGGAGGGGGTCGCGTGGCCCACCTCCTGGAGGCCTTGATGGCAATGGGGACCAGCGCCTCCCAGGGCCGACTCCTGCAGTGTCTCTGGGTGCCTACTCCCGGGACACTGCTGTTTGCTGTGGTAGGACGGGAGCGTCGCTGTTACCACTTTACTACAGCAAACCGCTTTCCTATTTCAAAAAGAGAGCAAGTTAATCTGCTCTCTCTTTCAATTAGGAAAGCAGCTTTGTTTTCTATAGAAGGAGAGCAGCATGTAAGCTGCTCTCTCTGACAGAGCAATGCCGGCTCTCGAAGGACGCGGAGAGGATCGCAGGGGCATTGGGGCAAAAAAAACCAGTTCTTTTTGAGAACTAACTTTACTGGTGAAAAAAGAGCTATATTTCTATGGTAGTATGTGAAACTTTCTGGGGTTTTTTTGTGCACCAGTTGTACTCTCTATGCATGAGCAGCCTTGTTTCCAAGCCCATGTTTCTTTCTTTTTCTTTAAGTTTGCCAAGCAAAGCTGTCTTCATTTCAGGTATTACATTTGCCGTTTTCTTTTCCCGCTCATTGCTTCGGGAACCACTAACTCAGTGACCAAAGAGGCCCCGCATGTAGTGGTGGGCCCCTTGTTCGGTACTTTGGGAAGAACTCTAAAATGGCATAGAACATGTACGCCCTGTCTTTTTAATACATAGGGTCACGTGTGTAGTGACGGATGTGCTGGATAGGTGTGATGTGGGTGTATGCCAGCCATGAGAGAGTGTGTGTCGATCTGACAACTAGACCTGCAACTAAGAAATCACTTTAATGGAAATCTGGGCTTTGTACTGTTGTTGTGTTTTCCTGGTAGCGTAAGCACAGTAGTCTGTACTAACGTATTCAGTCTCGATTAATTTACCACCTCTCCCATGGGCTTTTAAATGTTGAAAGAGGGGTCAATAATTGTGTTGACTTTTCTTCTTTAGTGTGCAGTACTATATTGTTTTATAAAATGTATACGTTTTCAAAATATCTTTACTCTTACGACGTATGGCCGATATTTCCGTAATTGATTTTAAAAGTAATATACGCTTTTTTAAAGTTTTAAGAAACTATTTTCATGATTATCCCAGATAATGTCTTCCCTTAATATGTACATTAAATACATAAATATATGTTTTTGAACAATTAGAATCTTTTGTGCCGTACGTGTACGGGGCGCCATATATGACGTGACGCGGGATATATGTATATATTTTTTTTAACGCAGGATACGCGTTTTGGGTGAAAAATAAAAAAAAACACAAAGTCTGATTTATTGTTATTAGCCTCCGGGGGGGGGGCAAATCACTGGGGCAATTTGCTTTTCATAATGGGGGGCCTAGAGGGTCTCCCCTGCGCGGGGATCACTACCCCCCGGATCATTAACTATATGTATGCGGGGTGCTCATGGCCCCCGAAGATCCGGGGACCACCTCCGCCTCCACTCGAGCTCCCCCGGGGCCTCTTTTTATTTAAAAAAAACTGTGCAAAGGGGTTGTAAATGTGGTATTTTGGTTTCGTTTCTGTCTTGTAGAGGATCCAGGATAAATATAACGTTTTTTGTACAGTCACTACCTTTTTGCCTGTTACCATAGTAACAGTTCATGGATCACTTGCTTGAGTACAGAGGTTAGAAGTTCATCACAATATGTTGCTAGTTGAAATAGTTACTGTGTTGTAGATTTATATTTATTTTTTTCGCAGTAACCGTTAGTCATAGAAGAAGTCTGTGGAAAAGTTTTGTTAGGGATTCCTTCCTGTTCCGGGAATATTGGGGTAACATGCTCCAAGTGGGACTTTACGAAGTTTAATGTTCATTGGCTGTAAAGTATTAAAAGTAGAAGGCTTAGCAGTCATTCATTGCTCGTCTGTGGAACAACATGGACATTTTATTGGCTAATGTGTTCCGAACACAAGTTTGCTCCTTATTGGGTGGGAACGGTTCACTGTTGTCAGTGATATTGTGATGCATTTTCTAAAGGAGTATGGGGAAAGAAAGTAGTAGAGGGCAGGTTAGGAACACTATTAACTGTGTACAGTGCCCATAAGGTGGTGGAAAGGAATTATGATGGAAGCTATTTTTTTTATATGTTTCAAGGGTCATTTATATAATTGCCGTGTGGTGTATAAATCACGGCGGAAAAATGACAGTGTCTTGCGGTGTTTTCTTTTATCAAGTTTGTAGGTGACATACTTCTTAGGAGAAGGATTTACTTATAATGTGGTGTTTACTTTCCTGATGGGGAGGTGTGGTTGCGCAGCAAAAAAAACAGTCTAGTTTGAAACAGTTTTTATTAAGCAAATACAAAGAAACTTTCTTCAGAAACTGTCGCAGTATATATGAAAGGGGTGGCAATTAAAAATGGAGTTTCATGAAATATTAGTTAAGCGTAGCTATATACAGTTTGTAAAAGAGGTGCCCCACATTCTTGTTGATGTAAGAGGGCATCAGTTACTTTTAGATAAAGTAGAATTGAACTGCTACAACAAACACTCCCGCACTGCATTACCTCAGATCAAGAGAACAAGTAAAACAGTAAAATATAAATTATTTCATATTACATAGAAATGCATGCATTATTATTTTACAAATGTGTATTCTTTACAATTCAGAAACGTGCTGTCGTAGTGTTTACAGGTTGCAGACAGTTCCGCTAATAAATCACATAATCACCAAAGAATTTATAGAATGTTACTTTTATAATATATAGTACAGGTCCTATGTATTCTTTAGGGAGAAGGTGAATAGGAATCGCAAATAAGAATAGAAATTAGAAAATAACATTCAGAAATGTAGGGTTTATTAAATATTTAAAGTGACAAAGTATGCATGATAGCTATATTTTAATATATATAAAATATCTGATCAAGTACTTATAAATATTATATTAACGATGGCGCTGAAAAATCTCCCATTCCTCTTCCGACGCAATAGGACAATCTATTATAATATAACAATTGATACCATTGTTACAGTAAAAAGAAAAGGAAAATAAAGGTATGTATTTAACTGAACATCCATAATGAAATACTGTCGAGGGGTAATTATTTACTGAACTTCTTTTCTCCGGGAGGTGAAAAAATGTGATCTTCGTGGCGACGTGTCATAAACTCCTCTGAGATCATGACTGTGAGAATAATAATATGTATATATTCTCACAGCATATGATCACAAGGGTAAAATAGACTGAAAGCCCCAAGACGGTAACATTGCTTACTTATTGTTACTGTTTGTGACGACAGATTGTGAATTCCGCTAAGATCACTAAGACTGTTAATGTTATGTTATGTTATATGGAGTTTTATAGCGCGCTCAATTACTACTGGAGTATCCTGGCGCGGAGTGAGAGATACTAGAGGCCAGAATTTAGAGAAGAACAGAGCTTAAAACGCCAGTTTAAACAGATGGGTCTTAAGTGCTTTCTTGAAAAGTACGAAATTCGGGTTGGAACGGAGGGCCAAAGGAAGAGAGTTCCAGACAGTGGCAGCTTTGACAGCAATGGACTGGCCTCCTAAACGGACGCGCTGAAAGCGTGGAACTGCCAGCCGATGTTGGATGGCGGAGTGCAAAGGGCCGATTTGGAAGATAGAAGATGAAACGTTTCCTCAGATATAGAGGGCCCTGATCGTACATGGCTCTGTGGGCAAAGGTGAGTGTCTTGAAGAAAATTTGTTGCACAACTGGAAGCCAGTGCAGGCTGCACAAAAAGTGCTGGACGCTAGTTTGCCTGGAGATGTTAAACAGGAGCCTGGCAGTGGCATTTTGAATTATCTGGAGACGATTGATCAGATAGGCCGGAGAGCCGCTCAGCAAAGCATTAGCATAGTCAAGACGTGAGAGAATAAGCGCTCTAGCCACCGTTTCTCTCGCTGTTTTTGGAAGAAGAGGAAAAATGTTCCTAAGAGCCTTAAGAGTGCCGAAACAACCACAAGTGAGTTTCTTAATATGGGCTTCACATTTTAAGTCTTACCCAAACCACACCCCCAGATTTTTAACTGGGATGTTAACAGAGCTAGGGAGTGGGAAGCTGTCAGGCCATAGCGATTCTCTAAAGTGTGGTGGAAACTGCCCATAAAGAAGGATTTCAGTCTTGTCTTCATTACATTTTAACTGGGCCGAAGCCAACCAATAAAAAACAGAAGAAAGACAAGTCTGGATCATAGCAGTGTCCAAGTCCGCACCAGGCCTGGTGAACTGCAGCTGTGTGTCATCTGCGTAGGCTATTATTTTAGCGCCCAGTTGTTCGGCCAAAATAATCAGGGGGGTCAAATGTATATTAAATAACAGCGGACCCAGAGTGGAACCCTGGGGCACCCCATTTGAAAAAGGCTTGGCTGATGATGAAAAAAGAGGTAGCCAGACCTGCTGAGACCGAAAAGAAAGGAAGGAAGTCAGCCACTCAAGCGCCAAACCAGTAACGCCAATGGCTGACAGACGAGAGAGAAGAAGCTGATGGGGTACCGTATCGAACGCGGCAGAGAGGTCCAACAATATTAGAGCCGCTCTGCCGCCAATGTCCAAACAGTCCCTGATGGCCTCTGAGATTTCAACCAAAGCCGATTCAGTGCTGTGGGCTGCATGGAATCCGGACTGGGCAGGGTGGAGAGCATGTGCTGTTTCCACAAATGTGTTTTATTGACAGAAGGCCATTTTTTCGCATACCTTGGCCATCGCTTTTAGAAGAGAGATCGGCCGGTAATTTGCTGGTACTGCTGGGTCAAGGCCAACCTTTTTCAGCAGTGGCAGGAGTTTGGCCTGCTTCCAGTCATCCGGGACAGTTGCCGATCTAAAGGAGAGGCTAATAATTTCAGTAATTTCCGGACTCACCACCTCAGCCACCCGTCCAAGTACCCGCGCTGGACAGGGGTCGATAGGTGAGCCTGATTTCAGGGATTTTAGGACTGCAAATATATCATCTCCCGAAGGTGGGAAAAACTCCTCAAAGATATAAGCCCCAGAAGAGGGAGGAGCAGAGGGCATAGGAGCCAGGAAGCTCTGACTAAGACAGGTAAACCGTAGGCTGGCCTGGATCCCTGATATCTTTTGATCCAAAAATGAGGACAAACCCTCACATCAAAGTGCGGAAGAAGGCACCATTGGTTGCTCGGCACAAGGCGAAAAAAACTATTCACAATGGAAAAAAATTCTATGCTGTTACTATTAGCCTTAGCAATCCTACTTGCATAGAATTCGCTCTTAGCTGTTCTAATTCTAGCGTAATACTCTCTCTGAGCTAACCGAAGGGCCTCTTTGGCAATAGGGCAATAGGAGAGTCGCCAATGCCTTTCAAGACTTTTCCAACCTAACGTGTACATATTAACATAAGTGATCTCTGGTGGAAAACACAATAACAAGTGTAACATTGTGACGTTGATTGTAAATGTTTAGGGTTTGCGTCGACAGGTTAACAACTCCTCTTGAGCGAAGTACAGTATCAATATTATAATATAAAAAGTCACTATATATAAGGTGAAAGGAGCCAGAAAAGGAGTAATATTTGTTATAATATATGTGTTTCTAAGAACAAGCTGCTGACTTTACAGAGAAAAGGCAAAAAAAATGCAATAACATTTTTTTCTACATATAAATGTTTAAATATTGACTAAAAGCCACAATTTATAACTAAGTACTATGCCTATGCCATATTGAAACAGCTTACAACTCCGAAATATGTTTTTTGGCGCAAAAAGAGAATCCGATGCTAGAGAACGGCGCATGCAACAGAGATTGGCGATTCAGAAATAACTCACGAAAACGAAACTAATTGCACAGTAGATGTGGTTTATATAGTTTTTTGTTGTTTAGTAGTGTATGGCAGGAAGATGTAGCTCGGCCTATTTATTTGGCAAGTTTTGTAGTTTACACGTGCTCACGTTTTAACTGTTTTTCTTCTGCACGTGTTCGGAAAAGTTACAAACTGTGTTTCGATTTTGATAGTAACACGTATAAGGTATTATTATCTATATACGTTGGAGAGTTTAAAAAGTGTCACTCTGTAAAATGTGTTCTTTGCATTTTCATGATTAAAAGCATCTAAATAGAAGACGTATAAAAAAATATCATTATCATTAGAAGAAAAAAAAAGGTTTAATATTTGTTATTTTTATGGTTCATAAATTAAAAATGCCAGCATTTGTAAATCGTAATCCTACCCTCAGAAAGGTGTGCTGGCGCTTGGGGCTTTTGGAAGGTTATTAAATAATAAACGTCCTTTTCTATGTACCAGTAAACTTGGCTTTTAAACTTTCAATTGCCCAGTCTGTATCTTTACACTTCCTCCAAACATTTTGGTACTGCTATTTTAGTATTGTAGTGAGCCATTCAGCAGTATGTGTTTACGTATACACTGTTCTAAAAAAGAAGCTGCTATATATTTTGCCAGACACTCTCCTTGTAGAATTGTAATAATTCAGCCAGTACCCAAGTAGTCATGGTGCAAAGTGGGCCTTACGGCATGGACTGCTTCAAACTCCTATACACTATGCATGCACTCTTCTATGAATGGGCAAACTTGTCTTTTATAGCTTTTATTATCCAGTCTATATTCTTACACTACCAGCAAACTCTTTGTGATTGCTAATTCAGTATTGCAGTGAGCTATTCAGCAGAATGCCCTTATGTATGGACTGTGCTAAAAATGAAGCTCTTTTAAATTCAGACAGACACTCTCCTTGCAGAACTGTAATTATCCAGTAGTACGCAAGTAATCATGGTGCAAAGTAGGCCTTAGGCCATGTACTGCTTAAACCTGTATAGACTATGCATGCACTCTTCTATGTAGCTGCACATTTGTTTTTTATACATTCAATTTCCCAGTCTGTATTATTTGACTTTCACAATCACTCTCACTCAACTGTTTCAATATTGTAGTGAGCCATTCAGCAGTATTTCTTTATATATGTACTGTGGTAAAACTGAAGTTCTTAAAAATTCAGTCATGCACTCTCTTTGCAGAACTGTAATCATGCAGTCAGTACCCAAGTAATTATGGAGCAAAGTAGGCCTTAGTATATGGACTGCTTCAAACTCCTATTTACTATGCATGTACTGTTCTATGCACCTGCAAATTTATCTTTTATATTTTGAATTCCTCAGTCTTTATCTTTACACTTCCACCAAGCACTCTGTCATTCCTGTTATAGTTTTGTATTGACTCATTGATCAGTGTGTAGTAATCAATTCACTACATTCAAACAGTAATCAGCAGATGTACAATAAGTGGTAAATCTCCAGAGATATGGCAGTTATTGATATCACCACAATGGAAGCACCGTATTTACAATGTAGTGTATTATAGAGCAACAATGGCAGAGATATGTGATGTATTTGTGTTGTGAAGGTGGTGTATTGCTTGACTTGCGTTCCAAGTGCAACGCAGCTCCAGCAATGCTCTTGGGTTCTATGCTCACAAAGCTGTGTCAATCCTTACACCTGTTTCAAGCAGGTGCAGGGTTTTGATGTAGCATAGGCGTAAAAGTGACTGAATGAAATCTTCTAGATTTCACTCAGTCACTTTTAGGAGGTGTTCGTATGCTAGAACACCTCCACTCCCTCCCCCCTTCTCTGCGCAGGAAAGTCTCTTTCTTGAAGCATAGACTTGTAACTTATTTATAAGGTTACTTTGAAGTGCTTCGGGGGTACTACAGTATGCTATAGGTAAACACCATATACATTTATGCTGTAGCACTCACATATAGTTTTGCACTTTCACATTCACCATACACAACTAATTCATTCGTTCATTTATACACTACACATTCATTCTGACAAACTTTTACACACTAATATAGAAATATAATTCTATCTTAAGCCAGTGGAGGTAGTTCTGAAAAGAGGTGTTTTTTTTCTCTTTAGTTTTTAGTTGTTTTTTTTAACCAAAAAATTAAACTGGAAACATAAAACTGTGCAACAGGAACAAAAAAGAAAAAAAAAATATTATTGTTTTGGGCAACAGTGCTCTTCTTTGCTCTTCACAATGAGGTCAATAGACTGCTCACTGTAACAAAGGAGTTATCTGCAAAATGTACAATGAATTGTAAGATCCGCAATCTGAGGCACAAAAAAAGGATGCAGACTGCTCGGAGAAGGTGGTGGTGTATTTGAGGTAGAAGAAACTGCTGGTTGAGGGTTCTCCTGGAACCTTTGTGTTGCCATCCTTCCATAAATATTTTGGATGCAAATTTTTGACATGACGAACCATTGAGGCTGTCCCGAAAGAGTACTTTTTAGTGGGGTCATCCCTGGAAAGTGTAACCCCACAGATCTTGCAGGTTACTTTCGCTACCTTACCTTTTTCTGTCCCTCCAGAATAGATGTTTTTCCTGGGAAAGTCAAAGTAGGATGGTCAAAATGAGAGGGGTTTTTCAACAGTTGGAATAGGAAGTATTATGAACCAATCAAAACTCTGCTTTTATGGTCACTTGATTTTGCGTATACTTACAGTGCTCTCACGGTGCTCTTACGGTGCTCTTACGGTGCTCTTAAGATGCAAGTACGTACAACGTGCCTCTGCAATTTTCGTAATTGCTTTTAAAAGTAATAATCGCTTAACCCCTTCCATGCTCATGACGGAACGGTTCCGTCATGAGTGTCGGTTGAGCTGTGCTCATGACGGAACCATTCCGTCATGAGCCGATAGGCTCATATGGCTGAGATACCCGCCACCCCCTCTCGACACAATCCCCAAGAATGGGAAACCGGAAACGGTTCTGAACTTTTGGAAGGCGGGAGGGAGTGACCCTCCCGGCCGTATTTATTAAAATATGAAACAAAATCAAAACATTAAAATAACAGTTTCATATTATGTACAATTTCTTTTCCACATCACGATGTTTGGCTAACCTTAACATATTTCTAATACAAAGGTTCTCCTAGCCGAACTAACATCCTACAAAACATTTAACTTGAAATTGTACATCCTAACTTTTAAGGGCCAATGGCAAGGTCGTAACCGGTGTCAGATCCCTAAACCAGAAATACCTCCCCCACTTGTGAGGGGCGACCGCACAGAGGCGTACCTCAAGTGCATCTACCAATTTCCCTTGACTTGACGGGGGCCCCAATGAACTCGACGCCATTTAAAGGTCATCCGAGGACTCGTGTGAGGTGTCTAGAAGGTAGCGTAAACCCCCTCCCCACCTCACACAACTTACCACATCTGCCGTCGCAGGTGTCCTGGCCCCGGGAAATTCCCCAGGAGGGGCCCATAGCCCCTCCTATCCAGGAAGGGGCCTTGACCGCCTTTCCTTTCCTTCCGGCGGCCCATCCTTAGAAGGGACCGCCTCCCCGTTGAGGGGCCAGTGGCCACCTCCCCCGAGCGCTCCCATCCGTAATGGGTGACGCCCCCCCATAGGGATCTTCCAATTACTGCTCACCGATCATGACCTTACCGCCCGACCAAAATAAATACGACAATTTAACTAAAACTACTAATTACAAAACAACCATAACTATTTCACGTATGGTTACCGATCAACACTAGTGCAAAATCACTTTATTGGAAAAAACATACTGTAAATGACCATTCTTTATTGCATACTCAAAATAACACGACAATCATCACAACCTGTAAGAAATAGAGTTACCACATCAAAACTTTATTTAAAACAACTGGCTGTCCTCAGGGGCTGGTGGGTGGGTCAAAATTGGCTCTTCGTTCCGTCTCGAGCTCACGTGCAGCGGGGAGGTGCAGCTTCAGAGCACAGGAACAAGAGGATGCTTTCTTGGCTTGTTGCTCCTTTTATCCGTCTTCGGGCGGGCGTAAACCCGCCTCCGCCTGCCTCCCTGGGCGTGGCCGGCCGCGTCAGTGTCTAGGACAACCCACTCCAGGGCGGGAAAAAGGCGCACCCTGGCTACGCCGCTTCGGGCATACCAGCCGAGACTCGCCTCCCGCCCAAGATGGCCTCCCGGGGGGATCGAGGTACTCCACCATACGTTCGGGGGGACCGAATGGTCGCCCCTTTCCATATGGCTGAGATACCCGCCACCCCCTCTCGACACAATCCCCAAGGATGGGAAACCGGAAACGGTTCTGAACTTTTGGAAGGCGGGAGGGAGTGACCCTCCCGGCCGTATTTATTAAAATATGAAACAAAATCAAAACATTAAAATAACAGTTTCATATTATGTACAATTTCTTTTCCACATCACGATGTTTGGCTAACCTTAACATATTTCTAATACAAAGGTTCTCCTAGCCGAACTAACATCCTACAAAACATTTAACTTGAAATTGTACATCCTAACTTTTAAGGGCCAACGGCAAGGTCGTAACCGGTGTCAGATCCCTAAACCAGAAATACCTCCCCCACTTGTGAGGGGCGACCGCACAGAGGCGTACCTCAAGTGCATCTACCAATTTCCCTTGACTTGACGGGGGCCCCAATGAACTCAACGCCATTTAAAGGTCGTCCGAGGACTCGTGTGAGGTGTCTAGAAGGTAGCGTAAACCCCCTCCCCACCCCACACAACTTACCACATCTGCCGTCGCAGGTGTCCTGGCCCCGGGAAATTCCCCAGGAGGGGCCCGTAGCCCCTCCTATCCAGGAAGGGGCCTTGACCGCCTTTCCTTTCCTTCCAGCGGCCCATCCTTAGAAGGGACCGCCTCCCCGTTGAGGGGCCAGTGGCCACCTCCCCCGAGCGCTCCCATCCGTAATGGGTGACGCCCCCCCATAGGGATCTTCCAATTACTGCTCACCGATCATGACCTTACCGCCACAGGCCGGATAGTTGACCGGCTATCCGGACCCCCAACAACAACTCCTGCCTAAAGGTCATGTTTTAAACTCTTTAGCCAAGCTATGAGGTCTCCTATGAGTAACTCATTCCCCACCCGTGACAAATGGACCCCATCACCCAGGTACATACTGTCCCCCTTAATACAACCGTGAGGAATAGAATGCAGTGTACTTGAACGAAACAATCTACCCAATTTGTTATTTACTTTCTTCACTGAGTGATTCAGAGCAGAAACCAAATTCGCCCCCCGCCACACTTTCCGTGGAATCATATGGGACCATGCAATTGTGCACCCTGGAACTCTTCTCGCCAACCAACTTACTGTGGAGAGCATTGCCTCGAGAAGAAGTCGTCTACCAGTGGCCACCAAATCGTTGCCCCCAAGATGGACTATGATTATAGACGGCGGTGACATTGTCCGCCCTAACAAACCCTCGAAAAAGGATTGAAACTGGTCAATACAGAGCCCGCCCCTTCTGTAGAAGGTCACCCTGTACCCGTATTCCCCAGCCATGTGAATCATGTCACCTGCTTTGAATACGTCCGCGGCACGCCTCACGTATTAGTGGCCCACGACCCACACCACTTTTTCCGCAGCCGGTGATGTCTGACCGCTGGTTCCCAGGTGTCGGGTCGACTGCACAGTCCACCCCGCCTCGTGAGCTTGCGAAACTGTAAACCAAACAAAAACAAGAAGCGTGAGTACATCATTACAGCTTCACAACATGTGCAACCGCACATACTTTTTGTAACAATTCGAGGACCAACGCCCCAGACGTTTCACTTTTTCCACACTCAGACCCCTGGCTGTAGCCTCAGTAGCAGCCCCTATCCGAAAGGAATGGGTCCCGAACTCGCCGGGGTTCAAGCCCGCGGCCGAAATTGACATCGCAAGCACCCGCTGGAACTGAAACCTCGTCAGTGGGGTGGCGTCAGCGTGTCTCAACAAGGTCCCCCCCCATGATGCCACCCTCTGCGCCAAATATTCCTCTACGCAAACAACAGGGCACATGGGAGACCCGGGAATCTTATGTATGACTATGCAGTCCCCAATCGCACCCTGATCGGTCTTGGACCTGACAAACGAGACAGTCATCGTCTCCCCCTTAACCTGAATGTGCTCTCGGCACAGTCCCCCCACCGTATCCTGCTTGTTCTTCGCCACCAGTTCGCTTACCCGCATAGCCCCATGGCGGCTCGGAATAACACTGTTTCATACTGGGATGAACATGTCACAGGGAGTACAGCAAATAACAGGGCCAACCTATCCAGGCCTATCGGGTGTCTCCCATCTACTCTGCGACCCTCCAGGCGTTGCCACCCACGTAGCGCTTTCTGCACCACGAAAGACGCTGTCGGGTCCCGGATCCCATGAGCCCTTGCCATAAAGGAAATGGCGGCCCGATGCCTCTGGGCCGTAGCTACTGATTTGCCTGCCCGATGTAGAGACAGCAAAAATTTTTCGACAAGCTCTTCCTGGCCCCAAAGCTCCCTCCTAGCAGAACCCAAAAAGGACCAATAGGAACGAAACGCCCCTTCATATGCCTTCCTTGTCCTGGGTGCTAAACTCTCTCCCACGAGGTTTTGTAGTTCGGGGCACCGAGAGACCAGAGAGCTTCGGGAAAGGGTGCCGCCACCCGGTCCGCTGTGGGCAGAAAACCCCAGAAGGCCTGCATACGGAAACGAGAAAGTGCATCAGCTGCTTGATTCAACACCCCCGGGACATGTCGCGCCCTAAAGAGCACCTTCAACTGCATACACAATAACACAATTTCCTTGAGCAGTCTCAGAATCCATTTGCAACGTGCTGCCTGACTATTGATACACTCAACCACGGTCATGTTATCAGACCAGAACACCACAGAGTGATCCCGGAACCCCTCAGGCCATGTTTTCAGGGCCACCAAAATAGGGAAGAGTTCGAGAAAAGCAATGTTACTCGTCAGCCCGCACTCGCGCCACCATGACGGCCATTTTTGAGCCGACCATTGCGTACCGAATATGGCGCCAAAACCTATACTCCCCGCCGAGTCTGTCCACAGCCCCAGCTCCTCGGAGGACACCGCTGGTTTGTTCCAGACAATTCGACCATTAAAATCCGCCAAGAATGCCAGCCAAATGCGCATGTCCTGGCGAATCTCTGCCGAGAGCCTCGTGCGGTGGTGTCCCTCCTTCAGGCCGACCATGGCTTGTGCAATCGAGCGGGAAAAGGGGCGGGCCATTGGCATTACTCTGAGGGCAAAATTCAACTGGCCCACCGTTTGTTGCAATTGATGCAGGTTTACCTTAGACACTCGAATACATGTTTCAAGGGATGCCCTGAATTTTAACACTTTTTCTTTGGGTAACCGGAAACAACCTTCCTCCGAGTCGAGCTCGATCCCCAGAAACTCGAGTGAAGTCGAGGGACCAACAGTCTTACCTGGTGCCAATGGCACACCAAAATGATTCATTAAGACACAAAATTCGTTTAAAGCCTGTCCACATTCTGGATCCCCGGCTGCCCCAGGAACAGAAAGTCATCGAGATAATGCATAACATGCTGAAAACCCGTCTTTCTTGTGAATACCCATTGTAGAAAACAACTGAACTTTTCAAAGTAAGCACAAGATATAGAGCATCCCATTGGCATACATCTATCCATATAATAGCGACCCTGAAACATGAAACCAAGAAGACGCTGATCGTCTGGGTGTACCGGGAGCAACCGGAACGCTGACTCGATGTCTGATTTTGCCATCAGCGCCCCGAGCCCCAGGCGATTCAACATGGCGACGGCCTCATCGAAAGATGCGTACCGCACCGAACACACTTCCGGGTCTATCGCATCATTCACGGAAAGACCTCGTGGGGCTGACAAGTTATGTATCAGCCTAAACTCACCCGGGTCCTTCTTGGGGACCACCCCTAATGGGGAACAAACAAAGTTAGCAACTGGTGGAAAATCGTATGGACCGGCAACCCGCCCTCGAGTCACCTCTTTCCCAATCTTTACCCGTACCACTGCCGTATGCTGCAGGACCGACAGTTGGTTCTTACAACTTGCTTCACCCCGAAAATCCCCCACTGGAATGCGGAAACCATATGAAAAACCGTCTCGCAACACCCCAGCGGAGACGTGGTCAGGGTATTCGTTGAGCCAAGGAATCATTGCCATGGTATCAATCGGGGTAGGTAAAGGCGCCCCTCGGACTATTTCAGACCTGTTTGGCGCTTCCCCTACCACCGTTATCACCCGTTTTGGCTCTGCACATGGTCTCAGGATGGGAGGACTGTCCACACCCCCCACATTCATGTCTAAACTTGCATGACCCTTGGGGCCTCGTACATTTTCCCCTGTTAAAATTCCAACAAATCCCCCTTTTACCTGCGTTGCCACTCGACTTTGAGTGGTGCTCGTTACCTGCACCCGTCCGAAAGGGTGTCCCAGAGGATTGGCGGGAAGACTCACCCCCGTTACTCCCCGACAATGGTACTTTTAACATGCCTGAATTCTCCATTTTTTGCCAAGAAATGGAGTCATAACAATCCCATGTTAGAGCTGGGTCGTGCTCCTTAGCCTTCCTAAAAAGATTGTCATAACAAAACCACTGATTGCCCTCGTATGCTAGAGAATACTCCATGATACGTGTCTGGTAAATAGGCAACTCCGTCAACAATTCGGGCCTTCGCTCACCCATAATGGAGGTAAAAATGCCAAACGCTCTGCCCCAAGTACCTATGTTTTCGTCGACCTTAAAGGCGGCCATTTTTGCGCGCCAAACACTCGGATGCATCAGCTCTTTTTGGCCCTTCACATGCTCCATCTCGTAATGGTCAGTAAGCAAAGAAAACATGTTCACATACTTATCGGCCCAAATCTTTTCCTTAATTTCAAGTGGAACATGCTGGGCCACTTTATCCCTTCGTGAGGGTACAGACCCCTCCCCCGCAATCGGCAGTAGCCGCTTACCTGAACTAGGTGCTGTACTTGCTGCCGAACTCGCGCCCGCTGCAATCTCAGTCACCAGAACCTGTGGGGGAACAGAAGATGGTGCCTTCGCAGCCTCTCTAGATTCCCGCAGTTGTCTCATTACTGCCCTGGCGTCGTCAGCCGTGGTGCCCCCACTATCTTTTCCCAACCACGCTGCCAGTTGTGCCGCCAACTCGGGAGGCATATCCTCTCCGTTCACGGGGGTGACTACCACGGGGATCAGATGCCCCTCCTTCGGAACCGGGGTAGGCTCCTCTATCGGTGTATCGGGAACCGGGGCCTCCCCCCCAGGTGCCCCCCTCTTGGACCTCTTGCCTCTCCCACTAGGGACTACTCCCGGCAATGCTGGTCCGACGATTCGCTTCGGTCCTCCCTCCCCATTCTTTACCGCCATCTGCTTCTTCAACTCGGCTACCTCCTTTATGAGCATGCGGAGCATCTGATCGGTCCCGACCCGCTTTCCGACCTTCTTGCCCGGCATTCTCGAACGACGATCTCTGTAAAACAAAGACAAAAATTACAACGCTCAAAATTGGCTCTTCGTTCCGTCTCGAGCTCACGTGCAGCGGGGAGGTGCAGCTTCAGAGCACAGGAACAAGAGGATGCTTTCTTGGCTTGTTGCTCCTTTTATCCGTCTTCGGGCGGGCATAAACCCGCCTCCGCCTGCCTCCCTGGGCGTGGCCGGCCGCGTCAGTGTCTAGGACAACCCACTCCAGGGCGGGAAAAAGGCGCGCCCCGGCTACGCCGCTTCGGGCATACCAGCCGAGACTCGCCTCCCGCCCAAGATGGCCTCCCGGGGGGATCGAGGTACTCCACCATACGTTCGGGGGGACCGAATGGTCGCCCCTTTCCATTAGAACCTTCAGCACAGCGCGAAAATTCGCGCCGCGCTGAAGGGGTTAATAAAAGTTAAAAAAAACTATTTTCATGATTGTCCTATATAATGTCTTCTCTTAATATGTACATTAAATACATAAATATATGTTTTTGAACAATTAGAAACGTTTGCGCAGTACACTTACGGGGTGCTGTACATGACGTCACGCAGAAGCGTTAATGCGATGAGCAAGGTCAAAGCGTATCCGTAACGAATCCGCAGCTACATGCAGAGGACCATTTACCATAGAAAGTGTGGTGTGATCACTGTATGTGTGCGGTGCGATTACCCAAAAAAATATGAAAAAGGAATTATACAGATTTTAATTGTAAAAAAATCAGAAAAAAAGGTATACAAATAAAAGTAGGATTTAGTTTTGTTATTATTTTACATTAAGAATATGAAATAAAATTTAAAAATAAAATAAATATAAATATTTTTAATAAAAGTTAAAAAAAGTTGGTATAAAAAGAAAGAAATATAATGATTTATACATTTAAAAACTTATCATTTACAAAACCTTTGAAATTCACTGAAAAAAACATAGGTTTCTGCCACGTTATAGTTAGGAATTAGCATTTAAAAAACCTTGCAAATTCATTGAAAAAACCATAGTTTTCACACATGTTATAGTTAGCTGTGGATTTCACTCATACAAAACCATACAAATTCCCCCGTTATAGTTAGTTTAGCTTACTATAATTTGCGCGCCTGTAATGCACTGCTGATGACATCACATACTACATCACTCATGACATGGTCAGTGACATCACTGATGACATCTCAAATGACATAAAAGTATTGAGTCTGCCTAATTTAAGCACACTGGTGCAGAATTGTTCCTTTTTTTCACTATGATTTTTCCATTAACCCTATTACGAATTTCCCCCATAAAATCACATGTATCCCATAGAATAATGGGACCGGCTATTGTTTATTGTTTCTGCCGTGGTATATTTGCCTTGATGGTTGAAATCGAAGTGACACAAAGCCTATGACTGGCGCCGTGTTCTGCTTTTAGGTGGCTAAGGATCCAAAAGCTGCCTGTATGAGGGGGAACAATAAAGTTTATTGAATGTCTTTTTTACAGCTTAGGGACGCTGTTGGAAGCAAGCAAATGTTCATCAATTACCATATGTTTTAAAAACGCTGCGGAAACACTTGTGAATTACAGTTATATTTTTTTCTGTATATTCAAGATTTAATATGTGTCAACTAGTGATGAAACTACGAACGAAATGAACTAATGAAATTGTTTTAGATGTGCTGGCATAGGTCTGTCTTCACTGTTTATTTTTCACCAGTCACATGTTTGTTTATTTAAATAGCACCATTGACATATTGCCTGTACTTGTGAGCAAGGAAACGTGGTTTCCGAAAGGCGTAGAGGGTTTGCCTTCTGAATAAACCTTTGTGAAAGCAGTTGTGGTGCCGTGGACCGTTGTTTTTGTGCAAGGAAACAGGATCCCAACGGAGTTTGTGGATATATATATATATATATATATAGATATATATAGATATATATAGATATATATTACCTACTGGCGGTCGCCAGTAGGTAGTTATAGTTAGGATTTTTTTCAATGTTAAATCTCAAAATTCTATTTGGAATAACTTTGGCTTCAGTTGACGAATATGCCTGAAAATTTCCCCAAAATGGCCTCGCGGCGCCCCGGTCCTTTCCTAAAAGTTTGGGGGGGATTCGTCAAGCGGGGGCCGAGATAAAAGGGGGTCCTAAAACGCGTTTTTTCCATGTTAATTTCCATAGGGCGGTCGATTTCACTTTTAGCCCGAACGGCTGAATGGATTTCCACCAAATTTGGCAAAATTGTAGGGACTGGTAGCCCGATGTGCCTTTGCTATGTCTCGAGATATGTGCTCCAGTAGATTTTGAGTAATTTAGGTTCAAAAAAATATATATATCTATAGGCGCGCCCCGGTACGCGCCCCGGGGAGCGCTCCGGGCGCGCCACGTGAGGTGCGCACGGAAAGCTGATTGGTTCTCGGGTGTCTGTAAACATTCGAAACAGTCCAGAGCGGCCGCCATCTTGTGTCTCGGTAAAATCGAGACACAAGAGGTGGCTAAAACAAAGGGGGAAATGACCATAAGGAGTCAGGAATAGACCCCCTCTGACCCCCTAGGTTTGATGTAGGGGCAATAAAAGGGACCAGCGGGGCATTTAAAATATATTTATTTTTTCGTTTTGCGCGGGGGGAGCGCTCCTTGCGCTCCCCGGTGCGCGTACCGGGGAGCGTCCTATGAGGAAAAAAGAATGACAGAGTTTTTATAAAAGGAAGCCTTTTTTTTTAAATTGGAGGTAGTTCTAAAAAGAACTTTTTTTTTTCTTCTTTTTGTTGTTTTATATTTTTTTGTGTTTTTTGAACATTTTGTACTTTTTTTGGCTTTTCAAAACAGTTTTATATTTTTTTTTGTATTTTTTTATGGGGAGAAACAAACAAAAGGGAATTGAAACTGGCTCAACTGGAGCAAAAAAACAAAAAACCCCAAAAATTAGTTCTTTTTGGAGGACTTGTGATTGTCACCTGCAAGGACGATGAGCTTTATGCTCTGTTCACCATAGGCGATAAGCTTGCCACATGCAGTACAAGTGATTTTAAAATCAGCAAATCTTGGCTGAATACAAGGCATCATCTCTGATGTTTTTGGTCCCGATGAAGTGGGTTCGTTTCTTTGGGAGGTGGTCCTTGAAGACTGGGGGAGGTTACTGGCCAGTTCCCTAAGTTCTGCACGAGAATAGTTGTTAGGGTGCTTACGGGTCATATGTTGAATCATGGTATAGTTACCAAAGGAATATTTTTTTGTTTGGGTTGCCTTTTGAGAGTTCTTCATTGCAGATTATGCAAGTTACCTTGGCCACATTCACTTTTTTCTTACCCTCTGGGAGTGAAAAAAACTCCCATACAATGTGTGGCTTGGGCTTGTATGGGGTATTTTCTTCAGGCAGCCATCTTCTCCTCCCCTCCTCCTCTTCCTCTTCCTCCTCCTCCTCTTCTTGACCACCAATATAATCTTGAGCTGGTCCTCTTGGTGGTGGTGGTGGTGGTGGGGCAGATGCACCAGCTGCTGCTGCTACTGAAGCCATTATAAAGATCAAAAAGGTACAGAGACATACAAACAGGTCTTCCTCAGTCAAAGGACAAAGTCAGAGTAAGGAAAAAAGGTGGGGTCTTTCATCATTTGGAAAAAAAACTGTCCTGAACCAATGAGAAGTGTTATTTTCAGGTCACAAGACCAGGGGCATCATCATTATGAAAGCAAAACTGTTATGAACCAATGAAAAGTGTAATTTTCAGGTCACATGACCCGACGCGCTTACGCTACGCGCCCCGGGGCGCGCCCGGGGGCACGCTCCGGGTCGCGTAGCGTAAGCGCGTCGGATGTTTACGTTGCGCGATCGTATTCGCTCGAGTACTTCCGGGTGCGCTTATGCCGTGCGTATCACGCGGACGCGGCTACGCGATACGTCACGATCATGTTTTCGTTTGCGATATTGGCGCTCACGGGACGCTCCCTAGAGCGCGCCCCGGGGCGCTTTATAGAAGTACGCTTTCCGGGGCGCGCACCGGGGCGCGCACCGGGAGCGCTCCAAAAATAAAAAATAAATTTAAAAAATGGGATAATTGTAGGGACAGGAAGCCCTATTCTGAAGTGGTTTTTACGGAAATTAACTTTGGAAAAATATGTATTGTGCTACATTGGGCTTTATATATGTTAGAGCTAAAATGTAGCCCAAATGTAGCCCAATGTAGCCAAAAGATGGCCACCAGAGACAAAAAAATACAAATGTAGCCCAAATATCAGCTAGATGTAGCCCAACTGTAGCCCAATGACAGAATGTACCAGAGTGTTCTAAAGAACAACTAGAGCGCTAACAGTCTTATTTATAAAGTGAGACTTATAGTTAGGAATTAGCATTTAAAAAACCTTTGAAATTCACTGAAAAAACCATAGGTTTCTGACCAGTTATAGTTAGGAATTAGCATTTAAAAAACCAATGAAATTCACTGAAAAAACCATAGGTTTCACACCAGTTATAGTTAGGAATTAGCATTTAAAAAACCTATTAAATTCACTAAAAAAACCATAGGTTTCACATCAGTTATAGTTAGCTGGAAATTTTACTGACATAAAACCAATGAAATTCCACGTTATAGTTAGTTGGACTCACTATAACTTGCGCGCCTGCAATGCACTGCTGATGACGTCACATATTACATCACTCATGGCATGGTCAGGGCAGGCAGTGGTCCCAGGGACCTCTGCCTGCCCTTAGCAAAATGTAAAGACAACTTTACTGTTACTTGATTGATTTTACAAAATGCATTGTAAACAGGCAGCATTTTCTTTTCTAAACTGCTATATTGAAAAGTTGGCCCCGACATGGTGGCCTGCAGAGCCCAGCAGGCCACCATACCTGGGGGGGCTGGCATTCCCAATGGGTTGCAAATTGCGAGCGGCTCAATAATATAAATGAACCTCGCAATTAGCGACCCCATTGGGAATCCCAGACAGTGTCAAACACACTGTTGTACATTTCATTTAGTGATTAGCAAATTGCGAGGCGCTACATTAAATAGTCACACATCTTGACCCAAAATACTTAGTACTTTGAGTATTTGTTTTGTGTGCACACGTGTGTATTTTTCTCAAATTACTGTTAAATTGATTGAAATTTAACTCATACTAATTGCATGGGGGTCCTCGGCTTCCAGTGGTGACTCAATGGGGGTCCTCAGGAGTCAGAAGTGTGGGAACCACTGATGTAGATTACACTGACTCACTTGGATGCGGCATACTCCAAAGGAGTGCACACCCTGCCACCTCCAAGCTGACGTAGCGCAGGGCCTCACAACATGACGATTCACCATAGTAGCGTCACGGTGCAAATACTCCTAAATGTGTTGTCTGTTGTACACCACTGTTGTGTCACAGGAGTGATGCAACCACAGTGTAAATCTATTTTCCCCAGGGGCTTGTAAACCTGCCACTAAAGTCTCCAAACAGTACATCACCCTGTGCTGGCCTAAATCACAAAGCAGATGGTGAGAGTATCCTCTGATGTAAACATGTCCAACACCTATCCTGTTGTCCAATTTCCAATCTGCCACGCCATTACATCCCCAACACACCACTGCTCCTACCTGCCCAGTCTGCGGCAGTTCCACGCAATACTGTTATCACACAGAAGATATGGGCAAATCCCCGAAACTGTACACAAGCACATTTCCATTTGTCTACTTTTCTCTCTTCTCACCCATTGACACATCCAGCCAGAGCACCGACAACTTCAGTAGCAGAGGTCACCGCATCGCATAGGAGGATTCGGCAACGTACTGATGAAGGCATGTCAACCACACTAACTGGTAAGTCAAAGGAGATGGTCAAAAAGCATACATGGTCAGTAGACAACAGAGGGACAAATAGTGCCCAGCTATGTAAGACAACCATTTATGCTACATTTGCTGCATGACAATTGGAGACGTCAATGGACATTCACCGTTTACTTATGACATTTGTGAACAGCGAAATACAAATTATAACATGTCTTGCCTCATCATACCTTAGTAAATGTGGTACACAACATGTATTACATCAACAGACCCAGAACGGGGAAAGCAATCCTGTAATCGAGGGCCACAACAAGTCAGAAGGGTGTATACACCATATTGTAATAGTGTTTGTAGACATAATCAAGAAGTAGCATTTGCACCGATACGGAAATGAAGACCAAACGGGGAGATAGCAGTCTCTGTAGTATTGACAATGCATACACTGTCCAACTTCAAATCTTTCATACATACTTTGTTCAGCACAGTCCACAGAGCTGATCATGTACTGCGTATATTGGATGGATAAATTTCGGACTTCAACAAAACACGATAGTGGACTTTACCTCTGGAGTCGTAGGCATGTCATTGTGCTATAGGTAGCATCAAGGTAGTGGGCCCAATCTAAGTTATATGTGGGATCACACATTACATAATGTATGACACACTACTGCAACGGTGGTGACCATGACTGCTTGTGCCCGTCCTGTGCCAGGAATCCAATGCATCACATGTGGCAGCAGGAATGTAAAGTTGCCAAACAAACTTATCATTCTAGGTACAATGCCGTCCTCCCATAACCCCAGACGCCCACTGACTCCTGCTACTAGGTTGGACTTCACATCTGCCCAGGGACCACAGACTGATCCGGTGCTGGGCCACGGTAAGTCAAGCTTGCTGAATGCCTATGAACTGTGCCTTTCACCTCCACCATATGTGTTGTACAACACTGTTATCCTGCATCACAATATGCTCACATGGGGCATTTGAACACATGGCCGATCAGACCCTGGTGGCAAATGAGATGCTGACACAAAATGTATGCCAAGTGTGTGCACAATGGACATACAATAGAACAATGTGTCATGAGAAACCTCCACAACACAACAGGCTTGCAAGTCAATGATATGCTAAATACCTAGCAAAATTAACATGCACAAATCAATATGAAATTGGCATGGCTGAGGCACACACTGGTGCCAGTTGTGTACCTGTGAGATGGGTGTAGGGGCTGCTGAGGTGATTCTTCATGCAGTTACACCTGCAAAATCATTTTGCTGAAGAGCAACAGGATAATCCAGTGCAGGTGCGAAGATTCAAAGCTTCTCACCTCCTCTGCAATGTGTGATCAAATCCAAATGTTGTCTTCTGCTTGCCTCCCTTCTACCATATCCACATGTATTGGTGAGTGTATGAAATATGAGGTTTGGATGTCTGCTGCACACACAAGATACTATCTGTTGTCATGTGAGTAGTACCATGATGTTGGAAATGGAGCATGGGAACAGAGAACACTCAAAGGATGGACATTAGTAATCTGCGTTCTCTCATTCAATAATGAGCTGTGTGACCTCATGGGTAGGGAAGCACATATGGGCAACATCAGGCCCCTGACAATTGCACATCTCACACATGAACTCCTTTCTGACTTCTCAACACACAACATTACACCCATGAAAATAGTCAGTCACAATGGTAAGGGTGAAATCAGTAACCTTCTCATACAAGTCTGTCAGTTGATGTGTCATCTAATTGATGTAAGTGCCGCATGGCTGTAAGGTTGCAAATGCTGCTTGTGAGCAGGTGCCCACTTGTTAAGTCAATGAGCTATGCATGCTGCACAGCGTCCTTGATTATCCACAAATGGCTAATGAGAATGTCATTTGTTCTCATAGCTACAATCTGTTGTACGAAAATATGGACATGTATTTCTCATCACAGGTGCTGACAGGATGAGACCACTGCAGCGCACACCATCCCGGGGGATGCATGACATCCTGGCTGCAGCTGTGAAACTGTCACGCACCTGTCCCTCAGGTAAATTGGGCATGCGGAGTGTCAACAGCTCAGATTACAAAGCCATTACATAGATCAAGATCCCCTTCTACATGGAATCAACAGTTGTTGATTACTAAGTGAAATACAGACCAGGAGTGACACATATGCATGTCTGTCATTTGGTGAGGCAGATTGTTGATAATGTTGTTTCTACCCTCTACAGCTATGTCTACAACTACTATGGTGAGACAGGTGCAGCAGGATAGACTAGGAGGGAACGCAAAGGGACAGAGAGTTGTGGCTGGAACTGGTGAGTTTGCTAGTATCATGTAGATCTCCGTGTAACACCTCAGGGCTATGGTGTGAGCGGCCATTTGTGGTGGTATCCAAACCAGATCACATGATCCTCATCTGCTGATGCAAGGTACAGTAAATACAACCCTGGTGTTGCTGCACATGTAATACCTGGTCAATCACCAATACAGTTGCAACCTCTGTGTTTCAGATGATGCTGTTAAAGAGGCTGACAGACCGACAACCAGTAGTGGCAGACGGGAAATCCAAGGGGAGAATCCCCTGATCCTCCAGGCAGCAATGTCGGCTGCAACTCATGCCCGAGAGGAGGAGGATCAAGAGCAAGAGGACGTTGCCTTTGAGGAGGATGATGAGTACAATGTGTTAGACTCCGGGGATGACAATACTGACGTCCCCGCCTCACATCTTCTGACAAGCAACGCCCGTCTGCCTCCTCTCAGACTATCAATACCACGGCAAATATCAACACAGACACAGCTACCACACATCCACTCACAGACATCACTCACTCACAGCCCTCACGTCCGGGACCGACATGGTGGTTCCCCTACCCACTCTTCCCTACGCAGTGAATCCCTGCCATTCTCTCCACCATCTGTGGGAAGTGCCAGCCCTGTTGTGGACCAGGTATCCCCTGGGAACCCTTCTCCTGCCCACAGACTTCTACCTGCCAGCCTCCCTGTTTTTGGACCTGCTCATCTCATCCCTGGCAGACACCAGCAGAGGGGGCCTGCACATGACTATGGTGGCCAGTGGGAGCAGGACTTCTTCCAACAGCAGGCAGATGTGAGGCAGGACATTCGGGCCATAGGGGCTACCCTGTCTGACATATCTGGGTTCCTGCAGGACATGGCCCAATTCCCTCAGGGGGTGGACAGGGTGGGCCAAGCTTTGGACAGGATGGATAGCACTTGGCAGGAAATGTCTAGAAATACAAGAGACCTGATATCCATCCAAAGGGAAGAGAGTGCAAGACACCATGCCTTGGCCATGAAGATGATGGAGGGCATGGTGAGAGTGGTCCAAAGTCTACCTTCACAGCCAACGCAGGGAGGGGGACAATCATGTCGGCCTGTAGGACAGCACATCCCCACACCTGTAACACAAACTGCACAGCACCACAGCCAAGGTACACAAACACACCTGCACCCTGAACAGTCACTCCCACCACCCCCACTACCTGCCCAACCACCACCAACCACTGCACAGTCACTCCCACCACCCCCACTTCCTGCCCAACCACCACCAACCACTGCACAGTCACTCCCGCCACCCCCCACTACCTGCCCAACCACCACCAACCACTGCACAGTCACTCCCACCACCCCCACTACCTGCCCAAACACCACCAACCGCTGCACAGTCACTCCCACCACCCCCACTACCTGCCCAACCACCACCAACCACTGCACAGTCACTCCCACCACCCCCACTACCTGCCCAACCATCACCAACCGCTGCACAGTCGCTCCCCACCACCCCCACTACCTGCCCAACCATCACCAACCGCTGCACAGTCACTCCCACCACCCCCACCACCTGCCCAACCACCACCAACCTCTGCACAGTCACTTCAACCACCTCATCAACCAGCCCTTGTACAGCCACAGACACCTAATGTGCCGACACCATTGGCACCTGCACCTCTTGATCAGCCTGGACAACACCCACAGACACGAAGGCGACGACCTCACCCCTCACCGCGTTCCTCCCCCCCACGATTGCGGCAACGCAAACATGACCGCCATTAAAATGGCTTATTTGTTTTGGGCTCCTTAGGAGTATTTTGACAATAAATATCTACTACTGTAATATTCTGTTGTGTAGTATGTCTCTTCTGACGATGTAGGCATGTGTGTGTGTGTGTGAGACAGGTACAAGTGTAACACATCATGGCAACACGTTGTAGTATGCATAGCATATGACTTACTAAATATGTGTCTATATTTGGCAATAGACATTCAAAATGAAGTGAAACTAGTCAGACAAAGTATAATACTGCAAAGTCATTTATGTAGGAACACAAAGAAACCGTCGGTTTGGAAGGGAGAAAGGAAAACAAATGATGATCTTAATGCAGAAGGAGAAGGGAACTTGGATTTGGGTGGGGCAAAACAAATATAATACGTCAGGTAGCGTCATGGGAACCAGTCTATTCACAAGGGGAGAAATGAATCATCGTCCAAAACAATGTCTCAGTCCAACAGTCAAGTGTCTTTCTGGTCATCATCCAGGAGCACAATGTCTAGCTCCTCAGGGTCGGATACATCCACACGTCTGGCTGATGCAGGAACAGGCACCACACGGGAACGTGACACACGAGGCGTATGGGGGGAACCAGTGTGGGCCAACGGACAGGGGGACACATTGACGGTGGTATGGGAAGGCACTTGGGAGATGAAAGAGGTAATGGCTGTGGTCAGGGACTGGAGTTGGATGCCGATGTTGTCCATAGATCGGACTAGGTCCGCTCGCATCGAGCGTATCTCCAGACACACCTGTAGCAAGATGCGAGCGGACATGTCTGGTTGACCCTCGACCATCCAACTCAAGTCCCCTGGCACAGCCACAGGAGGAACAGCACCGGCACTGGGGGGGGGGGGGGGGGGGGGGGGGACACAGAAGGGACGTGGTGCCTCCGATCCGGAGCCGATGTGTTTGGCTTGGCGGCCAAGAGTAGGGAGACTGGTATCAGGGGATTGAGCAGGAGCCCCCGATGGCATGGGGGACTCTAGAGGTACGGTGGGGCAGATGGCAGGCCCAGATGGAATGTTGGCCCTCCCCGGGGACACCTCTTTGTGACCCACTAGTGATGTATGTGTGGGTGAGGGGCCATCCCCCACATCATGGTCCGAGGTGTCCGGTTCGTCACCCCCCCCTTCATTGTCCACAGCCTCCACCTGGGACATAGTACCGGTGTAGTGTTCGTCTTTATCCCGGGTGGGTGAAACCCTCTGGCCTGCAGATGTTGATGGCTCCTCCTCCTCCTCCTCCTCCTCCTCCTCCTCCCCTTCATCGCTAGTGGAAAGAGGGTTTAGCCGTCGCCGAACAGATGGTCTAATCCTCCGGACTTCTTCCTGTGGATCTCCTGTCTCATCAACCGTGCCTGCAGAAGTATAAGCAAAATCTTGATGTGGTGGTTGTTCCATGCATGACGCTACACATACATAGAATAGCCTAGGTCCAAATTTGTTTAACTCTATTCACACTGTACAGTTATCAGGGGGCGATTTACAACTTCTGGCGCATCTCCGCTAATCAGCAGAGGTGTGTCTGATGAGTTGTAACGCATCAGCCCACCCGTGCGTCACCCCTGTTGGACCACATGTACCAAGCGGCACACTGTGGCGCTTGGGTGGGCAGATGTGTGATGCATCCCCGGTGGAAGAGCCGAGCTTTGCTGTAGTGGTGTGGCAATTGCGGAGCCGCCTCCAGCAAGGCTCGGGGGTGCACAATCGCTAACATGCTGCGGCAATCCTAACACCTGCTTCAAGCAGGTGCGTAGATTTGACTTCGCTTGGCCCTAATAGTGACTGAGTGGTATCTTGTAGTTTCACTCAGCCACTTTTAGGATGCAATCCTGCACCGTATGCGTCACGTTGTAATAATCCAGCAGCATGGCGCTTTGTGTGCTCCGCCGCTGCGTCACTAAAGTGACCCAATTGCGGTGCAAAGAGGCGCAAGTGCCTTGTTGATCTGCCCATCAGTCCTTATGGACTAAGTGGTGGTTGGGAGCACACTGCCTCACAGTCCCAGCACAGTTTGCCCCTTTGCATCCGGGTATATGCTGTGTACAGTACTAACTAACTCCTGATTCATCTGTGTTTGCTGGGAATGCTGCCAAGTTATTCTGAGGTCACAGTAACACTCACAGGAACACAGCAAAGCAAGATGATTTACTTTGCTCTCCATGAAACTGCAGCTCTCTACTGATGAAGCGCTCATTCCAGGAACACGTGTCTAGGGATATACAGCAAAGTCAGCAGCAATTTTGGTGTATCACTCCAGATTATTTCTAAGTGACTTTGGAATGTGTACTGCATTTACCAGGATGCAAAGGGACAAACCGTGCTGGGACTGTGAGGCAGTGTGCTCCCAACACCCATTCTGTCCATGCACTTACATTACATGTATGCACACTGTCATATACTGATTTGAGTTTGACATGGACATCTCATGTGTATTATTGTGGCTTGCGCAACTGAATTATCCAAACCTCAACCTTGGCATTGTTGTGATCTGTGTGTCGTGTCACTGCTGCATGTACCAGTTCAACTACAAGTCCACCAGAGGAGAACATGAAGAGTCCAGATATAAATGATATTGCCCATTGATATTGATTTGCAGCTATTTAACGTCTGGACAAGTGTCATCTGCATTGTAGCATTGTATGGGACAAGACAAATGTGGGTCACACATCCACGTGGGGTCTGGAGTACTCCTCTAGCTACATTGTGTGTCTAGCCTTTTGATGTCCCCACACATCTTCAGACAATCCAGTGCCACATAGTGACTTACTTGACTGACACGGTAGTGCAGTATCACCGCTGAACAGTGGTGGGCAGTTGTGTCAGCTATCTGTGCATGTGAAATGTCATACAGGCCACTGAGGGTCAGACGTCTGTCAGTGGTCACACCTTGCAGACCTATGAGAACTTGTGAGTGATGCAAGGATCTCAATATCTGTCTTGACTCCAAGGCACATGATGATCTGTCTCAATTGTAACACAACGCTACAGGTGCAATGCTAATCACAACATCCAATCCCCCATGGGCTGCCATGTGCAGACTGGACCGTCTCTGTACCATCGCTCATCCAATGCACACATCCGTTATGATGGACTTGGTACAATTGTAGTGGTGCTGGCAGAGCAGAATTCAATATGGATGCATGAGTGTGGCTCATTTACCCAGTTGTCATGAGAACATTACAACTCCCAAAGTGCACTCTGGCCTGTATAGTCCATATGCCACAGTGTGCCTATCAAAACTTGGTGACTGCTGCTTGGACATGGAATTGGCTAATGGAGGCATGGGACACACAATGGTACAGCACTGTTTCACTCACATCATACTCCCAGACTCATATTGCATATGATGAACTTACTAGGTCTATGCTGCTCGTGCTCCTCCAGCTGAGCATGGAGGGTTGGCCACGCTGCTCGCAGGACCCTCCTGTACAGTGGTGAGAGGCGAGGACGATGTACATGGTGCTGGGTGGACAGGCCAGCCAGCTCCGTAGCCTTGTGACGGGCCCACCGCTTCAGGTCCTCCCAGCGCTTGCGGCACGTCCTAGCCCTCCTGGTGAACACTCCCACTGCACTGCAGCGCTCGGCGATGTTGGCCCATACCCTGCCCCGGGCTGCAGTGCTCAGCTGTTGCTCAGGGTCCCCATATAGCTGAGGGAATTTCTCCAGCACCCCCTCCACCAAGATGTCCAATTCCCTGTCTGAGAAAGGGGGGGCTCTCTCCTCATATTCCTCAGCCATTATGGGGAAATTGGTAAGATGAGAGCAGCAGGATGCCTGTGGATCTGATCAGTGAAAGGGGATGACTCTGAATGACCACAAAATGGCTGCCAAGTACTTCCTGTAAAGTATTTCCTGTCTCCCACTTGATGTATCACCTTGCCTGTATGCAATGATGTGGTCTAGTTTATTTTCGTAATTTACGGCCCGATTTCGTAGTTTCCGGTTCCGGAGCGTCGTTTACGCGCACGCGCACTACGCTACGCAACCGGAAACTACGGTTTTGCGCCGTAACTTGCGAAAATGACCCGGAACACATTATTTCATACAGGAAATGTTATACAGGTAGTGGGAGACAGGAAACACATCACAGGAAGTATTTTGCTGCCATTTTTATTCATCCTGGGCCATCCACAATCAGTAAACAAATCCACTGCCATCCTGTTGTTCTGATGTAGGAAAAAGTGAAAGGACAATGCAGGTGTTATGCATGATTATGTAGCAAAAGGGGGAACAGTTCATTTCATGTCATTTATGCACTGACAGGGGGTAGGGGGCTGACAACATCCATCCGACTTTCCTATTCTCATACTTTGCATTATGGGACATGTACTTCATATTGAGTACTCAGTATCAGAGTTGCATGACGTGTCATGTAACATTGGTGTGGAGAAGTGTGGATATGTCAGATACATATGGGGGCCGCTGTGTGCCCCAATTACGCCACAGTAGCGTAGGTTTATTGGCGCAGCAGCGCTACGCCAACTCCATGCTGTGGGGTATCTTCAACGTGACGCATCTGTGAAATGTGTCATATTGTATGGCCCTGCACCGCAGTTGTGCGTTCCTGCACAGGGGGGGTGGGGGGGACGGCCTTCCAGCACACATACGCCACCAAACGGTGTGAGCATGAAAAGTACAAAATTACACTGTCATTTTCGTAGCCATGCTGCGTCCCAACCCTGCACCTGCTTGTAGGAGACGTGAGAATTGATGCTGCATGTTGGGCATCGGCTCGCCGCTTGCCTTGCTGGAGCTGCGTTGCGCTTGCGACCCAACTCCAGTGGTGCTTCACCTTTATGACAGCATAGGCTTCACACTTCTGTCTATACTTGGTCCACAGCGCACAGCTTTGTACATGCGGCACAGCCATGATGGCGCAAGGGATGTCTGCTGTGAGGCACAATTACTTGGCCATCCCTGCTGATATGCAGAGATGCAACTCTTATTGTAAATCTGACCCATGGTGCATGATTCTAACATGACATCATCACTCACATTCTGGGCCCATCATTTGTGGGGGAGTCAATTCTCTAGTGGTCTTAGGCCTGAGTATGCAACCTTTTGTGATTTGGTGACCCATCCTTATGAGGTCCAGGTATGTCTCTCAGGACATGTATTATTTGTCATCAGCGTGAATAGTTTGTTTAAGGGATGTCCACTACGCTGATCGCTGACATGGGCACGTGACCTGAGGCACAATCCACCTTTTGACTTCTGTCAGCAGCTGTGATTTGCATGCAGTTAGTGTGGTTTGGAAAGTCGTCTCAGGGTGGGATTTATGGACACTGTTGTGTCTGTCCACATTTCATCATTGACAACAGACAGCAAACCACATGTTGTCCGTGGTACTACAGGTTGCTCATGCAAAATATGTGGCAACTAGCAGATCACGGACTTGCATGCCCTGACGTCGGTCATGTGCAATAGCCCGGGCTCCCACATTCAGAGCTAGTCGAGGGTGGAGAGGCATGTGTAAGCCATGCATTAGAGCAATGTTGTGCAAAACACAACAGGCTAGTATAATCTTGCACACAACTACTGGGGAGTACAGAAGCACACCCCCTGTACGGTCGAGACATCTGAATCGCGACTTCAACAGACCAAAAGTGCGCTCGATGATGGCTCGAGTACGTATGTGTGCCCTATTGTACCTACGCTGAGGTACAGTGTTAGCACGCCTGTAAGGGGTGAGGAGATGTGGAGAGAGTGCATACCCAGCGTCACCTGAGGAGGGAAGAATGGGAAGTTGTTAACATTTCACTCTTTGACTTTGACAGGACATGATCTATACATTCATACATGCAGTGTCTGTTGGGCCATGTTTCTTATTGTACAATCGTTACTATTGTGGGGCATTCATATATTTACTTGACGCATATCACCCATTTTCAGTGCTTGGTACTTACCCAGTAGCCACATGTTACCAAATTCTCCAGCATCCATACGCCGAGCAAGAGGTGACATGCGGAATATGAAGCTGTCATGTGTACTGCCTGGGAACGCTGCATGCACATTGATGAACCTTCCACTGGCATCACAGACTGCTTGAACATTGATGGAATACCATCTGTGTCTGTTGCAGAAGATGTGTGCAATGTGGCGGGGTGGCTGAAGGGCCACATGGGTGCAATCTATTGCACCCAGCACACATGGAAATTGTGCAAGGAGATAAAAATCTCTTGCTGCCTTTTGTCTCATGTCCAGTGTATATGGCATTTTGATGTAGTTGGGGGCTCTCTCAGTGATGCATCTCAGTACCTGATGCAGGCACCGCGACTGGCTCGCCTGGGAAATGCCCACATGGTCACTAGTGACCCTTTGGAAGGAGCCAGTAGCAAAGAAGTGGAGGGCAGAAAGGATCTTGAGGTATGCTGGTATAGCATGTGAGCAGCAGGTCACAGAGTCAAGTTCCTGCTCCCACTCACATACCATTTCCAGGATTACTTCAGGTGGGAAACGGTACCTGGCCCTTACATCCTGGCTGGACATTCCAAATAGGTTGATCCTCTGCCTGTAGATCCTCTGTGCTCTCCTCCTCCTCCTCCTCAAGTAGTTTTGCCGCATGGCAAGGGGTAGTGCTACAAACACGTTCAGTGACATCCTGAAAAGGGTTTTTTGTGTCTGCTCAGCATTCATACATGCTGCAGGGCTGGGATTGGCTGCTGTGTGTCAGCTGATCCATGTTGGGGGATGGGCGGACCTTAGCCAGGTGTTTCCTCTTGACTAATGGCAAACGGTCCGAAATCGCAATTTACGGCCCGTAATCGCAATTTACGGCCCGTAATCGTACTTTAAGGCCCGTAATCGCATTTTACGGCCCGTAATCGCATTTTACGCAAGTGTGCGGTAAAGTCCGCCTATATGCCGTAATATCCGGCCCGGTGGCGGAAATTACGGCCCGGCGGCGGACGTAAAGTTAGTAGTCGTAAGTCTCTTCTGTGAATCCCGAAAAGTAGTAAGTTCATTCTGTGAATCCCGTAAGTAGTAAGTGCATTCTGTGAATCCCGAAAGTAGTAAGTGCATTCTGTGAATACCAGATAGTAGTAAGTGCATTCTGTGAATACCAAATGTCTTAAGTTCATTCTGTGAATCGGGCCCACTGTTTGTATGTGTTTTGAAGACAGCATATGTGCAGGACTGTATGGGTGGATGAGTGTGTATACGTGTGTGTTAGTGAGTGAATGCCTGCCTCACTAGTGTCTTTATGAGTAACTACATATGTTTTAATCTAGTATATGTGAGTATTGATGTACATAAGTTAGTATATGTGAGAGTGAGAGATTGAAAGAGTTCCTGTTTTAATAAGTATGTGTTTCTATAAGTGATTGTTTAAGAGAGTAAGTATGTATACGTTTCCTTAGAAGTTATGTGCTAGTGTGTTTATAGCTGTATATGCAAATAAATGGATGTTCAATAGTTTATTTGCATGTGTGAGTATGTGAGTGAGTAACTTTTGGATGACTGTCGGTGTGTAACAGGATGTATATGTGTATCACTACATATGATGAGTGAGTATATGTATGAGTGACTATATAGAACTGTTGCTGAATGAGAGGATGTGTATATAGATGGTTGAATTACTGAATTGGTTGTTGTAACTGGTATGGGTATCTCAATTTTTTTGAAAATGTTAGTTTCTATTTTTGAATATGTGTTTCAAGGGTTACATTACACTGAAAGGAGGTCTGTCAGTCTGTCACAAGGATGGTGTCATCAGTGATGTCATGAGTGATGTCACTGACCATGTCATGAGTGATGTAATATGTGACGTCATCAGCAGTGCATTGCAGGCGCGCAAGGTATAGTGAGTCCAACTAACTATAACGTGGGAATTTCAATGGTTTTATGTCAGTATAATTTCCAGCTAACTATAACTGGTGTGAAACCTATGTTTTTTTCAGTGAATTTAATAAGTTTTTTAAATGCTAATTCCTAACTATAACTGGTGTGAAACCTATGGTTTTTTCAGTGAATTTCATAGGTTTTTTAAATTCTAATTCCTAACTATAACTGGTGTGAAACCTATGGTTTTTTCATTGAATTTCATAGGTTTTTTAAATGCTAATTTCTAACTAAAACTGATGTGAAACCTATGGTTTTTTCAGTAAATTTCATAGGTTTTGTAAATGCTAATTCCTAACTATATATAAGGCCCCAAACCTATGATTTTTTCAGTGAATTTCAAAGTTTTTTTAATTGCAAATGTCTATAGATATGAAATGTAATATTTGTGAAAATGAATCCTATATTATAAATTTATGTAAAACAATTATTTTTTATGTCTATTGTTTTTTTTTTTTTTTGCCCTGGAGCGCTCCCGGTGCACGCCCAGGTGAGTGCCCCGGAAAGCGTAGTCTTTTGAAGCGACCCGGGGCGCGTACCGGTGAGCTTCCCGTTAGCGCTATTGCCGCGAACGAAAACAACATCGTGACGTATCGCGTAGCCGCGTGATGCGTCATATGACGCACAGCGTAAGCGCACCTGAACGTACGCGAGCGCATACGATCGCAAAACGTCCTGACGCGCTTATGCGGCGCGCACCGGGGCGTGTAGCGTAAGCGCCTCTGGTCATGTGACCTGAAAATAACCCTTTTCATTGGTTCACAACACTTTTGGTTTCCAAATGATGAAAGCCCTGCTCATGTGACTTGAAAATAACACTTTTCACTGGTCCAGAACAGTTTTTTTTTCCAAATGATGAAAGCCCCCATCTTTTTTCCTTATTCTGACTTTGTGCTTTGACTGAGGAAGACCTGTTTTGAGATCTGTCTCTAATCTTTTCTCATTTTAAATGGCTACAGTAGCAGCAGCAGCAGGAGCATCTGCCCCACCACCACCACCACCACCATCAAAAAGACCACCAGAAGATCTCATTGGTGATCAAGAAGAAGAGGAGGAGGATGATGAAGAGGAGGAACAGACAAGGCATTTCCTGCCTGAAGTTAATCAGCCCTACAAACCCAAAGAGCACTTCATAAGGCAGTTCTACAAAATCCCAAGGGGTTTCAAAAAAGTTAACGCTGCGAAGGTAACTTGTCTGATTTGTGATGCAGAGCTGTCCTAACAAAAAATATTCCTTCGGGAATCATACCATGATTCGGCACATGATCCGTTGGCACCCAATCAACTATTCTGCTGCAGAGGTAAGGGACCTCTGCAGTAAGCTACCCCCATCAACATCAAGACCCTCAACATCGAAAGAACTGACTCCATCGGGATCAGAGGCAACAGAGACAATGCCTATCATACAACCAAAATTTAACGATTTTAAAATCATATGCAAATATTGTCGAAAGTTAATTTGCTATGGTGAGCAAAGTATAAAACGTATCATCTGTGCTGGGAATAACCATAAGTGCCTGAAAAATCCCTAATTTTTTATGGTTATTTTTTAGCTCCAGTTGAGCCATTTACAATTCCCTGTGTTTTGTTTCTCCCCATGAAAATTAAAAAAATATATAAAACTATTCAGAAAACCCCCAAAAAATAAAAAAATGTTCAAAAAACAGTAAAAAAAATATAAAACAACAAAAAGAAGAAAAAAAACAGTTCTTTTTAGAACTACCTCCAATTTTTTTAAAAAGACTACATTTTTTATAAAACTCTGTCATTCTTTTTTCCGCATGGTAAGCTCCCCGGTACGCTCCCCGATGCGCGTACCGGGCTCACCCCCGCGCCAATCAAAAAAAAAAAATTTTGTTTTGCCACTCTGGGCCCTTTTATGGCCCCCACATCAATCCTAGGGGGTCAGAGGGAGTCTACCCTGCCCCCTTTTGGTCATTTCCCCCTTTGTTTTGGCCACCACTTGTGTCTCGATCCTACCGAGACACAAGATGGCGGCCTCTCCGGACTGTTTGGAATGTTTACAGACATCCGAGAGCCAATCAGCTTTCCGCGTGTGAACTACATTTTTTTTAACCTAAATTACTCAAAATCCACTGGAGCACATATCTTGAGACATAGCAAAGGCACATCGGGATACCTGTCCCTACAATTTTGCCAAGTTTGGTGGAAATCCATTCAGCCGTTCGGGCTAAAAGTGAGGTCGCCCGCCCTATGGAAATTACCAAAATAACAACAGTGGACTCCTTAGGTATTATGCCATAGATGGGTATTATGCATCTATGGCATAATACCTAAGGAGTCCACTGTTGTTATTTTGGTATTCCTTGAAGTGCCTAACAACAGGATACGTGGCATCATTAGTATTGATGGCCCTTATGTACTGAAGTATCCTCTTGTGGACCTGCAATTTGGTGCTACCAATATATTGCAGGCCACACAGACACTCCCGCACATATACCACGTATTCACTTTTGCACGTAAGTTGTTTTTTGATTTTGCGGGGCACTGTGGAAAATGCTAAGGAACTCGGTTTTGTTAAGTCCATGCGAACAATCCTTGCAGCTCGAGCATTTTCTAAATCCTTTACTTGCGGCCATCCAGTTTTTAGAAGGGATCACCTCAGGACTGGATTTAACCAAGGCATCCTGCAAGGAGTACGCCTTCCTTAAGGTGATAGCTGGCTTACTAGGCATATGTTCGACAATTACTGGGTCTAACCTAATCAGTTTCCAGTGTTTATTGACTATTTTCCTTAGTGCACTGTGTTGTCTATTGTAGGTCCAAATGAGTCTGGTTGGTTGCGATGCCCTGGAATCTGTGAGTCTCTGGACTTTTTTATGGGTCAATGCATCATTACAGGACAGGGCATTTGCTTTGTTAATAACTATGTCAATTAGGCTTTCTTTGTGCCCTCTAGCCAGAAACCTTTGCTTACTGGCTGCCTGCGCTATTTTGCAATGGTTGTCTGTGCTGCAAATGCGCCTAATTCTAAGCATCTCCCCGTAGGGGATGCTTCTAATTAGGTGCGGAGGGTGGTGGCCGTCAGCATGCAGCACAGTATTGCTCGCAGTGGGCTTTCTGTAAAGCCTAGTGTCCAACCTATCCTGGCTGACCTCTATTGTGATGTCCAGAAAGTGTGCTTGTGTCTGACTGAGATGTGATGTAAAAGCCAGATTATATGCATTGCTGTTCAGGGTTTCAATGAAGATATTTGCTTCCTCACATGTCCCACGCCAGATCATAAGGACATCATCGATGTACCTATACCATCGTACAATGTGGCGGGAGCAGATTTCAAGGTGATCACCATGGAGGACCTGCCTCTCCCAGTAGCTCATGTGCAAACAGGCATACCTGGGAGAGAAACCAGCCCCCATGGCAACACCCCTAACCTGCTGATAGTACTAGTTGAGGAACTTGAAATAATTGTGGTTTAAACAGTAACTGGTCATAGTGAGTAACATTTTGTTATGCTCAGCGAGCTCAATTGGGCGCTGGTCCAGGTAAAATTGGGTGGCTCTCATTCCGTCTGTGTGTACAATACTGGTATAGAGTGATGTTACATCAAGTGTAATTAGCCAGTAGTCTTTCTCCCATTGCACTTCCTTGATTTTTTCTTAAAAGGTCACGTGGGTCCTGGATGAAGGATGGGAGTGCTGCAACATATTCCTGAAGGAATGAGTCAATATACGTTGTAGCATTCTCTAGTAACCCCCCACACGCCAAAATTATAGGTCTTCCAGGCGGTTTAACAGATTTTTTATGCACTTTGGGGATTAAGTACAACACAGGGTTGGGGTGGTCATTCTTTAGAAATTTCAGATCATCCATGCTGATGAGCCCACTCGAGCGCTAGCCCATCAACATGGAGTGGAAATCAGATTGCACATTTCTCAATGCACCCACATCACAATGTTTGTAACAACTTGAGTCATTCAGTTGCAAGTACGCCTCCTCCATGTAAAGGTTCCTGGGCCAGAGCACGACGTTTCCGCCCTTGTCAGATTGCCTGACTATCATGTTACCATCCTTTTGTATTTTTTTGACCAGTTCCTGGTATTCATTGTTACACCTTTGGTTGTGTTGTTTAGATTTCAATGTCTTTACATGCAATGTCTTGACTTGTTTAATAATGGCATCATGGAAAATGTCGATGTTGTCATAAGGCGTTACCGGAGGGAATGTGGAATGCGGTTTGAACTTTGTTAACCTGCCAATTTGGGCAGTTGAATCCCACTGTGTGTTCTGTGAGGGAGATACTTCCAGTCTCAACGCTTCCAAGTCCTGCATCAGCAGGATATCATTCACAACCAACCCCGCAGTAGTTGACGTAACCGTTGATCTTCTGACAGTGTTATGTGATTTACTACTGGCAAAGTGTTTTTGCAACTTAAGCTTGCGCGTGAATTTAAAAAGATCTATTATTGTGTCCGCATAATTGAAGTTGCTAGGGGGACTAAACAACAATCCCATCGACAAAATACGAATCTCTGAGTCAGTAAAAGCAGTGGGAGTTAGATTAATCACAGATAAACCATTGTCTAGTGTATGAGATATATTGCTTACTTCTTTTTGTTGGTGTTCCACCGCTTGTAGTTTCTTTTCTTGGGCTTTACGCTTTGTGTTGCGTTTCCTGCGTTCTCGTCACTTGGTGTTTGGGCTTTTACTGGTGCTAGGTTTCTGGGGTGCAGTGTATCGCGTATGTCCTGGCGGATACATTCCAGCTCCTGTTCCAGGGTGAACCGGGTAAACCCCAACCGTGCCGAACCTCTAGCCGGATCAGATTCAGACCCGCTGTCCATATTCAAACTGAGGTCTGTGTTGGTGGAATCGTCTGGTGACTTGGAGCGTGTCAGAGCAGTTGTTGGGATGGTAGTTTGCGCTATACGAGAACTTGAAGCTTTTGTTGCTTTGATGGCGTCGTACTTGCGAGCAAATGTGAAAATGCGACCCTCACTGTAATTGGTCTTATCGCGCTGGAATTTAAACGCTTTGCGTTTTCTGATAACGTCCTCCTCTTTTTGGACTCTTTGCTGCATTATCTCTCTATATTTTTTACATTCCAGGGATATGTCCGCATTATCCACGCACAGACTTACAATTTCAGTTTCAATCTTGTCAATCTGCTCTTGGATTTTCACTCTGTCACTCTCTGCATATCGCACCAACATCACAACCAAGAAACGGGATGAGTCCAAGCTGCATTCGGCCCAGTCCTTGAGCATTGCAGGGTCCATATATTCGTAGCTCGGGCCAACATAACTCTCAACCCCTGAGGTATCCGATTCACCTCTAGATATCTGCTCAGGGAAAGGTGTTCCCACCATTTGGACTGTTCTCGTTTGAGGAGTTTTTCCAAGGTTTTGAACTTATCGTGGATGCCGGAACCTCCCGTTGCACCTGCTTCCTCGGAAGTGCTCACCACCGACCCCCCAGCCGGGGAGTCGTCAAAAGCTTCGAGAGCTGCCACCTCTCTCCCTTTGCGTGTGTCTGCCGACATGGTGCTTGCCAAATTAGCAATATAGATATTTAGCTCACTCGATACGGGGATACGGCCACAATAGCTGTCAAACCTCCGTATGCGCACAACTTTTTCACCGGAACAGTCCTTAAATCACTGCTTAGCAGCGGGTACTCAGCACGGTGTTAGGACAGCCTTCCCACCATACCTGACCCGGTCTCTGAAGCAGCGAGCTTGTTCGGCGTCCAGGGGCTGGAGCAGTATCTCCCCAACGGGAGAAGTAAACGACTTCCGGTTGACCGGAGGTCACGGTTTCCTGCTGCTCTGCCGCTTGTGGAGAAGGGGTCTTCCAGCACTGGAGAAACACTCAACCGGTTTAAGTGATTATTGTTCGTTTTCACTCAGCAACACGCCCACCATCTGGAACCGCAGCAGAAGAAGAAACAGAAGACCCAGAGTGCAGGTGAGTTTTTTTATTTTAGGCACACCTCGTCAGCATAAGGTTTCGGCCTAGACAGAGGCCTTGGTCACATGACGTACTGAGGGAAGTGAGCTAAATTTAAAGTGCTGATGCTAAAGTGACAGTACATTTGATTGGCTAATACACTGAGAGGGGTAAGTCTTATAACACTTAACATAGAACACATCTTGTATAAAGTGCTGAAAGAGGGTAATCTCACATTATTTTTGGCATTCACTGTATAAATACATTGGCATCCAGTCGCCTGCCAAACCTTTATCGTATAAAGTACAACACCACGATAAAATACAATAAATAGATAGTTCATATTTTTAAAAAGCAAAAAAATATATACATATGTTATATTGAATTTGATTAGGTTTGACACATCAGACCTCAAAATACTGTGTTTAAATACACAATCACTCTTAATGTTTGTTTCTGCACTTTGAACCCATGACGATAGTTATGCTGATGTTATGCAATTATAATACCACCTGTACAAATCTTATACATTGGGTTTATACATTTCTTGTTTAGTAAACTCCTTAGCCAAATATTTGTACTGGTGTGATAAACAAAACAAAAATGTAAGTAAATTTGTGTGTGCAGACAAAACCAAATGTGGTAAAATCTTAAAATTCAAGTCATGTGTAACCAGTGCAGCGTGATACGGGTTCCGATAGGGGTAAACCAGGTATAGTCGTTGAATGAGTACCACACTATTCAACCTAGCTGTTAATACATATATAGTTGTAATAGTGAAAAGGTACAACAATTCTGGTAGTGAGCAACTGATATGGGCATCACATATGGTTATAGAGGTGGCAGGTTATTGGGTGACATTAAGAATTGGTTAGAGACATGTATAGAAATCCTCTGTGGAATTGAGGCCATGAGGGGTCTTGCTGTCCATTTCTAAAATGTATCTGGTCTCCAATGCTCTTAAAATGCCTTCTCTGTTGCCACCTCTCCTCAAGGGACCTACAGCATCTATGGCATAATACCTAAGGAGTCCACTGTTGTTATTGTGGTATTCCTTGAAGTGCCTAGCAACAGGATATGTGGCATCGTTAGTATTGATGGCCCTTATGTGCTGAAGTATCCACTTGTGGACCTGCAATTTGGGGCTACCAATATATTGCAGGCCACACGGACACTCCAGCACATATACCAAGTATTCACTTTTGCACGTAAGTTGTTTTTTGATTTTGCGGGGCACTGTGGAAAATGAAGTAAGGAACTCGGTTTTGTTGAGTCCATGCGAACAAGCCTTGCAGCTCGAGCATTTTCTAAATTGTTTACTTGCGGCCATCCAGTTTTTAGAAGGGATCCCCTCAGGACTGGATTTAACCAAAGCATCCTGCAAGGAGTATGCCTTCCTGAAGGTGATAGCTGGCTTACTAGGCATATGTTCGCCAATTACAGGGTCTAACCTAATCAGGTTCCAGTGTTTATTGACTATTTTCCTTAGTGCACTGTGTTGTCTATTGTAGGTCCAAATGAGTCTTGTTGGTTGTGATGCCCTGGAATCTGTGAGTCTCTGGACTTTTTTATGGGTCAATGCATCATTACAGGAAAGGGCATTCGCTTTGTTAATAACTATGTCAATTAGGCTTTCTTTGTACCCTCTAGCCAGAAACCTTTGCTTACTGGCTGCCTGCGCTATTTTGCAATGGTTGTCTGTGCTGCAAATGCGCCTAATTCTAAGCATCTCCCCGTAGGGGATGCTTCTAATTAGGTGCGGAGGGTGGTGGCCGCCAGCATGCAGCACAGTATTGCCCGCAGTGGGCTTTCTGTAAAGCCTAGTGTCCAACCTATCCTGGCTGACCTCTATTGTGATGTCCAGAAAGTGTGCTTGTGTCTGACTGAGATGTGATGTAAAAGCCAGATTATATGCATTGCTGTTCAGGGTTTCAATGAAGATATTTGCTTCCTCACATGTCCCACGCCAGATCATAACGACATCATCGATGTACCTATTTCAGCGTACGATGTGGCGGGAGCAGATTTCATGGTGATCACCATGGAGGACCTGCCTCTCCCAGTAGCCCATGTGCAAACAGGCATAACTGGGAGAGAAACCGGCCCCATGGCAACACCCCTAACCTGCTGATAGTACTAGTTGAGGAACATGAAATAATTGTGGTTTAAACAGAAACTGGTCATAGTGAGTAACATTTTGTTATGCTCAACGATCTCAATTGGGCGCTGGTCCAGGTAAAATTGGGTGGCTCTCATTCCGTCTGTGTGTACAATACTGGTATAGAGTGATGTTACATCAAGTGTAATGAGCCAGTAGTCTTTCTCCCATTGCACTTCCTTGATTTTTCTTAAAAGGTCACTTGGGTCCTGGGTCTAACCTAATCAGGTTCCAGTGTTTATTGACTATTTTCCTTAGTGCACCGTGTTGTCTATTGTAGGTCCAAATGAGTCTTGTTGGCTGTGATGCCCTGGAATCTGTGAGTCTCTGGACTTTTTTATGGGTCAATGCTTCATTACGGGACAGGGCATTCACTTTGTTAATAGCTATGTCAAATCGGCTTTCTTTGTACCCTCTAGCCAGAAACCTTTGCTTACTGGCTGCCTGCTCTATTTTGCAATGGTTGTCTGTGCTGCAAATGCGCCTAATTCTAAGCATCTCCCCGTAGGGGATGCTTCTAATTAGGTGCGGAGGGTGGTGGCTGTCAGCATGCAGCACAGTATATATATATATGCACATGTTTAAACTTTAATTATAGGTTTTTACCTACTACCTCCAACTTAGACATAATGACCATTGCCTCATAAATAACAGAAAGTGTCATTATAGGATCAAAAAAGATGTAGTAGTATGAACTCCTTCCCTACTACACATTGCAAAAAAATCAAATGTACATATATAGATATATTTATTCAGTAATGATTCCAAGGTTTACAAAAATAGTATAAAAAATAATAGGCTTTACTTTTTCGTCTCAGGAGGAACAAATATAAGAACAGTCAGATTTTTTTGTTTTCTTTTGCACCCTTTTTGTTTAGCAGGTTTCCAGAGGGGAAGATATCTGTGGTGGAGATATGCCCAAAAGCCAGCACATGTGGTGTCAGGTACGCAGAGTCTTGAGTATTCCTATCAACCGCTGGCAGAGGCCTCCACAAAATCACTGAAGTGGTGTTTCAGAAACAAATTAGCACAATGCTGGCCCCCGGGGAAGTGAAGGTCGCAGCAGACCAGCCTTCCCCCGGGATGCTTTGTGCTGGCCAGAGGACAAGGTGGGGCTAGGTCAAGTTAGGGGATGGGTTTTAGGTCGGGCTATAAAGGTGTAGGTGTGGAGTATCAAGCCTTTTCCTGACACTAAGCACCACTGGGTGGGGATTGAAAAAGTTTGTGAGGTTTTTCCAGTGAGGCCTACCTTTGTGTTTGTGGCATTAGAGGCTGATGGCATGGCAGCGCAGGATAGCAAGGTGGTCCAGGCTGCCATGGTTATGTTGGGCAGGGCAGGTTAAGATGAACTGTTGCATCTGGGCATCCTCGACCAGGCCTGGGTCAGGTATGCGTTGCCCGACGTGATTATCAGCTTCTCTCCCTGAGCTGGCACCTGTCAGGCACTCATTAAATGGCCACGGGGTACCTGAAGTGAGGGTCAGGGGAAGCAAAGCTCAGGAGAATGAAGAAAAGCCTCCTGGTGCATCTCCCTGTGAGAAATGATTCTGGTCTGTTGGAGAATGGGGCAGAGCCTGTTTTCATGGAGGCCATGCTGCTGTGTGCCAACAAAGCAAACATGACAGAGTCTTTGGATCTCCCAGGGGGAGGCAGGCCAATAGACCTCACAGTGAGGCTCCTCGGGATTCCAGGGAGGCATATGACTTGGCCCCCCTCCTGCACAGGGGAAGAGAGAGCTGGTGAGGAGGGGGTCCCTACTTTGGCTTTTGGCAGTGGGTCAGCGGACCCTGTGGAGAGATGGAAGCCTCCTGCACCAGGGGACACCCAGACCAGCAGGTGTCAGGGAATATATTTGGGTGTGCATATCTAGGAGCACTTCCTCCTCATTCAGGAGACAGTGGAATGTAGGGTATGCATGTGTAAGGCCAGGGAGAGGGTGGCTGATCTCACACCAGTGACGTGGGATCCCCAGATTATTGAACACCCAGGAAAAGGGCAAAAGGGTCTGGTGGCCATAGTGACAAAGGGATGGTGGGTGTGGGTCCCAGAACTACACAACCAAGAGGTAGTTAAGGCAACAACCAGTATGGTTCGGGGGACTTTGGTTCAAAGGGACCCCTCAGGTTGGAGCAGCCTTGGGGGGAAAAGGGGGAGCGAGTTCAGTGGGTGAGGTGGTTTAAAGGTGGCAATACCAGCATGGCACCAGACAGACCCAGGACTGAGGCCCAAAGCACCAGAAGTGGATGTGGCAGCCTGCCCTCTCTGAAGGGGTCCCACACAAAGATTTGCATCGGAGGATTGCCCATTGCAACACGAAGAGTCTGTGCAGTATCAGAAACATGTGGAGCAGAAGCCGGTGTGTGACAAGCCTGCAGGTGTTGCGGAGCTGATGCTTGACTGTAAGGATGATTTTGATAAATAGGAGGAAGGGGAGTTTCATATTGACGAGGATGAGTCATTGGTGAGGCCTGGGACAGTGGTGAAGACACTTGGTGAAGTTGGTGTTTTGCAGGTGGCAAGTGGGCCAAGGTAAGTGCCAACTCTAATGGGTACCAGAGCAGTGGAGGTCGGTGCAGAGAGAAGGTTGTGAGCAGTGAAGTGATGCCAGTTAAAGTCAAATGATGGGCAGAATGCAACGTGGGGGATACCATTTCTAAGTGTAAGCCTTGTAGGTCAGTGGGTGTGGGAGATGGTGTGGTGGTAGAACAACAGGCTAAACAGGCGGTTGGCACTTAAAGAGGAGGGTTGTAAGCAGTTGGTGGGTACCGGGGAACAGACGGATGGTCAGTGGGGTCGGATGGAAGAGAAGACACTGAGGAGGATAAGCATAAGAAGAGGTTGCCCAACATGGGATTGGTGATGCCTTTTGAGTCTCATTTGTCAGAGATACCAAGAATAGGATTTGGAAAGCGGAGGGCGCCATCCTGTCACACAATGTTATACTTTGGTCAGCCCTGAAGAGCAGTGGAAAGCATCTAGAGGCCAAGGGCAGTCTGGCGCGAAGGGCTGCTACCCCAGTTTGAGTTGAAACTTTGGATCCATTGCTCTCAGTTTACTCTGACAAGGAGGCAGCATCACGTCAGAAGTAGGGTTTCACTTAGGGTTTTTGGGTGGAGTACCAGGGTCTGAGAGGTTGTAGATGGGTGGACAACTTGAAGTTGCCAAGATAACTTCTCCATGTGGTGGCAGCGAAGGAGTTGGCACAGAGTAGGATTGCTGGCCTATTCTTCAAATGGCGTTTGGGGGATTTGATTATTTCCCCTTTGGGAGTGGCTCACAAAAAAGAGCTGGGATGATTCACCACCTATTGTGGCCTGAGGATGGGTCTGTCAATGATTTCATTGCTGAAGATGATACCAGGTTGCTGTATGCCTTGGTTGATGAAGCCATCCGCCTGGTCCCTGGTTGTGGGTGAGGGGCCACAATGACTAAATGTGATGTCAACTCTGCTTTCAGTTTGCTGACCATTCACCCTGTTGATTTCTCTCTGCTTGGAATTAAAATTGGGGGTGCCATTTTCTACAGTGTGTTTTAACTAAAAGGAGCAGACACCAAGAGGTATCTCATTACCTTGAATATTTGTGGGGATGAGAGCTTCAGATGACTGTGTTTGGGCGTTGCACCATTTTGAGGTTTTAACGCAGGAGTTCAGGGTGCCTTTGGCACTGAGAAAATGACCAGGCCTAGTTGCGTGCTGACGTTCCTGGGCATTGGGCTGGATTTGGTGTGATAGGTGGCCTGACTGCAAAAGGGAAAAAAATAGGCGATCCAAGTTTTTCTGTTGCATGTCATATGTGAACGGAAGATTGAATTGAGGTCTGTTTAGAAATGGCTGGGTTTCCTGCATATTGCGCGCAGGGAGGTGAGAGCAGGGAGGAATTTTTGCAGGTGTCTCGGCATGGTCAAGTCAGGGGCGGTGCTGTCACACCACATGGTGTGAATCTCTTTGGGTGTCCAAGCTAACCTGGATGTTTGGCAGACTTTTTTTTATTCAATGGTGTGTCCATGGACGTTTTGGAGAACACAGTTTGGCATGTCCAGGTCTTCTCAGATACTGCCAGCGCTGTGGGTTTTGGGCTGGCCTGGGATGGGATATGATGCGCTGAGAAGTGCCACCAAAATGGTTGAGTCAAGGACGGAGCATGGCCTTTTTATAGTTTTTTCTGCTCTTGATGGCACTGGCTGTTTGGGGAGATAAGTTGAGGAACAGGATGGTGCTTTTCCATGTGGACAATATGACTGTGGTGGAACTGGTGAACAAGCAAAGAGTGGGAGATCTGAGGGTGTTACAGCTTTTGCAAAGGTTCATGTTGGTGTGCTTGCGGTCTAATGTGGTTTTCAGGGTGAAGCATGTACCAGGGCCAGCAATGATACAGCTATTTCCTTGTCTCATTCTGAGTGGCATAGTTTTTGCTGTCTGGCGCCAAGAGCCGACAAATTCAAAACAGAACTGCCAGCAGATGCCTGGGGGGAAGGGTAGTGGTTTGCTGCTCAAGAAGTTGTTGGCTGAATCTTAAAGGAGAAGCTATAGACGGGTATGGAGCAAATTTGGGAAGCTTTTTGGCCATTCTTCAGAAGTGATGCTCCTTGAGCGGCAGGACACCGAGCAGGGAGTTCTGAGTTTTGTTCTTAGTTGCATTGATAAAGGCTTGTCACATACAACTATTACGGGCAAGTTGGCCGGATTCTCCTTTTTTGGTAAACTGTATTTGTGTTTCGATGAGATTCTGGACGATTACGTTTGACTTATTGCAGGAGCTGTTTGGGGTTTTGCCATTGTGCTTCTATGATCCGTTTGAGGTTTCAGTCTTTAGACTCTGTTTGAGTTGGATGTTTTTTGGGGCATTCTGGGTCTCTGAACTGTTGGGAATAGCACGCCAGGTAAGGATTTTGTACAAGGAGTTGCGTTTTGACCACAGGAGGTTGGTGATCTGGCTGAAATTTCTAAGTCGAAACAGATGGGTGGGGGTCCTTGGGAATGGCTGGTGGAGGCTGGTTGTAGTGAGGTCTGTCCCATCATGACACACTTTCCTTTTGTTGCCTGGAAGATGTCCAACAAGGATATCTTGTCATGCAACAGGCAGCAGGGTCACTGCTTTTCAGTTATTGGTAGTGTTATGCATGACCTGGCACAGATATGGTAGAGAAACAGCTAGCTTAGGCACTCATTCTTTCCTGGCTGGAGCAGCGGCGGTGGTGGCATGTTTTGGGTGGTCTTGGGGTAGAATTCTTCAGATTGGTAGGTGGAATTCAAGATGCTGTGAGCGATACATGCAAAAGTAGTGGGGGCTGCTAGCTTGGGAGAGGGACTGGTGTCTGAGGTAATCATCTCTCTTTTCTACTGCAGGGTGTTTGAGCGGGCCAAGAACCAAGACGGTTACCTGGATTGTAGAACATTCCTTTGTTTACTAGGCAGCAAAATATGTGGACCAACAAGTTTATGGATGAAACCTGGGCTTGTGGAGCAGCCACCATGAGGTGCTTTGGTGGGGTAAAGAGGGGATGCGTTAGGTTGCACTTTTACCTTGGCTGACAAAGCTGGTTCTGCAGAGAAGCTGCCTGGACATGATTTGGATTCATCTGGGGAAAACTGACTTTGTGCGCTTATCTGGACTGACCTTACTCCAACATATGCAGAGGGATTTGGAGGGAATCAAAAGGAATTTTTCTGGAACATGTGTCGTTTAGATATATTACATGCTGCAATTGATAAGGCTCGGAGGGAGTTAAACAGGGTAATTAGAGTGTTGTGCCAGGCACATGATATCAAGGTGATTGCTCATGTAGGGGTAAAGGAATGTTGGAATTGTTAGCGGCTTGTGGGCCTTTTTCTAGTTCATTCATGATCCTCCAAAACCTGCTTGGGTCACTGCTTTTAGAGGCAAATAGACTTCTTGCCCAAAAGGTCTCATCTCTGCTTCTTTTTAGAGCCCATACCTCTCTTTTGAGGCTTCTGCTATCTTCCATCAGGAATCTAAGGAGTTCCACATTTTGCGGACTGTGCCTTAATTAATGCATGGTTTTATTAATTCTGGATTCTAACAGGTGGATGTTTTTAGGAAAACATGCCCTCCTATTTTCAACAATGTTCATGCCTTTATGGGTATGTTTTGGCGGGTGCTTTTCCAGTATTTGCTCTGTAAAGGATATCCATACTGTTACAGCATCTTGATCATTCATAAAGTTGACTTCCAGGGCCTCTAGGAATGTTTTAACTACATCTTGCATGCCATCTGTGCTCCATTTTAAATGTTTCGGGCTTTCTGTGTTTGGTAACCACAGGCTTTATGTGTTTGGTAACCACAGAAGGTTCCTTATGATTGCTAGCCTTTCTGGTTCTGGGGCTAACTATATGTTCTGGGGTCAGTGGTCACTTTTGTTATGATTAACGATCTTAAAGTTCATGACATGGCTATACATGCTGGCACTCACCATTGTATAATCTAAATGATGAAACCATGTTGGCTGAGGCCCTCATTGAGGCTGAAGGTATATCGCACTGGAGCCTCCATTCAGCATTAACAGCCCTGCTTATTCACAAATTCCTGCAAGCCTTTGACCTTTATTATCACCAGCACCATGTCAGGGAGTGTTTGATCTGGCGTGGCCCTACAAGGGGGCCCACCCACATCGGCCTGGTCCACTTCTGATAGCTGGAAGAGGTTAAGGGTAAAGTCACTAGTAATTATTATGTTGGATGTTATATTTGAGCTTTTTAGTTCTCCAGGAAAAACCGATCCTTTAGGGTTGTTGTAGATGTTTATAATTATTAAGGGGAGTTTCTTACTGGGACCATCCTGTCAGGAGCAGGGCCAGTATCCATTTTTCTCGCAGGTTCAGCATCTTAACTTTCATTGTCAACTCTGAGCTAATATATATCAATATACTACTTCTGTAGTTGCTTGTTTTCCTGGACAGACATCCTGAATTTCACAAAGCCAATAAGTGGAATGCTAAACACAGTCCATGTCTCCTGCTGGGCCATTAGGTCAAAGTTCTCCCAGTATTGATTCAGCTCCACACCCTCTAACTTTGCTGAGAGCCCTCCCATATTCCAAGAGTATACTCATAGCTTATCATGCTTTGTCATCTTGTTCATGGATGCTAGGCTGGGCATCAGTCCAAGCGCTGTGACCTTGACAGGGCCCGAGAGAGCCAGCTCCAATTCACCAGGTTGTCCTGATTGTCCTGATTGTCCTGTTTGCGGAGTCCTTTTTACCTCCTCAGTTTGATCAGCCTTAATTTTATTTCTTAAGCACTGCGGTCCACATGAAGAAACCCTGCCTACCTTGTCTCTAAGGATTAAGTGGGCTGGCCCCTTCTTCTTTGGCTGCTCATTTGTCCTCAGTAGTACAATAAGATAGGGTTGCTCCTGGAATGTTACTTTAATGCTCCAGCTTCTCATTAGCTTTCTGCTGACCAGGATTTCCATTTGCAGTCCTGATACATTGAACATGACTAAAGTAGGCTCCGCAACTTGGTTTCTGCATGAAAGAAGGAATTTGATTGAAAAAATATCATTAGAATCCTCATGGGACAAGATTGCAGCTCTTGATCAGCCTTACTATTGTTGAGCAGTTGAAAATGCCATTTTCCCCTCTTGACGGGTATGTAGGGAGGCACAGCAGACCTTGTTTGGGCATAGTCGGGGCCTCTGTCACGTTTACTGGCTGCTCCTTGGCTGCCTGCATTTCTGGTTCTCCTCATAACATCATATGTTGCCCTCTGAGCAGCATCATGAGCTGACCTTTGTCCTTTTCCTAACTTGTCTATTACCATATCCTCTCATTATTGGGCTGGACAGGGTTTTGAGGAACGTAAGTTGTGAGAAAGTGTAGGAGTTCCACCTTGCATCCTTCCTCAAACCAAGTGCAGCCCTGCCATTTCCAGGGTTGTTTCAGTGGCTATCACACCCATCCCCCTTGAGGATCTGCTAGAGTAGGGCCTCATTGCACATGGGCTCTAGTGCTCCTGTGCCCTATCCTCTTCCTTTGATGTTCATTTGAATTCCATTAAAATTCCATTAAGTCGCTGATTTTCTGGTTTTGATTTAGTTAAAATTCCATTCAAGGGGGCGTAGTTTTGGCGCTGCTCGGGATGGCTACTTAGGTGTGGAGCTCCGCCGCACTGGGACCTTCAATGTTCATTTTCTGCACGCTCCGGTGAACTTTTGGGCTTCTTGTGTGTTCTCCGCCCTCCGGATCAGTCCTGGACCCTGGTGGACATTGTGGAAGCTCCTGTGAGGCGAGTTTGCTGGCCCTTTGGCTCCGTGTCAGACGAGCGATGCCTGCCGCCATTTTATACGATCTCCGCGATTGATTGCGAATTGCGGAGCTTGTCCCGTAAACGCTGCCTTCCACTGCTTTTGGGGCGTAATTGTGTGTGTGTGTCTTATAAAACGCACTTTTACCCGCACCGCAGGCCTCGTAGCGCTATAGACCGCTGGGGAACCCGTCCTGGCTTTCCCTGTGAGATAGTCCCTCCTGGGAGTCTCCAAGGTGAAACCAGGCATCCCCGGCGTTTGTGAGGGGCCGTTGTGGAGATGAGGCAAGTTAATGCCCAGAGTTGCTGAGTGTGATCTCTGGTTGGAGTAGGCACCGATGTGATAATTATCGAGTTCGCTGATCCTGGTCCGAGACCCTGCCGCGTCGGGAATCGAACCCTGGTCCCGGGCCGTTCTCTGCTCTCGGATCTGCCGCCTCTAACCAGTGAGCCACACCACTCCACGCGTAATGCTCTCCTGCCTACCCTTGTACCGGCGCCTGCATGCCCTGCATACCCTCTGGGTATGTAGTGCGCTATATAAATTCTCTGACTTGACTTGACTTCCAACGGACTTTGGTAACTATTTTGCCTCCTGCTCATGAAATGCGTTTCTTCACATCTCCTCAGCACATTCTGGAGCGTTGCTTGCCGCCATTTGCTGCGAGTCCCGCAGTTGAGTGCTAACTGTGGGACTCACGTTGGGTGAGCTGCCTTTCTTTACTGATATGTGCCAGGCTTCATTGTTTGCCTGTTTGTTAACTGTGCCCTCTTCTGTATACTGCCCATTGTGGTATTCGTGGAGTTCCTGTGTTTTTCTACCATGAAGCGTTTTCACAGGTGCTCCCATTCACCATTTTGCCCTTCTGACCAGCAGTTATACAGGGTCTTTCAGTGCTGAGCATTTCCTCTTCTGACACCTACCTTCTTTCTTCATTGGAATACTGGACTTTGTGACTATTTTACAAGCTGGTATCGCAGACCCATCTTTTTATTTTTATTTTTGTTTTATTTTTATTTTTCTCATTGTCTCTTGAACAGGCAGAACAATCTCCGCATTTATGGTCTTCCGGAATTTTTGGAAGGGCACGTTCTTCACATCCTTTCTTCCAAAGTTATTGGATATGCCTCCGTCACGTCAACTTCGCTTTTAATACAACGCGCTCACAGACTTGGTCCATGCACATCTTCCTCGCCTAAGCCGCGTGGAGTTATCATATTGTTTTGAAATTTACAGATCTTCTTTCTGTTCTTTCTGCAGCCAGAGCCAAACGCCAAGTTTCCTGGTTGGGTCAAAGGGTCTTCTTATCTCAGGACGTTTCTAATGCTACTGCTGCGAGAAGGAAGGAATTTCTTAACCTGCATGCTCCTCTACGTGCTCTTGGTGCTAGATACGGTTTATTTCATCCCTGTATCTTCAAGGCCACCCATCAAAATCGTACATGGACTTTTCAGGATCCTGGAGAACTTAAAGACTTCCTTCATTCTCACTCCAACGCTGGCATGGATACCTCCTCACCTTCTACTGGCTGATTGTTTTCTTCCTTTTCTTTGTCTTTTTTTATCTCTCCTATGTTGTTTGCGTATGCATTCCTTAACTTTCATTTGTACTCTGACTCTGTTTTATAGTTCTCATTGTTCTATAATGCTACGTTTTCTCCTTCTCCTGTTTCTTAGACCTGGTTAGTCTCTGCTGCATACCTTTCATGTGCATTTTCCTTATTGCCATTTATTCCTCTCTTCTCTCATACCCTCATACAGGTTCTTGTTGTTTCTTTCCTAATCCCGTGCAGTCTTTCCTCCTTCGTCTTCCTCGTCCTGGTGTGGCTCGGACCTCCTCCCTTCAAGCGGCTTGTCTTGTCAGGTGTCCCTACTTCCCCAGTTCTTATTTGTATTTTCCCCTAAGGTATGTTTTGTTCAGTAGTCCTATTGGATTTGTATTGTCTCTTCTTTTTTCCTTGCATTTTCCCTTCTTGTCTTTCCCTTTCTTCTTTCCCCTTTCCTACTCCTTCTCCCCCTTTAGCTATTTAGACCATGTCCCCCTTTATTATCCTTGTTTCTCTTCTTTTCACTCTTCTATTCCTTTTCCTCTTTTTCAGCTTTCTATTGACTGTATGTTGTTTAGTACATTTTGTAAATACTGAATTTGTTTTACTTATACATTTAAAGTTTTTTCCAGGAATGTAAAAGGTTTTATTAACCCCATTAAGTGGCAGAGAGTACTCTCACATTTATATTCCTATTCCCAGGATATTGTTCTTTTACAGGAAACTCATCTTACTGAAATTGAATCCCTTAAATTGAAAAGAGCCTGGGTTGGCTCTATATTATTTTCCCCCTCTGTTAACAAGAAAAATGGTGTTGCTATTTTAATCCATAAAAAGTTAGTTGAAATGTAAAGTTCTGTTTGAAGAAAAGGATGCTGAGGGCAGATGGATTTTGGCTAAGCTTTTAATTGACTCAATTCCTTTAACAGTTTTTAATGTGTATGGTCCTACTCAAACTGACTCCCCTTTTTTGCCCTTAATCTTAAGCAAAGCCATTCAACACAGAGATGATTCATTCCTTTTGGGTGGGGACTGTAATCAGATTGTAGATCCATTCCTTAATCGCAAATCTACGGTTTGATTTACTCCACACAAACCTCATAAACAATTCCTAGACACTATCTCTCAATTACATCTTTCTGACTCTTAGAGACTCACACACCCTGATACTGTGGATTATTCTTTTTTCTCTCCTCCTCAATTTTCTTTCTCTCATCTTGATTACATCTTTCTGTCTAAGTTTTTATCTAAAAATTTGCTGTCCTCATCTATTGAACCTATCGTTATTTCATATCATGCTCCTATTGTTACTATTCTAGATTTACTGCCTCCCCACCCTAAATCTTCTTGCTGGCGTTTCAATTCTGTCTTTCTTTCTGATCCTAATTTCTCCTCTTCATTTCGTTCTTTTGCCAATGATTTCTTTCAATTTAATTCAGATCCTTCTACCCCCCTCGCACATTTTATGGGATTCCTTTAAGGCTACCGCAAGAGGCTTCATCATTTATTTTGTTTCTAAGAAGAAGAAGCAATTTTTTTTTCAGAAACGCAAGCTTTCTCTTTCCCACATTAAAGACTTGGAGCATCAGTTTTATACTTCATCTGCAAAATGCATCCCTCCTGATCTTTTGCGAGCAAAGTTTGCCTTCAATAAAATTACCACTGATAATGCGTCTTCCATCCTCCTCCGTAGCAGTGCACGCTATTACGGTGAAGGCAACAAATCTGGTAAACTTCTCGCCAGTTATCTTAAGTCTCGTAAGGAGCGTACCCTTATAGAAGCTATCTATTCTCCTGATAATGCCCTCCTTTTTTTCTAACAAAGATATACTTGAACAATTTCAATCGTTCTATCGACAATTATACACCCCTAAAGCTCCTCCTACTCCTTCTCTGATTTAATATTACCTAGATAAGATTCCTTCGCCTTCTAATACTCACCTTAACCTTCCAGCCCTTGAACTTGAAATCATACTTCATGAACTATCTTCAGGTTTATCCTCTCTTACTAAGGGTAAAACCCCGGCCCGATGGTTTTCCGGTTGAATTTTACTTGCATTTTTCTGATCTCCTTTTGCCCAAACTTTTAACTCTCTTTCAATCGTTCTATTCTTCCGGCAAATCCAAAGGTTCTTTTTAAGATGCTACCATCTGCCTTATTCCTAAAGATGGTCGTGACCCTACACATTGTAAAAACTATCAGCCAATTTCACTGGTTAATGTTGACTACTAACTTTTTGCGAAATTATTGGCTCTACCTTTGGATCCGTTTATGCCACATCTTGTGGGTAAGGAACAATGTGGTTTTATTAAAGGAAGGCTTACCTCTGAGAATTCTCGTCTCTTTTTAAATGTTCTTAATAAAGCTTCCTCTCTCCATTTTTCCCTGGCCACTATTTCGGTGGATGCTGATAAAGCTTTTGATAGGGTGGATTGGTCTTTTTTGTTTGCTTCTCTAAAATGGCATGGGAAGTAAGATTAATTAAAATCATTGCAAATACATAGCAATAATTATTCCCATTATACACAATTAAATACAATTAAAACAGTTAAAAGATGCGTAGGAAGATGGGGCTTTATCGCAATTACTCCCAGCCGCAACCTCAAAAAGTTTTCCTTCTTACTTATCTTGAGTCCGGTACTCAAATAGGCTTGGGGTTTCAGCCTTACATAGTCACTGAGCACTATCCAGCCGTGTGCCTTATTAGTATGAATTGCTTTGTCTTCTAAGATTGATGATGTTATTCGTGCTGCTTTTTTGAAAGAAATATGGTCCGCTGGAACGGCCCAGAGAACAGACAGGCCCAGTAACTCAATTGAATCGAGCAAGTAATCCCTGGCTGGGCATTTTTCTTGGCTGACCAGGGCTTTCCAAAGATGGAAATTTAAAGTTCCTGCCTCAGCGCTTCGGATTTTTTGCCAACTTTTAACATAGGTACTCCTTTCCACCGTTTGTCTTTGTCTTTGAATCCCAAATTCTAACCGATTTTGAGCCGGGGAGACATATTTTGGGAGGTGGATAATTGCTCTGTAGGCATTAGCTATTACAACATCTAAAACTGCAGCATCTTTACCTTTTAGAGCCTCACTCCCATATGACAGTTTAGCCCTCAAGAGTTGTAAGAAGGGTTCAAGCGTGAGGTCGGGGAGATGTCTCTTCAATGATTTCGGGGCTAGATACGTGGTGGTTCCCTTTCTTCGGATGGGGTCTAGCTGGGGTTTAAATCTGTAAGGATTTGGTCCCAACTTTATTTCTCTCATTTCCTTGTTGTATTCTTCTCCCAAGGCGTCAGTTTTGGTTAATGGTCAGCTCTCTTCTTCCTTTTCTCTCCAAAGGGGCGTCCGTCAAGGTTGTCCCCTTTCCCCTCTTCTCTTTGTCTTAGCTCTTGAGCCATTTATCACCTCTATCCAGGATAATGCGTCTATATCTAGTTTTCCTTACGGTGAGCATCATTTAAAACTCTCTGCGTACGTGGATGACATTTTACTATTTATCTCAAACCCGGAAGTCTCTGTTCCACCTTTATTGTCTGAATTCACTGAATTTTCCCTTGTCTCGCGATACAAAATTAACTCTTATAAAACTGAGATTCTTCCTCTGACCAACTCTTGTCTCCCACATCTTTTTGCCCCAACTGGCTTTGCTTGGAACAGTGTAAAGATTAAATACCTTGGAATTTGGTTCGCCAATTCTATCGCTACTTCTATTAAATTAAATCTAAGTGCTGTTTTTTCTCGTATTGATCAGTTGTTTTCTTCCTGGAATCCTCTTTTTCTCTCTTGGTGGGGTTGTCTTGACTCTATCAAGATGATGATCTCTCCCATTCTTATATATATGCTTTCTATGCTTCCGGTTCCCATTCCTGCTCTTTATTTCAAGCGTATCGACTCCTCTCTCTCAAAATTCCTTTGGAACCACAAAAAGTCTAGAAATTCTCTTTGGCTCTTTGCCTGTCTAAATCGAATGGTCGTGTCCATTTTCCGGATTTCCGCCTTTATCATAAATCCTTTGCTTTACGTCAAGCTGCACGCTGGCTTTCGTCTGACCCTTCTCCTTTCTCCCCTCATTGGCTTCATATTGAGCAAACTTTACTTCGTCCTTTCTCTTTTGAGGAAGTTGTGCGCTTTTCGGCTCAATCTCCTTATACCTCTTTTTCTTTATTTCACTATACTTCTTCTCTTTTGAAGCCTCTTGTCCTGCCTTCTGACATCTTACGTGATTCTTTTTTACACACCCCATCTGGTATAACTCTCTCCTGCTTTTTAATAATAGACCTCTTTGTTGGACTTCTTGGAGATCGAGGGGTATCATTTGGGTTAATCATCTTTTTGATGGCGTATCACCGTGCTCCTTTCCCTAGTTTCAACTCCGTTTTCGTTGCCTTCGCTCTTTTCTTCAGAAATTCACGTTACTCATGGGTTTAATCCTTGATCGCTTCTATTCTCTTCCTTCTTCTTCTTCCTCGATTTCCCCTTCCCATCTTCTTGTGATTCTAATCTACAAATTCTATTCTGCTCCCGACCCTAGTCATGCTCGGGTCGGGAGCATACTATGCTCCCGACCCGTCGGGACGGCATATTTACCAATCTGGAGACATTACACATCCTAGCTCTCCTTCCTATGCCATGGACCGACCATCATGTCATATCAAGCAAGTTAGCCATTCCCGATATCCCCAAGACGCGAGTGGTTAACCATGCCCCCAAACAGGTGAGGGCTTGGAAAGACCTACACCCGGAGACACTTAATACTCTCCTGGTAAGAATATCGCCTCTGTTGTCCGACGATCCTAGTGTCGCCACAGATCAGTTTCATAACTGGCTCAGTCAGGCCACACAGGAGCTAGTGCCACTAAAATCTGTTTCCCAGAATCGAGCCTCTCCCAGTGCTCCTTGGTTCTCTGATGAACTCAAAAAGCAGAAACAAACTAATAAACAAAGAGAAAGACATTGGCGAAAGCACTATGACCCCGAGAGTAAAGTGCTATATAAAGAATCACTCACTCGGTACAAACAAATGATTGCGGAGGCAAAAAAAACTTACTATGCTGAACAAATAGACAAGGCAAAAAACTCATGTAAGGAGCTATTTGATATAACTAAGCTTTTGTCAGGTAGTACGCAGGATCTCACTCCCCCTCCTTCACAACATCTTTGTGATGCTCTATCCAACTTTTTCTTCAAGAAAGTCAATGATATCTTCCAGGCATTCTCCCTAAATACCAACATCGATCCTCATTCCCCTCCTTCTACACCGCGTGACAATACACTTACGCGCTTTGCTGACCTCACGATGGACCAGACGCAGAGCCTCACTTCAAGGATTAAATCAGGGTCAGCACTGGATCCTTGCCCGCTGAAAGTGCTTACACCAGTTATGGACACGCTGATTCCGGTCATTACACAGGTTTGTAATGCTGTGTTTAGATCGGGCATTTTCCCTGCCTCACTGAAACACACGTTGGTTAAACCCCTACTAAAAAAATTCAATCTGAACAAAGATGAACTAAAAAACTATCGGCCGATAGCTAGTCTCCCCTTCCTGGCCAAGGTCATAGAAAAAGGTATGAACCAACAATTGTCGGAGTTTGTTGAGCGGCACCAGTTGCTCGACAATACTCAGTTCGGTTTTCGCAAATGCCATGGCACGGAAACCGCCCTCCTAAAAGCGGCAGATGATATCCGAGCCATACGAGATCAGGGGGGGACAGCAGTCTTGGTCCTGCTGGATCTATCTGCAGCCTTCGACACGGTCGACCACAAGATCTTGGCCGACCGTGTCGAACGATTAGGGGTCCAGAAAACAGCGCTGGACCTACTTGTATCATTTCTGGCTAACAGAACTCAGGCGGTATCCCTTGGACCATACCAATCTCCTAAGGTGTCCTTGCCGTGTGGGGTCCCCCAAGGCTCGTCCCTAAGTCCGACGCTCTTTAACATATACGTGTCGGACCTTGCTAGTGTCATCAAAGCATTTGGGATGAGCCTGACCTCCTACGCCGACGACACCCAACTGGTACTGGCCATTAAAGGGGATGGGGATGAAGTGGCCAAGTTATTCACCAGGGGAATGGTGGCCATAGGTGACTGGATGGCCACGAATTGTCTCAAACTTAATTCAGATAAAACTGAAGTGGTCATCTTCGGTCACCTTTCTCCGGCCTGGACACCAGAATGGTGGCCAACATCGTTTGGAACTCCTCCCAGCCCAGCTCTTAAAGTCAGAAATCTGGGTATCACCTTTGATGCAGGTCTAAATTTCATGGCACACGCTAACAAGACTGCGGCGACTGCTCATATGAAACTCAGAATGATCAGGAAATTACTACCATACCTACCGGACACTGCTGGGAGAACTCTGGTCAGCTCACTAGTCCTGTCCGCACTGGACTATTGTAATGCTCTATTCCTAAATGCACAATCCCGGGTGACTAACAAGATGCAGTCCATTCAAAATGCTGCCGCCCGGATGCTGGCGGGACTTCCCAAGTTTGCATCGGTCTCAAACACCATCAGGGAACTTCACTGGCTTCCGATACGTAGCCGTATAAAATTTAAATCATTGTGTATTCTTTACAAGGCACTCAATAACCAAGGCCCCCACTTCCTTAAACATAATCTTCATCACTATACCCCAACCCGTTCCCTTCGCTCCTCTCACCACAATCACCTAGTAGTGCCTCGTACCAGAACAGTCACTTGGGGTGACAGGCGCTTTCTGGTTGCCGCCCCCAAACTCTGGAACACCCTTCCTCTACACATTAGGACCAGCCCTTCCCTGTTCATATTTCGCAAACAACTCAAGACTTGGTTATTTGACCAATAGCTCCACTTTTTGTTAGGTCTTCTAAAATACTGATCCATCCCTTACGCCAGCGCCGAGACGCCTACGGGTATTCGCCGCGCTTAATAAATGTCAATAAATAAATAAATAAATAAATAAATGCTAAATCCAAATTAGAATTTGCCTGGGAAAAAGAGTTGAACTCCTCGTTTCCTGTAGCTAAGTGGGATCAGCTCTGGATTAGATCTTTAAATTCGTCCCTTTCTGTGTCTCTTATTCAATCTCAATTCTTTCTATATCATAGATTGTTTTTTACTCCTTCCTCTCTTGCCCGTTTTTCCTCTTCTGCTGATTCTAAGTGTTGGACTTGTAATTCCTCTAATGCTGATCTTCTACATATGTTCTTTCTCTGTCCTTCGGTCTCTGTTTTCTGGAATAAAATTTGGTCTTACATCTCTCGCATCTTCACTATCTCCAGCTCATTCTCATTCATTCTTCTCTTCTTTGGCTCTCTTTCTGAATTTTTAGCCTTACCGCCTCATTCTCAGGGTCTCTTTGATTTAATGCTCGCACTTGCATTTCACCACATTTCTTCTAACTGGAAGTCCCTTATGAAGGTCTCTGTACAAGGTTGGTGGAACTCTCTATGTCACTTTCATAGACTTGATGTCGCTTTTGCATCCTCTTGTAAACCAGACCATAATGTAGACCTTTATTGGTTACCTCTTACCACTTATCTAGACCAATAGTCTCGCCAGAATCCTAGTCACACTACTGCGGAGAATTTTAAACCTCCTTGAAGGTTTTCACTCTCTTCTGTTTATTTTTTTATACAAGATATCGTTCATTGTGTGTTTTTTATTGCATTTTTTCCTTCTACTGTTTAGTTTGTATTATTACTTGTGCTATTCGCCTTATTGCTGTGGTTCTTTACAGATTGTTTAAGCTTTAACATTTCCTTACTTCCCCCCTTCCCTCCCTTTTTCCCTCCCTCTCCCTTTATTTCCTTTAAAATTTATAAAATGCTTTGTTTTTCCTCTGTTGACATTGGCTAATCTTGTTTTTTCTTTCAGACAATTTCGTTTGCCTTATATATTTTGCTAATGTCATATTCTTGTACTTATTGTTGGTTTGTCAAATAATGCTTTCAAACATAAAAAAATTCCATTCAAAATTAAAGCTAGTTGAACCAGTTCGTCGATGACCTCTGCACATGTGTACATTGTGAAATGTGTGCCTTTTCTGGCCTGAACCTGCAGCATTAGGTTGTTAAGGTTCAGCAGCTTGTTGTCAATGTTTGAGATGAACACCACTAGAGTATTGAGCAGTTCTACCTGTATATGCATCTTATCCGCTTGATGATTGAGTGCTCTGACTGTTGCCTGCAATGTATCCCACCTGGGTCCCCAAAGCAGATCTGAGTCTGTCACGCCCCCCCCCCCCCCCCCGCTTTTACTTTGCATTTACGTTGCCCGGCTGCATTCTTCAATTGATTGTCGGAGGGGCTGGGTTGCTCTGGGGCTGGGTTTGTTTGACTGTGGTATCTATTTAACTGGTGTGGGGTCCCCGGGAGCACCTATTGGGAACATGTCAGCCAAGCCTTCCACAAAATCTTTGTGAAGCCTGCAATAAGAGTGGTGGACCTTATCAAGCTTGAATCAACATTCAAGAACGTTTTTGCTAAAGAATTGCAAAGTATGCATTTTATCAGGTCCCCCATTGGGTTCAGAGGCTTTTATACTCTGAAGACACGGCACGGGTCAAACGGAACATATCCAAGCCTGATGCATGACAATGTATGTATTAGAGCTTAAGCACAAACTGAAACGCATCTGTAAGTACAATATCCAATATAAAGCAATCACGGCATTCCACGAATTTAGCTCTGAGAGCCTGCTAACCTTGAAATGTCCAATAGGTCACTACAAGTGAGGCAGTGGGTGATGGTCCAAGTTAGACCAGAAAACTGTCAGGAAGGAAACCGCTTGTTCTGGTAGTCTAACAAAGAAAGAGGCTTCTGTTGCTGTGTTTATTTCTAAATGGGATGTTTCAAAGAAACATTTGACCCACCCAGGAGAAATTGAATGATGGGAGGAAAGTGCACACTGCACTAACCTATTTCGTAGAGGGCACAATACATTGGGATAGTTTGGAAGACATGAGGGTCTGATTCAGAAATGTAAACACACTCTTTTGTACAAGTTCACTTTTTTTTGCAATTCACAAACTGAGGGGCATATTACCAAGAGCCTTATCGCCGCTTTGGCGGGACTTTTTCCAGCTAAAGCGGCGATAATTTTATTGCCCAATTACCAAGCTGTCCCTAACACCAGTTAGCGACAGCTTGTAGGCGATAGCGAGCATTTTGGTGCCCGCTTTGCATGTCAGCGATAATTATCGCTAATGACATGCAAAGTGGGCGTGCCAAAATGTTAGCGACTGAAAACAGTTGCTAACATCGCTATCGCCTATTACCTACAAAGGCAAAGCGATGGAAATATTCACGCTAAGCGCGAATATCTCCAAAAATCTAACGCCTGCTGATACCAGTTCTTAGACATGTTATCCAATGGGAGGTGGATAACATGGCTAAGAGCTGTTTCACGCTAATGTGTGAATATCGCTGTATTGTCAGCGATATTCACGCATTTCGCCTGATTTGTATCGTTTTTGAGATAAACCTTGCTAAAAGCAAGTAATCTCAGCGATAAAAATCTGTGAAGCGCAGCGATAATAATTTGGCTGCTATCCCTACTTAGCTATAAATATCGCTGGTTGTAGGTAATATGCCCCTGAGTTAATAGTGAGTTTACGACTGTCGGGACTCCGCAATCAAGGTGGAGAACTCCGCCCAGAAAAATATATTCCTGACCTATCTCTTTCAGTTTAAAATAAAGTTTATTAAAATAAAAGAAGTGTCAATACAGAGTCAAAGTAAAATACAATATCAGTGTCGAGGTCGAATGCAAAAGGAAATAAAGAAAATGCATGAAAACAGTACAATAATGGAGAGAGGAAAAAGATACATAATATATGAGGCTATCTGAAGGAAAGCAAAACAAAAGGCATTTGTGAAAAGTAACGGGCTATAGAAGAAAGAAATGGAACGAAAGGTGAGTCATGGAGTTCTCCGCCCTGACTGTGACCCAATCAAATAAAAAGTGTCATTATTAAACGGATGGACCGGCGCAGATTTATTTTCTTTCTTTCAGGAACGTCCTGCAAATGTCGGGGGAAAATTAAATTCCGCTCGTTTTGCATACTGTAATTGACCCCTTGACGGAAAGATCATTAAAAAGCCACGGATGGCGATCCAGAGAAGGTTTTCTTTTTAACATCAATAATAAGGAAAGATCCAAATTTTCAATTAAATTGTATATCTTGGAAAGTTAAAAACAATAAATACATCTATTGGTATCCCTTGATAAGTCCAGGATATCTGGAAACGCAATTCACTAGGAAACTGTGATAAGAGTGGCGGGGTGTTTTTGAACCAATTTAACAACAAAGGTATACACATGTCTGACCTCTACTGGTATAATTGTTCTCCTTGTCACCCTACCCCCAAAGCACTCCAATATTTCAGCGAGAGAAATATTTACTTACGTGAAATCTGACTTTTCCTATCATGATTTTGTATAATTAATATGGATTCCGTGGTGGAACACTGCAAACCGAATTGCAAAAATATATTGTAAATCTTACCGTGTGCTTGTAAAGGCTGCAAGCTAATGAATAGAAATTGTACAGATTTAATCAGTGTTTACCGCCATGAATATAGATACATGCATAATTGATAGCCTGTTCATTAATAATTAACATTACTCACAAGAGAAATAAAAATATCTGGGAGGCAAATGATGGGGCTGGTGAATGCCATGCATTCTTGAGAAAACATGCACAGTGACAGTTGTATTCTGTTTCAAATTAATGGCAATTTGATAATGGTCTTCTTGCTCTGTCTTGGTAACTAGGACATCAACGGATGCACAATTAAGGTGGATTAACCAGAATTCGTGTTTTATACATCATAGCGCATCTAATTACTCACACCTTTGTAACTCTGCATGCTGTTATTTTTTTTAGCACTCATTATAAAACCATACATACTTTTAAAATATTTGCTGTGAGCTCCAATTAAATTTACCATACCAGTTTATATGCCTATTCCCTGTCGTCACATATGCACAAGTTATCCTTGGCTAAATCTAGTCACTGCATGCATTATTATAAGTTATTAGAAATTCGTGTTAACATGCCCAAGGTGTGTGCAGTCATCGCACAATTCCCTTGAAAATGGCGATAGTGACTATTTTTACATTTTATGAGATTAGACGTATAAAGAACAAAATGAACAGAGGAAAGGCAACTGCATGGTAAGTGATTGTGTTCCCTTGCTCTGAGTGATCAACTACATATAGATCTGACGCCCTGAGTATGATTTGGGCCTAACATCACACTGATCTAATTTTACATGCAAGGGCCTAGGCCTGTCCCTTACTATATGAGGTCCATGATCTTTCATGTGACCTGATGGCGAGCACCAAATGTGCCTTTTGTGTAGACCGAAAACAACTGTCCCTGTCCTGGGTATAGCACATAAAGAGGTTGTTAGACCTGTGAGCCATAGGGTGGTCTCCCCCAAACATTTGCCTTCTCCCCTCCTGCCTTGCTAACACTTTCTTTGGGCCTTAGGACTCTATGCACGTTATCAGTGCTAACCAGTGCTAAAGTGCTAGTGCTCACTCCCTAAAACATGGTAAAATAGGCTTACACCTGATTGGCATTTAAGTCCCTAGTCAAGCTGTATACCATACACCCGGGGGCAGTAAATTAAAATATTACTAGTGGGTCTGCAGCACTTATTGTGTCCCCCACTTAAGTAGCACCTTACATCATGTATCAAGCCTGCCATTGCAGCCTGTGTGGAGTCTTAAACTGCCAATTCGACTTGACATAATAAAGTTTACCTATGACACAAAAATAAGCATTAGGGATGCAGACAACAGTACAGTTGGGCACTTATGGCAGGGTACAAGTCTTTTACCATTCAGAGGACATTTCCGTCCCAACAGATTTCAGGGTCAAGTGGCTGATCTCCTTCTCTGAGTTACAGGGACAAACCAAGCTCTAGAGTCTACCATGCAACTGCCCAATGACCTGCTGTACTGGACCTGCCTGTACTAGGCTCTGAACCTACCTGAGCCCTGCTAATGTCTGCTGGAGTAAGAACCTGATCGCCAAGAAGTGCCTTCACAGGTCCTGTGCCCGTAGCTGGCATCGGTCGAGCTCCTCCTGTGAAGAGAAGGAGAAATCATGATGTTTTGGGCTCTCTGTGATCTCAAACAGACTCATTCATGCTGAGATCTTGCTGCCCAAAACAACCCTCAACATGAAGCTAAGGTGGACCCAACCCTTCAAGCTACAGTAATCACCAGTGATGACTGGCAATGATAGAGCTGCACTTTCTGCTGCAGCATTGACAGCCCGCTGTGATCGCCAAAACAGTGCTCCAGTAGCGTCCTTCCGTGGCACCTGGCAGGCTCCTTGTGCTACATTGATGACTATGCGCAATGCCTGGTCTGCTCTTCATACAAAGCGAAGACAATCCACAACACTATCCCTGCTCCGCGCAGCCTCCTCCTCTGCTACCTGGACTCTTCACACCAGTTATTTTGAGAGGGTAACATTTTCAGCAGGACTAACCTAGGTCCTGTATCCAGCCCACACACCATCAGAGTCTCCCTGAACTTGCAACTTTCCCCCGACCTACCATTATCAGATAACTGCGAGTATTGATTCATGCAATCACCCTGTCACTCCCTGTGCCGTCCTCCAGTCACCCAACATATCTCACAGGGGAAACCCATTAAACCATAACGGCATCTGGGAAATTACATAAACTAAATACAATGATGCCTATGGTATTCCTTTTAGAAGCTTACTAGTTGGAGACAGATACTGAAAATTATCTATCCACTGTTTTTAATTACATAAGTAAATCTCCACTTTTTACTTTTTGTTCATCTCACAGCTATCTAAAACAATTTTATAACGAATTAAACACAAACAAAGAAAGTTGGTTTCAACAACTTATTTTAGTCAACCAATTCTTCTTTTCACAGGAAATGGTTTTCAATTATTATGATTTGTTTGTATTTTATACACATTTATATACAATTATCCTATATCTATACACAATATTTACACTGTGCAAATAAACATGAACATGACCAAAGCAACGAAAACTTTGAAAATACCCTATTTCAATGGTTAAAATGAAGCCCAATACTTTAAACAAGGAAATTCATGGTATTGTCTTATAAAACCTTAATTCCTTCATCTCAATCACTACATAATAGTAGAGCCTCAGATGCTAAAATGTCTTTATGCTTCTTTCTTCAATGCTCTCGTCGAATATTTCCAAAGATTAATTCCACGTTATTGGGGTGTCGGATTGTAATGACAGTTTACGTGTTTCAGCCTATCAGAAAGTTCAAGGCCTCTTCAGGACTTTGGGCCACAAACACAAATTTATCAGCACATAGCTGCAGTCAGCCTCGTTGTAAAAAGGTCGCACAAATTCCTGCACCAACCACTGGGTTAGCGCTATTAATATCGAGGGCACAATCCTCAGTTCACTTTTTTTGAAGACGCATAGCTCCCAGTCACTACGGCAGCGATCAATCCATTCTAACAGGTCGCACAGATTACACAACGACCCTGTAAGAACGCTGTGACAAAATTCAGCGAAGAACAGCAAAAGATCCTTGTTACTCAGGCAGCTTGTTCATGCTCGCATCTGAGGCTTCCTCTATCGCGCCAGCAACTACTATGTACTAATCAAAACACTCCGCCAATACCCAAGCACTAATAAATTCAGTCAGGCACTCTCCTTGCAGTATTCTATTCTTCCAGTCAGTAGCTATGTACTCATGCAATGATCCAGGCACTAACTGATCACTGTTAAAATCCCATATGTCCTACCCATACAGTCTGGTACCCACTTACATACTTCTCATTTGCTCCTTCAATTCCCCACGTAGTACCCATGCAGAACTGCAATCACACTGTCACTCCCAGTGCACTCCTCCAGACACCCATCCACTACCATGTACTAATCCAAATATTGCTCCAATACCCAATCACTTATAAATTCACCACACACTCTCCTTGCAGTACTCTAATTATTCACTCAGTACCCATGTCCTTGTGCAATGACCCAGTCACTAACACATGCACTGCTGCAATACCTTGAGGACTACCTATGCAGTTCAGTAATCTCCCTGGTACAGTCCTCTTATCTCCCTGGTACAGTCATCCAATCACCCAGCCAATCCTATGTGCTTATCCAATCACTGCGCTAAAACACAAGCACTTATAAAATCACCATGCACTCTCCTTGTAGCACTCTAATCATCCAGTCACTACTCATGTACTCATGCAATGACCCAGGCATTAACTCATGGCAATATGGAGGAGGTCATGCTAATCACAGGGGTACTACAAAACATAGTGTTCCCTAGTGTATGCAGGTGTTTTCACTGTATTCTAAGTGTCGTTTAGCATAGCACTGGCTCTAGGCCTTGTTAGTCAGAATAAGGTAATAGCAGTACCCATCAGCAAAAAGGTAGGGGCACAGGATGACTTTCTACTCCTCTGTTGGTTCTTTCTGCACATCTCTTCTTCTTCCTGCACTTTTCTTCCTCTTTCTGGACTTCTGTTGCCTCTTTCTGCATTTTTCTTGCTTCTTTCTGCACTTTTCTTCCTCTTTCTTTATGTCCTACCTTTGTAGGCATAGTTAGAAATTAGCATTTAAAAAAACTTTAGAAATTCACTGAAAAAAAAAGGTTTCAGGGACGTTATAGTTAGAAATTTTCTTTTAAAAAACCTTTAAACATCACTGTAAAAAAAACGTTTCAGGGACGTTATAGTTAAAAAATAGCATTAAAAAAACCTTAGAAATTCACAGAAAAAAAACACAGGTTTCAGGGGCGTTATAGTTAGTTGGAGATTTCACTCCTACAAAACTATAGAAATTCGGCTGTTATAGTTAGAAGACCTAACTATAACTCGCGCCATAGCCATGCACTGCTGATGACATCACATATTACATCACTCATGACATGCTCAGTGACATCACAGCTGGCATCTCAAATGACATCACTGATGACATAATTGATGACATCATCCAGTGAATGTGTGTTTCTGTAAAGTATAAAAATATGTTTTATATATTTTAAGCACCCAATGACATACCCAGACAGACACTCATGCACCTACTCAGAAACTAATGCACCCACCAATAAACACACTCAGACTCATAAACACATTAACAGATATACTCGGAGACTCATGCACCCACACTCACAGACCCACTCAGACACTCACGCACCCACTCACAGACCAAATTAGACACTCACAAACCCACTTACAAACCCACTCAGACCCACGCACCCACTCACAGACTCATTCACACTCACGCACCCACTCACAGACTCGGTCAGAGACTCATTAATCCATTCTCAGACCCACTCAGAGGCTCATGCACTCGCTCACAGACCCATTCAGAGACCCATGCACCTGCTCACCGACCCACTCAGAGACTCACATACTCACTCACAGACTGATTCACACATTTATGGAAGCACTCACAACCGACACTCACTCACAGACCCACTCAGACACTCACACACCAACTCAGAAACCCACTCAGAGACTCACTTACCCAGAGAGCCACTCAGACACTCATGTACCATTTCACACACCCAGTGAGCCACTCCTTGACCCACAAAAGGGTCAATGTAGGAGGCTGGATCTCTATATAATGTACTAAAATTAAGTACACTGTGCAGAGATCCCAGTGCATCCCTTAATGGTAAACAGAGGTTATAGTAGAAAATCAGTGCTCTTTTTATGGTAATGTGGCAATGCAGTGGCAATGCTTATATGAAGGTAGTTCTAGGTATCCTTTGTACTCACAGAGTCCGGATAATTTATCCCTTTTGTGCACAATTACTCTCCTATGAAGAAAACCATAGAAATGCATATAAAATGAGGCAATGCTTTCATGAAGTTCACCTTTTCTTGTCAGGTTGATAGCAGGACCAGGTCCAAAGTTTCAGCAGCAGATGATCAGGAGCATCCTGGATTTAGCCGCAAGCAGGCTGCTGGATGATGCGTGATGGAAGCTGGTGCTCTACGATGAAGTGGGCTACCCCGAAAGATACTGCACAGGAGTACTCAGAAGTAAATTCAGTGCACCGTGAGAAGCAGTCGCTCCCTGCTCGCCCCGCATTGCTGCTCACACTGCCTGCCTGATTACTGACTGCCTCTGGTATCGTAGCGCTCCCCCCATTGCCTGCTTTGTGCCTAGATATTGTAGCGCTTTGCACTGTATTCCGAGATCGCTTTGCACAACTTGCATGTTTAGGGTGTGTCTGCTTTTGGGAACGTGGGAACGCAACTTATTTAATTTGGCCTGATTGCACCGAGACGTTAGCACATTCCACCTCTGTGCCCCAATCTCGGCCAGTTTCACTAGGGGTATCGTTGCCATTTTGTTTGTTGTGCCAGCAGCCAGCCTCCCCACCCCGCCCCCGCCTCCCAGATTGATCCTACCTCCCATGGACTTTAAAGCCCTGCCTCGCCGGAAATAGCGCTGTGACCTCTCTCGCTGCACCGTGAGAAGCGGTCGCTCCCTGCTCGCCCCGCATTGCTGCTCACACTGCCTGCCTGATTACTGACTGCCTCTGGTATCGTAGCGCTCCCCCCATTGCCTGCTTTGTGCCTAGATATTGTAGCGCTTTGCACTGTATTCCGAGATCGCTTTGCACAACTTGCATGTTTAGGGTGTGTCTGCTTTTGGGAACGTGGGAACGCAACTTATTTAATTTGGCCTGATTGCACCGAGACGTTAGCACATTCCACCTCTGTGCCCCAATCTCGGCCAGTTTCACTAGGGGTATCGTTGCCATTTTGTTTGTTGTGCCTGCAGCCAGCCTCCCCACCCCGCCCCCGCCTCCCAGATTGATCCTCCCTCGCCCCCGCCCCCTCCACCATCCATATATGACAGAGGCTTTCCAGCGCAGCGTTAACGTGCAGCGTTCGCGCCCCATGAGCGCCGAAGGTGCGCCAAAGGTAAGCCCGTCTACGCCCGTCCGCGCCTGGACCGCGCCCAGCGCCAGACCCCCTGGCCCCGTCCCACCCACCCCACCCGCATTACATACGACGCCTCCACCCTCTTAGCCCTAAACCCCGGTCGACTCCCCAACTGTGCCCAAGCCGCTCCTGGACACACCCATGGACCCTTCACATGCAACTCCTGCAAGTATGAAGGCACCAAGACTAACTCCTCATCCACTAACACCAAACAGAGATCTGACACCAACCACCTAAAATGCATCCTGCTCAACACCCGCTCGGTCCACAGACACGCCATCGACCTTTGGAATCTACTAGACACCTTCTCTCCGGACGTCGCCTTCCTAACAGAAACATGGATGAACGCCTCCTCAGCCCCAGACATCACCATTGCCATCCCGGAAGGCTACAAGATCATCCGAAAAGACCGCACCTACCAAACAGGAGGAGGCATCGCTATCGTCCATAAGAATTCCATCCGCATCTCAACCAGCTCAGACATCAACCTCGCTAGCGCTGAACACCTTCACTTCCAGATCCACACCGACCCCAAGACCACACTCAGAGGCACCCTCCTTTACGGCCACAAGGACCCGTGCACAATTCAATGAAGACATCACTGACTTTATCACCCCACACGCCCTCCCCTCCGAGGACTTCATTGTATTGGGAGACCTCAATTTCCACCTGGAAAAGAGCAACGACAGCAACGCCACCACCCTTCTGGACAATCTCGCCAACCTCGGACTCAAACAACTTGTTAATACCCCCACTCACTACGCAGGTCACACACTCGACCCTATCTTCACCTCCAGCAAACATATCTCCTTCAGTCACCCACAACCATCCTCAACCTACTCTGCAAAGAAACTGGAACAAAATCACTTTCGACCAGATCTCCTCATCGCTTCTTCAAAACCCCCCTGCCCACTCTTCGAACCCCAACCAAGCAGCCATTAACCTCACTCAATGGCTAACCAACAGCACCGACAACCTAGCACCTCTGAAAAAACGTCAAATCAAACTAGGCAGCAAAAACGCCCCCTGGTTCAACGATGATCTTAAGAGATCCAAGAAACTCTGTTGCTCCCTTGAGAAGGCCTGGAAAAAAGACCCAAACGCTAGCACCAGGGACGCTTTCAAAAACGCCACCCGCATACACCACCAACTGATGCGGACTGCCAAGAAAGCCGCATTCAAAGACCGACTAGACAACAACGCCCACAACAGCAAGGAATTATTCAACATGGTCAAAGAGTTTACCAACCCTACTGCCAACTCCAACGACATCACTCCCTCTCAAACCCTTTGCGACTCCCTAGCTTCGTTCTTCCACGACAAAATCGCAGACATCCACAACAGCTTCGACAACCAACCCGGAGACCAACACACCCAACCTTCTGCCGTACCTTCACCCCCCTTGAACTTCCTTAATGACTGGAACCCAATCTTCACCGAGGACACCATCCGCCTGATGAACTCCATCCATTCAGGATCCCCAACAGACCCATGCCCTCACCACATCTTCAACAAAGCAGACTCCATCATAGCACCACACCTCCGAGACGTCATCAACTGCTCCCTCAACTCCGCCACCTTCCCGAAAAGCTGGAAACACGCCGAAGTCAGCGCCCTCCTGAAGAAACCCACAGCTGACCCCACCGAACTCAAAAACTACGGCCCCATCTCGCTCCTCCCATTCCCGGCCAAAGTCATCGAGAAAGCTGTCAACAACCAGCTCGCCGCCTTCCTCGAAACCAACAAATCCCTCGACTCCTCACAGTCCGGCTTCCGAGCCAAACACAGCACTGAGACCGCACTCATCGCAGCAACAGACGACATTTGAACTCTACTGGACAATGGAGACACAGTCGCCCTCATCCTCCTCGACCTCTCCGCAGTCTTCGACACAGTCTGTCATAGCACCCTGTTACAACGCCTCAACAACATCGGAATCCAAGGAAAAGCACTGGAATGGATCACCTCTTTCCTTGCCGGAAGAACTCAGAGAGTCTGCCTCCCACCATTCAAGTCAGAGGCCACTGAAGTCATTTGCGGCGTGCCACAAGGATCTTCACTCAGCCCCACCCTCTTCAACGTATACATGAGCCCCCTCGCGGCCATCGCACGCCAACACAACCTCAACATCATCTCCTACGCTGATGACACTCAACTGATCCTCTCACTCACCAAAGACCCTAACACCGCCAAAACCAACCTACATGAAGGAATGAAAGAAGTAGCCGAGTGGATGAAGCACAGCCGTCTGAAACTGAATTCAGACAAAACAGAAGTCCTTATCTTAGGTACCTCCCCCTCCGCCTGGGACGACTCCTGGTGGCCAGAGGCCCTTGGAAAAGCACCCATCCCGACGGACCACGCACGGAACCTGGGCGTCATCCTGGACTCCTCACTCTCGATGACCAGACAAGTCAACGCCGTTTCATCATCTTGCTTCAACATTCTTCGCATGCTCAAAAAAACATTTCGCTGGATCCCCACCGAAACTAGAAAATCGGTCACCCACGCACTGGTTACAAGCCGCCTGGACTACGGAAACACCCTATACGCCGGTACCACCGCAAAACTTCAGAAAAAACTCCAACACATCCAGAAAGCATCAGCCAGACTCATACTAGACATCCCGCGTAAAGACCACATTTCTGGTCACCTAAAAAAACTCCACTGGCTCCCCGTCAATAAGAGGATAACATTCCGCCTCCTAACCCACGCACACAAAGCACTATACGAACTTGGACCCGAATGCCTCAACACACGACTTTCCTTCTACACCCCCTCCCGCCAGCTACGCTCTTCCAACCAAGCCCTCGCTGCTGTACCTCGCATCAACAAAACCACCATGGGAGGAAGATCCTTCTCCTACCTGGCGGCTAAAACCTGGAACTCACTTCCCATTCACCTTCGCCTCACTCAGAACCACCTAGCATTCAGAAAGCAACTTAAAACCTGGATTTCGACATGCAATTCCTCACCCTTCTTCAAGCGCCTTGAGACCCTCTGGGTATGTAGAGCGCTATATAAATTAATTGAATTGAATTGAATTGAATTGGGTTCCACTAGAGGGAGGTGGTTGCAAGGAGCCTGACCATTTTTTTCAATACCTGGGTCGAGTGCAGAGCAGATAACTGAGCCAGGCTTCGGGTTTCACAAAGTCCTCACGGTCAGGAGCTGGCAACTTGGAATGGCGATTTCAGGACAGTTGGGTCACTCAGGATGTGGGTCTCAGAGGTCTCAATATATCTCTATAGGAGCTTGCATCTGAGGTAGTTGGTGCCCGGTACATACTCTTTGTCTCACTGTTTGATATATGGGTCTGGTACCACTGATATGGGTACAGTGTTGCTCCAGTAGGTCCTGGTGTCTCCAAACATGGTAGGGCGGCAGATCTGACCCTCCAGAGTGTTTTTTACTATTTTGGTGTGGTGCTGAGTCGAAGATATTGGGTAGCAGCAATTAAACAAACCGGACTCAGCCAGATCGGTGACTGCAGTGCACAGGGGAGTCATATCTTTACTCCAAGGCAGGATCTTAGCAATTTCTTAAAGTCTGGAGGAGCTATATGGTTCTTGTTGTCTTAACAGGTTCAGACAAAAACAGCACACTCTGATTTTCAAGTCCTAGTGGCAGCAGGCAGAGTTTAATGCCACATTCTTCTGCAGCAGGGCTTTAGTTCTCGGGCAGTGAGTCTTCTTCGTCCTTTTCTTCTTCTTGTCCGTCAACTCTAGGTTCAAGTTCTATGGATGCCACCTAATTACAAAATTTAGGGGCGTTAAAGGAGTAGATAGTAGCCAATAGGATGCCTTCCTTTAGGGTTCCTTTAGTGACCACTTCCTGTGGAAAGAGGCACCACCCTAGCCATATGTTATGTTATGTTATGTTATGTTATGTTATGTTATGTTATGTTATGTTATTCGGAATTTGTCAAGCGCACGGTCACCCAGGGGTTTCATGGCGCTGAAGTGAGACGGATGGTAAACAATGCTCTAACCGTGCGCTTGCTTGAATAACCAGGTCTTCAGAGCTCCCCTGAACTCTGCCAGCTTAGTACAATTCCGAATTGACAAGGGGAAGGAGTTCCAAGTTTTTGGGGCAAGGTAAGCGAATCGGGATCCACCAAGTCGTTTCTTTTTTAACGTAGGCAGCGTGAGGAGGGACAAGTGGGCAGAACGAAGGTCACGGGTCGGTTCCTATTTATTTATTAGTTGATTGACGAACCTAGGGCTTTTGCCATGGAGAGCTTTGAAAATTATGCAGCCTACCTTAAAGGTAATCCGTTGGACTATAGGAAGCCAATGAAGGGAGGCTAACAGAGGTTTGGCCGACTTCCTGTGATTGCTCTTAAATATTAATCTAGCAGCTTGATTTTGAACAATCTGCATGCGTTTAGCAAGGGCAAGGGGTAGGCCCAAGTAAATGGAGTTGGAGAAGTCTAGTCGGGAAAGGACCAAAGCGATTACCACCTGGATGAGAGCAGAGTGAGTAAGCAGATGGGCAATTTTCTTGATCTTTCATAACTGAAAGAAGCTGGAAGAGATCACCGTTCCGACCTGGCTTTTCAGTGAGAGGTCGGAGTTGAGAGTGACCCCGAGGCTCTTCACCGACTGAGAGGGAGATGGAGAGGAGCCCATCGAGGTCGGCCAAAAGTGGGGGCCCCAACTTAATGCGCTGTTACCAGGGAGTACCAGCTCGGTCTTTCCTGGGTTGAGCTTTAGATGGTTCTGATCCATCCAGCTCTGAATGTGCAGCATGGTAGTTTGGAATTCCTCAGTAGAGTCCGTAGAGTTGAGAGGGAATACCAGCTGCAAGTCATCCGCATAATTGTAGATGGTGACTTTCCTGTTTTTTAGAGATTGCAGTAGCGGTTTGAGATATAAATTAAAAAGGAGGGGAGATAATGATGAGCCCTGCGGAACACCGCAGGTAGTGGAGAGTTTAGGTGCTGTAAAGTTCTCCAGCTTTACTGCCTGGGATCTGTCCATCAGAAAGGACTTAATCCAGTCAAAAGCCGCGCCGCTAAGGCCGGCTTGTTCGACACGGTGTAATAAGATTGTATGATCCACCATGTCGAACGCGGCCGACAGGTCGAGGAGTACGAGGGCTTGGTGTATGGCATTATCGGCCTTGGTCCTTAGAGTATTCTGGACAGCGAGGATCACCGCCTCGGTAGAGTGTGCCTGGCGGAATCCGGCTTGGTTTGGCTCCAGGTAGTCGGATGTTTCTATGAAGTTGGATATGCAGCTGGCTACATGGGCTTCGAGCAGCTTGGCGCCATATGGAAGGAGGGATATGGGGCGGTAATTAGATAGATTGCATAAGTCGGCACCCGGTTTCTTGATTAAAGGGACTAAAGTAGCATTTTTAAATGAGTTGGGGACTATTCCCAGTGATAGGGAAGTGTTCAAAAGGGGGAGTGTGGAGTAGACTTCCTTCAATATATGCGGAGGGCAGGGATCATTGGGGGAACCAGATTTTACACGATTCATCAATTCCAGCAATTTGGGTGGATCGATGGGAGGGATAGCCTGGAGTTTGTGTGAGTTTCTGCAGATTTCCGAGCTGACTGCAGTGACATGGTTAGTTTGAATACTATCCTTTATGATGTCAATCTTCTCCTTAAAAAAATCATTAAGCCGATTGCACATCATTTGGGATGGTGGTTGAGAAGGAGAGGTTCTGGCATCATTACACAGATCGTTTACGACTCTGAAGATTTCTCTCGATTTGTTTTGAGCGTTGGAGATTTTTTCTGAGAAAAAGGCTGCTTTGGCAGATAAAATAGCTCTCTTGTAATTCCTACGAGCTGTCGTGTACGATGATCTATCTTTGTCGTGATAGCCGTGCCTCCATTTCCTTTCTAGTTGGCGGAGTTCTAATTTTTGTTTTTTTAAGTCGGCAGAGAACCACCTGTGGGCGTCCATGCGGCGAGCACTGGAAAACCTAGTTAAGGGAACATGTTCATTACACACAGAAAGAAGCCACTCAGTGTGTGCTTTATCCATCGAGTTGATATCAGGGGCCAGGGTAGGGATGGAATTAGTCAAGGTGGATAGGAAATCTTGGATGTTTAAAGATCTCCATTTCCTGGCTAACCCTCCCAAGGGCACATGATTTTTTAGGTTGCTCTGAGAGGTGATGGAAAATTGCAGTAGATGGTGGTCAGACCATATGCATGGTGAGGCCGTGGGGCTGGAGATAGGAATATTATGAGACCAAATGTGGTCCAAGATATGTCCTTTTTCATGGGTGGGGATCAAGACGTGTTGAAGGAAGTTCAGGTTGGAGAGGAGCTCAAAAAGTTCTGTGGCATGAGGTCCTGCTTCCAAATTATTATACCAATAATTTAGATCCCCTATTAACATGACCTTATCATAATCAACGACCAAACCGGCCAATTGCTCAGACAGGGAGACTGGGAAGGAGGGCATGGATGCAGGAGGCCGGTAGATCAGTACTAGCACCATGGTTCCTTTGTCAGTGTCAGATTTGATAACTAAGTTTTCAGTATCTGATAAGTCTAGAGGAGGTAGAGTGGTGAACGTATGGTCTTTGTGGATGTTGGCGGCGATGCCACCTCCATAACAGGTTGTTTCTCCACCATCTCAAGATATTGGATGGTCAGGATAGGGGTTAACATTTCCTGACACACCTTAGGAGTAGTGCTGGCTGGAGGTGAACACTCCTCCTCATCTAACTAATTTTCCCGCCTGTCCTCCTGACAAATTTGTAACAGAAAGGTGGGTTGGCATCCCCCACTATCTGGGGCTGTCTGGGGTGAACTTCAAATCTGCCAACGGCTTTGAAGCTTCCCACTCTGGAAGGCCATTCCAGCCAGGAAAAGGTGTGAAGCACCTCTGCCCAGAGCAGGCTTTGTTTCTGGTCTCTTAGAGTGCAGGCGCTCACCCCATGAGATCAGAAACATGTCTGGTGGTGGCAGACTGGCTATGACTAGTAAGAGACCACACCAGTGCTTGGTAGGTTTTCAGGGGACCTGGCATCAGTGAGGGTTTCCTAAGACAAGATGTGTGGTACTAAACATCTTAGGGTACAGTGAGTTAGGAAACTCGTATTAACAATTATCCAGCCCATGTACACTTTATGGCTCCCTTGTGCACTTACAATATTCAAGAATAGTTCAGATATATCAGGATCATATCTTCCAATAAAAAAAAGGCTGGGCCCCAGGGAATGGGGTTACCGATTCGAAAGCAGCCGGGGAGGGCAACGACGTGAGCCACCTCCCCATTAAAAAAACACCTAACCTGGGAGTTGGTGTCCGCTGAGCACAAATCTCAAGTGAAAGGGGGCCATGGAGCGCCCTCCCATAAAAAAACAAACATAAACAAAACAATGTGGGACAACAAGTCGCCAAATGCCCCACCCCGTTTCTCCACTAATCTGCAAACGTGCCTCTTGGCGCACTGCTGGTAGGGGGAGAAGTCCTATTGGATGCTGAAGGTCCTTGGGGGACAGGAACCCCTTTTATTATCTCCAGTAAGTCCCAGACAGTGGGATTGCTGATAGGTGTTAGGAGGTCATGCCCCCTTTCTTTACCATTCTGCAAACACGCCTTCAGGCGCACTACTAGTTGGGGGTTGACGTATCCTAGAATAATGAGTGTCCTTGGGCACCAACAAGCCCTCCTCTTACCTCCAGAGAAATTTCTGTGAGGGGGTTGGAGGCCACTCCCCCTTTTTCCTCTATGAAGTCCACTTGACGCACTGCTGGTTAGGAGATGAAGTCCTCTTGCAAACTGAGGGTCCTTAGGGGCCAAGTAACCCTCCTGTTACCTCTAGTAAGTTTGTGACGGGAAATATGAGCTCTGGTCGGAGGCCCTTCCGTCTTTCTCCATCACTCTAAAAACACGATTACTAGTTACAAAAAATAGAAATTCCCTGAAACAAACAAAGGGTACAGAGACATTATAGTTAGGAAACAGAATTATAAAAATATACAAATTCACTGAATACACCAATGGTCACAGGGACGTTATAGTCAGGGGCAGATGTCATTTGTATAGAACCAGTGCAATTCAACAGTTAAAGTTAGCTGAGATACCTCTAACTTATGCCCCGCAATGCACTGCTTATGACCTCACATATTACATTACTCATGACATGGTCAGCTACATCACTCATGACATCTCAAATGACTTAATGCCAAAGAAAAGGGTTCTACGTGCGAGGGAGTAATTGCGCTCAGCTGAGTACCTTTCTATGTGGTGCGTAATTTGACTAATGCTGAGGTGCTATGAGGGGAGGGGTGACCCTAACAACCCCTCAAAAGCTGTTGTACAAGACAACAACCGTAATTCAAGAAACACAGTCCCTGTGCACACACAAATAAACATACATATAATAAGTACAATTTCAGATGATCCACAATTAATAATAATAATAAGAAAAGTTGAAGCCTTGTTGGTCTTGATACTTTAATACTCGAAACAAGACAGCGCCAGGCGACACGTGTTTGGTCTGAGTAAACATACACTCGGACTCTTCAGAGCTGGAGATAAGATAAAATATTCACGCGACTGACTAATCTAGCCAGTATGTCAGTACATACACCATCCATCCAGATGCCACACCATACATCACATAGCTGTGCCGTGCATTGGTATAGTATTTGTGTTGTGAACAAAAACTTTCTTCAAAAGGTTGAGGACGTGACATGAGCATGCAAACAAAAAGAAGCATGCGATTGAAATCTGGTCTGTTATTTATGTACATACTACAGTTAATTACTATAGTATCGGATTGTGCACATTTCGCATCATAGTATCATAGACCACATAAATCCACAAGTATTTAATTTCCAAGACATTTGTTCCATAAAAATGTTATTGGCCATCTCACAATCCGGTAGTCCTATTGTATGGACGCTTACATCCTAACTGTATCATTGTGCTACATCATGAGGTGATCCTGAACTGGATGTAGTGCCACCCAAGTGTCGGTCACGAGTCAAGTAACATGGAGGATAAGCGTAGAAGCCACGACCTTCATTCAGAATTTATCTTCTAATAACAAATTCACCCTGTGCACAAGTGGTTCCCGACTCAAAGTATAGTGCTCTCACACGTAACCGCACCCACATTACATACCTTACTTCCAATGGAAGCACGTGGAACAATCCCTATTGAAGAATGAGAAGAAGAAGAATCTTATTTAGTATCAAATACTGAGGATTTAATAATGATATTATAGGACCCGACAAGAAGAAAAATTTTCAGTATTAGATCATGCGTTTCAGAAATGTTTAGCAACCTATCAATCGTTATAAACTTCAAGATTTTTCTAAAAACGTCCTCGCCACATTTTTGAGTAATTCCAGTTGATTCTCTAATCCCAAATACGGAAGTGAGTTTGGATAAAAGGGTTGAGGTATTGATTACTGATATTGTGTATCTTCGATAGAAGTCCTGACATTAATAAAAGAACCATTCCAAACACTTATAGCGCACTAATTTGGGCCAATTTGTGGTTTTTATTGGACAATGTATCTGGGGTTTTCACAGGTTAAATTCATAAAATAGTTTACAAATACTCCTGTATGCAATTCTGACTTAAACCTAGACATATATTGTGCAAAGTGTGCAAAATAATAATCCATGAGATTAGGGAGGGCTAACCCACCCTTCTCCAACTCCTCGTATAAAGTGCTTAGGGCAATTTTGTGGGCTGTCTTCCCCCAGTGAAAAGACGTAAACATGGACTCTAAATTTCCAAAGAAAGGTGCTGTTAAAACACACGGAATTGCAGAGAATAAAAAGTTAAACAATGGGAGAACAGACATCTTGATCATGTGAGACCCTCACCATGATAGTTAATGGGAGCGAGTTCCAACGGTATAATAATTCCTATACTTTCAACAGAAGTGAAGCAAAGTTTAAACAGTAGAGGTCGGAGGTTCATGATAAAAAAATTAACCCCCAAGTGTTCTTTGGGCTTAGAATTTACACATGATAAGATATCAGTGTGTAAGGCATCGGGCTTGCATCCGCACCCTATTATATCCGTTTTCTTTTTAACAATTGTATACCCGCCGAATGATTCAAACTGCTCGAAGATCTCAAAAACGTTTGATTGAACCCCCTTATCGCAATACATAATGAGCATAATTTCATCAGCATTTAATTTCAGTTTCCACCATAGAAGGCAGCCGCAGACAAATATCTACATTATCTCGGATTGCAATGGCCAAAGGCTCAATAAAAAAAAGCAAATGAAACGGGGGATAGTGAACAACCTTGTCTAGTCCCACGTTTAGCACTAATTTGTCATACCTCAGAGTCCTGGATAATAATATTGGCTTCTGTATTATGATACATTCTCTGAATCAACCCCCTGATATGGTGGGGGGTATACTGAACCTAGAAAGGATAGGGAAAGAAGTCTCCCAGGCCACAAGGTCGAAAGCCTTCTCGGCATCTAAAAGACAGATCAGGGCTGGTATTTTCTTTGTCTCAAAGTAATCCAGTGCTTCTGCTAAATAATGCATATTCGTTCCAAGCGGTCTCCCTGCAATAAAACCTTTTTGATCGGAATGGATCAGGTTTGAAACCATTGTATTAAATCTATTGGCACAAATGTTAGTAATAATCTTATAATCAGAATTCAAAAGTGTGATTGGATGATATGAATTAGGATCTTCACAGTCTTTACTAATTACATTCCCTTTTGGAATGAAACTGGTATTGGACCTCCCTCCAAAATTGAATTGGCAAACAGCAAAAAATATTCTAAAACAGCCCCTAAAAATGGTTTAAAAATTCAGCTGGAAGACCATCCAGTCCACAGGCTTACCATGCGGGAGGTTTTTTCTAACATCCCCCAGTTCTTCTTTAGAGAAGGGACATATTGTATTAATTTTATCAGACTCAGAGAGTACCAGAATTTCCTGTTCCTGAAGGAACATTTCCAGGGATGCATTATCAATTGTTTGTTTTTTACCATAAATACGCCTTTAATGTTCCAGCATTATATCCCTATATCAGCCAGGTCTTCACTTCGGGTATCAGTTCCAGGACATCTCAATATGTTGATCTGGTTCCTTGCAGCCTGCTCCCGAGCCTGCCATGTGAAGAACCTCCCTGTATAATTACTTTCCTCATATACCTTTTGCCTATAATTACAATTGAAGGTTTCATATTTTAAATAATAAGCCTAGCAAAGAGCCCGTTTACCCTTGTCAAATTTTCGTTGGTTGGGAGCCGAGGGGCTTCTAAGTAGGGTATCGTAGCACCACTGAACCTTCTGCTCTTGGATTTGATATTTTTCTTTCTCTTTTCTAAATCTTTCAGCGCCTTTATCTATAGCCAGACCTCAAATATTTGTCTTAAGGGAGTCCCAGACAACATAACTTCTTGCAAAAAATTCCTTTATCTCTGATTTACAGAGTAGCACAGAACTTTCTTCCAATAGGTATTGCGTATTTAGAGTCCACCTCTTAGAATAAACCGAGATTTTGCCTAGCTCAACCTCTAAACTAATCATGGCATGATCCAAAAATCCATTCAGGAGGATTATCTGATTACTAAAATTCAAGACCTTAGATATTAGAATAAAATCAATACTTGAGAAAGTGCAGAATCTAGCCGAAAAACAGGAATATGCAATTTTAGTCAGAAATGCTTCCCTCCAGGGGTCGATAATGTCCAGAGCCTTACTATAACGATGGATAATTGTAAAAGTTTTAGGTTTGTATTGCTTTTTGGAAGTGATTGAGTGTTGGAAATGGGGGTCTCTAGTTGGCAGAGATAGGTACCTTTGTCCAAATAGGGACCCTTGCTTCTAGTCAGGGTAAGGGGGATACACACTTTAGGTAACCCCTGCTCACCCCTTGGTAGCTTGGCACGAGCAGACAGGCTTATCCCAAAGGCAATGTGCAAAGTATTTGTACCAACACTCACAGTAACAAAGTGAAACACCACAAATGGACACCACACCGGTTTAGGTTTAGGAAAATAGAATATCTTTATCTAAAATTGACAAGATATCCAGTAAAATGTCACTGTGAAGGTTGTTTTAAAAACAACCTGGTAGGAACTCTATCTATTCAGGCGGAAAAGTACTAGGATAAAACAGCCCTTGAGTTGTGGTAAATTATATGCAAAAATCATGGTATTATAAGCACATGTCACTTTGGCACCGACGGGTAGTGCCCCTGCTATTCTGAACCCTTTACTGCTTGACGGCTGACTCCGCGGCCAGGAACAACAAAAATATGCCCCGAAAGGCGGGATAACTAAGACGGGATGCGCAACACAAGCCCCCAGTGCGGTTGACCTCTTACAATAAAGTACGGGCCGGCAGTATCACCTGGAGAGAAGGCCCCATTTTTAGATGGCAGTTCATTGCAGACCTGCAACCCGCCCCAGGCAGCGACACATGCAGAGGGTCAGGACTTCTGTTCGAGTGTTACATTGGGGTGGCTTTGTTTCCTTCTCTCGCAGCGGACGTCCTGTTACAGCACTGTTCCTTCCCTTGCAGTTGTGGTCTCGGGAAGTCGACTCGAGTTGGCGACAGTGATGGGCACTCAGCACTTCGGCTTGAGCCAGCGGAGGTGAAAAGCATGCAGTGCTCTTGTAGTTCACAGCTCGCAGTACTGTTAAGCAATGCAGGTTTCACAAAGGTCACCAATGGTGCGCAGACACACGCACACCGCGATGTAGCAACGAACTTGAGAACCAAGCACTTTTAGGGAATTTAGGTTCAACGAAGGTCACCAGCTGTGCGCAGACACATGCACACAGCGTTGTAGAGATGATCCTGGAAATGTTTATGTTCCTGTGTTTACACAACAGGAGGCCAGATCACACATTTTCTTGAAGACTCTTCTTCAAACAGGGGGGTGGATACAGCACACAACAAGGTCCCTTGTCCTTCCTTCAGCAGTAACAGCAAACTGCATGCCACCCCGAAATACACAGCAAGGGAAGCACTTCTCTTCAGTCTCTTCAGCTGTCCTCTTGGGCAAAGGTTCCTCTTCATCACAAAGTAGTCTAAAGTTCAGGGGGTTTTAAGACTGATACTTCTACGCCAAAATGTTTTTGATCCCTTTGTGGAAGGGGCTCTGAGCCCAGTTCAAACCAGTTCTCTGGGCACTTTGCCAGTGCACAACTTCATTCCTTGTCAGTGAGGGTCTGGGGCCCAGACATACCGCAGGAGGTGGAGCCAGTCGTTTGTGGAGGGCAGGCACAGCCCAATTCAGGTACAGGTGATACCCCTCCCACCACTTCAAATGCAAATTGGCCTATTCAGCCTAGTGCTGACTCACCCAGACTCCTGGACCCAGGACACCTCCCCAGCTCCTGCCACTCCCAAAGCCAGACAGTCAATCCACCACCAGTTAGAGGCACACAGAAAGGTTGAACAAGAAAAATAGCCACTTTCTTAAAGTGCTATTTTCAAACACAGAATCTAAAAACCATCCTTCTTAAAAGATGTGTTATTCAATTCTGAGTTCAGGGATACCAGACTCCAATTTTCCATCTTACTCCTATGGGTAGATATGCTTGTAAAATGTTACAGAGCATTCCCCATTCTGCCCTATGAGCAAGATAGCCTTTCAATAGTGAAAATCAAATTTGACAGTATTTCACTATCAGGACATGTTACACAACTCAGTACATGTCCTACCTTTCACACACACTGCACCCTGCCCAGGGGGGTGCCTTGGGCCTTCCATAGGGGTATCCTATGTGCAAGGACAGGGAACGGTAGGGCATGGCAAGGGGGTGCACTTGCCAGGTCGACATTCCAGTTAACAAACTGCGGTGACAGGCATGAGACATGTTTTCCGGGCTACGCATGTGGGTGGCGCAATCAGCGCTGCAGGCCCACGTGTAGCATTTGGTTGACCGGCCTTGGCACATGTGCTGCACTTTACTAGGGACCTACTAGTAAACCAAATATGGCAATCCAGGAGGACCAAACGTATTCACACTTTACACAGGGAGCACTTGCACTTTGACACTGATCCGCAGTGGCAAAGTGTCCAAAGCATCTAAGCCAGCAGAACAAAATTCAGCACAGCATCACAAACACACGAGGTAGAGGCAAAAAGTCAGGGAAAACCTTGCCAAGTATGCCAGGTCTAACACTGGGGAATACATTTTTAGGTCTGCTAAAAGATTGAAATTCCCGCATTGAGGTTGTATTTAAGATTGAAAAAGCTCTTTGCATGGCCCAGCATTTTTCTTTAATGAGGCATAAATACTAGCAAAGGTTAGGTATCTGTACTCCAGCTTACAAGTCAATCAACACCACCTTTCTCTCTGATCTCTTTCAAAATTCACCACCTCCGCTTGAAATGTTTTATCCCAAAAAATCACTGTGCTGCGATGTGTCGCAGAGGAAGAGGAGAAGCCCTGAAATGCTGCCCAGGATCTAAACATAGTAAAATCCACTAACTTCCCGATTGGTATATGGGTCTCTCGAACTTAAATTACAGCTGGGTTTTCTGTCTTAACCCACGATTCACTAGCCTGCATTTTCTTTTTATTATTAAGGCTGAAGACAGTAAAAGAGACTACCCTCAGGATTTCCTTTTTATCCATAACATGTTATACTAGTTGGTCCTAAAGGGGCCTAAAAAAAACTGAACTTTGAAATAGATAAATCCTCCAATCTGCTGGAGTGCCCAGAAAGATCTATCACTGATACTGCACTAGCCCTCACAGGGTAAAAATTCACAAATAGAATTTGGATGACTTTAGATTTTAGAAATTTAGAAATGTATCTCTTTTTTCCTTCTTACTTCCCATTCCAGCACAGCCCCTCAACCCTATCCCCTATGTCTTCCACAACCCCCAGAAAAACCACAGTGAGCAGTCCACCATCCCCACTCACACCTGACAGGCTTAACCACTCCCCAAAACTGGCACCTTGACCTTGTGCCAGAAACTATCGGCCGACCTACCTGTAATCCCGCTTTGTGCTTGTGCAGGATTTCCAAGATGGCGCCCGCGACCAGTATCCCAGAAGAGAAGGTTAGCGCTCTAGCCGTCGGGAAGCCAAGACCTGAAAAGGGTGGAAGTGAGGTTGTGCCGGCTCTCAATGGAACAGTAGAGGACGCCGACACCAAAGGACCGAGACAGGACAGCAAGGAGGAGGAGAGAGTTGAAGAGGACGCTGTCGCAAAGGAGGCAGAGGCAGGAGAGAAGGACCTGGTGAACCGGGAAGTCAGAGCCAGCTTACACCCCGAGGACAACCCAGGAGAATAATCCTCAACCCTGCCGCCTAGAGACACCGCATGCAGGTCTGACCGACCTGAGGAGGAGGAGGAGGACTGCAAGACCCCTACTGCCACGACTTAGGAGGGCCGTGGCCGAAGGCAAGTACCCTTTGTGAAATACCTCACTACAGGGTAGTGGAGGTTAGGACACTGAGGGCTTGCCACAGTCTATCTGTCTGTCAAAAGGGGGCCAGCACATCCCTTTCTTGGCACATGTTGACCCCATACTCACATCTCCCAGGTGATATTGACAGAATTAAATGAAAGACAAGATAGCTTTATTGAGTTTTGTTTAATTTTTTTATTTTTGAGCGTCACTGCCCCTATTCTCCTTCCTTGAATCTGTGGGACGACCAGAATAAGAGGAGAGATATACCCAAGCAGCAGCGCCAGAGAAGGAGGGAGAGAACCCTAAAAGCATATGGACATTACACCTTTTCTTTTTATTTTTGGACTAAGGAAGGACCACATATAGTTTATTAAATATCCCTAGTTTACCGTTTTCTGCAAATTATAGACTGACTATTGAAAATCCCAACGAGCACCACTTCTGCCTGAGCGTCTTGTTACTGAGGTGATCACACTACCTCACCCCATCCTCCCAGGATGTGCAAAACAATTAGAAAGAAGCCCAAGAAAGCTGTCTGATAAACAGATTCACAAAAGGAGAGAAAAATACAAGAAAAACATACCACTAGCCACAGCGGCGGCCTAAGTACCCTGAAGTAAGAAATAGGACTTGTTAGAAATATGTTGCAGTAGTTTTTTGGGCTTCATGCACTTTGCAGAATACATGAAAATTTCCTTTTACAAACACTTTTAATTTCCTTTAGTGTGTGATCATTTCCTGTGCCCCCTGGTCTTTAAATAAATGCAACATTATTTCTGCCTTTTGGCAGCAGACATATTAGGGAAAATACAGTATAACGGTACATCCAAAGAGGTGCTGTCGCTGCTTCACTGCCTTGGATAAGAGTTGCTGTTTAACCCTATTATCACCAAAATTAACAAGGATTGTCCACAAAAATTTGGCATTGGGAGGATGATAGACAGGGACAAAATGGGCCCTCGTAAGAGTCAAGTTCCCATTATATTCCAGGAGGACATTATTTTTAATAAAAGAGTTGACCCTTTGCAGTGTCTGCTGACCCTCAAGGCCTTCTGGAATACTGAGGATATGGAGATTAGAGCATCAAGAGTGAGTCTCCAATTCCTCCAATTTATACTCCGTTGCAGATTTGTTGCTCTGATAAGCGGCAACCTTATCATTCATGATGGAAACTTGATCCTTCAGTTGCGATATCCTAGTTTCTGCCTCATTAAATCGTGCCAGAACCTGTGCCATGTTATCTTTGATTTTAGTAAGCTGGGCGTGTATAGCAGCAATTTCCATTGATTGAGAGGCTTTGTGCTCCCTAATCTCCTCCAAAATTAATTTGAGTAGGCTCTTAGCATCCCATTGTAGTGTAAAGGATCTATTATGAATTAATTCAGGTCAAGATTTAGATTGCGCTGCAGATGTTATAGAGTTATCAGGTAATGCCTGCACTATGTTTTCCAGCACGGGTAATCCAGATAGACTCAGTGAGAGAGACATCAGGGATTGTGGTGGAAGTTGCAATAAGGCATTACTGTCGCCACTGGGAGATGAACGCTCAATTGAGCCAGGAGACTGTCTAGCTGCTGGTGGGGCACTCTAAGGCACCTCTGCGCCAGGAGTTAAACCAGATTTGGCATTGAAAAATAGAGGTTATTTTTTAAGTTCCTTAGATTTCCCAACCTCAGCATCACTCATGGGATTAATTGTCTCTGATTCCTCAGATATTTGGAAGTTGTGCCCCCCCCCCCTCCCCCAGCAGAGACTGTGAAGACTGGGCTAAAACCTGCGTCCAAATTGGCTGAGGCCCCCCGATAGTCTTTCTGAGAGAACTGTGTGGCAGCCATCTCCAAATTTTCTGTTGGCGGTACCAGGTCTTTCCTTGAGGATGTGGTGCAATTTGCCTGAGGTGCTGCTTGCCCTACACGGTTTTTGACCCTCTGGACCATGACTGGAAAATCAAAATGGGTTGCAGCACTATTTTTAGAAAAGTTTTGCATGTTGAGAGTTCCAAAGGGTTCTATTATTGCCGTGCAGGGCATTACAGGAGTTTCAGTAAAAAAGGACACAAGCTGGCAGCAGAGCACATGCACTTACCCCCTGGCACGAAACCTGGTGGTCCCTGAAGACGCAGAGAAAGATTGCCCATAACCAGCTGACCTGCTCGGATTCCAGGAGGTCGCACAGCCGAACAAGATTGAACAGCCCAGCTGGCAGAATATGAGGATCCAGGAGCTCGATCAGAAATTTTGGCTCCCTGCCAGCTTCCACGCAGTGCTCCCATTTTCCTTCAGTCTTGCCATTCCAGAGGGCAAGGCAAGACTTCCTCGTACTGCAGCTCCAGATAATACCTCCCCCAAATATGTGAAGTCATAAACAGTGCATGGCAGGGGCATACATTGTTAGCTCACTGAACTGTAACTGGTGAATGTTAGTGGTCTTTGCGTTTAAAACATCATTTTAAGACTTTGATTTTTCAGGGAAGTTCTGTCTTTTTATTAGAAGTTTTGTACACCTAACTAAAATGCCTCTTTAACCCTTGTTGTTTCAGCGACTTTGTGAGTTTTCTTTGATGTGAAATAAGACGTTATTACCATGTCCAACTTTAACCTTTTCTTTTTTCAGTGAATTTCTTTGTTTCTTTCAATGTAAAGATGTCAATTGCCATGAGCAGCATGGGGTTGTATGCAAGTATTGGCCGCCTATGCTAAACCCCCATGAGCATCCATCCCCCTACTGCTGTGCATGGCTGACTGTGTCATGTAACAATGTAAAGGGTCTAATATTAGGTAAGGCAGAGCTATAGTCTGTTAGACCTGTTTTCCTTGCCGTGGTCTTCCTGCAAACATTTTGCTTGCTTACCTCCATTTTTTGCTGGTTCTTTTTGTTGGCCTTAGGACTCTGAGCACTTTATCACTGCCAACCATTGTCAAAGTGCCTGTACTCCTCCCCCCTAAAAATGGTAACATTTGGTATATCTACAATTGGGATATTTAAATTGTAAGTCCCTAGTAGAGTGATCTACCTGTGCCCGGGCCTGCAAATGAAATGCTACTAGTGTGCCTATCCACACAAGAGGCCCTTTAAATATGTCTCAAGGCTGCCATTCCAGAGCCTGTATGTGCAGTTTTACAGCCATTTGGGCTGGCATTTAAAGCCCTTTGCTAAGCCTTACATGTACCTTTTATTACGCACACATCACCCCTAATGTAGGCCTAGGTAGACCATGGGGATGGGTGCTGTGTAAGTAAAAGGTAGGAGATGTACTTTTAAGTTTTACATGTCCTGGTACTGAAATTTACCTACATTCATTTTCCACTACTGGGAGGTCAACGGCTATTATAGGTTATCATTGGGAATTATTTTTACACTTTTATATTGTAATTCCTGATTGAGAAGGAGTAGCTCATCATGTTTTATATCTTTGGAATGGAAATCATAAATTCTCTTTACTGGTGAATGTGGATGTAACGTTAGTATTTTAGGAATGTCCCTTTTATAAAATAGACATTCATCTGCTCTAAAAGCTCTGTGTGCTTGTAGCCTGTCTTCAATACATGTCTGGGATTGGTGAGAGCCTGACTTTGTGCATTCCCTCTAGACAGCCACACACACATGAAGGTTTGATGTGTCTGAGTGCTCATCTATCTGCATCCTGATGCCTCTTTATGGGCAAGATTTAAGGGAGGAGCTGACACACCTGATTAGGCAGTGTCCTGTCCCCACACAAAGAGTTGATTATCCCATCCTGTAGTGAGTCTGTAGAAAAGGCTGGAAAGAAAGGACATCTGTGCCCTTCAAAGACCCTTCTTTAAAGTCAGCCCCACTTCAAAGGCACAACTAGGTATAAGTACTGGGTCTCTGACCTCATCCAATCAGACAGTTCTGGACCTGTACAGAGCCTCTGTCAGAAGAACTGCAATGTTGCTGCAAGGACTGTCATTCTGCTACTCTGCTGCTCTGGAAGAACTGCATTTCTGCTGTGCATCCCTGCAGCCTGCTTCTCTCTGATCCTGCTTAGGGAGAGCTGGACTCTGCCTTGAACCCACAGTGATTTCCAAGGGTGTGTTGCCTTGCCTCCTGTTGCCTGAGACACAGGGATATCAAAGTTTCACCACCATCTCCTGTGCCTGGTGCATTGGAAGTGGAGCTATAAACGTGCCACAGTAAAATGTATGCATATACAGTCTGCATGTAGCAGAACTGGCACATCAACCCTGATGCGGGAGGAGAGTCGGTGCATTGCAGTGGGAATCAATGCATTGCCTTAACCCCTTGGCTGCAGGGGTAATTTTCCTGCTGTGCTGGGGGCGGGGACGCGCACAGTGCCCCGGTGCTCATGACGAGCTGAGCTCGTCATGAGCTACAGTGCTCCTGTGCTCATGACGAGCTGAGCTCGTCACAGCCACACATCGTTTCAATAGAACGTTCAGCACAGCAGGGGAATTATCCCAGCGTGCGAGCATTCTAATGGCCATGACGAGCTCAGCTCATCATGAGCACCAGAGCACTGTAGCTCATGACGAGCTGAGCTCGTCATGAGCATGCAAGGGGTTAAAGAACTGACGAATTGTAACCAAAACATCGATGCTGCTGCAGTGTGGAAGGATCAACGCATTCCCCTAATTCGGGTGTAGAAACCTGGCTCATTGTCTACAGAACAAATGCTTCTCTGCTCCATACATCATCTTCAGAACCATTGCATCACCACCACTGTTGTGAAGAAAATTGACGCATCACCTCATCAGCAGGATCAACACTGATGCATCGCTTGGAGCCACCCTGCATCTTGCTGTTGCAACCAGGATCAAGGTACTCTGTTCAGAGGGCATGCTTGGCTCCTATATCTGGCCCATGCTCCATCACCGTCAACCTGAGATGAATTTGCTCCAGTCCAGAGCAAGCAGGAACTCCCCAAATTGGCACTTCTTGCATCCAAGTGCTAGAGACATTTATATTCTTTAATTCATATCTCAGCTTCTACCCATCGTTCTTTTGTTGCTTTGGTCTTGTTTCATTTAAAAAAAATGATCTCTATGTTTCTAACCTGGACTGGAATCTTTTTATGGTGTTTTCATTGTTACAGTGTGTTGTGTTGCACAAATAATTTACACAAAAATATTCAGGAAACATCTAAAGGCATACCTGTATTAAGGCTCCTTTCTGTCCAGCTGTGCCATTCCGGGTGTTAGTAAGCGCTGAGATGCCCCCCGGTGATTTGAGCGCTATACAAGAAGTCCTAACATAACATAACATAACATAACATAAAATAACATAACATAACATAACATAACATAACATAACATAACATAACATAACACATTGCCTCCTACGTTAAGCCTGCCTGCTCTGTGCCAAGCTATCAGAGGGTGAGCACAGGTTCTTTATGGTGTTTGAATGACTTACCTTGACTAGGATTGTGGTCCCTACATGGACTGGGTGCATACCTCTGGCATCTAGAGACACAATGTTTAGCAGTCTATTTTTGTATTCCTCATTATATCTTCATGGTACCATTTGGCCTTTACAATGAATTCCTATGCTTTTTTAATGTGAGTTACACTCAGGTATCTATACCTAACTATAACCATCTTATAGACTTTAGACATTTTTTTTTAGTAAATGTCTTTTTTTTTTAAACAAGAGTGTTTCTCCATGTAGTCTATATTGATAGTTTTGCTTTTAAATTCTGTAGTCAATTTTCAAATGTATCTGTATTAATTTTTTTTCTACTTTTCATGCTCCCACAGACATTTTGCGTGACTCAAGGCAGACACCAAGGACCTCAATAACTTCCGTCCCATCTCCCTGCTCCCATTCCCAGCGAAGGTCACCGAGGAAATCGCCAACACTCAACTGACTCGCTACCTCGAGGACAACATCCTGGGCCCATCCCCGTCCGGTTTCCACAGCAACCACAGCACCGAAACCGCCCTCATCGCCACCACCGACGACATCAGGACCCTGCTCGACAACGGAGAAACAGCAGCCCTCATATTCCAGGACATGTCAGCCGCCTACATGACGCCGGAATCCAAGAGAAGGCCCTGGACTGAACCACATTCTCCCTCTCCAGCAGAACACAGAGCGTCCACCTCCCCCCCTTCAGCTCCACCGCCATCGAGATCATCTGCGGCGTACCCCAGGGCTCCTCCCTCGGCCCAACGCTGTTCAACATATACATGGCACCCCTCGCCCACGTCGCCCATCAGCATGACCTCAACATCATCTCCTACACCGACGACATCCAGCTGATCATCTCCCTCACCAAAGACCTTCACACCGCCAAAACCAACCTCCACGAAACAATGAAGGCCATCGCATAATGGATGAGGAACAACCGACTGAAGCTGAACTCGGACAAGGAGGAGGTCCTCATCCGCAGCTCCACCCCTTCAGCCTGGGAAAACATACCACTAGCCACAGCGACGGCCTAAGTACCCTGAAGTAAGAAATAGGACTTGTTAGAAATGTGTTGCAGTAGTTTTTGGGCTTCATGCACTTTGCAGAATACATGAAAATTTCCATTTACAAACACTTTTAATTTCCTTTAGTGTGTGATCATTTCCTGTGCCCCCTGGTCTTTAAATAAATGCAACATTATTTCTGCCTTTTGGCAGCAGACATATCAGGGAAAATACAGTATAACGGTACATCCAAAGAGGTGCTGTCGCTGCTTCACTGCCTTGGATAAGAGTTGCTGTTTAACCCTATTATCACCAAAATTAACAAGTATTGTCCACAGAAATTTTGCATTGGGAGGAAGATAGACAGGGACAAAATGGGCCCTCGTAAGAGTCAAGTTCCCATTATATTCCAGGAGGACATTATTTTTAATAAAAGAGTTGACCCTTTGTAGTGTCTGCTGACCCTCAAAGCCTTCTGGAATACTGAGGATATGGAGATTAGAGCATCAAGAGTGAGTCTCCAATTCCTCCAATTTATACTCCGTTGCAGATTTGTTGCTCTGATAAGCGGCAACCTTATCATTCATGATGGAAACTTGATCCTTCAGTTGCGATATCCTAGTTTCTGCCTCATTAAGTCGTGCCAGAACCTGTGCCATGTTATCTTTGATTTCAGTAAGTTGGGCGTGTATAGCAGCAATTTCCATTGATTGAGAGGCTTTGTGCTCCCTAATCTCCTCCAAAATTAATTTGAGTAGGCTCTTAGCATCCCATTGTAGTGTAAAGGATCTATCGTGAATTAATTCAGGTCAAGATTTAGATTGCGCTGCAGATGTTATAGAGTTATCAGGTAATGCCTGCACTATGTTTTCCAGCACGGGTAATCCAGATAGACTCTGTGAGAGAGACATCAGGGATTGTGGTGGAAGTTGCAATAAGGCATTACTGTCGCCACTGGGAGATGAACGCTCAATTGAGCCAGGAGACTGTCTAGCTGCTGGCGGGGCACTCTAAGGCACCTCTGCGCCAGGAGTTAAACCAGATTTGGCTTTGAAAAATAGAGGTTATTTTTTAAGTTCCTTAGATTTCCCAACCTCAGCATCACTCATGGGATTAATTGTCTCTGATTCCTCAGATATTTGGAAGTTGTGCCCCCCCCCTCCCCCAGCAGAGACTGTGAAGACTGGGCTAAAACCTGCGTCCAAATTGGCTGAGGCCCCCCAGATAGTCTTTCTGAGAGAACTGTGTGGCAGCCATCTCCAAATTTTCTGTTGGCGGTACCAGGTCTTTCCTTGAGGATGTGGTGCAATTTGCCTGAGGTGCTGCTTGCCCTACACGGTTTTTGACCCTCTGGACCATGACTGGAAAATCAAAATGGGTTGCAGCACTATTTTTAGAAAAGTTTTGCATGTTGAGAGTTCCAAAGGGTTCTATTATTGCCGTGCAGGGGATTACAGGAGTTTCAGTAAAAAAGGACACAAGCTGGCAGCAGAGCTCATGCACTTACCCCCTGGCACGAAACCGGGTGGTCCCTGAAGATGCAGAGAAAGATTTGCCATAACCAGCTGACCTGCTCGGATTCCAGGAGGTCGCCCAGCCGATCGCGAACAAGATTGAACAGCCCAGCTGGCAGAATATGAGGATCCAGGAGCTCGATCAGAAATTTTGGCTCCCTGCCAGCTTCCACGCAGTGCTCCCATTTTCCTTCAGTCTTGCCATTCCAGAGGGCAAGGCAAGACTTCCTCGTACTGCAGCTCCAGATAATACCTCCCCCAAATATGTGAAGTCATAAACAGTGCATGGCAGGGGCATACATTGTTAGCTCACTGAACTGTAACTGGTGAATGTTAGTGGTCTTTGCGTTTAAAACATCATTTTAAGACTTTGATTTTTCAGGGAAGTTCCGTCTTTTTATTGGAAGTTTTGTACACCTAACTAAAATGCCTCTTTAACCCTTGTTGTTTCAGCGACTTTGTGAGTTTTCTTTGATGTGAAATAAGACGTTATTACCATGTCCAACTTTAACCTTTTCTTTTTTCAGTGAATTTCTTTGTTTCTTTCAATGTAAAGATGTCAATTGCCATGAGCAGCATGGGGTTGTATGCAAGTCCTGGCCGCCTATGCTAAACCCCCATGAGCATCCATCCCCCTACTGCTGTGCATGGCTGACTGTGTCATGTAACAATGTAAAGGGTCTCATATTAGGTAAGGCAGAGCTATAGTCTGTTAGACCTGTTTTCCTTGCCGTGGTCTTCCTGCAAACATTTTGCTTGCTTACCTCCTTTTTTTGCTGGTTCTTTTTGTTGGCCTTAGGACTCTGAGCACTTTATCACTGCCAACCATTGTCAAAGTGCCTGTACTCCCCCCTAAAAATGGTAACATTTGGTATATCTACAATTGGGATATTTAAATTGTAAGTCCCTAGTAGAGTGATCTACCTGTGCCCGGGGCCTGCAAATGAAATGCTACTAGTGTGCCTATCCACACAAGAGGCCCTTTAAATATGTCTCAAGGCTGCTATTCCAGAGCCTGTATGTGCAGTTTTACAGCCATTTGGGCTGGCATTTAAAGCCCTTTGCTAAGCCTTACATGTACCTTTTATTACACACACATCACCCCTAATGTAGGCCTAGGTAGACCATGGGGACGGGTGCTGTGTAAGTAAAAGGTAGGAGATGTACTTTTAAGTTTTACAGGTCCTGGTACTGAAATTTACCTACATTCATTTTCCACTACTGGGAGGTCAACGGCTATTATAGGTTATCATTGGGAATTATTTTTACACTTTTATATTGTAATTCCTGATTGAGAAGGAGTAGCTCATCATGTTTTATATCTTTGGAATGGAAATCATAAATTCTCTTTACTGGTGAATGTGGATGTAACGTTAGTATTTTAGGAATGTCCCTTTTAGAAAATAGACATTCATCTGCTCTAAAAGCTCTGTGTGCTTGTAGCCTGTCTTCAATACATGTCTGGGATTGGTGAGAGCCTGACTTTGTGCATTCCCTCTAGACAGCCACACACACATGAAGGTTTGATGTGTCTGAGTGCTCATCTGCATCCTGATGCCTCTTTATGGGCGAGATTTAAGGGAGGAGCTGACACACCTGATTAGGCAGTGTCCTGTCCCCACACAAAGAGTTGATTATCCCATCCTGTAGTGAGTCTGTAGAAAAGGCTGGAAAGAAAGGACATCTGTGCCCTTCAAAGACCCTTCTTTAAAGTCAGCCCCACTTCAAAGGCACAACTAGGTATAAGTACTGGGTCTCTGACCTCATCCAATCCGACAGTTCTGGACCTGTACAGAGCCTCTGTCAGAAGAACTGCAATGTTGCTGCAAGGACTGTCATTCTGCTACTCTGCTGCTCTGGAAGAACTGCATTTCTGCTGTGCATCCCTGCAGCCTGCTTCTCTCTGATCCTGCTTAGGGAGAGCTGGACTCTGCCTTGAACCCACAGTGATTTCCAAGGGTGTGTTGCCTTGCCTCCTGTTGCCTGAGACACAGGGATATCAAAGTTTCACCACCATCTCCTGTGCCTGGTGCATTGGAAGTGGAGCTATAAACGTGCCACAGTAAAATGTATGCATATACAGTCTGCATGTAGCAGAACTGGCACATCAACCCTGATGCGGGAGGAGAGTCGGTGCATTTCAGTGGGAATCAATGCATTGCCTTAACCCCTTGGCTGCAGGGGTAATTTTCCTGCTGTGCTGGGGGCGGGGGCGCGCACAGTGCCCCGGTGCTCATGACGAGTTAAAGAACTGACGAATTGTAACCAAAACATCGATGCTGCTGCAGTGTGGAAGGATCAATTCATTCCCCTAATTCGGGTGTAGAAACCTGGCTCATTGTCTACAGAACAAATGCTTCTCTGCTCCATGCATCATCTTCAGAACCATTGCATCACCAGCACTGTTGTGAAGAAAATTGACGCATCACCTCATCAGCAGGATCAACACTGATGCATCGCTTGGAGCCACCCTGCATCTTGCTGTTGCAATCAGGATCAAGGTACTCTGTTCAGAGGGCATGCTTGGCTCCTATATCTGGCCCATGCTCCATCACCGTCAACCTGAACTCATGAATTTGCTCCAGTCCAGAGCAACCAGGAACTCCCCAAATTGGCACTTCTGGCATCCAAGTGCTAGAGACATTTATATTCTTTAAGTCATTTCTCAGCTTCTACCCATCGTTCTTTTGTTGCTTTGGTCTTGTTTCATTTAAAAAAATGATCTCTATGTTTCTAACCTGGACTGGAATCTTTTTATGGTGTTTTCATTGTTACAGTGTGTTGTGTTGCACAAATAATTTACACAAAAATATTCAGGAAACATTTAAAGGCATACCTGTATTAAGGCTCCTTTCTGTCCAGCTGTGCCATTCCGGGTGTTAGTAAGCGCTGAGATGCCCCCCGGTGATTTGAGCGCTATACAAGAAGTCCTAACATAACATAACATAACATAACATAAAATAACATAACATAACATAACATAACATAACATAACATAACATAACACATTGCCTCCTACGTTAAGCCTGCCTGCTCTGTGCCAAGCTATCAGAGGGTGAGCACAGGTTCTTTATGGTGTTTGAATGACTTTCCTTGACTAAGATTGTGGTCCCTACATGGACTGGGTGCATACCTCTGGCATCTAGAGACACAATGTTTAGCAGTCTATTTTTGTATTCCTAATTATATCTTCACGGTACCATTTGGCCTTTACAATGAATTCCTATGCTTTTTTAATGTGAGTTACACTCAGGTATCTATACCTAACTATAACCATCTTATAGACTTTAGAGGTTTTTTTTAGTAAATGTCTATTTTTTTTAAACAAGAGTGTTTCTCCATGTAGTCTATATTGATGGTTTTGCTTTTAAATTCCGTAGTCAATTTTCAAATGTATCTGTATTAATTTTTTTTCTACTTTTCATGCTCCCACAGACATTTTGCGTGACTCAAGGCAGACACCAAGGACCTCAATAACTTCCGTCCCATCTCCCTGCTCCCATTCCCAGCGAAGGTCACCGAGGAAATCGCCAACACTCAACTGACTCGCTACCTCGAAGACAACATCCTGGGCCCATCCCCGTCCGGTTTCCACAGCAACCACAGCACCGAAACCGCCCTCATCGCCACCACCGACGACATCAGGACCCTGCTCGACAACGGAGAAACAGCAGCCCTCATATTCCAGGACATGTCAGCCGCCTACATGACGCCGGAATCCAAGAGAAGGCCCTGGACTGGACCACATTCTCCCTCTCCAGCAGAACACAGAGCGTCCACCTCCCCCCCTTCAGCTCCACCGCCATTGAGATCATCTGCGGCGTACCCCAGGGCTCCTCCCTCAGCCCAACGCTGTTCAACATATACATGGCACCCCTCGCCCACGTCGCCCATCAGCATGACCTCAACATCATCTCCTACACCGACGACATCCAGCTGATCATCTCCCTCACCAAAGACCTTCACACCGCCAAAACCAACCTCCACGAAAGAATGAAGGCCATCGCATAATGGATGAGGAACAACCGACTGAAGCTGAACTCGGACAAGGAGGAGGTCCTCATCCTCAGCTCCACCCCTTCAGCCTGGGATGACTCCTGGTGGTCAACATCACTGGGAACAGCCCCGACACCCACTGACCATGCATGCAACCCTCTCCATGACCAAACAGGTCAACACCGTCTCCTCATCCTGCTTTAACACCCTATGAATGCTCCGCAGGATCTTCAAGTGGATCCCCACCAAAACGAGAAGAACAGTAACCCAGGCCCTCGTCTTAAGTAGACTGGTCTATGGAAATGCCTTCTATGCAGGAACATCAAAAAACTACTGAGACGGCTGCAACGCATCCAGAATGCCTCGACACAACTAATCCTCGACATCCCCGCCGCAGCCACATCACACACCACCTGAGAGACCTACACTGGCTCCCCGTCAACAAGATATAACATTCAAGCTCCTCATCCGCGCACACAAGGCCCTCCAAAATGCCGGCCCAGCAAACCTCAACAAACGATTCAGCTTCTACGCCCTACCCGCAAGCTCCGCTCCACCAGCCTCGCCCTCGCCACAGTGCCGAGCATCCGAAGAACAACCGCCAGTGACAGATCCTTCTCCCACCTCGCCGCCAAGACCTGGAACACCCTCCCCACCAACCTACAGCAGACCCAAGACTTCCTGGCCTTCAGGTGACTTCTCAAGACCTGGCTCTTCGACCAGTAGCAGCACCCCCCCAGCGCCTTGAGACCCTCACAGGTACTCACAAATGTCCTGATTGATTGATTGATAGATTGATTGACTCCGCTGGAGTAACTCAGGGAATGCAACAAGTGCTTAAAAAACACAACTATCGTAATACAACTGTTGTATTAACATTCCCATTGTCTCATAATAAAAATTCATTAAGAAATACCTATTAAAATCATCCTAACTTCGACAATTTCCTATAAGTATCTATTTGTCCCAGAGAAGGCCCTAAAACATCTGCATGGTCCGAATGAAGGAACTTATCCTACACATAGGAAATGATCATATTTGCATTTCTAAGTTGATAAACTCAGGTCATGTAATATCAATATAGATTACAGTAGCCATGAAACAAAGCAGCATAGGCCTGTGTCTTTAACGAGGTCAGCCTTCAGTAAGTTCCTATTGCATTGCGATGGCTGAAGTTTTTATTTCTAATTTATTTTTTCAATCTTCACTTTAACAGTTAAATCCAGATTACTGTTCAATGAGATATCTCCTTTCATTTAAAGATATTGAAGTTCATTTGTTCGCCGGGCTGTTTTGTTTTATTAAAGCTCTTCAGAGGAGGTAAGCCTTGTAAAGTTGTACTGAATACTGTAGCAAAATACAAATGGGTAAATATCCAAGTATCTGTTCCAGAATCAATCAATCAATTAATGAACTTGTAAAGCGCGCTATGTACCTAATCCAGCAATGGAGCAAAACTTTTCAAAGGGTCTTCAGGTGGAGATTGAAGTCTTCACACAGACACACTCATGGTTTACCACCCAATGCTGCTCGCGGATTCTCTGACTGACTTTGCTCACTAAATCATGACTGCTTTCCTCTTTGTTGATTCGAGTTAGGGGCGTGCCAATCAATGTTGAAACTACCTATCACCTTTCAGCCTGGTGCTTGACAGGAGTGACAGCAACTTTGGTTGTGAGTGAAGCTTTCTGGCCAGTCAATCACTTCTGGGAGCAGCAACAGCAGCTGCAATACCATGGACCAGGCACGCAACACCCATTGGGCTCTACGGGCTTCAGCTCCCCCCGTCGTGTGTTTCAACCCGGGTGAGACAGCTTTGCAGGCTTGCGACCCTCTTATTGCAGCCTCACCCGAGTACTTCACAGGTCTTTAAAATAACATTTACTTGTTAAAGAGGCTTTTGTTGTGTTTTCATCCCTTCTAAGAGCCACTCTGCCTATGGCTGGAAGAATTAGCCCCCCCCCGAAATCTTTTTCAGCCCCCCACCAAAATTTGGCTTTTGTTGTCCGCCTGCCATGGACCAAGAGTCAATGCTAAGGAAGCAGTTTGCAAAAAGTTGATGGGTTGTTTGTGTATTCCGTAGTTTGCTGAGCTGGTACCCTGCACAAGGGCAATCTTGAGGTGTATATAAAACAGGGCACAGACGCAAGAGGCACAGCTATATGTAAGCTTCACATTGACACAACATATTAGTATTGGAGCTTTGAAAACTTTTGTGTTTGAAAGAATTAGCCCATTGAAAACATACTTTGTTAAGGGGCAAGAGCATCTCACTTCACATGAAGACACACATCATCAGTGAAATTACTCTCCCTCCCTCGCAGCTCCACCATCAAGTGAGTCCTTCCCCTAGCACCTGCACTCTCGAGTGTTCGAGGTCCTCCTTCACCCGCAGGTTTCACCTGCGCCTCTTCACTGGTGGTCCAGTGGACCTCTGTCTCCATTCTCTTGCCCCGCTTTTTCTCTCCTTTTTCACTTCTTTTTTTCCCTCACTTCTATCGCCCCCTTCACTCTCTTACAGGGTCTTTCCTCCATTTTCTGTCGTTTTCCCCTCATTTCAAGCTCCCCTTCACTCTCCTTCTGTGTATTTCCTTCATTTTTTACCTCATCTCAATCTCTCCTGTGTCATCTGTGTCTTTCCTCCACTCTTTCTTGCACTTTTGCTGCCTTATTTGCACTTTTCTCTCTCTTTTTGACTTTTTCCTTTTTGCTTTTTGAGCCTGTTTTGCCCTGCTGCTGCTGCCCCGTGACCCCTCCCTCCCAGCATGACTAGTGCAAACGGCCCAATCCAGCTCCCCTCCCCGCCTCCCAGCTGTCCAGCCCTCTCCGACCCCTACTTAATGACAACCGCTGGGGCGCCAAAGGCAAGCCTGTCTGCGCCCGTCTATGACCCGACTGCAAGCAGCGCCAGGAACACTGGATCTCTGCACCGCCAACGCTACGACCCAGTGGCACTCCACGCTCTCAACCCAGGCCACAACAACAACTGCAAGCTAGCATCACCAGCCGACACCCACGGACCCTTCAATTTTCACTGCTGCCAGCACACCTGGAGCACTGCCCAGAACACAGGCCCAGCGCAATCAGCCCACAAGAACACAACCGAACCGAAGACCCTGCAATGCATCCTCCTCAACGTCGGATCCCTCCACAAACACGCCACTTAAATCTGGGACCTCCTCGACAGCACTACCCCGGATGTAGCATTCTTTACCGAAACCTGGACCAACACCACCTTGGGACTGGACATCGCCATCGCCATTCCCCAAGGATAAAAGATCTCTAGTAAGGACCACCCCACCAGCCTGGGAGGAGGAATCGCCATTGTTCACAAATCCACCCTCCGCCTGAGCACACTCTCCGATGAACCCACAGACCTGATGGAACACCTTCACTTCAAGGAACAGGCCAGTCCTACCTCCATCCTCTGAGGAACCCTCATCTACCAACCCCCTGGACCCGTAGACTTTTCGCCAACTCTATCACGGACATCATTTCCCTGCATGCCATCGAGTCCACCAACTACACCCTAATGGGAGACCTCATTTCCACCTCGACAACCAACTGGACCCCAGCACCAGATCCCTCTTGGGCGACCTCCACAACATTGGACTCCACCAGATCGTGACCAAACCCACGCACTCAGCAGGACACACCCTCGACCCCCTCTTCACAACAGGAAACTCCATCACCTTCAGCCACACCACTGAACTCCCATGGACTGACCATTGATGCGTCCACTTCACCTTCAGAACACCCACCATCCACAGACACCAGCACCTGCTCCCACAAAGAAACTGGACCAGAATCACTGATGACCACCTAACCTCATCACTCAGCAACTCCACCCCAACCATCCCGGAAAACGACGACACCAACACCGCAGCCCAAACCTTGCACAGATGGATCTCCGATAGCGCCAACACCATAGCCCCCCTCAAGAAAAACAACAACACCCACGCCAAAAAAGCTAGATGGCTCACCACCGAACTTTCAGAGTCCAGACGCACTTGCCGCTGCCTCGAAAAGGCCTGGAGGAACACCAAATCCACAGAAGCCCACAACAATGTCAGAGCCGCCACCAACGACCACCACCAACTCATCAGAAAAATTAGGAAAAAAGTGATTGAAGACAGAATCTCCACTCATGCACACAACAGCAAAGCACTCTTCAACATCATCGAGTTCGCCCAACCCACCAGCGAGTCGAGTGACATCCCTCCCTCTCAACACCTCTGCGACAAATTCATCACCTATTTCCACCAGAAAATCAAGAGCATCTACAATAACTTCGACGAATACAACCAACACACTGAACCCTCACCAATTACCCCCGACAACCTGAAGCCAGAAATCGACAACTGGAAAGCCTCACCACCGAAGACAAACTGAAGATGATGAAGTCAATCCACTCTGGGACCCCCACGGACCCCCCCCCCCATCACATTTTCAACAGAGCCGTCGACACCATTGCACCCATGCTCTGCCACACCATCAACTGCACCCTGGCAACTGCCTCATTCCCTGACGGCTGGAAACACTCTGAGATCAACACCGTCCTGAAGAGATCCTAGGCGGACCCCACCGACCTCAAAAACTACAGACCCATCTGCCTGCTCCCGTTCCCAGCAAAAGTCATCGAGAAGCCATCAACAGCCAACTCGCCACATTCATCGAAGAGCACAACATCCTTGACTCCTCCCAATCCGGCTTCAGAAAAAAACAGAGTACGGAAACCGCCCTCCTCGCCGCAACAGACAACATCTGTACCTTACTGGACAAAGGAGAAACAGCAGCACTCATCCTTCTCGACCTCTCAGCACCATTCGACACAGTCTCTCACCGCACCCTAGTCTGCCTACTCCACGACGCAGGGATCCAAGACAAGACCCTTGACTGGATCCGCTCCTTCCTCTCTGCCAGAACGCAGCAGGTCAGACTCCCCCCTTTCCTCTTGGACCCGACACCTACCACCTGCAGAGTCCCCCAGGGGTCCTCAATCAGTCCTACGCTCTTCAACGTCTACATGGCTCTGCTCACCCCAACCATCAGAACCTACGAACTCAACATTGTGTCATATGCAGACGACACCCAACTCATCCTCTCTCTATCCAACAAACTCAACACCACCAGACGCAACTTTCGAGAAGGCATGGAAGCCTTCACCAAATTGATGAAAAACAGCTGCCTACAACTAAACACCAACAAAACAGAAGTACTCATTATGGACCCAAACCCAGATGCCTGGAATGACACCTGGTGGCCCCCTGCCCTCAGAAGCCCGCCCTCCCCCTCTGACCACGCACGCAACCTGGAAATCATCCTGGACTCAGAGCTCAAAATGGACCGCCAGATCAACTCTGAACGTCATATGGATCCTCCTCGAACACAGAAAGGCCGTCACTCACGCCATGGTCACCAGCAGGCTCGACTACAGCAACACACTCTATGCCAGAATAAACAAAAACCGCACCCGCAAGCTACAGAACATCCAAAACGCCGCCGCAAGACCTGCCAAGACACTGCCACATATCCCATCACCTGAGCACACTCCACTGGCTCCCCATCGAAGCTAGAGTCACCTTCAAGATGCTAACCCACGCTAACAAGGCCCTCCACAACACCGGACCAGCATACCTGAACAGCTGACTCATATTCCACGCACCCGAAAGGACGCTACGATCAGCCCAGCTCTCCTACGCCGTGGTCCCCAGCACCAGAAAGACCAGATTGGAAGGCCACTCCTTCTCCTTCCATGTGACCAGTGCCTCGAACGACCTTCCGCTCCACCTCAGACAGATAACATTGCTCCCCATCTTCGCAAGAAACCTCAAAACTTGGCTCTTCAACAGACCCCATCCTTGATGGACTGCAACCTGCTACCCCTCCCTCCCCAACACCCTCCAGCGCCTTGAGCCCCTTACGGGTGGGTAGTTGCGCTTAACAAACACCTGATTTGATTAAAAAAGATAAAATCTGAATAATGACATTTGCTGTGCAATATTTTAACTAAAACTTACAGCAAAATTCCTGCTTTTCTTAACGTTCTAAAACCATAAAAATAGTCTAATTTGATAGTCACTACATGCAAAAAATAATAATCTCAGATGATCTGAACCCTTGTTTATACATCCTTTCTAGGCATGAGCGGGAAATCCGTTACGCCCGCGGATTTTGCGGATTTTTGGGAAATCCGCAATCCGCGAATTTTGCGGATTTCCCGCAAAATCCGCAAAAAAAATCCGCGGACGTAACGGGTTCAAAAGTTGAACCCCCACTCATGTAACTATTTTACAATGGCGCCAGCAAGCTGCCAGCGCCGTTGTAAAATAGTTACAAAGTTAGCTTGCACAGGAACCACTAGATAAAACGAAGCAGGTGCTGCTTTATTTTATCTAAGTGCTTCCTGTGCAAGCTAACTTTGTAAATATTTTACAACGGTGCTGGCAGCTTGCTGGCGCCATTGTAAAATAGTTACATGAGTAGGCTGGGCACATAGAAACAACAAGTTCGCAAAACTGGCGACCCGACAAGTAAGTTCGCAATTTGTGAAATTGTACAAAACCCTCGCGAACTTGCAGAAACGCTTGCGAACACACAAAAAAATCCGCGAGAATTCGCGGATTTTGCGGATTTTCGCAATCCGCAAATTCGCAAATCCGCAAATTCGCGGATTGCGAATCCGCAAAATCCGCCCATGCCTAATTCCTTTCATATTTACCTTTGCATAATGGAATTCCAAGTGTGGTCTTTGGGAATCGCATAGATAACAGACAGTTATTTCCTGCACTTGCAAGGAAGATAAGGTAACAGCACTATACTTTATAGGTAAATTACGTATATTATGTAGATTTATGGGGACACAGAACTTTTCACACGTTTACTTCCCTGGGGCCATATCATGATGGTTCTGCACGGAGTTGAGCGCCTCTTTTTTTGTGCTTCAATTTCCAAAACTGAAACAACTCGAATTTTTCAGGTTTTGTCCATGAACTTTAGACAGAACACGTCAGAAGCAGAGAAAGGAAATCTCTGCTCGCTGTTCGGACTTACAGCCAGATTCATCAAATAAAATCGGCTCGCAAAGGGCCAAATTCTGAGAATCTGGCCGCTTGCGAGCGCTATTTTTGCATTTGGGATTTATCATCCCAAATGCAAAAATCGCAATTCTAGAAATGCGATTTATTGCATTTAAGGAATCTCAATTTGAGATTCCTTACATGCAATTCATGAACCATTTTAAAATTGCGAATTCGCAATCTGGGGCCGCTATTTACCGCGAAGTCTAACTACGTGGTAAATAGCAAAAACTTTGAAAAATGCACTAAAGTGCAATTTTCAAAGTTTCATGTGGCGCACACACATGCCCTAAGGGCATGTGTGTGCGCAACATATTTGCACACATCAATTTCAGGGGTGCAACAGGGTGTCCTTTGAACACCCCTGCACCCTTGAAATCGCAATCTCAATTTGCGAATCGCTAATTGCGATTAGCAAATTGAGATGGTCTTCCCATTCATTCCTATAGGCCTCTAGGCCCTTAGGAATGAATGGGGAGATATTCCTTAATTGCGACTTGCAATTTGCGAGTCACAATTAAGGAATTATTAGAAATCGCTATTTTGTAAGTGATTTCTTGATAAATAGCATTTTGCTATTCCTTAATAGCGAATCGGTATTTTTCACTATTAAGGAATCACAAAATGTGTTCTTGATGAATCTGGAGATACTCTCTTTGCAGTTCAGGCATTCATTTGGAGAAATTCGTAGTTCTATGTTTGAACTAAAGACATCTCACACGCAAAAAACAGACCTTCGCCTTGGCACAGAACCATCATGATCTGACCGCTGGCCACGTCACACCAAAGAGGCCATGTAACTGACCCTGGCGAGGTGAGAAAGTGATCTCCCATCTCCTGTTTACCCATTGCAGCAGCACCATCCTTGATTTAAAACACCCCTTATGTAGAGCACTTGGGAGGACAACGCAGCCACAACCTATATGCATTACTGGTCCGTCCAAAGATACTGTCCTGTGCTGTAGTCTCCTATCTAAAATGTATCACAGTTTAATGTAATTTTTGGTGTGGCCCATATAACCCCACTACCACTTAAATCACGGGTGATTTAATAGTGGTGGGAAGGAGACAAGGGCGGAAATACTTGCCTGCATTAGTATTTCACAATGTGACCCCATCTATCAGGTACGTGGGTGGTGGGTTTCAACACAGTAAAAAACTGTCAACTGCCAAGCGCCTTCTGGGACTCCGAAAGAGAAGGACGGAAAATGTGAATGACATGCAGAATTGTATGTCATTGGATAGCTCTATCAGATACAATAACTGGTGTCAAATTCTAAACATTATTGATAGCTGGGCAGATCAGATAGCCCATTATCTGACCTATTTGATCTATCTGATCCATGCAGAAAAGATAGTATCCGGAGTTATCGATGGGGAAATGTACTATTTTGAACCACTAGCTAAAAACGAATTGTGTATTGCCGCAAACCCAATAACAATTTAAAAGTCTGTTAATATCATAAGCACTTTGCTTTGTGTTAATCAAAAGGGACATTTCACGAACTCGGGTTTGCCTTGAACTTTTCGAAACATATACCGATTTTCTGCAATTGCATTTAAACTACTGTAAGGGCCACCATTTATTCAACAAAGCTTTAACCATACAGAACTGTCATTGTGTATGTTACCTGGACCCTTCTGCTGCCTATCACTGCACGTTTATACATTAACGTCCTCTTAAAGTTTTACATCCAAGCACTGCAAGTGTTCAGAACTGATATTTTGAGAGCATGTATGGTTCTTAATGGAGATATTTTCACCTTTACTGGCTTCAAATAGATTTTCTCCAAGTTCCCTCATTTTGTGTCATTGTCTATCCCCTGCTGAGATTTGAGGCCCACTCCCCAAAGGAGGGTTCTACTATTGTATGATCTTTAAGTCTCATAATAAGTAGATGCACATTTCACAGCGGCAGTGTTCGAGAGCACATTGACTGGGCATACCTGTTCCAGCTGCCGCATTGGTGAGTGACAGACGCATAGTTTTAATGTATTCATACTGAAAGGTGAGCTTCAAATACGATGCCTTGGTGCATAATGTCTGCTCAGGCGTGTGGACACCGCTTGTAATATCTGCTGAGTTCTTCTTCGAGGCATGACGAAGATTCCCAGAGGGAGAGGACAAGGACTTGGCCTCAGAGTGTAAAAGCAAATCGTATGAAACTAGGCCGGAAACTGAAACAGACGTGCCACAGGGAACACCTTCTGTGCAACCAAGGTTAGCATCATCTTTGTAAAATAAAAATATACATATCAGAGGCATCCGATCTGTTGAATTCTCCTTCTTGTGGAAGTCTGAGGACTTCACTGCTGAAATAGAAGCAAAGAGGAAGGAGCAGCGACATTATATGTCTTCTGCCCGCTGTCTGTTTGGACGGGACAAACCTGCGTGAAAATATTAATGTTTGCCTCGAGACCAGAAAAGCTACCGCACTATCGAACACTCTTGTTAAATTCTTAATAGCAATTTTCAATGCTCATATCATGCGGAAATAATAATCCATGTAGCCAAATATGACTAGTCTATACATGTGCGTATTTCGATATTTACATATATGTAAAACATGTACCTATATGTAAGTAATGTAGGAAACAAAACCTATGAAAAAGTTGTAAGAAATTGGGTTATTAGTAGAGAGGGATGAGCATCCAACTCAAAAAATTATCACAATCCTTGTCAAGGTGAACAACTAAAGACACTGATGAAACCTGAGCTCAACCCCTGGTAGCTTGGTGCAGAGCAGTCAGGCTTAATGCAAGTGGAACAAATGTATGAAGTACTAAAATAGTAGGAAAGTGAAATGCAGTACAATAATAATCCCAAACCAATTTAGAAAAATTGGAACATTTAAATAAATAAAATGACAAAAATACAATAATTAGAACCATAGATGTGAGTTTTTAGATTGTGAGTTAAAATTAGCTAAAAAAACAACAACAAAGTGCCAACCGTGGGTATCTGGTCATTCTTCACCAGGCCAAAGTCAAAAGTTAAGGCCCACCGCAATGGAGCATAGGTTGGAATGCAGGGACCCGGTTCATCCCTGTCAGAAAGTTGCCTTCAGACTTAGAATATTTTATGGAGTTAGAAAAACCTCCAAGGAAAGGCTTGATGATGACTGGGAGCCACTACATGAGTTCTCAGGGTTAATAGAAGGTTGCTCGGCATTGGGACCATTGAAGCAATCATCAAAGATTGTCGCCATTGGTGCTTGGATGCTGCTAGGCTTTTAGTCCGATAAACCTGATGATCGGGTGCTCCTCAGTGTCGAGTCCAGTGAATTCAGCAAACGAGTGCTGTTCAGCAAATGCCCGGGGACTCTTCCAATAAAGGTTGTTGATTCCTGGTATAGTAAAGCTTTCAGTTAGGCAGGGAGGAGTGCATTCTGAACACAAAAAAGGGCCAAGTACTTAGAGGCAGTACTTAGGGGAGCAGGGCTCACTCACACATAGTCCAGCAGAGGGGACCAGGTCAGGTCCAGTTTGGACTGCCCAGCTGAAAAGCAGGAAAAGGCCTCTGGAGCTTTGTAGGAGGTTAGCCAGGTGACCGTTAGAGTTACCTCTGGGGTCCTGAGTTCAAGGAAAGGAGGCCCAACCTTCCTTCGTGTTCTTCAGACAGCAGAGCAGGCCTTCCTCTGATTCCTCTCAGGTCCACGAGTGTTCTAAGAAGAGTTCTGAGGATGCCACCCCTATGCTATGTGCCAGCCCGTGGGTTGTGGGCAATTCCTTCTCCACTCTCTAATTAAGTTCTGGGCAGCTCCCCTCTACCACTCAATATGGCGAAATCCTGACTAGAATGACAAAAGGGAGGCAGGTCTAGGTATGATTTTCATCTGCTAGTGACAGGGTGGCATCTTTTAAAGATCAAGAAGGAGCTAAGCACAGACCCTCAGGCTATCCTGTTCACAAGGGACCCTCCCTCCTCTCATCAGGGTCATTTTTTCCAGTTTTTCATAGCGATACACATCTCACCACAGGGGAGGCATCAGGAGCGAGGTGACAGTTGAGTACTGGCAGAAAGACTTATTGGTTTTATGCAGGAGAGGGACACCGTTTCAAGAGTGTTTTTCCTTAATAGAAATTCTAAATCTGTATTTACGGTTAAGTTGCATTCTAAATTGCGATTAAAATGAATCCTTGAATAATTTTTCTGCTGCACCAAAACTGAAATTAAGCATTAAAAGTTGTTATAATACAATACAGAGTTTTACTAAGGGAGAGGTTGCCTTGCAAAAGTCAAAAATGAATTTGGAGGTTTTTTAGTGACAGGACATGTGAAATATCAAATGTACATGTCCGGCTTTTAAATACCATGGATCCTCCCCTACGGGTATTTCTTATGCCTATCATATGGGTGACTTCTGAATATTTCAAAGGTGGGTTCAGGCTTGTTAAAAGGGTTTCTTTGACAAGTTGAAATAAGATTTTCAAACTGCACACACAGGCTGCGGTTTATACAAAGCTTAACACATTTGAAAGGATGAGTACAAATACTTTACCACTGGTTAATAGGTTACCTTGTACAGAGTCCTAAGGCCAACAAAACAGATTCAGCAAAAGGAGGCAAAGATCCGAGGCAATAACACGCAAAAAAATTGTCATTTCCATTCCATCAATAGTGAACTCAGATAATATCCTCAAAATGAAGAGGAACAAATGAATAATATCAAGAGATGTTTGAGAACAGACTTTTGGAAAATGAAAGTATTCATTTTAAAATGTTCACATGCTTGTATGTGTACATGCAAAATTTAAAAAAAACTGTGGGATGAGTCAAATTCAATCACAATAAAAAAGTTTTTAAAAAAGGAAACGTAGTAGCCTTGCTCATGAGCCCTTAACATCACTAAGTTTGCAACCCAAGCAATCGGTGGCTATTCTCAATAATAGTGTAGTGCAGAATAACTACTCTCTTCAGCACTTAGAGCAATATTAAATACATCATAAGGCATTGCCTGCAGAGATCTCCATATACATACACCTACATTTTAGTAGTATGTAGGGAACTGGGAGAGTGGATGGAAAATGAGAATATCTCCTTATATAGGGGAGGGTTTTAGGGAGGGCTATGGAGGTACTTGGGAAAAGGTTTAGAAAGGGACATGCACCCTTCCAAAATAGAGTAAGCCCATTACTATTCATAACCTGCACTTCGATGGTTACTTCAGGTAAAGAGAAAATTTACTCTAGCTCGGGGCTGGAACAACTCTAGCTCACCTTGCACACTCACAGGTACTGCAACACCCGCCATTAGAAAATAATGGTTGTAGGGACAATAAATTAAATCTGTACTTAAATGTATTACAATGTTTGTAGAAGAATCATTTCCTTGTCATTAATGATTGTGGTAATGCTGCTAAAATAACGTGCACTTGTCAAATCAAAAGACAAAGCAGTGATGTAATTACTGGGTTATGCTTTTGATATCTGCATTTTACATTTGTTGAGTATCTTTAAGTCTCGGCATACTGAAACAGGGAGGATTAATGAACTTGATAAAAAATGATAAGAAGCATTTTTACTTCTTGATAAAATAAGTGAAACAGACAATATAAATGTTGTTGAAATTAAAGACACACCAACAAATATATCACTAATGCAGAAATTGGGAAAGCTTGGGAAACTATGCAAATACGAAATCAATAGGTGGTGGGAATTTACCACCCTAACAAACTATGTAGAGGTGGGATAAGTCACACATGGCCTGCAAGCCACACATGGCCTGCAGACATATTTAATTCTAAAATATGAAAACCTTCACCCTGAACTTTTACAAGAATGATCGGAATACATGGCAATAAGAGAAAAATGAATGTTAGAAACCATAGCCAAATTTGCCAAAAACTGAGTTGGATTCTATGAGAGTAGAACTTCCCAAATTGCGGGAGGAAATTGACAAACATAAGGATGAAACTCTGGTTAAGAACTTTTAATAACTTTGGAAAAGAAACTGGAGAAATATGGGGAAGAGATCAAACAGAAAAAATGTAAATTCTTGAGAGATAAAAAGACTATGTTGAGAGACGGATTATAACATTTGCAGAGAGATTCAAGGCACCAAGAAAGAAGTTGAAAGCTGTACCCACACAAATTTTGCCAAAACAGCAACTTTAGCTACAAGGTCTGATGTAAACTGAGTACTAGAGAACGCTCCATCAACACCTTCAGGAATATAAATATCTCTTTCTTTTTTAAAGGAATTAAGGTTTTTGAAGAAAATGCAAGATCAACCTGAAGGGTAAAATTAAGGCAATGTGAAAGAGGAGGAAACACAAGAATCAAATTGTCAGAATGGAGGGAAGAGTACCCAAGGAGAGATCATGCACTCATATCAAACAAAAATGACTAGAGAGTAACTATACTTGTGCGAAAACTATTTTCAACTTATCTAAATATGATTTGTCTGATACTGAAAGACTTGTATTAAGTAGAGGCCTATCCCTTTGCCCCATTGCCAATTTTGACTATGCATAGGAAACAATAGATTTTTTTTTGTTTATCTGTAAACTCAAACTGCTTAAAGTACATACCATGAGAAGAGGGGAGAGGATGTGGCCGGCCTCCACGCTGGGGAACCAGGTTCGAGTCTTGACAGGGACTTTCATCACCCTATGATTCTGGGCAAATCAGTAAATCTCCCTGTGCCTAACAAAAAATGAATGTGTCTTTCTGTAACACAACTGGTGCTCATGTAAAAGTGCTCTGATACCTTTGGGTCAAGTTTGCGCTGTATAAAACTCTGGTCAAAGAAAAAAGCTTGTATGTAGACCAGCAGGGTGGTACACCCAGTACATCTGCCTTTAGAATAGAGGACATTGAGCGTCTTCTAGATCTTTACAACTTGGAAAGTGGTCCTAATTCTTATCAAATATAAATATCCCCTAGAGATTCACTCATAGAGATAGGTTTCAGCATCAACAACTCCACACACAGTGGTTTTACACCTGAGAATATTTTTAATCCTATCATGCCTCATGACCTATTGATACTACCCACAAGATGGTGCTTAATGAATTAAAGTCCCTCTGAGAAGATAAATGTCTCATTAATTACAATCTCAACGTAGAAAAAATAATAGGGCATTCATACTTTCAGAGAATGACCGGCATATAACTATTAACCCTTCAGAAAGGTTATAATAAATGTTGAAACTACAGGTCAGAAGCCCGGAGACAGTAAGAAATTCCAGCTGTTATGAGATTCTCTCTGCTGTGGAAAATAGTAAAATGAAACATGACTATCACAAGCTTCTCTATCTATGGAAAGAGGGACTTATAAATTACGATGAGTGGAGAGTCACATATAGTTCATGGCACCGATTATGTACGCCTAGGTTAAGGATATGAGTGCAATGCAGCCGCTGCACGTGTAGGTAACAGTAGTGGGGCGGTGGCGCCGGGTGGGGGTACTCTGACGGAACAATGATGAGGGGAAATTATTTATTTATTTAATTTTGGCATGTTTGTTTTACCAGTAGGTCCCTAGTACAGTGCACCTAGTGTGCCAGGGCTGGTAATTCATATGCTACCATTGGATCTGCAGCACTGATTGAGCCACCCACATGAGTAGCCCCAAAGAGATGTCTCTGGCCTGCCACCACAATACCTGTGCGCAGTTTATTAAATGCCATGTCAACCTGGCCAGTGTACCCACTTGCCAGGCCTTACCCTTCCCTTTTCTAGAGAGTGACAGGGGCTGGCGTGGCTCCAGGAGTCTGGGTGAGTCAGCACTAGGCTGAATAGACCTATCTGCGTTTGAATTGGTGGGAGGAGTAGCACCTGGGCCTGAATAGGGCTGTGCCTGCCTTCCACAATGCTGGCTCCACCTCCTGTGGTGCTTCTGATGACCCTGGCCCACACTGACAAAGGAAGAAGTTGTGCACTGGCAGAGTGTACCCAGAGCTGGTTTGGACTGGGTTCAGGACCCCTTACACATAGAGAACAAATACTTTTTGGGTATAAATATGAGAGCTGAAACCCTTGAATTTTAGACTACTGAGTGATCAAGAGGAACCTGTTGCCAAAGAGGACAGCTGAAGAGACTGAGGAGAAGTACTACCCTTGCTGTGTGTCTGGGGCTGGCCTGCAATTTGCTGTTTCTGCTGAGGAGAGGATCAAAGGACTTTGCTGTGTGCTGTCTCCCCTGCTTGAAAAAGGATTTTGCTGTGTGCTGCGTCCATCTGAAGAAAAGTCTCCAAGGGCCTGAGAAGAACTGGCCTCCTGTTTCTGAAGTCCGAGGCACAAAAGGACTTCACCCCCAGCTTCTCTGACTTCCTTGCTGGAAGTTCTGACCTGCCCTGAGGTGCCTGTAACTGTGTGTGAGGACCTTGCTGCTGGGAGCTGGAAGCCTGACACAATGAGGGAGAAGTTTGAGGCTATCGCAGCAGCCGCCGTCGCATCGCCAAGGAAACATGTCGCTGCTGCCGCTGTTCGCCGTCGCATCACTGGAGAAGCATGTCGCCGGGCCATCGCATTGATAAGGAAGCGTGTCACTGCTGCCGCTTATCGCCATTGCATCACCGGAGAAGCGTGTTGCTGGGCCTGTCGCGGCTCAAGACACCACCAATTTCACTGTACGATCGTTGGGCGAGCACGCATCGCATCCACGTTGTACCATTGCATCAGAGATGCCATTTTATGGCACCGGATCATCGCAATGCATCGAGGCACCGTCTTGTCCATCGCAACTGGAGCGCAGAATGAGTCGACACTTCGCCTTCTGTGCTACCCTTTCCTTTGTTCTGCGTTACACATCTAAGTTATTTTTAGAGAAAAAGGTTGCATTTAACATCTACAAGTTTATTTTTGCAACAACCCTTTTTAAAGATATTCTACTTAGTATCTGTTGGATTTTTGTCCTTTTGGTCTTGTTTAGTTTAGATAAAGATATTTTATTTTTCTAAACTGGTGTGGTGTCCATTTCTTACGGTGAGTGTTGCTACAAATACTTTACACATTGCTTTTAGGATAAGCCTTTCTGCTCATGCCAAGCTACCATGGGGGGGGCAGGGGTAATCTGAAGTGTGTATCGCCCTTACCCTGACTAGAAGCAAGGGTCCCTATTTGGACAAAGGTACCTATCTCTGCCAACTAGAGACCCCCAGTTCTGACAGTAATTAATATGGGTGTGTGGTGTAAGACAAGTGTTCAGTAAAGGAGATAAGGTAAATGGCTTTTAAAGATGGATTGGTGTTCATTATGTTAAGGTTAATGCCACTGATAGTTAACATAGTGCATATAAAATGTTTTAACCCCTTCGATGCTTGTGACGGAACCATCCCGTCATCAGTCACAGTTGAGCTGTGCTGATGACGGAATGGTTCCGTCACAACCACACCCTGTTCTGGAATGTCCAGCACAGGGGGGGAACTCATGCAGCAGCCAAGGTGTTAAAAGTTGTACTTTCCTACCTGTCTGGACACTTATTGGTTCACATGGGCTATCATCCAGAGGGTGGCTGCTTCAGGCAATGTGGACAAGAGGGTAACTTTATCCACACTCTCTGGGAGTGCACATATATTTAGAGATACTGGGCAGTAGTGGTGGGATGCATGGAAGGGGTACTGGGGCAGAAAATTGACTGTAATATTAAGTTGGCCATTTTAAATTTTTGGGACCCGATAGACCTGAATTCCAAGGAGCGTACTTGGGTCACTTTGGGGTTGATGGTGGTGAAGCGAAACTTTGTCTGAATGTGGAAAGCAGGGGATCAACCACATTTTTCCGACTAGACTAAAGATATGGACTGGTGCATGGTCACAGAGAAGACCGTACATGTAGCAAGGGTGTGTCCCACCAAGGAGATGCAGATTTAGGAGAAATGGAACAATTATAGGGGCAGGAAATGTGTAACCCCACAGACGAGGGAAGATCCTGCCACTGGGGTTGGACTATTATTGAACTCTGATTATTAGATTGCTGATTTGTGTCTATTGTGTTCTTTGACTCCCCTGTATCAAAATCATGTTGCTACTACTTGTGTATACTGCCCCTTTTGATTGTCACACCCTGTTCTCAATAAAAAAAAATAAGAAAAAACTTGTTATTAGCTTCTCTTTCTGTTGATGCTCATTGAGAACTGCAACATAGAGGCCCAGGCCTTGTGGTAACAGGGCATGTTGATGGAGTTGGTTTTGTGGTTGGTGTAGGCAATGTTTGGCTATTTATGTTCTTTTCCTTCCGACACAGGCTTGGAGGATGAATCCCCATTTTTCTGTTAACAGCAATTAATTACACATCAAATTTAGCAGATGGAGTAGTGGTTTTCCTTTGCTCGGTTATATCGGTCACTTGTGTTTGGAGTTTAATTCGACTGATGAAGGAGGGAAAATGGGAGGGATCTTTGGGATGGTTGACAGACTTTCATCCCCCATCCATTATTCTAAATATCAATATCAATATTCTTTATTTCGATTATAAAAAACCATAAAATATTACATACAATATAAAAAAATCAATCCTAAAACAATTTATTCTACTCTTAACCCATCTATTCAGACACAATTATGAGTACTAATCCAAGTCCCACCAAAGGTTTTCCTAGAAGTTAAAAAATAAAAACGATTTTGAATTCTAAAATATATGGAACATCCTTCACAAATGCCATTTTAACATAACTTCACAATATTACCAATTCATTTGGTCACAGTTTTTAGATGATGTTTCCTTCTTAAAATACATTTAAAACCATCAGCATTATACACAAGGATCAATACCAATCAAATTATAGGTATACATCTTAGATTATTATTATTGTTTTCTTGACACGGGCTTAATCACAAAAATAACTAAAACTTCAAGCCCCTTCTCCTTCTTATTAGATCTACACAGAAAAGGTATCTACTTACACCAAAGACAATAGGTTGTGCAGTATCTGTTTGCAATATACTTTCCGCCTCACTACAGCATCTGATTCCAAGGAGCCGACAAATTGGTTTAATCCATTCTTTCCTAGCATAAATATAAGCGGGGCAGAAGAATAGCACATGTACTTCATTCTCTTTAACACCTGTATTACATATTTCACAACTTCCATGAATTTCCTTTTCTGTATTGCACACCCATTTAGTGGTATTTGCATTAATTTGCAAAATGCCATGTCGAAATTTTAAATACAAAGATTTGGCAAGTCCTGGTTGGATTTCGTTCATAAAAGACTCAAATGTACTATTTGGTTTAATAGTAAGGTACCTTAAGGATAAGGTGCCTAATTTAGAATTGTATGACAGGTAATCTTGAATAAACATCCAGTAGGTTTGTTTCACCAACTTTTTAGAACTCAAGGTCAAACCTTCTGGGTCCTCCCAAAAATGTCTCAAACCCAATTTGGTAAACCAGTCCTCAATATTATTCAACTTTTCCCACCTTGTACTATTTCTGAATTTGAGAATTTCCTGTAGACCTTCTCTATAAAGGACAAGTTTGTCTGTTGACCACAGACGGACCCAAAACAATAATGGCCTTAAAGCCGCATGATCATCAATACGATGAATGTGTAGATCCATTACTACAGGTAGTAGAGGAGTGCCCTTAGGGATACTTAATAATTTCCTAAGAAAAATATTCTCTTGCACCATAAAGGTATTTTTCACTGCATATCCCCATAATTCTGCCCAGTAAAGGCAGGCAGATTGCACCTTCGATTTGTAGACCTCCAATACTGGAGAGACGTCTTTCGATTGGCTACGCTTGTGTCTCCTCATTTTCAGAACTAAATTCTGGATGAGAATTGTTTTGCTTTTATCAAGCTGCGGCTTCCAGTCTAATTTAGTATCTAAAGTAATGCCTAAATAATTATAATAGGGCACATATTCTATCCTTTCTGTTTTGACAGTTAGGGTTTTTCTAAAAGATTTATGCGGATTAACTGCCATAAATTTTGTTTTGGTAGAATTAATCTCCAATCCCTTGGTTTCACAATAGAGTCCAAAAGTATGAAGTACATTTTTGAGTCCTTTTGGTGTCTGGGATATTAAAATCGTATCGTCTGCAAACAAGAGTGCAGGTACATAAGCCCCCCCACCAACTTGGGAGAATTATGTTCGCAGCCCAAGAGGAATTCTGGAAGGTCGTTCACATACAAAGAGAACAACGTGGGGACAAGCAAAAACCCTTGTCTTACACCCCTATTTACATGTACACGGTCTGTCAGTTCGCCATTTGGCCCCCATCTAACCCTGGCAAAGTTACCCTTGTGCAGTCTAATAATCTGTGCCAAGATTTTCCCCGGGACACCCAAGTCCCTTAATGATTTCCACAGAGGTTTTCGGGGGACCAGGTCGAAAGCTACCCTGAGGTTGACAAACGCAATATACAAGTACACCCTTTTAACTTTAATATACTTCCAAATAATAAAAAGGAATCTAAAAACCTGGTCGGTTGTGCTAATGTTTTCCCTAATACCTGCTTGGTACTTGGTTAGGATGCTATTTTCCCCAGTCCAGGAACTCAGTTTATTTAAAAATTGTCTTGCAAAAACCTTCTGTAGGACATCGATTAGACTAATTGGTCTGTAATGCGCCGGGTTCTGACGGTCCCCCTTTTTTAAAAAAGTTACAATGTCTGCGCCTCGCCATGTTTCAGGGATCGGTGCGCCCAATGCAATAGCATTATACAAGAGGTTAATGTAAGGGGCCCATATCTCTTTCTTGTGTCTCCATAGAACACCAGGAATTTTATCCAGCCCCGGTGCCTTCCCTGGTTTTATTGCATTTATTGCTTCCAGTGTTTCAGACATACTGAAGGACAAGGGTATCTCTCTTGGATTGGCGATTAAATTGTCACTGCCAAAATTAATCTCATTATTAGCAGTTGAATACAGATGAGAGAAATGGGATTCCTAGGTATTGGCATCAAGGAAAAAAATCCCTACTGAAAATCCCGTTTCTATTACCCTTGGAAATCAGGCACCGAAACATGGCTTGGTTGTTTGCTTTGCACGCATCTAGCAGCTCGGACCATATGTTATCGTCCCAGCTTTTCCTTGCCTTGTATAATACATCCATTTAGCACCTCCTTTTCTCCCTTAGGACTGGAATATCCTTGCTTTTTATTGCCTCTATGAGATCTTTTTCAGCATTACGGCATTCTTTGTTATACCATGAGTGGCCTTGGGAGGATAGATCTGATGTCCCCTTTTTGGAAGGCTTTGAAATTTTAGATAGTATTTGTTCAAGGCCCTCTATCCTATTATCATGCATCTGCATGATCAGAATCTCATTTATTGCTGTATTAATATATTGGGAGACTATTTCTACATATGTCTCATAGATTTTTTTAACAGTATTTTCATTCCCTAATAAAACGGGCCATTTAAGTGCTGTACCGTTATTTGACAGCACAGGCTCAATTGGAGTTTGTATGAGGTCACTTCTTTCTGGGGAAATTAACTGAAAAAGGGAAGCAGAGAGCATCAAACACAGGGGGTAATGATCGCTCTCCATGCGATCTTCAACTACAAAATCATTTATCATAGACCAGAATGGAATGGATACCAATACGTAGTCTATGTAAGTTTTACAACTACCCCGGCTGAATGTTGGTTGATTTGGGCTATCAGAGGGTAGACGCCCATTGCAAGCACGTAGACCATGGGCTGCAATCAACCGCAATAACTGCGCTACAGCATGTGTGCATTGCACTACTGAGCTACTCTCCAATGCTGGGATGTTATTTGCACTGTCCTCAGCCTCGAAAATGTTTTCGAGTCCTGCTACCGGTTCAAATTTGCGGTTAAAATCACCCCTAATAATTATCAGAGCTCTCTGGCTAAACTTGTATATAATATAATCTAGGTGCTCAATGACTTCCACTTCTTTACTAGCAACGCTTAGTCTACTATGTACATTCAAGATATAAACTTCCCTTTTATTTGATCCTAAGAACTTGACTCCCAATATGTCTTGGCTAAGGGTATCAATTTGCTTAAAATCAACACTTAGGGTAATTTCTGTCCAAATAACAAGCCCTCCAGAGGGTCGTCCTCTGGTTAAGGTTGTGGTGGGTACATGGAAAGTTTTAAAACCTACTTTAAAGGGGCTTTCCACAGCCCATGTTTCCTGGAACAGCACAATTTCACTGCGACCAATATACTTCTTCCACATTGGATCGCTTACATTTTTTCTAATATCAGCTATGTTACAAGAAGTTAACTTTATTTTAGGCTTGAACCCTTCATCAGATAGGTTACCATTTATCCTCATAGTGTCAATTTCCAATTGCTGTGGGCACTCAATGTTGTTACATGGATCAGTATCTATATTGGGATGTCCTATAACGTTGTCACCCTGGTTTTCGATCAAGACTTTTTTGTCATACATCTTTTTTTGAACTATTACATATTCTTGACCCCTACACAGGTCCTGCAATCGGTCTCATCCTCAATGTTATTAGAATTAACATACGGGGCCTCAACATGAATACTAAGGGACACCTCTGGGGCCGTATTATAGATACTTGGTATACCTAGCTCTATAAGATCATCTAAGGTACCACCATGGTTCCCTCCGACTATTTCATCATCCTCAAAACATAGCCTTGAGATATTCTGGTTGCTACGTTATCCATATCCTGGCAAGTTCCAGGTAGTTCTCAATCCTGAGATTCTTGGTCTGACAGGGCCTGAAATCTGTTAAATTGACTAAACGGTGGAAATCCCCATCTCTGATCTCCCCATGTTGCCTATAGAAATATCCTAAAGGTAGAGCACTAATCTCCGTCTTAGGTGTAAAGGTTGTATCGTGGTGGTGCAGTAAGCGATGGACCATACCTGGCCATCAAAAATTAACCACAATGCAATCACCTCTTAAGTTCATAACGGAGTTCCCTAATCACCCTACTCTCCTAACCATTAATATCTCATTAGCATCTTTAGGTTGAAACTTCTTATGTCTTACCGGACAATCTAGGGTTTTATTCCTTAGTTCTACCCAATTTTCCTTCTGGCCACTCCTTAATGCTGGAACCCCAGTCAGAATTAAAACATAGGGGCATGATGCTGGGGGGAGTTACAATATCTCCTTATTAGGAGCCAGGGGTTTTCTGGATTCATTAGTTTCCTCACTTCTGCTAGGAACACTATCATCCTTGACCCCTTCTAAGGATGTTGCTTGTCTTTTTTGTGTGCTATAGGTAACTAATACCTGTGACCCTGTTTCTGGTCCACCCACTTGGTCACTCCTAATATTCCTAGGCATAGATTTATCCAGTGTTTTATCAATATTCCCATCTTTAGTAGCTGGCAAACAATTTCCCCCCATTGCCCTTGTATCTACTCTTTCCCCTCCAGTTGGCAATTGGATCATAATATTAGTGTTTAAGGTGTTAATTACAGACTCAAGCATACTCATTTTATCCCACAGCATAGAAAATTTTGTTTCAGCCAAGTCACAAATACATGTTAACGCTGAACCTAATCCTGGGTCATTTATTCCCACATACTGATCAGTCATAACTTCCTTAGAACTAGTATTAGCTATAGGTTTCGTTATCACAGTTGAGGTCAACTCAGTTTGCGTGCCTACCAAAGTGTATTTAACAATTGGGGGAGTTACAGTATTTTCTTTGCCCTTAGTTTTTCTTGCCCCAATCTCCATCTTTCTTTTCTCCGCCCCTTGTTCATTCTTGTTTTGTGTCCAAATTCTTTACAGTCTTGGACCTAGTAGCTCTATTCTGGATTAATGGAGAGCTCGGTGTTACTTTAGGGGTTGGAGGTAAGGGAACTGTACTTAGTAAAGGATTTGTGGCAAGGTTGAATAGAAACACCTGGTTAACAATCTCTGGTACAGGTGAAAAAGTACCAGATATTAAGTGCCTCTGCAGTAAAGCGGGATCTAGTTAAAGGCGCCGCTCTGTCAGGTGAATTTCATGGGATAGCAAAGATTCTGCCCTTACTAAAAAAGCTTCCAATGTACCAGCTACACCTTTTCGTTTTTCCATTTGCTTACTATATATGTTTTCTTTGTAAGGGGAAAGGAGAAGAGTACCTTAAATCTTTATATGAGCCTAGATTTTCGCGATGATGGACAGGAAGAACTTTACTCCTCAGAGAGGTGGCCCAGCCCAGCCTCTTCCCGGCTGCTGACGGGCGCGGATGGGCCCGCCCGCCCGCGCGCGTTTCGCGCTGCATGAGCCCTTAAGTGTTTTTAAGGCGCCTCCTGGAGCTTAGTGCTGATCCGGTGTTGTACGCCACTGGAGGATGCTGGGATATGCAGTCCCCGTCCTCGGAAGGCGCAAGAGTGGTGGCAGAAGTTTCGGTGCAGTCCCCCCTGGGACTCTTCAGGCGGCAAACCAGCAGGACAGACAGCAGTAAGAGAGTCTTGACTGGAGGACAGCAAGGGTTAAACGAGGGACTCTAAATCTTATGGACCAACTTTCAAGGCTGAAGATGGGTAAACAGATGTCTTTTATGGCCTGCCCACATTCGCCAACCACTATATCAGTCCTGATGTACTAAATTAGCACTTTAAGTGCTCACTTTATGGGAGGTGACTTCTGGTGCCTGGAAGTCTCCCCAGATGATCTAAGGTTTGCAGGAATTACCTTTCCAGCAACTTGCAGCTTAATAATATTTGATTTTTACACCTCCAGAGGGATAGGACAAAGTACCAAGGCTTCCCCATAGAAGGTGCAACCTTGTCAGGCGAGAGAACCAGGTTTGTCCCACTGAGAGCTTGTTTTGTGCTGTAAATTGGTTCAGCAAGAATTCACATGAAAGGTATTTAACCTTGTGGAGCCCTACCAAGCTACCGCTTTTGGCGTTGCCTCATGGATATACTCTGAGAACCAAACAAAGTGACCAATCCTAAGGAAAAACCTTGGACATGATTGTGATGGCAAATCTACCCAGCGGCAACAGCATCTGGGTAACTGGGTAATCCAACGTTATGCAGCATGGAGATTTTGGCACGGAAAAAAAACAACTTCAGTGAGAGCTTCATGACAACATTGTCAACTTTGACAAACCCTTGCTAACTTCAACTTTGTGCTTTACACTGCTAACGGACCCGGTAAAAAAGACTAACAGTGTCGTCTAGGTGCTGGCAAACAGTCCCCAAGTCCACCAGGTTAGTTAAGTCTATAGACTTCGCACTCTGGCATATGACTGACCTATTTATAGATCCTCATCTGCCTGCTGGGGATCTCTGTGCTGTGAATGGAGCCACCCCTGCAAAGGATGCCTTCACAGCTCTGAAGATTTTCCACATCAGCACCGTGTTTAAAGCACACTATTTGTTTTTGTTCAGAAGAAAGCCCCGAACATTTATTTTTTTCTCCCTGCATGTGGGGGCCATAGGGCATTTTCCCTGCTCTTGTCCTCCAAACAAGAAACTCAGTGATGTCCAGTCTACTCTCAAATGTGTTTGACCACTGCCCCTATGGACCCCGTGGTCCTTTGGTGGATAAACCCCTGGGTCATGGGTTTCTTTTGGCAGATCCAGAAGACGCTCCACTGACAGTATCCCAAATGGGCCCGACCTCTAAATACAGTGAGGAAACTACAGATTTGGCTAAGTGGGGGAACTAGTTTATGAGGACAGTTAGAGATGTACGACCCATTCTGCCAAACCTAAATGAGTCCCTAAATCCTAAGTTAAAAACTTTGACCACTACAACCTGAATAGTTTTTCCAGTTCCCACTCCAAAACAGTCAGTCTGAACCTGTGCCTAGGTCCTGATTGACTCTACACTGAGCTTTTACAATGGTACTTGTACTGTCAAATCGTTAATAATTCATATCTCCGACCCCCCTTATCCAATGTTAATCATTTTGGAAGGAATTTTAAAATGTTGTTTTCTTTACTTTAAAATTGATAGTGCAACACATACTTATCAATGGACATGTGTGTTGCTTGTGCTACAGCTAGAACAGCAGGGTAGAGCAGACTTTCTCTTAGAACTGTGGGGCATATTTACCAAGCAATGGCGCAGCATTGCGCCACAAGCAATTTAGTTGCACTGCAATGCTTTATTTAAAAAAATGCAAGGATGCACTTGATTTATAAGAATACGGTGCACCCCTGTGTTTCCCCCTCCACTGGTGATAAAAAAAACTTTCTAGTGCCAACCCAGACACCCTTGCGCCATGGTGCAAGGGTGACTGCAGTGCAGGGATGATTGTTTATGTGCAGGAAGGTATACCTTCCTGCACATAAACAAACTTTAAAGGTGCTTTGCTAATCTATGAGCGCTGCCGAATGTAGCGCACATAAAAAGAGGAAAAGCAAGGAGAAACAAAAGTGTTTATTCTCATTGTGCCAATCTAACGCCTGCGATTCAGTGGCGTTAGTTTTTGGTGCTGCCTCTGATTTACACATCCTTGTAAATCTGGGGCACTTACAAAAAACAATAGGGTGTTGTGGTAGAACGCCCTCAGCAACACCAATTACACGCTCCTTTCGATCAGATACCTGTGTGAAGGAGACCGATATTTATAAAGCAGTGTTAAGCAACACAAAGTGGCTTAACGCCACTTTGTAAATATGGAGCAGAGCAAAGTGCAACTGGAGCGTCCCAAAAAGAGATGCTCCGGTAACGCAATGACATATGCCACTGTGTTTATTAAACTGGTAAGGGTGTTCCTGTGCAAAAATATTACCTATTTTCTGACACTCTAATATGATTATTGATGGGGGATTAAATCCTGTCACGTTCACACAATCAGACATATTTTCATTTTTTATAACGTTTTCTCCCATTTTGTTGAAGAAATAGGCCAGACAAAAAAGAGAAAAAACTCTTCATAAATCAGTGGCGTTGAAGCGTCTTGTAAGTCTCAAAAAATCCAACCAAAAAAATTGGAGAAATTACAACAGTTTCACAAATTTTGTCAAAATAACTAAAACTTTTTTTTTATCAGAAAGGTTGCCATTCATGCAAATACTTTTCTATTTCACAGCTCACCTTAATTTAAATGAAAAATTAACATGTACTCTATTGTCAATAAGTATAGGTTTCTTATGTTTTCCTGCCATATTGGTATTTCAATGTGGAGGTGAGATGCAATTTCACTTTCAGTAATGTTATGGTATTTATTCTATATTTACAACCAGCCTTCAGTGATGACACAAACGATATATTAAGTAATACCCAGTTCAAGTGTTCTCCCTTACAAAATTGCTCAGTTCATACATTATTTCTGCAGAGTTGTACTACTTAGTCATACTGAGTATGCAATCATTGCTTAAAGAGGGAGACCATTTCCCACGTATGATTGAGAAAAATTGACGTGTTTCAACAAAATTCATTTTGAAAGAGGTCTATGACAATTTAATTAAATTTTAAACTATGTGAGCTGTTCAAGATCATACATAATCCAATTTCTTTTTATTCAATTAGTTTAATAGCCCACCACTTTGCTATAATTATAGTTAATCCCCTGATTTCTCCAGTCAGCTGTTTATCAATGGCCTGTGAGATATATTTCAGGGAATCACATCGGTATATAATTATCGGCAGTACCCAAAGGAATAAAAGCATTAAATACACTTAATTATGAACAGTTCTTAATTATTGCCTTAGTTATACTTCTTCTTTTGCTTTGGAGCTATGAAAAAGACCCAGTAGGCATGCAAAATAATTAGATCTGACATTCCAGCAGTGGGTCATTTCGCAAATCTGTATGCTCTCTGTGTATTTTGCATACTTGGGGACCATCTAATATTGCATCTTCAGTGTACTGACGTATAGCAGGCAAGTGGAAGGGACAGCAATAGAATTATCCAACTTGCAAGTTCTCATTAATAACTGGGGCACTAACATCTGAAAATAATAAATGCTGAAAAAAACATACTTCTTCGTGCTGGCAATAGTAACATTTATATCTATCTTATTAAGGTGCTTGTTATATAGAGCAATGTGTATATTTATTTAATCACAAGCTTCTATCACTAAAACACAAAATAACCCTCCGAAATCTAATTGACTCTAAGACCAAGGCGTTTAAAAACAGGTAACTTGCAAATGATTCGCTGTGCGATTCATAGATAAATAATAGAGCTTGATGGCGGCAGTTTGAATTTCGCAATCCACTGCCTTCCTCTTTGAAAAACAACAGTGACGTATGCAGATTGATTTACTACCTCTACAAAGAACGCTTCCTATTTGTAGAACAACAAACAGAAAAGTCATCTCTAAGATCACGGTAGATCAGCTGTACTTGTGGTGTTGATTCTGTTTTTTCTGAAGGAGCCCCTTTGAAACTGTTTTGATGTAACCCATGTGAGAGTGTCTGTGCATTTTTCATCTGTGAATCACTGTACCTGGCATCTGAACATTTCATGCATTGCTGAATAACTGCGTGTCAACACTGACTCCAGCTTTCCATTTCAAGACATTCAGAGGTTTTCTATTAGAAAAGGAGGATACAGTATTTCAGACCGAAAACAGAATGTTGGTTTTCTGAGTTTAAACTTCAAGGTCTAATAAACATTACTTGCCAGAGATATGTTGTCAAATATTTACAGAGTGTCCGGAAAGTTACCAAGACTTCTTTTCTTAGTAACCATTTAGTTAGATTTGCTATAGACCAAAATTGGACTTTTATTCAGCATTCATCATTGTAGAGTAACTGTCATATTTCCCTTGCAGGATCTTTGTTGTTTTCTCTATGTTAGCATGAACACATTGCAGACTGCCTTCGGCTTTGCATACCTTACTATACAAACTTATTTTGCTTTGTGCCATTCTGCACTTTCGCACAGAGCCTTCTGTTGTTTTTGCATTCTGTTCTTTCCTGGGATTTAGTCTGAACACCGGACACAAGGTCAAACAACAATGACTCTTGTTATTTTGTTCTGGTCACGCCCTATCACCTAAACAAAACACGCAAATGCAGTTGTTGTTTGGGAACACATAGGGGCAGATTTATGTTGAGAATGCGCCACGTTTGCGTCACGCAACTGCGGCGTAAACGTGGCGCATCCCTACTACCGATTTACAACGTGACGCATCTAGGCAGATGCGTCACGTTGTAAAGCCCTGCGCCGCTTGTGGGAGTTCCGGCGCAGGGTGGGCTTTCCGGGGCAGGTGCGCCTCGCAAAAGATTTCGCTCAGTCATTTTCAGGCCAATGCTGCGTCAAAACCCTGCGCCTGCTTAAAGCAGGCGTAGGTCTTGATGCAGCATTGTAAAGATGGGGCACCCCCGAGCCTTGCTGGAGCTGCGTCTCGCTTGCGACGCAAATCCAGTAATGCGCCACCTTAACGGCACAGATGCGTCACGCATCTGTGCCGTTTTTGCCCCATGGTGCACCGCATTGTAAATGCGGCGCACCATGGGTGGCGGAGCAGCGGCGTAAAATAACTGGCGCATTCCTGGGGATGCGCCAGTTATCATAAATCTGCCCCATACTTTTTTCATATAGGTATGCACGGATAGGTGATATGTGAAGAAAACAGGAGTGAAAACCCATCAACCTGGCTGGGATTGGGGTAAAAAGATGTATACAAAAAACAATATCCCAACTGGTATTATTCATAGACGATTAATTAGGATATCTATACAGTATTATCCAAAGGAAACAAGGAGACTCGATTAAGTTATCATATGTATTCAAAACATCATTTACATCAGTTTATCAAAAAGGATTTGAATGGAGAACAAACGCAATTACAGTTAATAGCAGCACTGCAATTATTCAATAACAGATAACAGCCCAAGGATAGGTAATAACACACACTTGGAGAGGGATCTTTCCAGAGAAGAGATTGTGATAGCATCGGAGATCTAGGTCTTTCATATGTGTATGCTAAGGTCTGGTGTCTGCTGCCAACACCCAGGGATCTTCTGATATATAATCATTTTTCTTCTGCAGAAGGTGGTAGGGGTTAGGCTACCCTGTGTTGTATAATGACGGCCTGTTTCATGATTTATGGACCACTTACTATGCTAACCGTATTTGTGTTAGGAATTTTCTTACTTACTGTGGCATGTATACTGCACACTAGAGCACAGTAGGTGAAATATGCATTTAAAACTTTTCTCTTGTCTCTGTCAGATCGTATTGTTGACTAGTACGAGGGTGAGAGCAAAAGGATGTGTCCTGTAATCTCGATTCCTGAGAGAGTTGGAGTGTTGGGTTCCGGGGTGTTTAATCACTTGTTCCTCTGTGGATGAGTAGGAGGGCAAGCAAGACACTATATCTAGTCGATCACGGGCATATTGGTACTAAGGTGGTAGGATGACTCAGTCCCTGCCTACTACAGTTCTATGGTCCCAAGCATAGTTCTGTGCCTATGCAGAATCCATGCAGCATAACAAGTCAAAGTAAAATGCACTAATATTTGACAAAAGGCTTTTTGAAGATTCTGGCCCCCGTTATGAGATACCCAGTAACTGGAAGCGATAATATTGGACCTCAAGTTACTGATTTGTGCAGGCATCTTCATCCCAGGTACAGGCTATCATTAGTTGAGTTCCTGGGCCTGGGTTGGGGGAGTATCATAGGGAACTTGGAATTAAAAAGTTCATTTCCATAAGAGATTCCCTGTTATTGGGCCCTTTTAGCAGGAGGAAAACATGAACAGAAAAGTAGTTTGTTTTACCAGGTAATTTCTCTACCCGTTAAAATCAAAATCTCATGCTGATCCCCTTACTCGGATTAAAATGAGGACCTATTGTGCTAAATCCAAGACAAACTTTTTTGTGCTTGAGACATTTATGTTTTTGAACATTCACACACATGCAAAAGATTGAAGATTGGTTAGAGCTTAGCCTTACAAATATTATCGGACTCTCGCTCATCGCTTCGCTCTGACGTATATCTCAACACAAAAGTGTAGAAATGTGTGGCAGAAGGTGTCTGGTACACCAAGCAAGTTCAATCTCCAGGAGCTTGCTTGAATCATGCGAATTCCCCCCAGACAGATATCGGAGAAAAGCAGAGCAAAGAGGAAGAAGTGAGGGATTGGGCCATCATTCTGTCCAACAGTCATCTTTAATTCTTCATTCCTTATCTCGAAATAAACCTTAAATGTATATGAAATTTGTGATCATCTATGGGTAACTCTAATGTAGAGTGCATTACAAGAGATGATGGTATTCTTTGTGCCTCACTTGTTCGGAAACTCAGAGTCAGTATTGTAAAAATTCAAGAACAATATCTGTGAACATTTCCATTCATTAAAAAACAAGAAGGGGTCCTCTTTGCCCCAGGTAAGTACATAGGAAGGGAAGTTGGAATCACACAAGGGTGTAGCGGCTGCACCCCAACACCTAAAATCCTGTCAGCAGCCAGTAGCCAGGTTAAAGGGTTAAAGGGTTAAATGGTGCTACCCACTCAAAACTACTGGGTGGATGGGGATTAAATGAGTCTCTCCTCCAAATTAAGATATACCGAACGTTTTAAGAGGCACCCCTGATCTGCAGATTAGGAGTTTTTTAGTACTAGGGCGCGAGCAAACTATGCCAAAAAGAGAAACATGCAGATTAGATTTAGAAAACATCGAAATAATGACAAGGGTGGACGTACTGCATCTTCCAGGTCCATCTGCCAAGAAAGAATTACACCATACCTATATGTTACCACCTGGCTGTATAACTGCCATAACTCTAAACAAGTTCCAAGGCAGAAGCATCAAAGTCATAAATGTTATACAAGGAAATTAAAAAGACATATTTTATACTTCTGTTAAAGAACTTGCCAGATTTTAACCTAAGTCCTTGGGATGTTTTTCTAGGTGTGATTATGACCACTAATGATTGTGATTGTTCTATCATTAACCAGTGTTTTCTTCGTGTTATTGAATTGACAGTACAATGCATTTTATTCCTGACAAATAGGCTGGATAGTGGTAACAGATTTAATTGTATAGCTGTTATATTAAATAATCTATTTTGAGTGCCAGTTTGAAAGTGCTGTGACTAACTTATTAATTTTTTTTACACATAAGTATTGCTTTCAAAAACAGACAAACATGTCAATCAACCCACCCTGACTCACTCCAGGCCTAGGAGTAAATTCAGTGGAGATACAGTAGTGGCAAATGAATACACTGTCATTATAATGTGGGAGACCCAACACTGAGATGCAGAGCATGGGCACGCAAGCCATTCTGGGAGTTTGCTTTGGGGGGGATATCATCGCAGTTACTCATTACGTCTGTCAAAGGGGCAATTGGCAGCCAGCAGTGCTAGGCCCTAGAGGCATCTTGTCAGGATGTGAGTCCATGTATGCACAAACAGCAGCCCAGCCTCAATGCGTACAGGACAGCCAAGTCCCCTCATGCAATGCGCCATAGGTATTGGCTATGGCCTGTCACTCCATACGGGGCCATCACTTGAACTCCCAGCAAACCTGCTGGGGTCATTCCCAAGAGCCACCGTTACAAGTTCCGTAGGACCCTCATTGTGAGAAGCATGACCACCGGGTCTTCATGGCAGTTGCATGTCATCCCTCGCTTCCAGTTGCCAAGATACATATCCTAGACCGGATCACTGAAATAATATCGACGGACACAATATCGACTTGCCAGAATATCGTGGACAAAATATCGACAGTCAAAATATCGAGTTTGTATCTACAAACAGGTAAGTACAAAAATATCGAGTACAAAATATCGTTAACAATAATATAGATGTAAAAAATATCGACTTTATTAAAAACAGTGTTTAATTAAATTAATATTAAATTTAAATTACTAAAATATACTTAAAACTACTTAAATTAAATTATAATAATTAAATAATAAATGAAAATAATAAAAATAATTTTTTACAATCTTATTAGTTGACCCTGAACCCTAAAAATACCCCTTTACCCAAAAACCCCAAACTGACCCTGAACCCTAAAAATAACCCTTTACCCAAAAACCCAAAACTGACCCTGAACCCTAAAAATGCCCCTTTACCCAAAAACTGAAAACTGACCCTGAACCCTAAAAATACCCCTTTACCCAAGAACTGAAAACTGACCCTGAACCCTAAAAATACCCCTTTACCCATGAACTGAAAACTGACCCTGAACCCTAAAAATACCCCTTTACCCATGAACTGAAAACTGACCCTGAACCCTAAAAATACCCCTTTACCCATGAACTGAAAACTGACCCTGAACCCTAAAAATACCCCTTTACCCATGAACTGAAAACTGACCCTGAACCCTAAAAATGCCCCTTTACCCAAAAACTGAAAACTGACCCTGAACCCCAAAAATACCCCTTTACCCTAAAACTGAAAACTGACCCTGAACCCCAAAAATACCCCTTTACCCTAAAACTGAAAACTGACCCTGAACCCTAAAAATGCTCCTTTACCCAAAATGTATCAATATTATTTAATTACCAATTAATTATTAATTAACAATAACAATAAAGTAAATATATTAGAACATTAGCTGTAATTATTTTAATAATTAATATTATTTTTTCCAAATTAATTACTTAAAAATAACACAAAATTAAATATATTAAAAATGTACTCTAATTAATGTAATTAACTAATTACAAATAATTAATTAACAATTAATTACTAATACAAAATATGTTCAAAATTATATTAATTAATTAACTAATTAATATTAATTAATTATCAATTAATTATGAATTAAAAATATTAACAAACATATATTAATTAATTAATTATTATTAAATTACTTCCCACCCTATTCCCCTATAAACCCACAACCCGCTACAGAATTACATTACGCAATTATTATAAAAACAAAATTCATTTAATAAAATATTTTATAACATTAATACACACTATTCACACATATTATTACATAAAAATACACTATAAAATATTATATATTATTAAAAATTCCCAAGAGCCACCGTTACAAGTTCCGTAGGACCCTCATTGTGAGAAGCATGACCACCGGGTCTTCATGGCAGTTGCATGTCATCCCTCGCTTCCAGTTGCCAAGATACATATCCTAGACCGGATCACTGAAATAATATCGACGGACACAATATCGACTTGCCAGAATATCGTGGACAAAATATCGACAGTCAAAATATCGAGTTTGTATCTACAAACAGGTAAGTACAAAAATATCGAGTACAAAATATCGTTAACAATAATATAGATGTAAAAAATATCGACTTTATTAAAAACAGTGTTTAATTAAATTAATATTAAATTTAAATTACTAAAATATACTTAAAACTACTTAAATTAAATTATAATAATTAAATAATAAATGAAAATAATAAAAATAATTTTTTACAATCTTATTAGTTGACCCTGAACCATAAAAATACCCCTTTACCCAAAAACCCCAAACTGACCCTGAACCCTAAAAATAACCCTTTACCCAAAAACCCAAAACTGACCCTGAACCCTAAAAATGCCCCTTTACCCAAAAACTGAAAACTGACCCTGAACCCTAAAAATACCCCTTTACCCAAGAACTGAAAACTGACCCTGAACCCTAAAAATACCCCTTTACCCATGAACTGAAAACTGACCCTGAACCCTAAAAATACCCCTTTACCCATGAACTGAAAACTGACCCTGAACCCCAAAAATACCCCTTTACCCTAAAACTGAAAACTGACCCTGAACCCCAAAAATACCCCTTTACCCTAAAACTGAAAACTGACCCTGAACCCTAAAAATGCTCCTTTACCCAAAATGTATCAATATTATTTAATTACCAATTAATTATTAATTAACAATAACAATAAAGTAAATATATTAGAACATTAGCTGTAATTATTTTAATAATTAATATTATTTTTTCCAAATTAATTACTTAAAAATAACACAAAATTAAATATATTAAAAATGTACTCTAATTAATGTAATTAACTAATTACAAATAATTAATTAACAATTAATTACTAATACAAAATATGTTCAAAATTATATTAATTAATTAACTAATTAATATTAATTAATTATCAATTAATTATTAATTAAAAATATTAACAAACATATATTAATTAATTAATTAATATTAAATTACTTCCCACCCTATTCCCCTATAAACCCACAACCCGCTACAGAATTACATTACGCAATTATTATAAAAACAAAATTCATTTAATAAAATATTTTATAACATTAATACACACTATTCACACATATTATTACATAAAAATACACTATAAAATATTATATATTATTAAAAATTCGATATTTTTGCTATCTATATTTTATACAGTCTATATTACTTCACTTACCTGAAAAACGATATTTTTGTAGTCGATATTATGTCCAATCGATATTATGTCCAGTCTATATTTAAAACTCGATATTATGTCCAGTCGATATTTTGGAGTCGATATTTTGTCTGTACACCATCCTAGACCATTCTCCCAGCCCAATTCCCCCTGGTTTCCTGGCCTCCGCCAGCACATCCGCCTTGGCATTTGTTCACTTCAATAAGCTGTGGAGCCAGCACAGTATCTTCGGGGCCACCTGTGACTTCCACAACATTTGAATTTGGCACTTAAATAGCACAAAGGACAGATCAGTAAATCTTTTTGGGTTTTTAGCTCAATAGCCCAAGAAGCAGGAATCTGGTCTTGTCAGAACCTCCCCATCAATCACTACAAAGGTGGCCTCTGTGACCGCCTCTCTCCCCCTCCAATCACTTCGCATTCCCAAACTATGCTGAGAAACCCTGTTTCCAAGAATCCACACCTAGAGCACGTGGAAGAGGCAGCAGGGTACATGTGCGCTATACTCCGTGGTATGAGGTACAACTGGTGCAGGTAGTCGAACTGCATGAAACGAAGGCACAGGTTAAGCAACACCCCCTTTGCCTGTTGTAAGGACTGACACCATTGCTTGTCCATTAGCAGGGTTCGGAAATCCAATGCCAAGCGCTCATGAACCCTTAGTTTCAAACTTGTAATGGGCAGACATCAGCATATTTTAAAGGACTGTAATGATCCTGCACACATGACTGTATGATATAGCCACGTGCAGCAGACTGGCCAAAGGTGCCTCGGGGCAGCCTCATCCCCAGGGCTGGGTAATTACCAGCTACTCAGCATTATACATCAGGAAGAGGCCCACTGGTATGGCATATTCATCCCTAAGCTCCTGGAAGGTCGAGAATGTCTCCTCTTTTAACAGGTTCCACATATATGCCACACCAGTATCACTCCAGATCCATGTATCATTGAGTTGATAGAGCCCCTTTAGCGCTGGCACATGCCAAAGCAGGATCAACAGTGAATATAGGGTGTGGGCTGCCGACCGAAAATGTATTTCTACCAACAGTGATGTGCAGCCAGCATCTAATGGTTTGCACAAGGGGGCTGTAATACTGGGGAGGACAGCCAAGTATATACAGGTAGATCCTCTAATTGATGCCTGACCTCATCGGCCACTGCAGCTGGGCTATCACATAATAAAGCTCATTATTAGGGGCTTCAAGTCCGCCCTCAGTCAATTATTATTATTATGTTTCTTATATAGTGCCTGAATCGACCCCCGAAGGGGTATCTCCGCGCTTGCCTTGGGAACCCGTCCTGGCTTTTCCCTGTGAGATAGCCCCTACAGGGCATCCCCAAGGTGAAAGCCAGGCACCCCGCCGCGGGGGGGCCGTTGTGGAGATTAAGCAAGCTTAATGCCCAGAGTTGCAGAGTGTGAACCCATGATTAGGTCAGGCACCGAAGCGAGAATTATCGAGTCCATGGACATTTGAGCTCAAGACCCTGCCGCGTCGGGAATTGAACCCTGGTCCCGGGTATGACCTCTGCTTCAGGGTCTGCCTGCTCTAACTAGTGAGCCACACTTCTTGAATGAGTGACAGAGTTTGATGAGTACCACCCAAGCCCCAGATCAATTCTATGAGCGCCTTATTTATATCTGCAAATAAACGTGCAGGAGCACCATGGGGGGTAGTGCTTCAAAAAAGCATAAAAGTCACTTGAGCATGATCATCTTAGAGATCACAACCCTACACACGGGTAAAAGTGGCAGGAAAACCAAAACAGGGCTAAGCCCCTGAGCATGTTCAGCGCCCTTCTCACGTTTCCTGCAATAGGATCGATATCAGTGTGGTAAACCTGTACCTCCAGATAGATGAAAGTGTAAAATTGCCATGGAAGTCACGAGTGGGGCAGGCTCCCTCTCTCCTATTCTGGTATCTTTCAGAGAGAGAATAGACAGTCTTCAATCTTATTTACGCAGAGGTCTGATACTACCCTGAAATCTTCCAGCAGAGTCATTAGGCCAAAAGTGAGGCTCCGACGTCGCATAGATAGTTATGGGCATACGCAGCATTGAGGGAGATTTAATGTGAGCTCACTGGTGATCACACTGTCATATTTTACAGGCCAATGGTTCCATGGCTAGGGTGAAATCAAAGGAGATGGAGGCCGCAAGGCAGGGTGCCCTGTTGGATAACAAAACTCTTCAAAATCAAGTGCCCCGCCTTATCTCAAACAACTGGATTTCTGTACAGGATATGAAACGATTGAAGTTACCCCAGACAGAAGCCCATCACACCCAACAGAAGTTCATTGCCGAGTGAGACCACCACCGATGTCCCGATATTTGATGAGGGTTCTTCTATCAGTTCAAGGAGGTGCCATATGTTATGGAAGGTGCAGTGGCCAGGGATTAACCCATTCTGTTCCGGGGGAACTAGGGTGCCTCTCATTAGCAGCAACATACTTTGTAGGACTTTTCACAGTATTTTATAGTGAAGATTCAGTAGTGAGACTGGGGAAGTATGACTGGACATTCAAGGGGTCTCAACCATGCTTGAGGAGCTCAACTATCAGGGGTTCGTGGAGCGAATCCAGTAGTTGACCCCCTCCTCCACGCCTCATTGTACACCATTGAGGAGCTGGACAGAGAGGGAGGCACTGTAAGTAGCGTTATATTCAATAGTAAGGCCTTCTGCACCTGGAGCCTTTTTGTGAGATTTTCAGGTTATTGCTAAGTTGGATCTTCTCCACTTGAGAGGGACATCCAGGTCAGTTTTCTGAATCGGGTTTAAGTAGAAAAGAGGCAGCCTCCACAAAGAATCGTCAAGCCTCCCCCAAGAAGGCCTTTCAATTTCGGCATACAGTGCTCAATAGTAATCAATGAAAGCATCATTGATGGCCGACAGCGTATTAATGAAGTGACCTCCCTCTGGCTTCAGTGCCCCTATCGGTGAGTGTCCTCATGGACCAGCCAACCCAGCAGACGCCCCACACTGGCACCCTCTCAATGAAGTAGGAATGGGTGTTGCTTATGGTTGAGTTTCCCTAGTTGCCCCTTTAGATTCTGGAGCTTTTTCCAGAGCTGACCAAGTTGGTCCATTCCCTCAGACTGTGCTAGCAGTGCAACCTCCATTCACCGTAAATTAGTCTTCTGCACCATAAGGTCAGTGCATCGTGTCTCCTAGGCCTCCCACATTTTGTGAATGCTCAAACCCTCATGACCACATTATATGTGTCCCACTTCACTGCCCTAAGGGCGGTAGATTCTGCATTTGCAGCAAAATATTGAGCAATCTTTGTTGCAAAAGGGGGCATCTTGGAGCTTCTCTGACTGGAGTCTCCACGTAGGAATGAGGGATAGGCCCTTCCCCAGCTCAGGGCCAGTATCAGCGCTCAATGATCAGATAGTATACGCCTCAAAAACTCTGTGTGGTGGATCGAGTAGATGAGCATTTCTCCAAATAGATAAACATCCAGTCTGGTGTTCAGTTGATGTACCGGCAAGTAAAAAAAGAACATTCTCAGTCCTCAAGGTGTTGGAGGTGCTATAAATTATTAGTCAGTTTTGTAATGCGCATAGCTGCCCCAGCGACGGGGCATCCCAGCGAAACCACAGACTCCAAGACAAGGACTAAAAGAAGGACAGGTTGCACAGGGAAAAGCCAGGTCTTATTGGCTTTCTGGAAAACGAGATGGTTTTGGATGACTCTGATGGACGCAGGGAGTGAATTCCAAAGTTGCTGGCTAAACTACGAAAGGAGCGGCAACCCGCTCTGGCTCTCGAAACGCGTGGGATACAGATCAGCCCTGAATTGGCAGATCTCAAAGAACGCCGCAGCACGTAGAACTCTGACAGACCAGCCAGCCCCAAGGGTGCCTGAAGCGTTAGGATCCTATGCGCCACATAAAGCGACTTGAATTGGATGCACTTCTCGACAGGTAACCAATGGAGTTTGCGAAGCACATGAGAAACTGATCAAATTTTCAGGAGAGCCACCAAAATGCGGGCAGCTGCATTCTGTACTCTCTGTAGATGCTTAACACTGGCCTTGTTTGCACCCAGATAGAGGCAGTTGCCATAATCCAGTCTGGTTAGAATTGAAGCCTGGATTATAGTTTGGCGTACTTTTGGAGGGAAGAACCCCAACAGTTGCTTCAGGTCTAGCAGAAGCCCAAAACATGCCCCAGCCACTACCTTCGATTGGGCGTCAAACGACAGGCCACTGTCGAACCACACGCCTAGGTTTTTCACATTCTCCTCAGGGAGATTTAAGGAGATTTAGGGATTTAGGGAGTTTAAGGCGATCCGTCCAATATTGCTCGAACCACATCCCCTGATCCTTCCCGAACAGTAGGATCTCTGACATACTGGCGTACAGCTGCAAGCAATTTAACGCCATCCAGTCCGCGATCGCTGAGAGAACCTCTTTAAACTTGACCAGATTGGTGCACCTATTTTTGGAGAAAGCGATCACCAGCTCGGTGACGTCAGCATACGACACCGATGACAAGTCCCTTCTCTTCGCTTGCACGGCTAAAGGCCGGACACTGATGTTGAACAATAAGGGGCTCAACACTGAGCCCTGCGGCACCCTTTGGTACAAAGCAAACTCATGAGAGTGGAAAGGAGGCACTTTGTAAGCTCTCCAATGTACAAATCTCGTGTATTTTGTTTTGACCTGCCTTGACCTTATATTACTTCTATGAATCTGTAAAGCGCTCTGATACCCTCACGGGTCAAGTTTGCACTCTATAAAGCCTTAAAATAAAATAAATAAAATAAAAAATGAAATGACCTTCCCCCCAAAAAAGACCGGAGCCAATTCAGAGCCGAGTCCGGGTGCCTATTTCTTGAAGGCGTCTTAGAAGAATCGCATGGGAGACGGTATCAAAAGCGGCACTTAGGTCCAGAAGAAACAGGGCCGCTGAATCACCGTCATCCAGATTCACCCGGTTGGCCTCCGAAACTACATACAGGGCAGACTCAGTGCTGTGGCGGGCTCGGAAACCATGCTGAGATGGATCGAGGATGGCATTCTGCTCAATAAACTTAGAGAGAATGGAATTCACGAGCTATTCAGCTAGCTCCGCCAGGAAGGGCAGTTGGGAAATGGGAAGCTAATTGCCTGGCTCCATAGGGTCCAAGGAGGGTTTTTTGAGCAACGGGATGACCTTGGCGTGTTTCCACGCCCTCGGTACGTAGGCTGATGCTAACGAAAGATTGACAAGGTCGATGTTCAACGGGGAAAGGCAAGTGTGAAACTGATGGAGCTTCTCTTGGAGCTACTCTGACTGGAGTCTCCACGTAGGAATGAGGGATAGGCCCTTCCCCAGCTCTGGGCCAGTATCAGCGCTCAATGATCAGATAGTGTAGGCCTCAAACACTCTGTGTGGTGGATCGAGTAGATGAGCATTTCTCCAAATAGATGACCATCCAGTCTGGTGTGCAGTTGATGTACCGGCAAGTAAAAAAAGAACATTCTCAGTCCTCAAGGTGTTGGTGGTGCTATAAATTATTAGTCAGATTTGTAATGCGCATAGCTGCCCTAGCGACGGGGCGTCCCAGCGCAACCACAGAGTCCAAGACAAGGACTAAAAGAAGGACAGGTTACACAGGGAAAAGCCAGGTCTTTATGGCTTTCCGGAATACAAGATGGTTTTGGATGACTCTGATGGACACAGGGAGTCAATTCAAAAGTTGCTGGCCAAACTACGAAAGGAGCGGCCATCCGCTCAGCTCTCGAAACTTCGTGGGATACAGATCAGCCCTGAATTGGCAGATCTCAAAGAACGCCGCAGCACGTCGAACTCTAACAGACCAGCCAGCCACAAGGGTGCCTTAAGCGTCAGGATCCTATGCGCCATATAAAGCGACTTGAATTGGATGCACTTCTCGACAGGTAACTAATGGAGTTTGCGAAGCACATGAGAAACTGCGAAAAATATCGGGGAGAGCAACCAAAATGCAGGCAGCTGCATTCTGTATTCTCTGTAGACGCTTAACAATGGCCTTGTTTGCACCCAGATAGAGGCAGTTGCCATAATCCAGTCTGGATAGAATTGAAGCCTGGATTATAGTTTGGCGTACTTTTGGAGGGAAGAACCCCAACAGTTGCTTTAGGTCTCGCAGAAGCCCAAAACATGCCCCAGCCACTACCTTTGATTGGGCGTCAAACGACAGGCCACTGTCGAACCACACGCCTACGTTTTTCACATTCTCCTAAGGGAGATTTAAGGAGATTTAGGGATTTAGGAAGTTTAAGGCGAACCGTCCAATATTGCTCGATCCACAGCCCCTGATCCTTCCCGAACAGTAGGATCTCTGACATACTGGCGTTCAGCTGCAAGCAATTTAACGCCATCCAGTCCACGATTGCTGAGAGATCCTCTTTAAACTTGACCAGTTTGGTGCACCTATTTTTGGAGAAAGCGATCACCAGCTCGGTGTCGTCAGCATACGACACCAGTGACAAGCCCCTTCCCTTCGCTGGCATGGCTAAAGGCCGGACATAGATGTTGAACAATAAGGGTCTAAACACTGAGCCCTGCGGCACCCCCTGGTGGAAAGCAAACTCCTGAGAGCGGAAAGGAGGCACTTTGTAAGCTCTCCAATGTACAAATCTCGTGTATTTTGTTTTGACCTGCCTTGACCTTATATTACTTCTATGAATCTGTAAAGCGCTCTGATACCCTCACGGGTCAAGTTCGCGCTCTATAAAACCTTAAAATAAAATAAATTAAATTAAAACTGAAATGACCTTCCCCCCAAAATTGACCGGAGCCAATTCAGAGCCGAGTCCGGGATGCCCATTTCCTGAAGGCGTCTTAGAAGAATCGCATGGGAGACAGTATCAAAAGCGGCACTTAGGTCCAGAAGGACCAGGGCCACTGAGTCACCGTCATCCAGATTCACCCGGATGGCCTCCGTAACTACCAACAGGGCAGACTCAGTGATGTGGCGGGCTCGGAAACCATGCTGAGATGGATCAAGGATGGCATTCTGCTCAATAAACTTAGAGAGAATGGAATTCTCGTGCGGTTCAGCTAGCTTCGCCAGGAAGGGCAGTTGGGAAATAGGGCAATAATTGCCTGGCTCCATTAGGTCCAAGGAGGGTTTTTTGAGCAACGGGATGACCTTGGCATGTTTCCACGCCCTCGGTACGTAGGCTGATGCCACTGAAAGATTGACAAGGTTGATGTTCAACGGGGAAAGGCAAGTGTGAAACTGATGGAAATCAGCAGGTGTCAGAGGGTCGGCCGGCGAACCCGATTTGATCTTCAAGCAGAGGGCCTCGAACTCCATCTGTGATAACAGAGGAAAGGATAACAAGGTATTTTCCACGCTGGAACACGTAGCCCCCAAAGCCGCTGCCTCAGGGGACGAGGTCAAAGTAAGTAGTCCAAGATAAATCTGTTCAACTTTATTCAAGAAATACCGAGCCAACTCATTACACTGCTGATTAGAGGAGATTGAGGAGGTCCCCGTGGTACCTCCGCTCTTCATACCCTTCAGCACGGAGAAGATCGTCTTGGCGGGATTGGTACTAGCCAGGTTTTTTTCAGCCACATACTCCGCACGAGCTCGACGAATGAGCTGATGGTACTGTTTAATGGCTGCTCATTATTCACTCTTTTTCGATTTCGGTCCCGGGCTGCCATTTTTGTTGTGGTGTTTACTTGTGGCCCCTGTCTCCTCCCCGCTCCCGCCTCCCAGCTGACCCTCCCACGCTCCACCCCCTCCACTCTCCATTTTAAACAGATGAACCAACGTGCAACGTCCACGCGCAGCGGTCGCGCCGAAGGTGCGCCAAAGGTAAACCCGTCTACGCCCGTCCGCGCCTGGACCGCGCCCAGAGCCAGTCGCCCTGGTCCCTTCAATACCCACTCCTCCCGCATCACATACGATGCCACTACCCTCTCATCACTCAATCCTGGCCGTCTTCCAAACTGCTACCAAGCCGCCCCAGGACACACCCATGGACCCTTCACCTGCCACTCCTGCAAATTCGACTGCATCAAGACCCATACTAAATACACAAACCCCAAACAGAACTCCGCCACGAACCACCTGCAGTGCATCCTGCTCAACACCCGCTCGGTCTACAGTCACGCCATTGAACTGTGGAACTTACTCGACACTACATCGCCGGACGTCGCCTTCCTCACAGAAACCTGGATGAACGCCTCTTCAGCGCCCGACATCGCAACAGCTATCCCCGACGGCTACAAGATTATCCGTAAGGACCGCACCAACCAAACTGGAGGAGGCATCGCCATCATCCATAGGAACACCATCCGCATCACGACCTGCTCCGACGACATCCTCGCTGCCGCCGAACACCTTCATTTCCAGATCCACACCGACCCCAAGACCACACTCAGAGGCACCCTCATCTACAGACCACCAGGACCCCGCACACAATTCTGCGAAGACATCACTGACTTCATCAGCCCACACGCCCTTCCCTCCGAAAACTACATTCTACTGGGAGACCTCAACTTCCACCTGGCTGGAAAAAACGGACAGCAAAACTACCAACCTTCTAGACAACCTCGCCAATATCGGACTCAAACAACTTGTTGACATCCCTGCCCATTGTGCCGGACACACGCTCGACCCAATCTTCACCTCCAGCAAGTACATCTCCTTCACCCACACCACAGCTCTACAATGGACAGACCACAGCTGGGTTCACTTCAACTACAAAAAAAACACAACCCACAACCACCCACAACCAATTTCCCGTAGAAAATGGAACAAAATAACCACGGACCAGCTCATCACATCGCTTCACCAAAATCCTCCCGCAAATTCATCGGACCCAAACCTCGCAGCCACCAACCTCACACAATGGATCACCCACAGCGCCGACGAACTAGCACCCTTGAAAAAACACCAAACCAATCAAGGAAGCAAGAAAGCCCCCTGGTTCAACGATGAACTTAAGCATTCCAAAAAGTCCTGCCACACACTCGAGAAAACTTGGAGAAAACACCCAACGACTGTAAACCTAACAACCTTTAAGAACGCCCCCCGCAAACACCACCAACTTATCCGATCCACCAAAAAAGCAGCTTTCAAGGACTGACTTGACAACAACGCCCATAACAGCAAGGAATTATTCAACAACGTCAAAGAATTCACCAACCCCACCGCCGGCACCAACGACATCATTCCCTCCCAAGACCTCTGCGACTCCCTAGCCTCATTCTTTCACAACAAAATCGCAGACATTTATAACAGCTTCGAGAAAATAAAACCCGGAGATCAGTCCACACCACTCACACCGGAACTTAAACCCCCCTTCAACAACCTTTGCGCCTGGAACCAAGTGACCACTGAAGACACCATCCGACTGATGAACTCCATCCATTCTGGATCACAAACCGACCCATGTCCCCACCACATTTTCAACAAAGCCGACTCCATTATCGCACCCCATCTCCGAGATGTCATCAACTGCTCCCTCAACTCCGCTACCTTCCCGGAAAGCTGGAAACATGCCAAACTCAGCGCCCTCCTGAAGAAACCCACAGCAGACCCTACCGATCTTAAGAACTACCGCCCCATCTCGCTCCTCCCATTCCCCGCCAAAGTCATAGAGAAAGCCGTCAACAATCAACTCGCCGCCTTCCTAGAATCCAACAAATCCCTCGACCCTTCACAATCCGGGTTCAGTGCCAAACACAGCACCGAGACCGCACTCATCGCAGCAACAGACGACATTCGAACCCTACTGGACAAGGGAGAAACTACTGCCCTCATCCTACTTGACCTCTCCGCAGCCTTCAACACAGTCTGTCACAGCACCCTTATACAACGTCTCAGCAACATCGGAATACAAGGTAAAGCACTGGACTGGATCATCTCGTTTCTTGCCGGAAGAACCCAAAGAGTCCGCCTACCCCCCTTCAGATCAGAGGCCACTGAAGTCATCTGCGGCGTACCACAAGGCTCTTCACTCAGTACCACCCTCTTTAACGTATACATGAGTCCCCTCGCTTCCATCGCACCCCAACACAACCTCAACATCATCTCCTACGCTGACGACACTCAGTTGATCCTCTCCCTCACCAAAGACCCAAACACCGCCAAAACCAACCTTCACGAAGGAATGAAAGAAGTAGCCGAGTGGATGAAGAACAGCCGCCTAAAATTGAACTCGGACAAAACTGAAGTCCTCATCTTAGGATCTTCCCCATCCGCTTGGGATGACTCATGGGGGCCGCCGGCCCTAGGAAACGCACCCACACCAACGGACCACTCTCGTAACCTGGGCTTCATCCTGGATTCCTCCCTCTCGATGACCAGACAAGTCAACGCCGTCTCATCATCATGCTTCAACATCCTACGTATGCTCAAAAAAATCTTCAGTTGGATCCCCACCGAAACAAGAAAGACGGTCACCCATGCACTAGTCAAAAGTCGGCTGGACTACGGTAACACCCTGTACGCCGGAAACACTGACAAACTACAGAAAAACTCCAACGCATCCAAAACACCTCAACCAGACTCATACTAGACGTCCCCCACCAAGATCACATCTCTGGCCACCTGAAAGACCTCAACACGCGCCTGTCCTTTTACACCCCCACTCGGCAACTGCGATCGTCCAATCAAGCCCTCACCGCAATTCCACGCATCCATAGATCTACCATGGGGGGAAGATCCTTCTCCTACTTAGCGGCCAAGACCTGGAATTCCTTCCCTTCCTACCTCCGCCTTACCCAGAACCACCTCTCCTTCAGAAAACAACTAAAAACATGGATATTCGATAAGTAAATACCCCCCTCCCCCAAGCACCTTGAGACCCTCTGGGTGAGTAGTGCGCTATACAAATACAGAACTTGAACTTGAACTTGAACTCTTTGCTACCCCATCATATGAACGTCTCCAAGCATGATAAATGATGTATTCTGTGACTAGTAAGCAAGCTCTGAAAAAGTCAAGTAACCTGGCGACATCCAGCTACAGGGAGGGGTGGGGTGTATCTGTCCTGACAGTGTTGGAATGCAGTTGAAATCTTTGCCCCAAATAGCAGGAGCATGCAGATAACTAAGGAGGGCAGGGATGTGGCAATCCTAAAATAAAGAGCACCCAGCTTTCGGGACAAATATATCAAATTGTGTGAGGGTTATGCCACCTAATCACCATCCACAACTACGTAACAGCACTCTGAATCAGCCTGTGTGTGTCTGCCACGAATGGGACCCAGGGTGCTAACCACACCATCACCCATCTCGCATATACTGACATAATGGTCTCACAGACCTGTACCCTCCAACGTGCCCTTAATTTGCACAACTCCACTGCTATTGTGCGTCTCCTGCAGAAATGCCACATGAGCATTGTGCTACTTCAGATAGGAGTTGATGCAATGTCTTCTAATAGGAGTGGCCATGCCCCTCACATTCCAAGGCACAAGGTTATTTTGCAGTGTATGTGTATGTGAGGGCACAGCCATGGAACATGTCTGTAGCCAACGTGTCCAGTTTTTCCTTCGACCAGGGCATCTTCTACCTCTAGATTTGAATGCATGTGCTGTTTGAGTGACTAAAGTAGACGTTTAGCTCCAGCAACAAATAAACAGTTGAAACCCCTGTCCCCATCCCACGTTTCCAGTCCAGGCACCAATCGGTGCTTGGACAACAAAAAAACAATAACTGTATTAGAAGCATCCTTGAGAAAACTAAACTGCAAGGTCAAAACTGATACGTTGGGTTGCATGATAAGCAAGGCTCCCCGGCACCCGTCTCCTTAGTCCATCGTAGTGTACTGGGCACCCACCCTCAAACCACCCACCACCCTTATCCAGCCTCCAGATGCAGGCACCTGGCAAAGCAATCTAGGTCTAGATGTAGGTAGGCCAATACCGGTCGGTAAAGGCCGATTTTACTGAATTTTGGCCGTTACCGACCGGTATAGGCCATTTGGGATGTAGGAGACAGAAAATCATCCGAATCGGAAATATTACCGTTTCGGTAAAGTTACCGAATCGGTAAAGTCACCGAATCGGTAAATATACCGAATCAGAAAATATACCGATTCGGAACATTTACTGATTCGTTAAAGTTACCGATTCGGTATATTTACCGAATCAGTATATTTACGATTCGGTAAAGATACCGAATCGGTAAAACTACCAAATCGGTAAATAAGAAATGGTAAAAATGAGTATTTGAGATGTAGGGAAGCCCAGAAATACCGATTTTGACAGAAAATCGGTATTTAAGAGTCTGTAATTACCATGGAGTCAAATCAGGTGGTAAACAGGTGCAAGGTATAAAAAAGGCCCAAAATGCAACACATTCTCAACTATGGCGGCATTCTATGTCATTGCGAGGCGGCTACGCCTACAGGCAGAAGGTGAGAGGGTCTAGAGGAGAGAGGAGCAGGTGTACAGACAGAGGATAACTCTATTCCAGCTAACTGACCCAGAGATCCTGCAGAGGTACAGGTTGGATCCACAAACCATCCTGGACCTAATCAGGGACCTCCACCCACTATTGGAACATCCAAGCACAAGGGCCCACGCCATCCCCCCCCATGTCCAGGTGCTGTGCAGCCTTCACCTGCTCGCATCTGGAAGTTACCAGACTGTTGCTGCTGCGGTAGTTGGGGTGTCCCAGAGCAGTCTGTCGCGTTTTTTTCAAAAATTTCTTGATGCAATGATGCAGATAATGCATTTATACATCCGCTTCCCAGCAACGCATGCAGAACTGCTAAGGACAAAGACAGACTTCTACCAGGTGGCGCATTTCCCACACATCATAGGCTGTATTGATGGTACACACGTACCAATATGCCCACCAGCTGCCACAGAGTACATCTATCGGAACTGCAAGTCCACCCACACCATCAACGTTCAGGTGATCTGTGATGCCAAATACGTCATCACTGACATAGTAGCCAAATTTCCAGGGAGTACCCACGACTCCTACATATTCCAAAACAGTGGGATCTATGCACGCCTGACTGCGGGGGAGTTTGGCAAAGGATACTTGCTAGGTGAGACACTGTGTGGTAATCACTAGAAGCATATTACAGATGGATGTGTTTGAGCATGTGAATAATGACCTTTTCTCATTAATAATAGGGGACAGTGCATATGCTCTCCGGTCCTTCATCCTCACACCCTACCTCAACCCAACAACACCAAGTCAGAGGCGATACAACCGGGCACACAAAACAACAAGAAACATCGTGGATGCACCTTTGGCATGTGGAAAAGCCGGTTTCGCTGCCTCCATAAAAGCGGAGGGGCCTGCCAGTACACACCAATCACCTGCTGCAAAATGATTGCAGCCTGTGCAATGCTGCACAACCTGGCGGTCAAGAAGGGGACAGAAGTGGAACTCTCAGATTTTGAGGACCATGACGACGAGTATGCCGTCCCTGAACCACACACATCTGGTGGAGCAACAGCAACTGATGGCAGACACAGACGGGAAGAGGTTGCACGCAACTATTTTTAAGTAAGTAAGCCAAAACACAGGCATGGGATGCTAGAACACAGGTTTAATTCACAAATCACTTTTGTTATCACATCACAAAAGTTTAAAATAAACACTTTTCATGCCAATGCTCTGCATGATGTAGAAGTACACCTTCAACTGTGTAAGTCATTTCCTAGATCGCTTCCCTGTAACAGGTAAGTAAGAAAAGAAAACAGTGACAATTATCTGTCTACATATTTGGCCCATATGTAGACAGATAATTGTCACTGTCTTCTTTTGCACTGTTCTATTTTTTAATTAGGAGGCGTGTCCAGTCCGCAGAATAAAGTATTTAGTAGGAGGACATTCCATCCTATTTTAAATCACTTTCTTGTTTGTTGCACTATTTCTTCTTACTTTACCATCAAAAGATCAGTCATCATGGACGGTTTGTGTATTTGGTGGACCAAATCCTGATACAACAATAAGGTGCGGAGCTGAGTGTCCCACTGATCAGGGGACCAGCCTCATTTGCACATGGGTTTGGCCAAATGATAGGACTGATCATTGAGTCTAATTTGATGGAAACCCTTTACAATCTGTTGTGGATTAATCAGCCATTTTACGAATAATCGATGATGTACCGGTCTCCTCTATGCGTGTAGTGTTAGCCTTTTTCCTCTTTTTTCCTTGTTAATACGTTATGTGTGTGCGCTAAAGATATTTTGAGATCTTGTTGACTCAGTATCGACAGTGTAGCCTCTCAATTTGGCTGTTAGACCCCCTGTGTTTCGTATGTTATACATTCAGTTGTTGCTGGGGATAAAATCAGGTGTGGGTCTTTAAAATACATATCCCTTGGACCCTATTTTAAATGGTTTTGTTTAATCATCCGCTAGGGGTTGCCAGCAAATCTTGGGCCATTTCTGTTTCCTGGCCAGTTGGATGGCTACTTGATGCAGCTTTCTCAGGTGGTACGTTGGGTGTACTAACTCCTGCATCCTGACTCTCCTCCCCCTCAGGTGGTGTCCCTTCAGCCTCCTGCGATCGCCTACGTGATGTTTCACCTGTGGACATATATGAGCGTACATTAGATAGGCGCTACTGTCTCACAGTCACTACAATAAAATATTTACACTTTGGCCATGTTCTGTATGCAGTCATTACTTCTACTAGTTGTTTGGTGTGCTGTATGACATGGCCTAACATTTCCTGTCTACATCTTGCATCATGCATTGGCCCAGTGTATTGCTAGCAGTACTGTAATGGGGTTTACTTGCCCACTAAGGGTACAGGTAAGGGGGATGGTATGGGGGGAATACAGTGCATGTCTCTTACCTTTTTTGCTTGCTGCTCTGGCCGAGCTGTCTACGTCTCCCAGTCCGCAGACGCTCTCCGTTTCAAGGGTTGAGGCCACCATCTCCTCAAGGTCAGTCAGGGGGGGTGCTGGGTTCTTGCTTCCGCCAGTTTTCCCAGCCTGCCTGTGTATTTCTGCCATTTTTCTTTTAGTTAGGCTCCTCAGGTCATAAAATCGTTTTTTTAGGTCCTCAGTATCCCTGGTGGTGACCCCCACAGCATTCACCTTCTCCATGATCTCCAGCCAGATTTTTCGTTTGGCTGATTCTGCCACAGTCAGGGACTGCCTTCCAAACAATTTCTGGTGCACCCTGACCACCTCCTCCACTAGGACCTGCAGCTCCATGCTGCTGAATTTTAATTTCCTCCTCCTCTCAGGCTGCTCTTTCTCTTGGCTGCTTGACATTTTTCACTTTTAAAAGTGTTCCTAACCCTTTCCGCTGCTTGTGCACTCTGCTCTGCTCCAACTGCCTTTCTAGGAGGTTCTGATTAGTTGCAGCTGCCTGTGTGGCCACTTCCTGCTAGGGAGGGGGAGGGTGGTGGCACATGATTGGCTGCCTACCTGAGTTTCACTTTTTTTAGATTACCGAATCGGAAAATACCGAATCGGTATTTACCGATTCTGTAAATACCGATTCGGTATCCCCCATTCATTCCTATGGGCCAAAAGGCCCATAGGAATGAATGGGGGATACCGAATCGGTATTTACAGAATCGGTAAATACCGATTCAGTATTTTCCGATTGTCTGATACCGAACTTTACTGAATCGGTATATTTTACCGATTTTTTTGCTACATCTCATTTTCCGATCTGAAAATACCAATTCTGTAAAATTCGGTATTTTCAGATCGGTAAAATCGCTTTACCTACATCTAGGCCCTAGTCACTTGTCTTACCACCCTTGCAGGCGAAACAGCCTTAATTATGAATCTTTAACAACAACGGTACTAAACAACGAATTTTAACAATGACCTTACCTGAACCACGACTCGATTAAACTATGGCTTACATGAACAACGACTACATGAACAACTAAATAAACTTACCAAGTACGATCTCTGTAGTGGTTAATGGAGTCTTCTTTCCCACCCCTATTCCCTGGTTTGGAGCGAGGCAGAAGTGGTTCGCAGCATGGGCGAACAGCTTCAAAAAAGTTCCGGTGTCTTGTATCAGTTGCTTGAATGGAACGTGCACCAGGATTCCAGCTCAGATTTGTTTGCCGTGGATTCTTTTATTTCGCTACTTTTCTGATGGATTGCAGGCGCGTTTAGTTCGGGAAACTTGTGGCTGCTTTTTTAATTTTTTTATTTTGCTTGTTCGCTGGGGTGAGAAAAGAAGATCAGTCTGCAATATTGAAGCTTCCTGTCCAGGACATGTGCGGTGCAGGCCTGGCAGTCAAGCTGTTCTAGTGGGACCCGGAAAAAGGCCAATCTCCCCATGGCGCGTGCATATAAAGTGACAGCTTTTGTTTCTTTTACGAATCGTGCACATAGGCAAACCATTTTCCATACTAGGGATTGGCCTTTTCACTCGTGAGTTTTTAACGAGAGAGTACAATTTAAAAAATAAAAAGCAACTTGTGCACAGAACATGCATTTGCAAAACTACCAAAAGAGTGTTTTCATAATGTTGATAGGAGGCCTACTGCAAATTTTTTGTCTTAGATTCCACCACCATAGTGCTGTGATTCCTCTCCCGAGTGACCCGTAGTTGGGTCACCAGTGCCCTCTTAGCCAGGTCCTACAGGTTTGCTGCGGGCCTGCGATAGTCTTCATGCTCAATGTCTCTAACAGGGCTTAACAATTCTGCATTATTTTATCCCCAGTTTACAGTTATTGTATTGTTTCTAACTGTTTATTACTGTTGTTTTGTAGTTCGACCGGAATTGAGAAAAAGAAAAACTAATGAATTCTTCGATTTTCTTGATATTTCAAAAACGTTTTTTTTAAAGCAGTGAGTGATATCGGAAAATTAGCTAATTGTAAATGTATATGGGTTCAGGAAGGCTTTGTTCAGGAAGGTAGTGGTTTAGCATTGTTTGTGGTTCAGAATTGGTGGTTTAGGAATTAGTTGTTAAGGAAGTAGTGGTTTAATCATATATTCGCCTTGCATACATGGGTCCCTCAGATCAAGTCATCTGCCAAACATGGTGTCAGCTCGGGACTGATGGTTCCCCCATGAGAATCCAAGGAGTTGTTAGTGTATGTGAGGGGCAAGTGGTCCAGCTCTAGGACATCAAAGGGGTTACAGCTCTGCTGCAACACATCCACCACCACTTGTGCCCATTCCTTGGCTGCCTTGTCAATGAAAGGACAAAGTCTTGGCCTCTTGGTGGTGTGATTTTGGGACCAGCCATTCCTTAGAACACTGGTATGCCATAGTTGGTGACATACCCTTGATGTGCAGTCATGTCTACACATCCTCCAGAGACGAGAAGTCTCCTCCCCATCGATGACCCAGTGTTTTGCGGGAAAGAGGAGGGTGTATTTCAACCCCAGGCTTCACAGCTGCTCTTTTACTGTGATATAAGAGCCATGGCATCTCTGCACCTATGCTGTGAAGTATGGAAAAGCAGTGATGGGAGTCCCCTCAAACATATGCACACAAATTAAGTTACCCGAGAATTGTATTCAATTACGTTACTGTGTCCCTCTCAGCACTACATAATGGGAGTGTTGGACATGCACAAAATTGTAACAGGTTGTCCTCACACCCCATCAGGTGTCATGCTTCATCATACCAGGTTTGATGGAGAGCTGGCCAACACGTGAAGTTAGGAAGACACGTATAAATTAGATTTGGCCCGTATCAACAGTGAATTAAAAAACAATGTGGCATCATAAATCATGTTTATTTATTGGACAAACCACTTGGTATTAGAAGATGAAACTGTGGGGATAATGGGAACTATTACCCCATCACCACTATTACCGTCATCAGCATGTTTCTGCCTTGTGGCTCTACTGAGTCAGTGGCATTCTTCAGGGCGAACAAACGGGCTCCGGATGAGGCAATGTCGTAATAAGAAGGACCTCATTGGTAATGTGACCCATGTCTACCTCTAATCTAAAACAGTGCATAGATACCTCAGTGTAGGGTCTTCAATGCCCCATGGAAGAAGGGCTCAGGGACCCCTGTAGTCACACTTGTCTCAAGGTGTGTCCCTCGCCATACATGTACATGTGTCTGCTCCTTCCTCCCCTCAACAACCAGGGTCTCTTTGTTCTAAAAACTGGAGCTTCATATCGCTCTCTCTAAAGTTCAGAAACGTAACAATTAGGCGCACAAATGCACAATGGGGTCCCCTGGCAGGGTGGGGGGGGGGGAGACAAAAGACGTTAATACTTTGTTGAACAGTAGCTTTGCCTCCAGCCAGTTTGTAAGGAATAATTCATGCTCATGCCCGCTGAGTGCTCCAGAAAGGCCTGAAAGTGAATGTTATTCCAGGGTGAGAGCCCCACTGCCTCCTCTGTCTTTTGTTGTAGGGTGGTAGTATCAGATTGAATCTTTTACATCTGCAATTGTAGTTCCTGTCCTGTGGGGCACAGCAAGATTAAGGTTAATCAAGTGAAAAAATGGACACTAGTTACAATTCTAGACCATTGGTTAGAAAAACTATGGTATCCTCAAAAGACCCAATGTGAACAGGTATTGCGGTATATTTCGATTCATCCGCCCCTACATTGTGGTTAGTTGGCAGTTATCATTGGATACCATAGAGAGTGTGGGTGCCTGCCTCATCCAGAGGCTCCTCTGGTCTAGGTTGCAGTGTCCAGAGATGAAAAAATTAGTGCAAAGATAAGGTCCAAAAAAGCTGTTAAAAATAAGGTCTACACCAATAATAATTTTAATGGAATGGTGGGGAACTTATAGTAAAAACAAGTGGGTACTTGTCCTAGATCAAGTTATGAGATCTAGAAGTACAAATTTGCAAGAGTGTCGACATGTTTCAGCCCCCTTTGGCTCAACGGAGTCTATGGGGCTTTCGTCAGGACATAAAGACAGACAAACATAGAATTTACTCACACTCTTTTTGTGGAGTTCATTAGAAGTAGTGAGGGTCAACTTTAAGCCTCTCAAATCTTAATAACCTGAAAAAGACAATACACACAAGCGCATTGTGCAGGGTGGTATACATTCTCACAGTATTGCTGGAATGAAGGTAGGCACATATAGTAAGCATTAGTCTCAACTATCACATAGATGTAAATTTTACACGTATAGTAAGCATTAGTCTCAACTATCACATAGATGCAAATTTTACACATGAATTCTAAACAGTGGAGCCTCCCCTTGTAGAGTAGAGGAGAGAGGGAAAGGGTAAGAGCGAGTAAGAAGGCTGCATTGTTGTGTATACTGCCAATTTAAAGTAATTCATGCAAAAAAAGGGGGGGGGGCGGAGGAAAAGCCCCTAGGGTACCGGTCATTCGACAGGGTTGTGAACTCTATGATAACTTAAGAGTGCTCCCTAAGTATGGTCAGGATGGGCTGATAAGTCCAGATAAATTAGGATACATGCAAAACATTGTAGCGCTCCAAAGGGAACAAGCGGAGTCATTGACTTCAACGCGGTAAATAGCGCGAGCTATGACAGTCAGGAGTCGGACTTACCCCTATTGCGGAGTCTCCAGGAGTCATCGGGTAGGCCCCAGAGCTGAGGGGAAGAGGTAAAAAAGGTCAGAGACACCTTACCTTGCGGCAAGTGAAAGATTCCCAAAGGACTCGTCCCGCCATTACCCGCGTATGCGTGATCCTGCACCGCTTGTGCTGACTCTGCCCCCGGATGTCGAGCGGACGTCCGGGGGAGTGTTTTTAGAAGGAGAGTTTTGAACAGCCCATCTTTATTTAGATGTGCCACGGAGCCAAGAACAAACTAAAAAGTATAGACATACGTTATGCTTGTTACACAGCGTTCATAATTAAAATTAAAATTAAAACAGAGTGGTAAAGGTATTATGTTACTTGAAGGTTATAGTTCGTTTGGCTATAGTACGTGGGCTACCAGACAAAAATAGGAACAAAATTCTCAATGTCCAAAGTACACATACTGACTAGTGAAGTCATGTATGTAAGGTGTGAATTGGGCAATATGTGTCAAACTCTGTTGAAAAATACAGTGGCCTCATTCTATCGAAACAGGGGTGAACAGAGTGCCAAAATGATGGTAAAAAGTGTGTATTCAGTGCACCGCAATTGGTGCCAGGGGACATTATCATTCATGCCTGTGATATTAGTTTTCAGACGGTCCACCCACCTTTGTTCTTTTTCATGCAGAATCCTTTCTGCGTTAGGTGTTTTCTCCGTCAGCATTTCGATGACAGTCCATCTAATGTCATCACAAGAGTGTCCCTTTTCTAAAAAATGGGCACATAGTTTGGTCGTGGTTTTCTTCAGACGAATATTGCTACGATGTTCCCCTATTCTGATCTTAACTTTGCGACATGTCATCCCTATGTAAAGTTTTAGGCATGGGCAGTTGACCATGTAGATAACACAGGAAGAATTACAGTTCGTGTGTTGCTTTTGAGTCCAATTGATAGTCTCTGATAGTTGTAATTGTTTGGAATGGGTGGTAAATTGGCAGGCACAGCAAGATTAGCCTTGATTCCATGTCCTCCACCCTTTCCACCAGTTTTTAGTGGTCCATGCGTAGCAGGCCAACATCCATGGATACTGCGTCTATCTTGGACTCCAGAGTATTCTTAGTGTCCAGAATGGCCAGTAGGATCTTCTTGAATTGATTTGAATGTTTGTCCAGAGAGGCCTCCAGGTGCCGTAAAGTGCTGTCTTCTCTCAACATCCCCCCATCATGGACCAGGCAGGGATGGAGCCTTGGGGTGTTTAGGGTTCACCATTTTTATGGGTAGGGGTACAAAGTGCACTCACACTGCTTTAATTAGTGACCAGGGGGAACTCTCGGATGCTTGCCGCTACCAAGATTGGGGGTCCTCACTAAGTGTGGGTGAAATGCGCAAATTCGCGATCCTCAAAATTCAAACCTTCGTGCGAATTTGCGGATTTTTTTTGCGTGTTTGCGGGGGTTTTTTTTGTATTTGCGTGCCGCTTGCAGTGCACCGTCCGCAAAATTACCCATGCAGTCGTACATGGGTGCGGCCATCTTGTGCGGGTTGCGTATTTCCATTTCCAGACGCTATTTGCAAGCTCACGTTGTGTGCGGGGCACGATTATGTGTTCGCGTGCGTTTTTGCTTGGTCACGGAGAAAATATTGTGCGAACTTACCCACGCGGTCCTCAATGGGCACGGCCATATTGTTTTTCATTCATTGCTATGGCCCTGGGCATGCTTTTTGTATTCAGCTTGAATCTTTGGCATCCTTTCTTTATTAGAAGTTTTTTTAAATCTTTTTTACTCATTTTCTATCCCTCTCTTTTTCTACATCTATATTTTGTGTTTTTTTCTACTTTTGGTTACTTTAAAATTATTTTTTTTTACTCTTGTTTCTTTTCTTTACTTTTTCCCTATTCTTTCCCTTTTTTTATTTTACTTTACTGTCCAGGAACATGGCAAAGGGAGCCGGCAAAGATCTGAAGGGGAAGGGACCTGCACCCTGTAGCCGGCTCCCTTGCGGGCGCTTAAGAGGGGAGGATGATACGGCCAGGGAGATTTTCAGTCCGGTGGAGGTGGCTGCACTGATCTTTTATGTGCAGCACCACCTCCCCAAGACCGTGGCAGCAGGGGCAGGCTCGCGTCAGGGTATGGCCTCCGGGAGCGTCGCCAGCTGTGGGCTAAGGTGTGCCGGGCCATGTGGAGGGAGTCAAGGGTCCGGCTCACCGACCATCAAGCGACGCACCGGTGGTCGGACCTCCTTGACCGCGAGCAGGACTTGCTCCACCTGCTAGTTGTGGAGATCCCTGGCCTTGGTGAGTAATTATTTAATAACTACTTTGTTTTCTTCTGCTCTGTGTTATATTGATAAATGTATGTTTTTCCCGAAGATCAAGAATGCTGCCGATTTGCTTACATTGCAGGTAAAATTAACATTTAAATAGCTTCTGTGATTGCAGGTGCTTGCCTGCTCAGTTGCGTTGCTACTAAGCTTACTTGTTTGTAACTTTGTGCTTATTTGAGAGCAGAACTGTGTAATGCTAGAGAGACTAGAGACTCAAGTCTAGTCCTTCCTTTGTACTCCTGCTGCCAGTAAGAAGAGATAGTGGTGGATTGATAGGTGGAGTATATTATGACTTGTTATTTAGTTGTTGGACATTTTTTTAGTGGTCTGCAATCATGATGACGGACTGTGTCTGTCACGTCGCCTGCTGTTGATTGCTGGCAGTCGTAGTAGAACCTTTTTGTTGTTGGTTTGTTAGTCTGCGAACCCAGCAATACTGTACTATCTATCCTAGTTAACCAGATCAGATAGGTCAATCAATACATGTAGTGCAATTGTTGGTAAATTGTTTCCCCGAGATAATTTTAGATTGTGGTCAAAGAAATTAAATATTTAAAAAAAAACATTCATCCATGTTTGTGTTTATCTCATGATCATCAGCCCAAGGTGGGCAGAAACGGTCCTCTGCAGGCTCTTCTGCTGGCCCCAGTAAGTTCTTCTGTTGTTAATATTAATAATTATACTTCCCTAACTTTTACAGGTCCTATTCATTCAAAATTGTTTCCTAATTCTATTTTTTACAAAATAGTCTTTGATCTTCTTGTAGAATGTTTCTACATTCTTATCCTGCCTCTACCATCACTCTCTGTGCTACTACTATTATTTACTATTATTATGAGTCGGTCTGTGTAGGTAGCTAAGCTTGCCGAGTCGGCAAACGGTGTTAAACAAAACTCTGATCCAAGCACTGGGTTGCCCTTGCTGTCTATTCCAGTCTTCTTAATATAAGTGCTTTGACAATTTCCAACAACAAAATGTCAATGTGTCCAACAAGAATAAGCTAGTAGTTGGCTTTTTTGAATTGATAGGAGCACACACCATACCGCTAGTGTTTCAGGGACTATTCTGCACATACAGAAGTCTGGACAAGAGAAATAGGACATTGTTGATGATAGTGCAGTTCGACTTTCCACATACCTCAGTCCGAACAGAAGTTGAACCCTCAATCCCCTGAACGACTATCTAGTGTGTCTGACCAATGATTACGTTACGACCCAGAAGAACAGAAGAAGACTAGTGCTGAGTCCCGACCTATCAGAGTCACAGAAACATTCCTCCACAGTGCAGCAGTTCAAAGTTCAAACCCTTCCACTCACTCAGTCGTGAACAAAAACCACAAAGTGTTTGTTAGTTTTAAAGTTTTATTTTCAAATAAGAAATAAAAAACTACTTAATAGCGCAGTATTGCGAGCAAGCACTGGTGATGAGATAGATGACGTTAAAGTTTAAACAACATTCCCTTGAATCAAATTATTAGAATAACTGTGCGTGAGCCCCCACCTTCTTTAAAGTACTTAAAGTACTACTGGTGATGAGGAGTAGGTGGTGAATTGTCCTGTTGGCAGAAGGGCAACGGAATCTTCTGTCTGTAATCATAAAAATGGTGCACATTAAAAAGGAAGCATTCGACAGTTGTGCCAAAAAGTGTAGCATTTAATGGCAAACCATATAAAAGGTTATCACCCTCCCCAAAACCGTCACTTTTTTCCATTCCCAATAATTAAAAATTGGTTATGAATGAGATGACATAGGGGGTGGTGTATGGCATCTGAAAATATTACATGTTTTTTCTAGACGTCACAACATTGGATGCGGCGCCTAACACCAGTGCCGGGGCCAGCAGTGCGGAGGGGTCCACTCCAGGTGATGCGGTGGTGCCATGACAAGTCCCACCAGGAAGAGTTGGGGGGAAAGGCTCAACGGCGGCGGACGGTGGTAAGTTATTATACTCCCTACTTATTGACATTTTTGAGTAGGCTCGCAAAGGAGTGTATATGATGTACTGTACAGTAGACAGTACACTAGTACAAGTACACTGTACTGTTAAGAACAGTTACTAATTTATAAGTACATTTTTGCTAATCACGGAGAAGACAGTCAACCTTGACTTAGCCATAGCATTAGCGGCGGTAGTTCTCGGGTAAGCAATGGCCCCCTCTATGACTTCAACTCAGCTGGGAAACTTTTTTTGTGAAGCCAAGTCATGTCAGATGAACTTGAGGGATGTGAAGAACGAAAAGGGAAAGAAGGGCAAAAGGAAGGAGGAGCGAGTCGTAACATTTATGACTGTAAAGAACGATACGTGTTTTTGAATGCAGGCAGAAGTGGCTGATAGGACGGTATCACATGCATGGCTGCTTGAAGCAAGGATGGTTGGAGGAAAAAGAAAAGATGACTGCATGTGTAGGTGAATCAGAGAAAATGCATGTGTGGTGTGCATTGCAATATATCATTTGGTTCAAACTCAAATGCAAGTCAAGACGGTGGTTTACCAAATAAAATGAAAAGGTTGTTAGTTGGTTGTTGAGAAAAAGTAAACTTGGTACAGTTGAGACATTAAGAAGAATGATAGACGTTTACTTTGGGAGCCTGGATGGTATCTTCTTCTTCCTCATAGATAGCAGAGGTGTATGTAGTAGAGCAGACGCTCAGTGGATGAAGAGTGTTACTTTGAACAGCATGTCCATGCCAGAGTAGCAAAGCTGAGGATATCCAAATGCTAGAAGTTGTGATTGTTCAGAAATATTCCCTTGACTAACAGTACAGTAGTTTACTTTGCAAGCACAGCATATATTGTCAATGTATTGTATAGTTGACATTATATCAAGTAAAGTCCCTTTCTCCGGCACTTATGGGTACCACACTCACTCCCTATGTTAATAATTTTCTTTCAGCTGTGTCATGGGTGGACTATCTATCAAAACAAAGCACCTAAAGCCATCCATCATATAAGCAAAGATCATGTGATCGGCAGGATATAGCATCAGAAATGAATAATCTTCATTTTCCTTTTGTAGTAGTCAAGGCCCGGGGGGGCAGTGCGAAATATAAATTACATTGAGCAGTAGCCCTTGATGTAACCGAGTATGGCCAGTGCCACCCCTATAGAAAAGTAAGAGCTTCCCTATCACCACCTGCATGTAATGCTTTAAGTAATGCGAGTCTGCATCATCATGGATTGTGTCTGTTTTTCTTGGGTGCAAGCTGAGTGAGCTGGCATTATGCTGCCGGCTAGGCTACCACAAGTTCACGTACAAGTAATTTCTTTTGCAAAAAAGAGAAAAAAAGAAGACTGGTGTAGTCTCTGACTCTCTGACTATGTAGTAGTGAGTCCATAGTGCTGCTAGTAGAATTCCTGAAACTCCCACTAATGTCACAGGCCTACAAAGATGGCGGAAGATACATGCCAAAATGTTATACTGTGCTTGCAAGTTGCTAGTGTTACTGACTGTGAGACAACTTTCTGATGAATTATTTTGAGATAATGTTAAAGACTATTGGCTACAATATTTTTCTTTCTTTCTTCATATGGATGCTCCGCAACAAAAGCTCAACCGGAAGGAGATGGCTGTCCGGGCCAGGACCCGTAAGCTGGAGGCCATTTGCGCTGAATATCGGCGGCTGTGAGCTCAGGAGCAGGACAAGGAGACGGCAACTACTACATCCTCCTCCAGTGCCCCCGGGTCCACCAGCCAGCAGCCTCCAGCTAAACGGCGCCGTGGCCCGACAGCCTCCCGCCACCGCCGCACAGCAGCAAAAACAACTGCTGCCCCCCCAGAGCCTGGATGACACGTGTGCGCCGTCTCAGAAAAAGAGTGGACTTCCTGGAGCACTTGGCTGAGAAACAACAACGCCAGATGAGGAACCTCCGCAAAGAGCTTTGGGACCTCTGCAAAGAGCTGCGGGACCACCTATCTACAAGACACCGCTGGAGGAAGTGACTGTCCCTTGCCCCTTTTTTAAAGACTGTTGGGGGGTGGGAATCGGGAGTTGGGGATTTGGGACTTTTCAGAGGACTATTTGCTATTTGAAATGGACAATTGTTTGTGTTAGGGAGGGATGGAACTAGTTTATTTTTGTTAGGGTTAATACAATTATTTATTTTACAAACTTCAACATAGTGTACGCGTTGATGTTATTTTGTGGGGTGGTGGGCGGGTGTTAGGGCACGTTTGGTTTTATCAAATTTACCAGCATAAATTATCTAAAACGTCCAAAAATGTTCAAAAGTGCCACTAACAGAATTAGTGAATTCATTTGGCCTACTAGTACTTTACTAGTACTACTGTCAATCTCTCCTCCGAGTCCTAGCCCATTATTCTACCTCCCCAAAATGCTTATCTTACCTGTGATTCGTGTTTGAGAATAGAGCTAGGCACAGCGCTGGCTGCACGGCAAATGGCGATTACGCCACCCCGGACCTAAATTCTGTTGTTGTGGTGTTAGTAGGAGTGGTACCACACTAGCAGTAGGAGCATATGAAAAACAAAGACATTGAGTGGCCTGAGAGGAGTATTAGAAGGAACAGTAGCCTAAGCAATGCTTAAGATAAGTATGGGGAAAAAAGAATTGCATGGATGATTATGGCTACAACAAGAACAGTAAAATGATTACACTCCAGGTGCACAGCCTTATATTTTTAAACAAAAGTTGCGTTTGTTAGTTGAATTATAAATCCATGTATTGTTAGGTGCTCCTTCCTTAGGTGACGTCTTCCGACCTATGACATCTCTAATATTAACCACAAACGTGCTTCTAATGATCCTTTAGTTGCATCCCAAAAGGGCACACTATAATCTCCTCAGATTGTGAAAAGAGGATTCCACTCAATATTTGTTCCGTTATTCAATTTCTTTTATTCATTGTATTCATGAATTGGTATTAATCTTGTTTTTCTTGTTTCATCAGAAAGCTCACATTTATATTGACATTCATTTAGGCATCATTGCTACAGTCACTCCTATGCATTTCGGGCATTAGGAAGCCTTTCCTCAGGGTATAGCAATAAGAATTCAAAAAACATAGATTCAGATACAGTATAACATATATAGCATAATGCATAGATATTGTGCAGCAAACGAAATGTGAATAAGTGACAAAAAGAGTGAAATGTGCTTCAATGTGTTGTGTTAAAAATACCCAAAAGTAACCAATAAGAATTTAAATAAGCACTCACATGAATTCCCTGTTCGCTATAAGACATCAACCTGCAGAACCAAAAATTAACCAAAAGTTATAGCGCAAAAACTCAATCTAGTTGCTTCTTAAAAGCATAACGACCACTTCCAAACCGACATTGAGCTTATGAGTTATATTCAGCAAGTTCTCAACAATCTTGTCTTTCTCCGCGTTTGTCAGCTTCCAAAAGGGACGTTCTTTGCACTTCCGTGTGTGTACACCCAGTGTTTGCTATTGGTTATATTCACAATCATGTGATCAAAAAATTTAAACAACAGACTCGGGGCTCCGAAAAAAGACCCGCTATTGCCCATGAGAACGAACTAAATAGAATAATGAAAAAAGTTCTTCAAAGACCATCAAACGACATAGATAATTAATCCTCAAAAAAACTAAAATACCCTTCTAAAAAATACCAATCTTAAAAATACCAATCTTAAAAAAGAGAGATGTGATATCGAAAGAACCCTAAAGTGACAGTGTGTGGTTAAAAAATAAAATCACAAATGAAAATACATGTATTAATAATGTTACATTGTTCCTGAATCATCAGGATGGCAATTTTAAAGCACAGACATTGGTCACAAATCCATTAAGGAAAACGCAACTCTTGGGTCGCTAGTCACAAATAGCATGCAAATTCGATTCTGTCATTAAGCCCGTTGGGCTTGCTTGAACACAATCTTTGAATCCAAACATTCTCACGTTGAAGTAAATATTTATTGTTATCTCTCCTTTTCTGTTTTTCAACACATTACAATATTAAGAATTTTAATTGTGAGATGTTATGGTGTGCTTCCCAGAAGTGTGTTGCAACTGAAGATTTGACATTGTGTGTACGAATGTTGGATTTATGTTCTGTTATTCTGGTTTTTATTTTCCTTTCCGTTTTCCCAACATACGTTTTACCACAAGGGCATTTGAGTAAGTAAATCACGTTTGGTGTGTCACATGTTACAGTAACTTTGAGTTTGATCTCATGTCCTTTCATGGGATGGTTGATGGTATTACCTTTTATGATATTATTACAATTCCCACAGTTCAAGCAAGGTTTGGTGCCTTTATGTGACTTTATGCTCCTGGATTTCTGTTGTAAGATTTCTCCCAGGTTTTTTTCTCTAGTATAAGCAAACAGTGGAGGTTTTTCAAAAATGAAATTGAAATCTGGCTCCAGATTTAAAATTGACCAATGTTGAATTATGATTTTTTTTAAATCCTTGCTGAGTGTTAAATATTTGGACACTGCCACTATTCTGTTCTCATTCATTTTTGTGTGTGCCTTAAGTAAATCCGTTCGCCTGATATTATGCACTTTTCTCTTTGCTTCATCAATAATTTCTTGCGGGTATCCTCTATTCAGAAATCTTGAGCCCATCTCATTAATTCGTTGTAGTGCTTTCGTGTCGTCAGATGTTATACGTTTGACCCTTGTCATTTGTGAAAATGGGAGATGTTGTTTTAAAGTCATTTGATGAAAACTTGAGAAATGTAATGTGTTGTTTTTGTCAGTAGGTTTACGGTAAATGTCAGTTTCTTACCCCTTCTCAGTGATGGTAACTTCCACATCCAGAAACGTGCTTTATGCTCAGAAATCTCCCATGTTAGTTGTATTCTGTCGTCAATGGCATTCAATTCCATTAGTGCTGACTGCAACCTTTCTCTCAAATTTTCCAAATTATAAATATATCATCAATATATCTAATAATAAGTTTGGAATTGTTGCCCCATTCATCTTTTGAAAAAATGTTGGTATCTTCATACTCCTTCACGAAAATATCAGCATAAGCCGGTGCAGCTGAATTACCCATGGATGTGCCTACGAGTTGTTTATACCATTCATTATTATATTTAAAATAACTATGGCAAAGCGTAAACAGCATCAGTTCCATCAGAAAAGTTTTCATTGGTTGTTCCACATCAGTGATCACAATGGCTTTTTCCACAGCTTTTACAACTGAGGAGTGAGGAATTGAGGTATATAGTGAGTGATCTGACATCTGCTGTACATAAGATCAATGTTTCATCTTGTCTGATTTCCACTGTCTGTAATTTAAGCAAAAAATCAGTTGTGTCATTGACATACATTGTCATGTTCTTGACTGTAGGCTGTAAGTATTTATCCAACAGTTGTCCTAATGGTTCATGTAGACTGCCACATGTGGAAACTATGGGTCGTAGAGGTGGATCTTTGAGATTCTTGTGTATCTTGGGAATCATATAAAACATTGGACTTCTTGGATGTTCCTTTGTTAAGAATTTTCTTGTCTCTTCATTTATTGTTCCCATTTTGTGCGCTTTGTCTATGATTGTTTTCAAAACTTTCATATATTTTGCTGTGGGGTTTTCCTCCAATTTCATATAGGTGTTAGGATCTGATATGTAATCCAAGACTTTATTTTCATACATGTTCATGTTCATGATAACCAGAGCTCCACCCTTGTCTGCCTTGGTACATATGATTCTGTCATTGTTAGCCAGTTTCTTAAGAGTATCCAAATCTTTTTGTGTGATGTTTTTCCTTGTGTGGCGTCTCAAATTTATTTTAGATAAATCTTGTTTGACCAATTTTTCGAAAAGATCAAGTGTTTTGTGGCTCACCGGAGCTTGGAAGGTACTACTTGGTCTTAATCCCATCAGTTGGTCAGACTCCCCTTTGTCTTGTTTGGGCAAAACATTGTCAAAAAAATGCCTTAATCTCAATGTCCTCATGAGTTTAAAAAAACTAACCTCTACCTCCAGTTGGTCTGTGTTAGTCGTCGGAACAAACGAAGTGCCCCTTTGTAGTAATCTGATCTCATGGCTAGACAGATTATAATCTGAAATGTTTATGACTAATTTATCTAGATTTTCGTTTTCTTATTCTTCTTGTCCTTCTTCGGCACTGTGGTGCTCCTTGTGTTGAGGTGTTCTTTCTCCTTTTCCTTTTCTTTTACCCCTCCTTGGACTTCTATGGGTGCCTGGCCCTGCTCATAAAAAAAGAACTTGTTGTTGATTCCTTACTTGATGTTGTCTCCTGGGTTCTCGATATTATTTGAACTCTTCCTGGTTGCATTCTCTGAGTGGTATCACTGTCTGAAGAAGACGTATCCGTTTGCTGTGTGTAAGGGCGGTTCCTCCTTTTTTGGGCGTACACTTCAGCCCATGTGTAGACTTCCCCCAATTTATAATTGAGGGTTTCCCTCTTGAATTTTCTGATTTTTCTGTTGTTTATTTCACGAGAACAGTGACGCAGCACCATAACAAGTCTTCTTGACATGTAGGAGGATGATGTTGACGATGGATCCAATCGATGGTGGGCATGAAATTCTGAATTTATTTTAAAATACTCGTTTTTTTAACCAGAATTACAATATCCTAGGATTGATCTAGCTGCCTTAAAATTGAATGGAGGAGGTTGCTTGCACCTTATCCTCCCCAGCAAGTGTGTGGAATTATTGTTGTAATTTATTCACACCTCAATGAAAACCACACAGCCCGGGGGAAGAGGGTTAGGGTTTGAAACTTTGATGGGAATGGGGTTTGTGGGGAAAGTTTTGTGGAGAGAGGAATAAAAGAGCACAGAATGGATAAACTACAAATTAAGATAAACAAATCTTTGGATACAAAGCTATCCAAAGATCTTTTGAGGTACATAAAGGAAGTGCATGTACTGCTGCATGCATGAAGTTGTTTGCTAAATGGATAGGTTACTGAAAAGTAAGTAGTACTTTCTACGATGTACTAACTATGAAGAAGCAATGTGACAGTACAGGGCTGCTGTAATTACGCAATTTCACTTGCCTATCTGCCCTCAGAGAGAAGAACCACTTAGTACATTAAATTAGTTTAAAAAATAGCAAAGACAAAAGTATACAATGGCTGGAGGGATGAAATGAAGCAGAGAGCAAACAAATGCACAGAGTCACACTCATAGAAGTTCAGAGCAATGACATTACTTAAAAGATAAGTAGAAATGAAGATGGATACAGTAACTGTATGTTGTTGTAGTTGTCCTGTTGAATTTGGGAAGTTGCATGCATCCAGCCATTCCTCTTTTTCGCGGTACTCCTCCATTCCATCTGACGCTCCGTCGATCAATGTTCGAGACCTGAAGACACCTTGTCCACTGCCTGCCTGGTGGATGCTAAATTGCGGGTCGCTAATTGTAAGCCTGAGTGCATCCTTTTTGCCATTGCACAGTGTAAAAGCCGGCATGTAATTGTTGATGGAAAAACAGGAAGTGATATTAAAGCACCACGGACAAAAAAATATATGGTACTCTGTGTAGTGCAAAAATAACACTTTCAGTTTCAGAGTCAACAGTATTACAAATGTAAAATACATATAAGCATCATTTCGAAAGTGCGTACTCTGAGTCTTCTTTTCAAGGATATATAAGTGGGGGCGAAATTTGCAGCTCTTTCCCCTCAAGCTAGGTGTAAAGTGTAAACTGCAATTTTAGAACAAAACTAGACCTTCCCAGCAGTGCTCCCAGACCCCTCAACCCACCCCCAAACATCTAGAACCCCCTAGGTATCCCCCCAAAATTATGCAATGCTACTAGGCCTAACTTTCAAACGTGCCAAAACGTTCTCTGCAACTGGGGCTAGGCCCAAACCCCCCCTTTCCACCATGGATTTTCTTCAAACCAATGCATCCGATATTAGACCTTCCCAGCAGTGCCCCAGACACCTCAACCCACCCCCAAACATCTAGAACCCCCCCAAGCAGACCCCCAAAAACATGCAATACTACTACTAGGCCTAACTTTCAACCGTGCCAAAACACTTTCTGAAACTAGGGCTAGGCCCAAACCCCCATTTTCCACCATAGATTTTCTCCAAACCACTTGCATCCGATATTAGACCTTCCCAGCAATGCCTCCAGACCCTTCAACCCACCCGCAAAAAATTAGAACACCCCTCAAACAGGCCAAAAGCAAAAATGGAAAATGTGACACTTAGAATATTTGAGGCCTACCTGAAAAATCACTCCAAATGCGCTCTGCAGCTAGGCCCTAACTCCCCTTTTCCACCATGGATTTTCTTCAAACCACTTACAATCAAAATTAGACTATCCCAGCAGTGCTCCCAGAGCCCCAAACCCACCCCCAAAAACCTAGAACCCCCCCAAACAGACCCCCAAAAACACGCATGTGAGCAAAAAAGGAAAAACCTTTTCACCGTGGATTTTCCCCAAACCACTTGCATCGATATTAGACCTTCGCAGCATTGCCCCCAGACCCCTCAACCCACCCGCAAAAAAGTAGAACACCCCCAAACAGGCCAAAAGCAAAAATGGAAAATGTGACAGAAAATTTGAGGCCTTCTTGAAAAATCACTCCAAATGCGCTCTGCAGCTAGGCCCTAACTCCCCTTTTCCACCATGGATTTTCTTCAAACCACTTGCAATCAAAATTAGACTATCCCAGCAGTGCTCCCAGACTCCCAAACCCACACCCAAAAACCTAGAACCCTCCCAAACAGCCCCAAAAAAACACGCAATACTGCTAGGCCTCAGTTTAAATCGTGCCAAAACGCTGTCTGCAACTAGGCCCAAACCCCCCTTTTCCACCATGGATTTTCTTGAAACCATTTGCAATCAAAATTAGACCTTCACAGCAGTGCTCCAAGACCCCCCGACCCACCCCCACTAATATAGAACACCCCCAAACAGCCCCCCAAAAACATGTAATACTGGTATATCCAAAACATGGCAAATTGCGCTGTTCACAAAAAATTGCTGTTTTCAGCACTTCCACTACTTCGATCCTCTTGAAACTTACCTGAACACTTGTTCCAGCGATTTACAAGAATCTCGACAAGGCAGAACAAAATCAAACCACTGCGCTCTTTGAAGAAGAAGAAGAAGAAGAAGAAGAAGAAGAAGGTCTACGACTAGTTTTCACTTTTCACCCAAACACACGCGCCCGCAAAACACCCAAAAAGGCCAAAATTCTGCCAATTCTGGACCTAAGAACGCCGAACCCCCCTAAAACTTTGCCAACATCATTATGAATGAGCCTGCATCGGACCCTGAGCCCGATGCAGCGGGAACCCTACCAACTTAAACCCAAAAACCCTAGTACATCGCACTGAACCCTAAACCCTAGATATGCTTTGTCTGTCTGTGTCAAAGAGCCTATGTATGCTACATCAGGATGCTTCACACAATGGTGCCTGCCTTGAGCGTCTGCATGGCCCTGCCGCAAGCATGGGCCAAAAATCCATTCCGCTCAAGAATTTGCGAATTTTCGGTAATTTCGCGAGCTTCAAGAAAAAACGAAAAGCAGTAAATTTCGCAAACATAACGGATGTTTGGCCCAAGCTTGAGGCAGGGCCATGCAGATTGTCAAGCCAGGCACCACTGAGTGAAGCAAGCTGATGTAGGATACCTAGGCTCTTTGTCAGATAGACAAAGCATATCTAATTGTATGCAGCAAGCCACATAGCCCCAACTGCTGTCTGGAGTGGAGTGGACTCTGCCTGGCATAATAAGAACAACAGTACACTGCCTCGCCCTCGACGACTACAACCACAAATAGACAGACATGTAGTTCTGCTGTAGTAGGTGCTGTAGACTGGTTTACCTGTTTGCCACTCACAAATTGGCCATAGTTCTTCCGTAAACCGACTCTGACGATCCATCTATCCCAGTGAGTGACTGCAAAGAAAAACGATATATTATTCATTCAATCATCATGCATTTTGGTTAGTGAGTCCACTCCAAGGACATTTTGCATATTGGAAAATGCAACATAGTGGCCCCTGAAGTTGAAGTACAATTTGAATTAAACAAGGTAAAAAAACAGAATAGTAGACATGAGTTACAATTACTGTCTAAAAGATTAAAAATTAACTAAGACAAGACACATGATTCAAATCATGCACAAAAAACAAACAGCAATTAGTTTCATCAGAACCAGACAGCCATTGCTGTCCACTGCATGCCATCTTCTCATTATTCATTACCTGTTCTACTTTTTGTCCGCATCTTCTTCGGAAAATCAAGGCCCACAGGGCAGTCTCTCCTGTCAATTTCAGAAGTAACTCTGTCAGCAATCAGCAAGCATGTAGTCAGTCAGTAATTTCAGTCCCACTTTTGGGGACTCGTCTACGAAGACAAAGTTTCTTTATTCTTCGTAATCCATCCATCTTCCTTGAGGGAAATGGATAGGGGGAGTCTGGAGGGGTGTACAACTGTTACCACGCATTTTTTACCACGCACTACACTTACAACGCAGGCATTACCACGCATACCATTACAACGCATTGCGCTGGGGGGCGCTCTAGGATAGGGAATAAGTTTAATTTTATATCCAACACCTTCCCTAGTATCCACGGGGACTGGAGTTGGAATATAAAATTATACTTACCACTATCCAGCACCTCAAAGCGCTATGCGTTGTAATGGTATGCGTTGTAAATACCGCGTTGTAACGGTATGCGTGGTAATGGTATGCGTGGTAACGTCATACATCCGTCTGGAGGAGGAGGATAGAGGAGCATGATTGAGTTGTGAACTTGTGTACCTCAGGAATGCAGACTGCAGCACCTCCAAATCAATAAGGAAAATAAGATGAAGACAGTGCTGCTGATGGACTTGTTGTGATTAGGTGATTAGAGTTTTGTTGTGGTAAAAGTTGCAAAACAAAGAAAGGCACATAGGAATAAAAGTCAATAAGGATGAAAAAAAGGAGGTCATTTTCAGGCCTCGGTGTCAGGGAAGTAGAGCTCGTCCTCAAACTCTATGAATTGAGGCGGGAGTAGGTCAGCTAACAGAGAAGAACTTCCGTCACCTAAGTCGGTGTCCTCTTCTTCCTGCGTGCATTCACGTATTTTGTAATCTGGTGGTATGAAGTGCTGATTCATCTTGATCAGTGTTAACCTCTCCACATTTTTGGGTGAGAGGCGGGTCCTTTTGGAAGTTACAATGGCACCAGCAGCACTGAAACAAGTTCAGAAGACACTCTTGCGAGTGGACAAGACAAATAATTTAGAGCCAGGTCGGTGATCAGTGACCATAGAACCCTTTTCATATACCAATATAGGAATGGGTTCTGATTAACAAAGACCTCTGTTGGGTCATCCAGATAGGCCTGCAACATCCACTCAAGGTTCTCCACGGTTGCTCCACTTTGCTTACCATCTGTGGCCTTTGCAACACTGGAACGAGCAAACCCTTGATGAGTTAGCCAAACCGCTTCCGACAATATTATGACTGGGCCTGGTGCAGGTGAGGATGATGATACGGTTGCTGGTGTCGTTAACGGCTGTGAGGGAAAGTGACTCTCTTCGGCCACAGATTCTGAAGTGGAACTTGACGCCGGTTGGCCTGCTGATTCAGTTGTACTTCTGCCGGGTCCTTGAATTTTCTGCCACTCTTTTTCAATCCGAGTGGCTGACACAGCTAGCCAATGTTTGTACTCTGAAACATCTGCTTCATCAAAAGGAATGAATGCTTTGCTGGCCACTGCCTTTTTGTACCGTGGATCCAGAATAGTGGCACAAATGTTTCTGTATGTATGTTTTAAGCCTTTCATTGGCAACTAGGCGGCTTCGTAACCTCTCCGCCAACTGATATGCGTCTTGCTTTTCAGCATCTTCTCGGAACGTTGAAGACACCGCCTTCAGTTGGTGCTCTAGCATGCGCAACAATGGGATAGCTTTGCCCAAAGAACAGTCCTCCCTGCTGACTTCAGGCGTGAAGATCTCAAAAGGACGAAGCATGTCTGTCAGGCTTGCAACTAGCTTCCATTCCTTCAACTCTAGCCTCATGTCTTTCATAGTAAAACCCAGTTTATAGACATAATCATTTATTACCCCCCACTGCTCAGACAGATGCTCATGCATGTAAAATTTTGAGTTCCAACGTGTTGCCATCTCCTGGATGAGTCCTTTGACTGGCAGTCTACGTTCATGTTGAATGCACCTCAGCTCCTTCTGGGCCTCAAAAGGCTGACTGTGTTTTCTTTTTTCAAGAAATCTTGCACTACGATGTTAATACTGTGCGCCAAACACGGCACTCTGAAATAGTCACCTTGCTGCATGGCCTTAACTATATTACTGCCATTATCCGTGGAAACATAACCAACTATGCGATTTCTTGGATGCAGCCATTCATAGACTTTCCTATTAAACTCCTCCAAAAGGTTAGGTGCAGTATGAGTTTTCTCCATGGCAAAAATGGCTACTGTTGCATGTTTCCGATTAGCTTGAAAAATTGTAGCAGTGTCAAAACCTGCAGACATCTTTTCTCTAACCCCTGCAAAGAGACCCAGTGTGCAGTGATGCACATGTAATCAAGGGCTTGGCAACTGCTCCACATGTCTGTTGTCATGTGGAAAGTGTGAAGAGCACTCTTCTGCAAAGCTGCCCCAATCACCTCCAGCACATCTTGATGTAGTGCTGGAACGGCAACTCTGGCAAAATAGGACCGGCTAGATACCTTCCATTTAGGGCAGACTGTTTCCACAAATTCTAGAAAACCCACCCATTCCACGAAAGAAAAAGGGAGAAGGTCCATCGCTAACATTTTAGCCTGCTTTGCGTTATACAGACGTGCCTTTGGGTGGTTGCGTTCAAATGGCGCCTCCAACCAAAACATTCTGCTAATCAAGGGCTGGACCGTTGTACGTGATGATGATGATGACTTCTTCAAACCAGTTAGGCCCAGTGATGTACTTTTTTGCATTGGTGTTTCTCCCAGACTCTTAGTGTGCCTCATACGTGTTTGCCGGGGTAGAGGGTGTGGGCGCTACCACTGTAGTGCTGCTGCCAGGGGTACTGAGTGTACCAGAAAAAATGTCTGTTGCTTCTTCACTTCCCCCCTGCACGATTAGCCCCTCGTCATCATCAGATACAGTATCAATAGATACATTTGGATTTGTTTTTCTTTTGGCTTCCTGGATCTTACTTAGGTGCGCCTCTCACTGGATAGTGTGGTGTTTTTTGAGATGACCTCTCTGGCCTTGGGTACCATAGTTGGTACCAAGCTTACCCCGACTTACTAATGTTTTACAAATCGAACAAACGACCATGTTTTCTGCATTTTGGCTAACAGTAAAGAAGTCCCAAACTGGGGACTGGAGATGTCTGCTGGTGGTGGAGGTGCTACTTTGAGTTTCAATGCCAGATGAAGTGGAGGATGGGCGTGGCTGAATTTGTTTCTGTTGTTCACTTACAGCACCACTACTTGAGCTAATAGAGTTCGAGCTGGATGGAGGTCCCTGCCGGTCCTTCTGCCTAAAAAATATGGAAGCTGTAGCTCGTGTTGGTGTTGTAGTTAAATGCGTTGGTGCTGGTACCAGTGCCATGCCGCCTACATCCCGCTCAGCAGCCATTCGGGATAGGGTGAAAATTTCTGTCTGCTGCATGCCTGCTGGGGCTGGAGTGACAACTGTGATGAGTGGGTTGTCGTCAGACTGTTCATCAGCAGCAGAAGACACCACTTCTTGTTCGTCGTCATCACCCATAAGTGAAAGCCTTGCAGGAACCTTCCTTTTAGGCTTAGCTACCTTTGTCGGCTCATGGCGTGCCTCACTCTCAGAGTGCATTGGTGGGTTCCAATCAAGATCAAGGTCATCAGAATGAAGGGGGCTTGAAGAAGAACTTGCGCATCAGGAAAAATTGAAGAGCGGCACATGTAATGTAATGAACATTGGGGTATGAGTATTTTGGCCTTTTGAGGATCCCCACTAAATCGCTCTGGGGCCACTAAGGGAATAACTGGGGACAGGGAATGGATCACTTGAGTAGTCATTCTATTAGTGCCCTCTGTTAAAGGATTTTGAGCGTCCTGTCCTGAACCAAATGGTTGTCTAAATCTCTGTGCTAAATCTGCGGTTTCCTTTCGGGAACTCACTATCTCCAATTTAAGGTTTTGGTTTTCTTCTCTAACTGCACTTAACTCCTTCTGGATTGTATCTAAAATTACTCCCAATCCTTGCAGGTCTATCCTTTCTGCCATCTCTGTTCGGGTGCAAGGTGCAACTTGGGCACTTCACTCTGTCCGATTATCAAAGGATACTTCTTGGTTTTCTGCACAAGAACAGAGATGCTGGCTCCCGAATCCTCCTCAGGCAACTACCCAGAGCCTGTTTGATACAGGTCTCTGAATCATTACCTCAGAGGGAAGGGGGAATTGGATAAAATACCAAACAACAAGAGAAGAGACTTTCTTGGTTGATTCCTCTCGTCTGTCCGCCCTGCAGACTGCTACATGCATAGAACCTTGAAAGAAATGAACACCGTTACTCTCCACTCTAGCTCCTACTCTTCCTATTCTACCCTCTCCTTCTGTCTACACCTACCATTGTTTCCAAGAGTCTTGCCCTCTCTTCTAATCTTCTATTCTAGGCAGGAAACAACAGAGTTCTTCTAATTATTCTTCTGCAATACAGAAATGTGTCTGCCCCTTATTAGTGTGTCTAGATATTTCTATTCTACTCTTATCTCTCATTTTCTTTTACTCACTACTTATCTGTCCTTTCATTCCTTTATCCTAAATGCCTTCTTTAGTTTCCCTGCCTTCTAATACCTGTCAGGATTATAAATATACAATGGGGTTACTGTAGGTTCCTATTCTCTCTAACTCGTTTTATTATATTCCTTTGAGCTTAAAACTTACTGCGTTTTCCATTCTGTTTATTCCTTGTAAATATTGTTGGGTCTTCTTAACTTCTTGCCTATAAACCCTATTCTCTTTTGTCTTTCAGATGAATAGGCGACTGAATATCTGTTCCAGTACTGCTAAGCAGAGTTTATCTGTTTAAACCTATTTTCATGGTAAGTACAACTTTATCATTTAATCTAATAACCTTCTTAGACTAAATACACTTAATTTCACTTATCGTCTCTCTTCTTTTGCAGATGCGTCAGGACGTTTCTTTTCCTCGCTGCCTTACTCGCCGTTCTGTCTCCTTCTGACGAGACACTGCCGCAATACTTCTTGCGCGGTGAGTGCTACGAGTTCTGGGATCTCTCTCTCTATAGGAATCTTACACTAGATTTTCTGAAATCGGGTTCTACCTCTTTACAGCGAAAACACTCGAAGAGTTTTTTCCTCACAATGATAATGGACCGCTTGGACTTAAAATGCGGTCGTTCGAAAATTAACTGCGGGGACTTCACTTCCTTGAACCGAATTATGTTCAACGGAAGGAATTCAACTAGGAATAACGAAGTTCTAAGCTTTTCCGAACAGACATCGACAAAGTTCTTCTTCCTTGGGTCAGCTCTCAGGTGAAGTGCGCAGATTACAATCAGAGCGTGTCTCACCTGGACTTGACCGAAGATTGTCCAAAACACTAGACCGCAAACGTCAACTCCAGCCCCGCGGCCATCTTGGAGTTCCGCGTTCGCACTCTTTCTGACCACGAACTATCAGCTTGATGCTGGGTTGGTTTTCGGTTCCTTTGATGTGAGATTACCGCTAGTTGGGAATCTTGGGTTCTGACAGTAGCCCCCAACAATGTAGATCCTCTCCATCTTGGTCTTGAAGGGTATCATCGATGAAAGGATTTGATCAATCTTGGAGCATGAACATCCTCCTCAAGCTCCCAAGACCGTTCTTCCGGACCATAACCCTTCCAGTATACCAAATAGAACAATTGTCCCCTTGAGCATTTTGAGTCCAATATTTCCTTAACTTCATATTCAGTTCCAGTTTCTAGTTCTAGAGGGTTCGGAGGTAGTGTTTTTCGCAAGTTATCTGTAACCTTTTTTAGTAATGAGATATGAAAAACTGGATGAACCTTAAGTCTTGATGGCAAGGTGAGTCGATAAGTCACCTGGTATATCTTTTTCTCAACTGGATAAGGACCTATAAATCATGGTTGAAATTTTCGGTTTCCTTTTAATCTTAGTTTTTTGGTGTTTAACCAGACTTTGTCCCCTGTTTCCAATACAGGACCTTCTCGTCTCTTCTTGTCTGCATAGTTCTTGTACTTTTCCTTCGCTATCCTCAAACTTTCTGTGGCCTGTTGGTGAATCTGCTCTAAGTGAGAGACTACATCCCTAACATCTGGGACTGAGATATCAATTTGTCTGGGGGTGGAATTTGGATGTCTCCCATAATTCATGTAGAAGGGAGAGAACCCAGTGGAAACATTCAAGGCATTATTATATGCAAACTCTGCTGCCCATAGATACTCCGACCAGTTTCTATCTTGCTTCAAAAGGAACAACCTTAAATATTGTTCCAACTCTTGGTTCACTCTTTCTGTCTGACCATCAGTCTCAGGATGATAACTGGTAGCGAGTCTCACCTCGGCCCCTAAACTTTCCATAAAAGATTTCCAAAAATGAGATATGAACTGTGGTTCTCTATCGGAAATTACAATCTTAGGAATTCCATGAATTGTAACTATTTCAGTGCTGCAATGTGTGGCTAACTGTTTAGATGAAGGAAGACCTCGTAGTGCTGTGAAATGTGCCATCTTTGAAAAATAATCCACTACCACTAGTATAGTATCATAGCCCTGACTAAGTGGTAAATCAACGATGAGATCTAAAGTGATTGTGTGCCATGGATAGGATGATGTGGGCAAATGCTGTAACAACCCCTTTGGGGCCTGCCGTTCAGATTTTCCCTGAGCGCAAATCTCACAGGTCTTAACGTATTCCTCAATGTCTTTAGCCATACTCGGCCACCAGTAATGATGCTTAATCAGCTCCTTAGTTTTTGCTTCTCCTTTATGTCCTGCCAATTTTGCATCGTGACATTCGTGTATTACTTGTTGCTGCAACTCTTTAATAGGAATATATAAGTGGCCTTGAAAGTAAGGCAGTTGACGAATAATTTCTCTACCTTCATTTCCTTCAATCCACTCTTGCATTGCATCAGGACTCATCACTTCTGAAACGCTTGTTTCCAAACCAACCGAAGTCGTGACACCGATTATCTTCTCCTTAGGGATGATAGATTGGTTTTCTAATGGCGTCTTTCGGTTCTCTGTATCAATTCTAGACAAGGCATCTGCCTTTATATTCTTGGTTCCTGGTCGATAAGTTATTACAAAATCATAGTCAGCAAAATACTGTGACCAGCGCAACTGTCTTAGGGTAAATGTTCTCGCCGTCTTTAGAAACTTCGGGTTCCGATGGTCCGTAAATACTGTCACCTGATGTTGGACTCCCCTGAGATGATGCCTCTATTCCTTAAAGGCATCTTTTATCGCCAACAACTCCTTCTCTGTGATGGTATAATTACATTCTGCCAGAGACAGTTTTCTTGATCGGTAAGCTACAGGATGCAGTTGACCAGTATTCTTGTTTTGTTGGGATAGGACTCCACCAACTGCCTGGTCTGAAGCATCGGTTTCAACATAGAAAGGCTCGGTTGGGTCAGCATGTTTCAGAATTGGAGCTGATGTGAAATCTTGCTTCAACAAATTGAACGCCTTCTCTGCTTCCTCTGTCCATTCGAACTGAATTCCTTTCTTGAGCAATTTCGTGAGTGGCAGAATTTTATGAGAGAACTCACTGATAAATCTCCGATAAAAGTTTGCAAAGCCAATGAAGCTCTGAACTTCCTTGACGCTTTATGGGGATTTCCAATTAACCACAGCCTCAATTTTTCGCTGATCCATCAATATGCCAGTTGGAGAGATGACGAAGCCCAAAAATTCCACCTGGCTAACATTAAAGGTGCACTTTTCCAACTTAACAAACAGCCGATTATCTCTCAATTTCTGTAGGACCCCTCGGACTTGATCCTGATGTCTCTCCGTGTCTGCAGAATAAATAAGGATATCATCAATGTATACGATGGCACATTGATCTATATATTCCTTAAGTACGTCATTGATGAAATGTTGAAAGGCTGCAGGTGCGTTGTCAAGGCCATAAGGTATTTTCTGGTATTCGAACAGGCCGAATTGTGTTCTGAAAGCTGTCTTCCATTTGTCGCCTTCTCGTATTCTGACCAGATGGTATACTCCTCTCAAATCAAGTTTTGTATATATCTGGGCCCCCTTTAGTTGGTCTAGTAACACAGATATCAGAGGCAACGGGTACCTATTCTTCTTGGTAATTCGATTGATTGCTCAATAGTCTATACAGGTCCGCAGATCTCCCTCCTTCTTCGGCACAAAAAATAAGGGCGACGAGACAGGGGATTGTGAGGGCCGGATGAAACCATTAGAAAGGTATTTATCCAAATACTCTTTTAAGTGGCAATGTTCCTTTTCTGTTAGCGCATAAACTCAACTGCAGGGCAGATTGGAGCCAGATTCTATCTCGATCTTACAGTCATAAGCCCTGTGTGGGAGTAGCTGCTCAGCTTCCACCTCTTTGAACACGTCCTGGAAATCAACATATTCTGTTGGAATTTTCTGGTGCATTAATTACGCATATTGATTCTCCGTTGTGACACAACAAGTGGGCTAGGTTGACTTCCTGCACCTTTTCTGTATTTCCAAAACAGTTTTCCATACAATACTTGGAATCCATCTTTATGGTTCTGTTGCTCAATTGATTGTCGGATTATGCTCAGTGAGCCAGGGCAGGCCAAGGATTAGTTCGAACTGGGGAACGTCAATTAGGTTAAACTGGATTCTTTCTTCGTGACCATCGCTTGAAACAAGGTGGATAACTTCTGTATGGCTCACTATCGGACCTGAAGACAGATTGGTTCCGTCCACTGCTCTTACAGGTTAAAATTTGTTCTTCATAATTGCTTGTATTCCCACCCTTTGTGCAAATTTCAAATCATAAAAGTTCCCTGTGGCTCCAGAGTCTATAATCACCGATACTCCATTCAAGGTTGCGTGTCTGAACCCAACTTCCATCGATAAACTTAGGTGAGGAGCCGCAGACTGTAAAGTGTTGGCCACTCGGTGTTCTTCTGGAGTTTTTTCTAAGATTGCACCCACCTGTTCAAATCCTCCAACAGGTGGTGCTATTGTTTTCCTTCGGCTTGTAACTTGTTTTTGGCTTCTTAGGGCAATTTCTGACAAAATGACCCCCGGCTCCACAATACATGCATAGATTACTATTCCGCCTCTTCTCCTTCTCCTCCTTTGACAGTGGTCCACGTATTGTTCTGATTTGCATGAGTTAAATTCCAGAGGAACCTTCATTACTTCGGCTGCTTTCTGACCTGACTCAATCAAATCTTGGAACTGACGGTCTGAATTCTTTTCTTTTCTCTCCTTTCCTTTCGCCCTGCCGAAAATCTATTTCTAACACAAGATCCACTAGTGCCAAAATTTCAGTGGGTTGGTTAGGAATCCCAGCTAAAGCATCTTTTAGCTCGTCTTTCAATCCACGGTAGAAGACTGCTGCCCGCTTGCTCTCTGACCAGTTGGTTTCCACCACTAGTTTGTTAAACTGTGCCAAATATGAGACCAGGTCTCAACTCCCTTGCTTCAAGTACAGTAATTCGTTGTCGACCACTTGAGAAATTCTCCTCCTATCGAAGATCCGTAGAAATTCTTGTTTAAAATCCTCGTAATTTCTCAAAATGGGGTCGTTCCTGGTTATAAGCGGCAAAGACCAAGCCGCCGCATCTTCGCCTAAATAGGATAAAGCAAAGGCGACCTTGGATTGCGCATCAGGAAATATTGAAGCGCGGCACATGTAATGTAATGAACATTGGGTTATGAATATTTGGGCCTTTTGAGGATCCCCACTTAATCGCTCTGGGGCCGCTAAGGGAATAACTGGGGACAGGGAATGGATCACTTTAGTAGTCATTCTATTAGGGCCCTCTGTTAAAGGATTTTGAGCGTCCTGTCCTGAACCAAATGGTTGTCTAAATCTCTGTGCTAAATCTGCGGTTTCCTTTCGGGAACTCACTATCTCCAATTTAAGGTTTTGGTTTTCTTCTCTAACTGCACTTAACTCCTTCTGGATCGCATCTAAAATTACTCCCAATCCTTGCAGGTCTATCCCTTCTGCCATCTCTGTTCGGGTGCAAGGTGCAACTTGGGCACTTCACTGTGTCCGATTATCAAAGGATACTTCTTGGTTTTCTGCACAGGAACAGACATGCTGGCTCCCGAATCCTCCTCAGGCAACTACCCAGAGCCTGTTTGATACAAGTCTTTGAATCATTACCTCAGAGGGAAGGGGGAATTGGATAAAATAACAAACAACAAGAGAAGAGACTTTCTTGGTTGATTCCTCTCGTCTGTCAGACCTACAGACTGCTACGTGCATAGAACCTTGAAAGAAATGAACACCGTTACTCTCCACTCTAGCTCCTACTCTTCCTATTCTACCCTCTCCTTCTGTAGACTTCCGCGTTCGCACTCTTTCTGACCACGAACTATCAGCTTCTTGCTGGGTTGGTTTTCGGTTCCTTTGATGTGAGATTACCGCTAGTTGGGAATCTTGGGTTCTGACAGGATAGGGTGAAAATGTCTGTCTGCTGCATGCCTGCTGGGGCTGGAGTGATGACTGTGATGACTGGGTCGTCGTCAGACTGTTCATCAGCAGCAGAAGACACCACTTCTTGTTCGTCGTCATCACCCATAAGTGGAAGCCTTGCAGGAACCTTCCTTTTAGGCTTAGCTACCTTTGTCGGCTCATGGCGTGCCTCACTCTCAGAGTTCATTGGTGGGTTCCAATCAAGATCAAGGTCATCAGAATGAAGGGGGCTTGAAGAAGAACTTGTAGTAGTAGTAGCCCTCCTTGACCTTTTTCTTGCTGGGGATCTGAAAGACAATGGAACATCATCAGGAGGAGTGGCTTCCTCGGATGATAGCTCTGCTTGAATATCAATTTCCTGATGTGCCCCTACTTCTGGAGAAACAAGCGTTGTAGGCAGTTGTGTCGCTCGATGAACCTCTAGTTGCACCTCTCCATGCACCTCTCAATGCGCCTCTACTTGCGCCTCCCCTTGCACCTCTCCTTGCCCCTCTCCTTGCGCCTCTCCTTGCCCATGTACTTGCGCTTGTACTAGTTGCACCTGTGGTTGTTGTTGCGGCTGTGGTTGTTAAACACTCGTCAGCTGAGTTACACCCAGCGTTGATTGGATGGTACTTTCTTGTGATGAGCCAACATCACTAGTCGATGGTGATTGAGAAACTAAAGTGCCTGCCTCAGCAGCACTCATGGTCTTGGACCTAACTTGGCATGGTGGCACTGAGCCCAATGAAGCGGAGGTGCTGTTTCCAGCTTGGTCCCCGGCGGACACCGCTGCTACTGCAGGCGTAGCTTTTTTTTAACCAAAAAAGGTTTCGATGGGCCCACCAGTCTCCTTGGTAGGTGGTGCCACTTGCTTCTTCTGCTCCTTCTTACTGGCAGTAGCACTGGCAACTTTTTTGCTGAGGCACTACGACCACCTTTCTTTGGGCCCATCTTCTTCAGATGTCAGAACAGCAGGTCGCAGTTGCACGCCTTGCAGAGTTGTCTTGTCTGTGGCCACACATGACGTCACGTGACGTTGTGCTGCACACACCGCTGCAGGACTTCTTCCTGGCACTGGTGGTTCTCTTGTGCACCTAAAAGCAATGGAAGCCAGAGGAACATCAGTTAAACACCCCAAAAAGGTGTAAAACACACACAAATCACCACAATCCAATGCCATTCATGCCCTCAATGATGTTTCAATTCAAGAGGCCCCACACAAAGCCTTGGTCCATGCACCACTCACTACCCCTGAGCGTAATGGGTGAAAGCAGGGCAGGCTGGGTGCAGGCCTATAGCTCAAAGCACACCGACTGGCTTCAAAATGGCCCCTTGACTCCCAGCCACATGGCCAGGCCCTGCCTGGACCAGGCCTCAAAGTGGCACCCACCCTCATGGCCAGGCCCCAACAACACCCCAAAAAGTTTAAAAACACACAATATTCACCACAATCCAATGCCATCCATGCCCTCAATGATGTTTAAATTCAAGAGGCCCCACACAAAGCCTTGGTCCATGCACCACTCACTACCCCTGGGCATAATGGGTGAAAGCAGTACAGGCTGGGTGCAGGCCTATGGCTCAAAGCACACTGCCTAGCTTCAAAGTTGTCCCTTGACCCCCACCCACATGGCCAGGCCTCAAAATGGCCTCCACCCACATGGCCAGGCCCCAACAACACCCCAAAAAGTCGAAAAACACACAAAAATCACCACAATCCAGTGCCATCCATGTCCTTAATGATGTTTAAATTCAAGACGCCCCACAGAAGGACTTGGTCCATGCACCACTCACTACCCTTGGGCCAAATTCAAGAAATCAAGGCAAACTGGGTGCAGGCCTGAGCACACTGCCTGGTTTCAAAATGGCCCCGTGACCCCCAGGCACATGGCCAGGCCCTGCCTGGACCAGGCCTCAAAATGGCCCCCACCCACATGGCCAGGCCCCAACAACACCCCAAAAAGTCATAAAACACACAAAAATCCCCACAATCCAATGCCATCCTTGCCCTCAATGATGTTTAAATTCAAGACGCTTGAATTTGTAAATAGAAATTAATATTAGGATGGGATGCACAGCTTGTGAGCGTAAATTCAGTGCGATTGGGTTCACCTAGGGTAGCGTTAATACCCCTAAAAACGCCGATGATAAGTACATGGAATGTGATTCCAGTGAAACACTGGGACCATCCCCTTGGGAACACCTTAATTTCCTCTAATGGATAGAGGATTCCACAATGTTTAGTGTTTCACGTTTTTCTTTTTATTGATCAAAAGTTCATTGAATGTTGATTCACAACGTATTGATTTAGTTCATATTTTCACTCATTAGAAAGCATGAGTGACATCATGATTACTCAGACATCATTAAAGTTCAAAAAGTCCAATGCATTTCGGGCTCTACTATACGCCCTTCATCAGGGAATAATGCTTCTCAAATATGGCCGCCACAAATGTGTGGTTTGAATTCACTAAACATAGATTGAAGTCCACTTTCCATGTCGTTGACTGATGTTAGCGTTTTGGCGCCATGTGGTAATTGAATGTTGCATTATTTAAACTTGTATTCAGCCGCTTACCCGCTGACAGTGAGCAAGGGCGTTCACGCCCGAAACGCGTCTGTTCGGCATCCTGTTGCACCTCTGCACGTCCACGGAAACTACGTAGATGGAAGTCCTCTCATGTTCTGTGAAATCTAGAAAGTCAAGAGTTTTCGCAATTGAATTTGTAAATCCGTTCTCGTCGGACGTGAGCTCATCAGCTATGCGAAAACTCTTGACTTTCTAGATTTCACAGAACATGAGAGGACTTCCATCTACGTAGTTTCCGTGGACGTGCAGAGGTGCAACAGGATGCCGAACAGACGCGTTTCGGGCGTGAACGCCCTTGCTCACTGTCAGCGGGTAAGCGGCTGAATACAAGTTTAAATAATGCAACATTCAATTACCACATGGCGCCAAAACGCTAACATCAGTCAACGACATGGAAAGTGGACTTCAATCTATGTTTAGTGAATTCAAACCACACATTTGTGGCGGCCATATTTGAGAAGCATTATTCCCTGATGAAGGGCGTATAGTAGAGCCCGAAATGCATTGGACTTTTTGAACTTTAATGATGTCTGAGTAATCATGATGTCACTCATGCTTTCTAATGAGTGAAAATATGAACTAAATCAATACGTTGTGAATCAACATTCAATGAACTTTTGATCAATAAAAAGAAAAACGTGAAACACTAAACATTGTGGAATCCTCTATCCATTAGAGGAAATTAAGGTGTTCCCAAGGGGATGGTCCCAGTGTTTCACTGGAATCACATTCCATGTAAATTCAAGACGCCCCACAGAAAGACTTTGTCCATGCACCACTCACTACCCCTGGGCCTAATGGAAGAAAGCAAGGCAAACTGTGTGCAGGCCTGAGCACACTGCCTGGCTTCAAAATGCCCCCTTGACCCCCAGCCACATGGCCAGACCCCAACAACACTCCAAAAAGTCAAAAACACACAAAAATCACCACAATCCAATGCCATACATGCCCTCAATGGTGTCTAAATTAAAGACACCCCACAGAAAGACTTGGTCCATGCACCACTCACTAACCCTGGGCCGACTGGCTAGTGGGGCTTTACAGGCACCCCAAAATTAAATATAAATATATATATATATATATATATATATATATATATATATATATATATATATATATATATATATATATATATATATATATATAACAGTGAGCTAAAATTCCATGACATAAATGAGAGTCAAGTTTAAAAAATCACAGAAACAATTGTATCATGAACCCATGACTAACCCTGGGCCTACTGGATACTGTGGCTACCCACAATATTTATATTTTTTAAGTTTTAAAACTGTAGTTGCAGCAACTGCAATGCCCAAAACAAACAACACCAACTTACTTGTAAAATCTCAAGTCCAAAAGTGATCCACACTCCAAAGTCCAAAAAGTCCTCAAATACAAATATCCAGCAGCAGCCACAAAAAGTAATCCTTCCAGCTCCAGATCCAAATCAAAGTGACCAGGAGTTGGACAAAGCACTGGGAGGAGCCTGCTGGACAGGAACAGGAAGTTGGATACTCTGGGACACTTCATTCCACCCACCCCCGCCCACAAAATGGACTCCTTGCACCAAAAAGTGCAGCCAAATGTCAATCTGAGGAGTTATTCTGATCAAAATCATCATTTTCAGAAGGTTTATGTTGCCTGCGGTGGATTTCTTGTGCAAAATTGCAATTTTTGCAATTTCGGGAAAGCGAGCTGTTCAAATCTTCCGCTGGAAGTCAGCTGCGGGCCGCATCTATGTGTTCGGCATTGTTTACTCCCGCAATGCGTGATCGCGGGCTGTTACCACGTACTCGCGTTGTCAAACTCTCGCTGTGCAAGATGGCGGGCTGCGATGACGTAATCGCGGTCGAAAAACTTTTGCGCGATCACGGAGCACATTCCAAAATGGCGCAGCATACGCAAACATGGAGAAAAACAACTCGGCGGACTCAGAATCACGGTAAGTCAACGCAGCACGCGCAATATTGTATTTTTCAAGTGCAACCAAGCAAAAAAATCCACAGCTTGCGAATTTGCGGATTTTTGGGCAAATTCGTGTGATTTGCGGATCACGAATTTGCCGAAAATCCGCAAGTTTCGCAAACGAAACAGATTTTACGCCCAGACATCAACAGGGCGTTCGTCAGTCACAGGCATTTCCCATTGTAAACCAGTTCCTGTTTGTGCTGTCAGGCATAACAGACCTCTGCCAGTGGCCACCACACATTCCAGGTCCAAATCGAGCCTCCTCGGATGCTTCTTCTGTGATCTGGTGCATGTATGGCATATGGTGTTCCTGGGTCTTCCTGGGTACCTCTGCCATCCCTGGATGCCGCCACTTGTAGGCATATGATGGGGAAAGTATCCTTAAATCCAGGAACCAGGCATCCCTATTGATCTGCACTGAGCCTTTGCTTGTCAGCCCTCCTCAGGCAGCTGGTTGTCATGACCTGTGCTCCTTATTGGTCAGCTGGTTCGCCGTGGCACCTGTGTCCTCTGACTGCCACACAGAGCCGAAAAAATAGTATAGCATCAAGAGTGTGCCAGCAACAGTGCCAGTGTAGGCCAAACACTCCCCCGGCTCACATCAATCAAGGGCCCCAGGCAGAGTCTAGCCATGCAGGGAGAGAGGGTGATGCTCACTGCTGCGTTTGTTTTCCCCAGGAGGGCACAACTGTCCAGTGGAGAGTTGCCCAATGCACCCCTGCAGCCTCTGTGTTTGCTTTGAGGCCCCCGCACACGCTAGACTATCTGGCTCATATTCACTCTGTGAGTCAGGCACACCCATCTCCAGTACCTTTGGGCATTCAGGATTCTCAGTTGTGCAGAGGAGATGGGGCATCCTCACTGTCTTTGCTATTTCCCCTTCAACTGACACTCAGTGAAGGCTCAGATGTCCTTGGCATGGGACCAGGGCTCGAGTTGGGGTACCATGTGGGTGGACGGCGTCCCCCCACTTATTTTACAGGGAGCTCGATAACTGGAGCAAATGGAGCCACACATTCAGTCTTTGGCCTCTCTGGGGCGAGATCGGAGCTTATTCAGAACACTGCTCACACGCTGCCTTCTTTGATGCATTCGTATCTAAGGGGTGAGAGAGGGGAGGCAATGAATCTGATGGTTCAAGCCACCTTTCATGTCATCACTTCCTGTCATGACGTCAGCGTCTCCCACTTCTTTTTTTAGGACTTGTGCCCTGCATGTGACCGTTCATACTGAATTCAGGGCCCAGGAGTGCTTGCATCCACACAGCATTGTGTGTAGTGGAAAGGGTCTTCAGGGGGCCAGGGAGGTGCCTCTGTCCCCTGAACGCCGTCCATGCCAGTCCAAACATCTGCAGGGTTCCTCGGTCTCCCTCGTTGCTGTAGGCCTCTGGATGCCTCCCCTGTGTTCCTTGGCCCTGACGCGCCACCGCAGGGTACTCGCTGCTGTCTCTGATGTCAAGAGGGGCTTATTGGTGGGCTTCCTATTGCTATGGAGAGTTTTCCTTACCCCTTAGTCTCATGGGGTGCCTGCTCTGGAGCTTCTGGCAATAGCATACCAGTGGCTCCTGCAACGATAACACCGCTTTTCTCTGCCAGCCTCAGTCCACCTTTCATTAGCACTCTCATGTACGGGTGGCAATTTTGTGCTCCCCCCCCTATAGCACCCAGGTGAAGGAGAGTGCATAGTCACCCTTCAGGCAGTGTTGGAGGACTAAGACACTCAGAATGAAGCATGATTCATGCTGGGCTCAACCCAGAGCTCACAGAAAAACATCCGTTCTGGTCACCATCTTTGCCACACCCTTCACTAACATATATTACAGCACCCTCACCCCCTTTCAGGAAGGGTTCTCAGCATAAAACACAAGGCTCAATGCTATATTGATCCAGCCCAATCAGCCTTTTTCTAGGTTGGCACTAACCCAGCCCAAGCAACAATTAGAGAGCAGCATTCCCCAGATGACTTTCTAAAGTGCTTGTTATAGGAAATAAATGTAACGTAAACAGGGACATGTCCACAAAAATGAAGGCACTAGACCCGTGTTAGGGCAAATTGAATGTATTATCCTTTAGTAATCCAATATAAAAGAAAATTGAACAGATCCCTTAGATGTAGCAAGCGTGTACATAAATACGGCATGTATTTTCTAAATGTTACATATTTTAAATTTGAAATATGATAGATGTATTTATTTTTGTTTTAATCGGGAGTAAACAAACACAATTAATAATGTTACTGTATTGTTCATAGTAGAGTAAATGGAGTGCAATTAATGTAGTTCTTCACATTGCCAGAGCTAAGAATGTTTCTAAATGAGGCCTCTGTGCTCAGCCGTTCTTCTATAAAGCCTTATTTCAAAGAGGGAACTTCCAGTTCATTAGGCCTGTGTCAACCACCCATTTTTTTCCTTTTTACAGATGGGGTCATCCCTAAGTTTAAATGGCTGATTCCCATCGACTCCTGGGTGGCCCATTTTGTTAAGGTTTTTGATCCGGAAAGAGTATTCGGCCTATTACCGGGGAACGTGTCTCAGCCCCTAAATAATCAGGAAGGTGCGCTTAAGTTGAGTGGCATGAATGAAATCCCTGAAGTAATAACTGATAGGAATGTATCGGAAAAAAATGCCCCATGATCAGATGGCGTTCCTGACTTCAGTGTGCATTTTTAAACCCTCACATTGTATTTTGGGTTCCATTAATTACAAATGTTATACAAGTCCCGACTGAGGAAGAATGCCCAAGTTTTGGAGTAACGCAGTTATAGTCCCCGGGCCTCATTTATGAAAAGTGACGCATCGCTGCGTGAAAACAGCGATGCGTCACTTTTCACTACGCACTCCTTACGACATTCCTGATGTGTCATATTTAATGTGTGACGCATCATGTCGCAAGGAGTTACAGATACGTCAGTATTTCTGACGTATCGGTAAGCGCAAAAGTGACGCATTGCTGGAGTGTGTCACAAAAGTGATGCAACTCCAGCAATGCGTCCTTTCACATGGGGAAAGCCCCATGTGAAAGTGCTTGCGTCATTCTTACGCCTGCTGTGAGGCAGGCACAAGATTTTGACGCAACAGCGTCCTAAAAGTGAGGTAGTGAAATTTCATAGATTTCTCTGCGTCACTATTACGAGGCTTTTTGCATACATTATACCTGACGCAGGTATAATGTGGCGCAGCGGTTTAAAAAGTGACGCATCTACCTAGATGCGTCACTTTTTAAATATGGCGCAACGAGGCATATTTTTTACACCGCTGGTGCGTCACAAAAAGTGACGCACCGGCGGTGCAAAACTGACGCAAGGCCTCATAAATAGGGGCCCCCATTTCTAAAAAGGGTGACAGAAACCAGCCCAGTTGTCATCGATCCATTTTAATGATTGAATTTCATTATGAAAGTCCTGGGACAATTTTTTTTAACAGATTTGAGGACTGGGCTGATCAAAATAACTTTTTGTCGGATGTACAGTATGGCTTCCACCCAAGAACGGTGGAGCAGTCCCTACATCTGTTACTCCTGAATGAGAAGTAAGTCAAAGCCAGGAGGGGTCCCTTGCACATGCCAGTCATGGACTTCTCCTGTGCTTGTGACACAGTGAATTGCACCAAATTATGGAATGATGAATAAGATGGGGTTGAAGCAGCACGGTAGATCTGCTTAGGTGTTTGAATTGGGAAACAACCGTTAAAATAACTAGATCTGGAACGATCCCCCTACATAAATCCAAATTCGGGTGTACCGTAAAGGTGTATCCTGGCACTTACTTGTTTTTATTCCATATAAATGATCTAGATAAATATCTTGTGAATAGAAGGAAAGCTTTGGGACAGGTTGGGAAATGCCTTGTTCCCATCCTTTTATATGCAGATTGTTAGACGTTGCATTGCTGAGAGGGAGTGACATTGACAGGAGAATGTGAGGCAGAGTAGGCCAAGAAATAAGGTACATTCTATAGGAGAAGCAGAAGCTGCCAACATTTATTTATGTGAAAATCATTTTCCGATCTGATTTAAAATGGGTTACTTACTAAATCAGATATTTCTGTCCCTTACAAGAACAAATTAGATAATTTATAGGTTTGCCTCTAAGCTAGGTCACAAACCCATGAAACAGATTTTAAAACTATAGTGGAAGAGGTGTGCCGCAGCAGCCACGGTGTCTGACTCTGGACTACGGGGTTCAAAGTTCGATCACTGGTGCCAGCGGCAGGTTATCCCAACACCATGTGACTCTGGGCAATCACTGGCTCAATCTTCCCAAGAGCCCTCAGAGCCGGGACACCACTTTGGAGGTAGCTGTGCGCTTTACAAATACTGGTATTTCATTTCATAAAACCAAAAGCATATCTGTGGGCAACTTAACAGGACAAAATTTTAGGCAATGACAATTCTGAGAGTTGAAAATAGCTTTTTATGCAGACTCCTCCCTGTTCCAAAAAGTACTGTGACATATATATGCCACACCGAACTAGGAATGAGTTACCTGGAGAATAATATGAAAATCACCCCTCTGTCGATTTGAAAGATCTGGCACTCACCCGAGGTGTGTTTCTCAAAACTTATTCACAAGGATTGTATTGCCCTTGAAAATATGGCTAAGATTCCGTGGATACTTTATTTGAAGCACGTTTTTTTCTGAATTGGGAGTTCCTAAGTTCGTTTGCACCCCAGGCTTCATCTGACCACAAAGAAGTTCTGAAAAGTCAGGCCGCTGTACAGAATCAGGGTGTCACCCTGGCACTGACAGAAGGGAGAGTGGAAGAAGGATGACTGCCACAGTAAGTAGTAGCCCCCATTCTAAAAGGAAAGAGAGGTTCCAGGAGCCCACAGTTGCCCCCAAGGTAGCCCACCCACATGTCAGTTGAGAGCTAAGGGTGCAGTTTTAAATCCTGACATGTTTCAACAGCCTCTGCTGAGTGCTGGTCTTCATGGCAACACTGTACTTGGCATGGGAAGAATACCTCATGGCCAAAAGCAAGTTAGGCCCCTGACCCTGCTTTTCATCGTGGGGTTGCTCAAGTGTTGGGTGACTCCTCTGGGTAAGCTATGTGTTGCCCTAGCAAGGATAGGGATAGAAGAGTTGGGTACCTCACTACCAAAGGTAAAAGGAGAGAAAGAAACAGACATAACTGTAGTTAAAGTTCAATTTAAAATTGGTCCTCTTACTGTTGAGATGGGTCGACTGCCCAGAGGGAGTGACCTTGACAGAAGGATGTGAGGCAGAGTAGGTCCTGCAATAGTACAGCCAGTTTCCTTTAAAAAAAAATTCTTTTCATACAAGCCAGGAGATCTTCTGGGAATATTGGCTTGGAGCGGGTGTGGGTTGTATAAATATCATGGCTTTTTGCAGATGCCTCCTACTTTTTGCCCCCATTTGCACTACTAGATGCTTGTATTCCGACTATGACAGTGCACTAGAGCCAGTAAACAAGGCCCCAGTGGCAGTGCTCTTTCCACAAAACAGTTATACGTGAATTGGGAACCCCACTTAGCAAAGGACTGCACCCTTATAAGTCCCTAGTGTATGGTACATGGAGTACCCATGACAACGGTGATAAAGGGGTCACAAAGGGTGCAGCACGGTTTTGTGCTACCCTGAGTGATCCAAGCAAACTACTGACAGCATGTCTGCCATTGCAGTCTGCATGAGCAGGGCAAACTGCTAAAACTCACCTGTACCCTCACCATGTGAGGCAAAGCCAAATGCACTGCCCATAATATATGCCAAACACCCTTCAAGGTAGGCTTCTTCAGCACAGGAGGCAGTGTGCATTATATTAAAGGTATGCTCATATAAGTACAAGCCTATATGTCCCTATATTGATGTTCCTCATTGGAAAATACTATAAGTGTTAGCTGTCCATTAGATAACTCGGGCGGCCAGCCAGGCACTCTCCATATTGGCAACTCCATTATGGTACCACTAAAATTTGCCATGTTTGGTATCAAACAACATGACATATCACCCTTGAGACAAATCTTGTGCCCTGAGTATGTGGCACGCACCCGATGGTGACCTTAGAGGTTTCCCACCTGGATGCCCCAGCTTCACTGTGTTCTGGTTGACCAGCCCACTCATTTTAATGCCTGCTGCAGCCAAGATAAGATTCAGACCTCCTGCCAGGCAGTGCGCTCACTTGGGCTGTAAGGAGGTTACACCTCCCTTCTCCAAAGCAGACTAGTAAATTGGCATATAAAGGCAGTGAGCTTCAAAGGTTGCACTACCTCTGATATGCACCTGGTCTTTCCCCTGAGGAGAACACAGCCCATCCTTTGTCCCAGGAGCACTTGCACCCGGGCAAGGTGGGAAATCAGGTATGCAGGAGGTGTACACCTCCAGAAAGGCGGACCACAACTCCAGGGTGGGGAGCCAGACTTGTACACCTAAAATAGAATTCTGCCAACTTTAGGAGGGAAGAAAGAGTTTGTTCTGGGTCGAAAAGGTGACCTACACCCCGGATATGGTCACCTCAGGGGCAGATTATCTGCAGGAACCTACTTCTAATTCGCTCTTAGTTCCCACACCGCTAACTGCCTTAAATTGAGGATTTAAGGGACCACTTAACATAGGAACTACAGAGCTGAACAACTTGCATTAAGGAAGGACCAAGAGGATACCTGTTTTGCCGACAACAGGAGTTTGCCCACAGCACCAAAGCAAACGAGGAATACTCTGTCCCTGTGGTAATCTAAACGATTCTTGTCCTTGAATAAAACCCAACACTCCGGAAGAGAGGAACCCTCTGGAAGCCAAAAACACCTGCAGTATCTCTTGGCTAGTGGCACTATTCCCCTGTAATCTGCAGGTAAAAACACTCACTAGATCCAAAGAAGCGCAAGCCATCAGTACCTTTGTGGGATAGCCCAAATCAAAGGGGTTCAGTGCATAGTGGAAGTTGTAGTCTCATCTGCCCCAAAGTTTCAGACTGCTAAGTCACTCACCCGGACCTGGTGAAGTTCCAGTACCTTTCTTCTGTGCTTACTACTGCCAACCGTTGTTAGTCACCAATCCAGTAACCGACCCCCACACTCGATGCTGAATCCACAGGGAACACCGTGCAGTCATCATTCGACATCAGCAGCTGCGTATCTTTTGTGGTTTTGCATTCTGTCTCTTTTAGCACTATGTAAACAATAAAATCCGCACCTGCGAGGCTCCTCTACAGTACCAAGAACAGCCTGGACAATCAGGCATCCGAACTCCATGAGGGAGGTAAAATTGTTCTGACTGTTGTGGCATGGTCATTGGACCTGTATGACTTTAACCCTGTAGGGGTTCCACGTAACTCCACCTATTAGTGACCGATTGTCAGTAGTGGTTTTTGCTATTGACCACAATGTTATTTTGTCAATGTATTTTACTGCACTGATTTAATAGTGCTTCAAAAATCTATAAGTCTGGTTATATGTATGCTATTCTGTTCATTTTGGTGTTTAATTTAGGATAGAAATGTACTTTATTTTTATAAATTTGTGTTTGCTTTCTCTCGAGTCGTGTCAATTGCTTATTGTCCATGTTGGTACTCTGAAATGCTCAACACATATTCCTCTAGTAAAGCCTGACTGCTCTTTGCCACTCTACCAGGACTGAGCTGAAGATTTATTAGTGTGAATCCAAGGACCCTCTTTGGGGTATTATGATAATATTACATGGTTAGGCTACCCAGCCATACTATTTAATGTTCCACTTTCCTACATAGTTGAACACCATTCTCGAAGAGGTAAGAGGTTGTTTTCCACCATCATATGATGACTGTTGTTTATTTGGATGTCAAAATACTTCATCCTATTAGGGCACCACCACACATTGTCAGTGTGCAGGCAGGCTCCAGTCATCCCTTTGGAGAGAGGTAGGGTAAGAGCCCTCCTCATCCATTTAATTTTATATCGTGAGAGACAGGAGAAGTGATTGACAATGAATATGGCTGAATCCAAGGAAGATTGCAGGTGGGATAGGAGGAGGAGAATGTCGTCTGCATACAGGAAAGTCTTTACTTCTATGCGGGCTACAGAGATCACCCGCACTTCCATGGATAGCCACAGGGCAGTCAAGAGGGGTTCCATTGTGATAAAGAACAGTGGCAGGAAAAGGGGACAGCCCTGCCATGCACCCTTATGAATTGGGAAGCATATCGAAACAAAGCCTCCACAGCGGACTTTGGCATCTGGGGTATCATAAAGTAGCTCGACTTTTACGATGAAGCCATCTCCGAGGCTCATCCATGTCAATATCTGAGAGAGATAAACCCATTCCACATGGAAAATGCCTTTTCAGCATCCAGGGAAGTACTATTATGTCTTCTGGTTTGTTCTTGACATGCCACAGGGCAGGAGCAAGGGTTAAGAGGTGGTCACACAATGAGTCACCTTGGACAAATCCCAATTAGGAAAGGTGCATGATTTATGGAAAAGATTCCCAAACTGGGCGGCTAGGATTTAGGCAAGTATTTTGAGATCAACCTTGAACAGAGAGATGTGGTGGTAGCTGGTGCACTCTAGCGAGACTTTACCCTCTTTGGAAATTACCACAATGGTAGCTATGTTTGAGATCAGGCCTAAGGAGCCTTGTCCGTGGCTTCGTTGTAGACCATGGTCAGGAGAGGGATCAGGACTGCTTTGCCTATCTCATAAACATCATAGAGAAGCCCATCTTCTCTGGGTGATCTGCAAGTATGGAGAGATGAGATGGCTTCTGCCTCTTTCTCCTTTGTGTTGTCTTCCCCCAGAAGAGCCCGATCCTCATCCATTAGGGAGGGCAGTGGAGGGCTGTGGGGAGGCGTCAATCTGCTCCAAGGAGGGGGTAGTCTCTAAGTGGTGCATTCTTGAATAAAGGGAGGCAAACCTCTTTCCTATATCTCAGTGGTGCATCCAGAGTATTCTAGATTCATCCCGGATAACTGGGACAGTGATAGCAGTGGGCCAAAATCGCGAGTGTAACTCCATGGAATTTGGCAGAGTTGCAAAAAAACTCAGTGAGATTCTGCGGAGTTCCACCAACTGTCAGAAAATATGCAGCTCGCCTTGCTCTCATTGCAACTTTGTGTCGGCAGGGCAAGCCAGGCTGAAACATCAGCATGAATGACACTGTGTGTTGTGCTAGAGCGTGCGGCCATTCTAGTTGTTTTTTCTGATACTCATGTAGGAAAGCCCTCTGACCATGACCGCTCGCAATTGCCCATGACTGCCTGTGTCAAATAATCACACTAGGAGGCAACAAATCTTGCTCAATTTTTCTGGAGCCTCATGGGAGAACATTTTCACTATCCAGCGATTATCTGAATTTGGCTGGAACTCCACATCAAACAGTAATAAAGAGTGACCAAAATTCTGGCAATTCTGCAGACTAACAAAACATTCTGCCCACCCCTAGACTGTGAGTTGTGCCTCTCGCCGGCATAGTTGGATCACAAATAAGCATCCAGCTTTCTCATCATGGTCATATCTTTGCCATTGCAGTTTTACTAATCCCTTCTTCACAGTCGTGAAGACCACATTCAAGCTGAGCTTAGATGATCTATATTGCTAATCTGTGGCCAATGTCATGTAAAGGAGGTTAAGAGCAGCTACTTCACCTTCAGCATCCCATGAGTAGTTCCATGTTCGAAAGTTGGATTCAGCAGAATCCCTCATCACAACACCCCTCAGCATAGCCTTCCAGCAGCCCAGAGCATGTGGCTCAAAGTCACAGAGCTCTCATTATCAAGAATGTAGGTGTTAATATGAGCATGGAGGGATTCCTTGTGCTCAGAGAGTACACAGGCAAAGGGTCTCATCAGTCACTGCACCAGTTGGTAGAAGGTGGGACCCAGGTCAAGATCCAGCCAAACCATGCTATGGCCTGTGATGGCCACAAAAGGGAAGAGCTGGCTCCAAAGCAGAAAGTAATGAATGCTGGATTGTATGCAGGAGTGAAAGGTGTATTCTCTATCTGAGGGATGTAAGAGGCGCTACGTATTTATCAAAGCGTGGTTTGACATTAGATTGGACAGAATGGCTCAATCCATGCATGTGCGGGCATCTGGTCATTCCGTCCAATCAAGAAGTGGGTAGGGGGCTAAGTTCAAGTCACAGTCTAACCTCACAAAGGGGTGACTAAAGTCTTGTAGTCAACAAGCGAGATCACCTAAAAAGTGGGTATTAGCTTTGTTGGGGGCATAGATGGAGTACAGAATAAAGTGCCTAGTCAGGAAAGCGCAATATAGCAAAAACCCATTGTCCTTTATCGTCGGTCAAAGACTTGACCACCTTACAGGGGAGGTTTTGTTTAATAAGGATGGCCACCCCACATTTCTTGGAAAAAGCACGGGGAGAGAGGAGGGGTGGCTGCTATTTGGCTACAACTACCACTAATGACAGCGCACACCCAGTCATATTTGAGCATCAGGGATTCAGTGGGGTCGGGTCTGTCTGTTGAAGAAGGGCAATGTCTACTCATTTCATGTGGAGCTAGTGAAAACTTTCTTTCATGTAATGATGTGTGAGAGGCCATTGGCATTCAGTGAGGCAATAGTGAGAGGTGACGGCATCCACTCATAGAAGGACAGGGGAGACTCAGAGATAGAGTCATGGGCTCCTCGCCGCAAGCGGGATGTTGGAAGGGGCTTCTAAGGCCTGCAGGAATGCAAACTACAGAACGTCTATGGGAGTGAGGAAACACGTTTTTATGTGTCTGGTGCCTAAGCCTGAGTCCAATGGTGCTGCATTACTCCAATCCATGGTAAATGTAAAGGGAGCAGGAGAGGGAATGGGGTGGCCCATATATAAACTTTGGGGTTTAGCAGGTGAATAAGAAATGAAACAGTTGGCAGTAACAAACCCAGCAGGGATGATGAGGTAGTGTCCCAACAGGTTCATCTTAGCTCCAGGAATTAAAGCAGTGGGGGAGCCTGTGGATGATGTGGGTTCTAGGGGACCCCTGGTGTGAGGGAGGGCCAACATTCTTGGGGAAGGGAACTTCACAGTCCAAAACTCCCGAGTTGCGAGGCTAAATAAATAAGAGGCGACTTGTGAGCTTCTACTTAGGGTAGTGGTACACCATGGTGAAAGCTGGGGGGCCTATTTGCCTGGTGGAACAAGGAGGCATTACAATAGAGAGAGTGGGCCAGTGTGTGGGGCCCAAGAGAGCAGGTTCAGGCAACTGGTGGACAGGGCTTCCGTGGCCTGTGGTGTCATTTTCTTGAGAGAGGAGCAGGACTTATCTAGCTCCAGGCCTCTGTTGAGGGCCTCAACCACCTGATTGAGGCCATGGCAGTCTTACTCCCAGTGCCTCGAGGCTTGGGGATGGTAGTGTCTCTGAAGCAGGATGAGACCTGCCTCCCCCAGATTATGTTGTGTCAGTCATGGTATCCTGGGGAACTCTCGTGTCCATGGAGGAGCTGTCAGAGTTGTTGAGGAAAGCCTTCAGCTCTTTAGGGTCGAGCTGGCTCGAGTTTGAGTTTTTCCATCCCAAGTGATTTTCATTTATGCAGGTTCTAAGAGGCTGTATTGAACGTCCCAGTGGTGAAGTTGTATTCGCAATGCCAAGAATGTCTTGCCTTTGATGTTGGTGGCCTGCGAGTAATCTGCAGCAAAGGTAATGCAATAGCCTTAACAGAGCAGAGGCACTGGCACATGCTTCACGGCTTAGAGGATGGTCTGTGTGTGTTGGTGATATAGGAGGCAAGCAATTATTTGGTAAAGGGGTTTATCCTGTGATGTAATACAAGAGAAACACATGTATGCCCTTTGAAACTCCAAGGGTTCAGAGATGCATTTATCAAGCACCTCGGGCATGAAATCTTCTAGGAAGGCCAGCACGTGGTTCCCCTTCCGCTTCCTCTGGAACTCCAACCATACAGATATTCTCTCTATGAGATTGATTTTGCAGGTCTGTTACTTTCTTGAGGAAAAATCAATGTCCTTGCCCCAATTTGGTAGGGCATTGCACTGACTGTCTAATTCATCCACCTATGCATTTGAGTTATCCAGTCGGGTATGAAAGGCAGTCACCTCTATTTGAAGGGACTTCACCTCCATGGTGAGGTCTGTCATTTGTTTTTCATGTTGGGGAAAGTGGAACCAATGGCAGAGATCTCCTTCATCAAGGCATCCATGTTCTTTGAGGAGAGTGGATGGTGTTCTGAGGGTGGAGCCCAGGTGGCCTGAGGCCTAGAATGAGGTACCACATCTTAAACAAGCAGTTGACAGTCAGCTGTTTTAGGTTGCTAAGTTGGTAGGTGGTAGGGGCATCTAAGCGTCCTGCCTGTTGGCCGGTTGGGAGTTGAAAGATCATTAGAATGATGGTGAACGCCAAGTGCCCCTACAGTAAAGCCCAGGGTTCAGAGCTCAGCACCCTGGAAACTAGAGAGGAGTTCAGCCACTGCAGACAGATTCCCAGGTGTGGCTGTTTACATTGTGGACTCTCTGCGCAATACCATGTGATGCCCCCTCCATGTTCCCCTAAAGCCCACAGGTGGCCCCGGGTTGGGCCATGCACTAGATGGGGGGCTGAAAGCAGGCAGTCATAGGTCCTAGCGGCCTCTGAAGCAGTACTCTGTAAGATGCCACTGGTGGAATTTCCTGGAAAATTTGGCCATAAGCAATGAAGAGCCTCCCTCAACATTTGATGTGTATGTGTTACTGGGTGGGTAACATGTGCAGCAGGGTGAGGCCTGGTCAGTCATGGTCCTCCTGCTTGGGTGTGTAGTCCGCTAGCAAGGTCTCCATGGGGGTACAGTGGGTGTACACCAACACCACCCTGGCTGATAAGGTATCCTGGCCTCCTGACCTCCAGATGAATGAGATATAATTGTCACTGTAAATACAAAGGAGCCAAAAGCCGTATATGCGGTAAGGGAGCCAAAGAGGTTGATTTGGCTGCAATGGGGCTTCGAGTCCAAGCTGCAGGACCACTGGCTACATGGAAGAGTAGGCATATGTTTGAGAGTCCTCATCCATCTCCACAAGGGGTGCTGTGGTGTGGTGTGGAGTGAGGTAACAGTCGAGGGGCTGCTGGGACATGAGAAGAGAGGATGTATGTGGATCATACATGTCTTCTTTTTTTTTCATATGTTGGTAAGACCCTAGGCCTAGAGCAACATAATAACGTACAGGAGAACACGCACGGACATGAGGGAGATCAAATAAAGTAGCAGTACACAAACTGGACAATTCAAAAACACATACTAATCTAGGCACCATTCTGAACAGTATTACAATAAGTAGGCAATGCTATGTCAGCACATCAATGTGAGCAAGGCCATAAGAAGAATACAGTCTTTAATGCTATAAGAGCTCCTATAGCATTAAAGGGGAAGTGAATTACCTAAGAAGTGGATGGGCAGTAATATTGATCAAGGAGAAATGATAGAATTTCTAATATGAAAGTGGTAAGAGAGGCAATGAGGCTGATTTTGGGTAGAATAGAGTTCCAAAACTTTAGTAGCACAACCCGAAACACAATGGCTCATGGTGAGATTTTTTGTAGAAGGTATGGGCTTCAATGAGAAGGGTGTTCAAACTCCAAAGTGTTTTGTCAGCTTGCCAACATAGTCCTCTCCCTGCGAAAACAGATTCCCAACTTGGGCAGACAACATATTATTTTCTTGCACACAAAACACTTTGCATTCCTTGCACCCCAACATTTTAATCTGCTCCAGAATTTCAACCATCAACAAAACCCAAATTCTCCATATCGTTTTTATTATCTCTCTGAAACTGTTCTTTTTGAGCAACAGTCACATTTTTCATAATCTCTCTCTGCGCAACATCAAAGCAATCACTGCAATACGTTTGCAAATGTAAGTATCTCATTGATACGGTTGGTCTTCTAACACCTCCTACTCTAATTAGTATGATAACTAAGCTCTGGGCGCAAAACCAAAATGAAAGCTGATAATCATGTGCTTAAGCCTCTCATAATATATATGAACTGACTCTTTTATTTCGTGTGTAGCCCTCATGATTTCCAACAAATCACCTCTTTTATGACACTTCAGATGCTCTAGCACGGCATCACATTTCTCCATCGCGAGAAGAGCTGCACTAATTAGGAGGCACACTTTAAGGCTCCGCTGTCGCCAGGGTAACAGCCACTTTGCATTAATCCCACAAATCATTGGGAACAATAATCTCAAACAAAGTATAACAATCCACCCTAAGTACCTTCAAAATAGTCACAACTTTTGTGTACCACTTATCAGGTTTCTCTCTCAGTTTTAGATAATTTGTCATAATTGCATAGGGAACAGACTTGTTCCAAGGTACATACACACATGCACTTCCATGTACTTCATGCAAAGGGAACTCTATCGCAACCATTTCCGTTGCTTCTGGATCACCTATATATAACCATCCTTACTTGTTTTTCAGTATCTATATTTTTCTTTTTAGAGCCAGCCTTTTTCTTCTACTTATATTTCCTCACTCCACTTCGGTTTTACTCAATCCATTCAAAAAATTCTACACAAGCCCATCTTTTAATATATATATCAAAGCCATGTTCTTATGCTAGTTCTTCGTGCATAGTTGCTACTCTATTCAAATATGTCAATGTATCTGAATTGTATACAGTCAGTCTACATGAATCGCACCCTGTAAAATGTCTCCAAACTCAGTTTTAGAATCCCCAGGTCTAAGGATAATCCAACAAGGACTAGGTAAAGCTGGTTCCAGGTGGTGTATTTGGTACTGCTGTTGCTCGAGTAGGCATGCTTGGTTTTATTGCACCTGTATTTTATTGGGACGGTCTTGGTATCTGCGTATCATCAGTGGAAGGAGGAGGTCTTGAATCTAATAGGTTATTTGCGAAATTACCCTCCTCATACGAATCATTTTCTTTGACCCTATTTATTTTTTGTTTTCAGTTTCATCAAATGTATTCTCAATTTTCTTCTTGTCTGTCTCACCGATTATTGCAGGAAATACACCCATGCCCATCATCTTATTCACTATGCTGTTCTCTGCATGTCCAACTATCCATTGCCTCACTGTTACTTTCTCATGCTCTTCCTTCCTTTACTAAGAGTTTCTCAAAGCCATTCTTTTGATGCTTCAAATTGCCTAGGTCTGAGTTGCAGTTTTCTCTTACAGTTCTTTGATGCAAAGGCAAAATCATAGAAATCAACAACATAATGAACAGTAAACAAAACACATATTCAAAAATCAGAAGGCAAAAATACGGTTAATCAATACATCAGTAATAAGGCTTAGAAATCATTTACCATAAAGTCTCTTATCTTTTAAATAGCAATGAGCAAAAATATGAAAAATAGTCTAGGTATGCCGACTTGGGCAGACAGCATATTACTTCCATACATTCTAAGTCTAAAACTGGTCTAAGTCCAGAAAGTGCAGTACACTGATAAAAAACCGGGCAGCTTCCCTAGAAGTTTACAAAAGAGTCTGTCTCACCAAAGTATTTTCATATTAATTCTCAGAAAACAATGGAAATTTCACAGTCCACATGGGGTGAGTAAATATAACAATACAACTACAAATCAAACTACAGCATTATAAAATGTCATTTACTTCATCATTCGAGCACTATCAAATTCCCCTAAATGAATAATACTGTTCCCCTTTTGACCTAATGTCATTAGAGGTGCCTGAACAAATCTAGTCACATAAACATGAAAGGACTCATAGATTATTGACTACAGTGAGTGAGCAGGAAAAGCCTTAAAAACTATAAAATAGCTTTGTAAGAAGTTGCTTCACTGGTTGAGAGGGAGGAATCCTATGGTATCTTCATTCATATGCCATGCATTCTCTCCTCTGTATATGCCGCCTGCTGCTCAGCCAGTGTGAGTGTGAAGTAGTAGAATGCTGATGTGTGCATGGTTTGAGAGAGTGTCAGTTTGAATGTGTGGGCTGAGCAGCAAGAATGCTGCTCCAGGTAAGGCTTCTTTCATACCTACTTATCCTGTAACCTGAGACAACTGATTTATGAATAAACCTTGATCTTTTTTCACATATACTACTGGCTACCTTGCATTTAATTACAGCAAAACCCTACTCAAGCAGCAACCACAATCCTTGTCAGAGTGAGGCGGAAGCAAAACCCCAAATTAACCTGCGCTCATCCCTTTGGTAGCTAGGCAAAGAACAGTAAGGCTTAACTAAGAGGCAATGTGTAAAGTATTTGTGCAACATTTCAAAGATTAACACAGTGAGAGCTTAACACAAAAGGATCCCACACCAGATTAGAAATATAGAATGATTTTCAAAAATAAAATATGACAAAAATTACAAAAATCTAATCGTTAGAACTGGAGATATGCAATTTTAGACATTATAGAGAAAATAACACCAAAAAGCCCAAAGTGCCAACAGTGGTTATCTGGTTGCACTGGACAGGGACAAAGTAACAAGTTCAGGCCAACCGTGAGGGAGCGCAGGCCGGCTACAGTTAAACACTGTGGTCCGCGGCACACAGTACCTTAAATAGCGCACGGTCTGAGCGGTGTTGCATTGTGAGACATTGTGAGACTCTGTGTCATTGTGCATTGGTTCTGAAGAAGAAGGGCGGTGAAGCTTCATGAGGATTTGCATCGGTTCTGGGGAGCTGTGCAGCATAGTTTGGTGGGCCCTTGTGTTACTTTGCGTAAGTTCCAACGAGCTGATAGCTCAGCATCACTTCAGATGAGACTTGCAGCTGTGTTGCTTTGCAGGGTATTGCATTGTTTTGCATTGGTTCCGATGGGGACATCAGTTGGACTTGGCAGAGCACCTTCAGGCCCACTTCCAGGTTTCCAGGAATGGGGTGGCATCACAGGGCAATACTCACAGATTTTAGAGTCCAGGTGCTGATTTCAAAGCCTGTTGTACCCCTGAGGCTTCCGATAATGAGGTCAGCCAACAAGCCATTGGAGTCACTCTGGGGTCCTGGATTCAGAATGCCAGGGCCAGTCCTTCTCATCTAATCAAGAGGGCAGCAGGCAGAAGTTCATTATAGCAGGACAGCAGCCCTTTCAGCAGCAAATGAGTCCTTCTTCTTGGAAGCCTCCACAGGTTCAGAAGTGTACAGAAGAGTTGGTGTCTGAGGTCCAGTATGTATAGCCAGTTGAGCCTTTGAAGTGGGGAGAAGTGTCTAGAGTTGTATCCCTTTGAAGTCCCCTGGCATCCAGACTTACCTATTCTGGCCAAACCCATCTCAATGCCAGAGACCCACAAGGGTTTTGCCGGAAACCCTCAATGGTCAAATGGCTCCAACAGTGATTATCATCACCACCGGGGCAGCTTGATGGATAATGTCATCAATGGGTTCTGCAGCCGGGTACTCACTTCCCCAGTTGTATGGTGCCTCACCCCAGAGGGAGAATGTCTGGTAAAGGATGCTGGTGGGATCTGCACAACAATTAATTACTTCCAATGTCTTAAGAGGGATTATTTAATATGGTAAAAATGAATAGGGGTAAGATTAAAAACAAGGTGTGATGCTGTTTGGACGCATTACTAATCCTAAACATCAATAGTGGTGGTCACCATGTTTCAGCTGAGTCTGTGGCCTTCATTAGGACCTATTTTGTTTAGAACCATTTTTGATTGTAGTCTAGGTGTTTTTGTGTAAGTTTTTTCTATAAACTAACAGCTCTTCGTTATGACTCATAATGGTGCAGCAAGCCAGCAGCTGGAAGAAGGAACAGAAAACAAAAGGAGATAAAGTACATAGAAAATGAATACATGCAGTATCTCATTTTGGGGATAATTCCATATTATCCAGATATGTGCCTGTTTCTTTCTTGCAGTGGTACCCTGGCAATACAAGGTGCAGTAGGCTGCACTTAGTAAACTTTGTGTGTGTGTGCATGCTTTCCTTTGTGTAAGTTGCATACATTCCTTAGTGTCAAGTAGCCTAGCACATTGGTTGTCAAACTCCGTATGAAAGTTCAAACTCAGTCTAAAACCCGCTGGGTGGGGTATGTGAAAGTATGAAATTACAAGGTTTTGGGGGGAAATAAGGTATTATAGGTACCCGTAGTGGAGTGCAAGGGGAAGAAGTGCATAGTTTTGCCTTTAAGAGTTTTAGTCTGCTAGTTTTTTGCCTGTTCAGTAGAGGGACAGGTCTAGCGGTTTTGTGGTAAGGCTAAGCCCGAATGAGCTTGTTGTGGTGATGGTGGTATGCCTCCATTATCTCCTTTCTGGTGAAGAATTGGCTTGGTAGTTTGGTCTGCCCTGTTCCCATCATGCACTGGGACAGGAACAGACTAATTTGCATGTAGCCAGGTTCTGAGCTGGGATGGTGCAGTGAGCTAAAAAACGGTGATGGATCAAGCCCTGATCTCTTGACTGGGTAGGAGTATTCTGCATCATTCAGAAACTCTGTCCATCACCTTTTCCAAAATTGATTTTATCCACACTAAGTGTGGGAGGGTATACTCAGACGTGAGTCCCTAGCTCATTGCACCATCAGGATTCAAGCAAGCCGGGCCGATGACTGCTGAAATGCCAGAAACCGGTCCCCGGTAGCTTGTCTCCTTTCTGGTGAAGAATTGGCTTGGTAGTTTGGTCTGCCCTGTTCCCATCATGCACTGGGGCAGGAACAGACTAATTTGCATGTAGCCAGGTTCTGAGCTGGGATGGTGCAGTGAGCTAAAAAACGGTGATGGATCAAGCCCTGATCTCTTGACTGGGTAGGAGTATTCTGCATCATTCAGAAACTCTGTCCATCACCTTTTCCAAAATTGATTTTATCCACACTAAGTGTGGGAGGGTACACTCAGACGTGAGTCCCTAGCTCATTGCACCATCAGGATTCAAGCAAGCCGGGCCGATGACGGCTGAAATGCCAGAAACCGGTCCCCGGTAGCTTGTCTCCTTTCTGGTGAAGAATTGGCTTGGTAGTTTGGTCTGCCCTGTTCCCATCATGCACTGGGACAGGAACAGACTAATTTACATGTAGCCAGGTTCTGAGCTGGGATGGTGCAGTGAGCTAAAAAACGGTGATGGATCAAGCCCTGATCTCTTGTCTGGGTAGGAGTATTCTGCATCATTCAGAATCTCTGTCCATCACCTTTTCCAAAATTGATTTTATCCACACTAAGTGTGGGAGGGTATACTCAGACGTGAGTCCCTAGCTCATTGCACCATCAGGATTCAAGCAAGCCGGGCCGATGACCGCTGAAATGCCAGAAACCGGTCCCCGGTAGCTTGTCTCCTTTCTGGTGAAGAATTGGCTTGGTAGTTTGGTCTGCCCTGTTCCCATCATGCACTGGGACAGGAACAGACTAATTTGCATGTAGCCAGGTTCTGAGCTGGGATGGTGCAGTGAGTTAAAAAACGGTGATGGATCAAGCCCTGATCTCTTGACTGGGTAGGAGTATTCTGCATCATTCAGAAACTCTGTCCATCACCTTTTCCAAAATTGATTTTATCCACACTAAGTGTGGGAGGGTATACTCAGACGTGAGTCCCTAGCTCATTGCACCATCAGGATTCAAGCAAGCCGGGCCGATGACGGCTGAAATGCCAGAAACCGGTCCCCGGTAGCTTGTCTCCTTTCCGGTGAAGAATTGGCTTGGTAGTTTGGTCTGCCCTGTTCCCATCATGCACTGGGACAGGAACAGACTAATTTGCATGTAGCCAGGTTCTGAGCTGGGATGGTGCAGTGAGCTAAAAACGGTGATGGATCAAGCCCTGATCTCTTGACTGGGTAGGAGTATTCTGCATCATTCAGAAACTCTGTCCATCACCTTTTCCAAAATTAAAAAATGCCTCCATTATCAGTCCATGAGAATAGTCCTGTGGGTAAGTAAATAAATAAAAATGGGCTTGGTGATGAAGAGGCAGAGAAGAAAAAGAGCAACTGGCATCCAAATTGGCAAGGGCCCTCATATGAGAAACTGCTGTTTCAATGTTATCAACCATTCTCACCACCGTCTGTCAGACGGATGAATCCATACATGACAGGGCACCCACCGAGATTCCCCTCCACCTAAAGACTGTCTTTTTTATGGAGAGGCAGAGATGCCTAAGAGGAAGAAATAAATAAGAGATGAGATGGGAATACTCTGAAGAGAGTGTGGTGACAAGGAGCTGGACGAAGCAACCAACACCAAGGACCAGCAACAGGAGTCATTAGTGTTCAAGCTGACCGACATAACCATGACAGAAGAACAACTCTCTTTTTTGAACAAAGGACGAGGCTTTGTTTTAACACCAACTTTGGACAAAGATTAAGTCAGTTCTGAAAAACAAAGGCAACTCCAACCTGAGGAACAAGACCACATATTACCCAACTAATGCACCAGTACCAGTAAGAATCACTACCTTTGAACAGGGTTTTATGAAGGAGATCAAAACCTTCAACAACACAGATTTTGAACCCTTCCACAATATCACTAAAAGAGAATGACTGGCCTTAAAAGAACTAAAAGCCAACCAGGACTTGGTGATAAACTGGCTGTTAAAGGAGGCGGAATCATCCTCCTGACAAAAGCTGACTACCATACCCAGTGCACCAAACTGCTTATGATACATGGTGCTATGAACCCCAGAATGTGGACCCTTCAGCTAGGCTACACAGATCAGAAACATTGAGAATATCACTAAAGAGGCAGAACTGAAAAGCTGGAGTTACAAAAAAAAAATAGGAATACCTACTCAAAAGACAGCCAAATATCTCTTACTTCTACCCACTCCCCAAATTGCACAAAAACAAGTCACCACCACTGGTCCTTGGTATCAGGCATCAGCTCCATCTTGGAATCATTATTGCAATTTGCAGACCAGCACCTCTGTCCCATTGTGCACCACACCTCGACCTATATGAAGGATACTAGAGACTTACTCAAGCTACTGAAAATCATGACTATGATCCGCCCACTCATCTTGCAGTCAGCCTGGACTTTGAAAGTCTGTACAGTAGCCTTCCACAAAACACAACCTTGGAGACAGTTCAACGTATACTATTCAGAGAAAATTGGCAGTACAACACTCCCAGACACTTTGTTCTAGAATGCTTTGGATTGGCATTAACAGAGAACTGTTTTGAATTTGAAGGATCCCTGTATCTCCAGACCCACGGCACATCAATGGGAAGTACATTCATCCACAAAACTCTATATTTCAGCAGTTTTGAGGAAACACACAATCCTCAACATCTCTAACCCCTTCAAACAGAAGATACATTTTTGGAAATGGTATATCAACAATATTCTCATTATTTGCAAAGAACGGAATCAACAGTTCAAGATTTCTTTTGCTGGCTGAACACACGGGACAACTATTTGACATTTACTTGTTTAAAATACTGAACACAATTGGCATTTCTAAATGGAACCATTATTTCAGTAAAGCACTGGACTAAGCACTAAAACCTACTACATGGCAACAGAAGGGAACGGTTTGCTCTCATTCAATAGTTTCCACCAGAACCCTTGAGAGAAAATTTACCTTACAGTCAATTTCTCAGGATTCACTGCAACTGCAGAAGTACACATGACTTTATTGAACAGGCTGAATATCTCGCTAAGAGGCTAAGGCATAGAGAATACCCGAAGCACATCATCAACAAGTGTCACAAACATGCCAAAAATCTGAATAGAGAAAGCCTACTGGAAGAAACAAACAGAAGTTCGGATAATGACATCCTAATATGTGTCACCACTTAATGCACTACACACATAAAGGAAATGACCGGTCTCGTATATGTTGCTGTACTAGAACCTGAGAAACACAGGAATCATGCAAAATAATAAAGAGTTACAGCTGGCTGAGATATTCCCATCAGACCACCCTTTGGCGGAGTCTCATCATATGGGATGTTTGTATTTTATCCAATCAGCCGCCCAAACCATCAGATGATGGTGCGGATATGGATATAGAATAGAAACTCTAGCCAAACTGTTACTCAAAGGGTAGTGCTCAAGGTGTGCAGTGCAGTGCTGTGGTGAAAACTTAAAATTAACGACTCAGACAATTTTTTTTTTTTTTAATAGGATTTGTCTGAGTGTCAAGGTTAAAATCACGCCAGGCAGTCTGAATATATAACTACACTGTGGCGCTGTGCAGGATGGTCAACATGTTTCAGCCAAATTGGAGGTATTTACCTGGCTTTCGTCAGGACCTAGTAAATGAGCTACTGCAGCAAGATAATAGTGAAGGTGCTTAAGTGTAAAGAAATTAAGTGCCAAAATATATAAGGGAATACTTATATCTACCCGGAACTTGAAGCCCCAATGTTCACAAGGAAGAAGTGCATTCTACTTTAATCCTAAAAAGAAAAAAGCACATAAAAAATCATTTTCGCATGTATAACCAAATATTCACAAGAACCTGTACAGACAACATATAAAACATAAGTCAATTGTACTCTGTTTATTCAAAAAGTAGACTCACTTATTGACAGAAAATGGGAGTAACTTAAACTGTGACTACTCACCACGCTCTGCGTGGGAAATGACCTCACCTCACCCGGCATCCGCTAGGGAATATGAGGCCCCGTTCTAAGGTGCATAAAAGAGAAGGGCATAAGTACTAAAGTTTTAATGCCCCAAGCTTTCTAGCTATAGCATCCTTATATCTAACTCTCTAAATGCAAACAATGCCATCAGAACCTAGGAAGACCCCATAGGTGTAGGCCAGTGACAAAATGCACACCATGCTAGGTATTCTGAACTCTAAGAATTGTAAAGATCATCAAAAGCACTTTTGCCCATGGTCTAGCTGGGAGGCTGCCTTATCTGTCCGTCGGTACCTCTCTCTGTCGTCCGAGAGGAAGTGGAGCTACTGACTAGGACCAGGCTCCTCCTATTTATATTGCAGCCGATTGGTAAAGTGATTAATTATGCCGCAATTTACCCGCCAAAAGCAGAGTAATTAGTAAATCGCAGCGCTTATGTAAATGCGCATGAGCGTTGACTGAAACAGCTTTTTAATTCACAATGCTGTTTGTGTTTTTAAGCACATTTCTATTGTCAGAAGCCACTTTCCTGCAGTTTAAGGGTTTCACATGACAATACTGCACATTGCAGAACCACTAGACTGTTAGACGAAGAATAAGACCATGCACACTAACACCATCCTTGTCTCTGCCTAGGGGGTGCGCACTCACACAGTTTTATTTTGATCGGCCATACTGCTGCTGAGGAGGGGATAGGGGGAGAAAATACACACCAGCAACGTGGGCCCAGTGACTTGGAAGAGAGGGGGCAGGGCTAAAACATAATTATTTACACCACAAGAAGAGGAAACAGTAGCTAATTGGCAAGCAATTCGGTTAAGTTCTCTGTGGCTCAGGACACTTCTCATGAGGTCAGTCAGGTGTTGTGTCTCTCTGTATGTCCAATACATTTTGAGTGTATTAATATAATAAATTATGATCTATGTAGTATAAAAGGAAGGGATTTATTTTGCCCATTTTCCTGCCCTGCGATGTGCGCGACAGCTAACCGCTACATAAATATGTTATTGACCACAATGTGGCAATGAGCCACAGAATGGGTAATTTTCCCAGAGGGTTTTCTTTTTTTACAATACAGGTGGATGAGCCACTTAAACCTAGAATCTGGTTCAAGACAAATTTCTGCCTTGGCCCTTAGTCCCCTTTCACGTTGGCAGAACTTCAACATGTCAACATGCACAAAGGGTGAGGGAGAGAAAGGCTGGGAAGCTAGGGCAGAATGGCAATCACTGCATGGCTTTACAATAAAGCCATACTGTGATTGGTCATTATGCTTCCATTACTTGTGGACATGACTGAGCCTCAGTCCAACCTTGCACTGGCTGTCAAGTAGCCACTAAAACGTGTCTTTGAGTCAATCAATGCACTGCTCCCTTGCTGTCACACAGCATGACAGCAGTCCCAGGATTGGCCTGGGTAGGACGACTTGCTACTCATTGGGAGACCGGGGAGCTGTGGCTTTGATCCACCCGGCTCGCTAATTGTGCAGGTTAGACTCCTCAAGTGTCCACATGTCGGGCTGGCCATGGAAAGGCACCAGTCCAACCCGACATACACAGTTTTTTGCTTACTGGTTTTGGTTGTCACTGCTCTGCTAGATTGCTCAGCTGTCAATCATTGACCACACCCCACTCCATAAGCCTGCCATACGCAATAACTCTGAGGGTGAAAATGAACAGCCCATGGCTGAGACAGCTGACTACTGTGGGCTGATAAAGTTGTTACCACAACTTGAATTCACATTTAATTAGGGCCAGGAAGGGCAAAATTATCAGTGGGGTGATGCCCTAATGCTCTCACCAAGGAACCGCCACTGCCTGCCCCAACTACTAGCAATAACACAAACACTTGAACAGCCTTAAGAACAGTCATCTGCCTCTGATGTGTGAGGTTCTATAGAACACAGATGACTATTCATTCATTCATTCATTAGTCTTTATTCGACTATCTAAAGATATCCACAAAAGAACAGTCATTATAAGAATAGAACCAATAAAATCATTTTATAAAAACATTGCAACATATACATATGTATTGATTCATACTTTTCCTCTCATTAATTGCTTTCATAATGAACAGACCCACACTATAACAAGTCGGGGGTCACCTAATCTTACCAAACATTTCATAGCATCTTTATATGATGATGTTATAAGTAATAAATAGTGGCTTTTAAATAAAAACATCTAAAAATCTGATTACAATTTACAAAACAGCATGAAATGCAACATCCTCTGTTTGCTTCGATTGTCACATGGACATAAAAAATCTGGAGGCGGATGAGACCACATAGTAGGAAAGGCTACAAGAAAATGAACCATGCCACATCTAAATCTTGTTAACACCTTAGCTGCTATGGAACGTCCAGCTCCAGTGCTGGACGTTCCATTGCGCAGGTCAGCCGTTGGATGGGCGCAGCGCTTAAGGGGTTAATTCAATGCGATGCTGTGCATAAGTCACATTTGACAAATAGTTATTAGTGTTTATATCAATGCTATATGATATATACTGAGCCACAATAGGTTTGTTCTTTTCAGTCAATAACTTTAGATCTATCCTATTTTGTAAAAAGGTGTCTCTAATTTAATTCTTAGTGTAGATCAAAGTTTTGAATGTTTCTGTCCATACTGATGTTGTATACATCTTTCCTAGAACAGTATTAACGTATAGCGGCCATGGAATTTTAAGTGCATTTTGCAAATTAAGACAATCTAAAATAATTGATTTAGTAAAACCTGTTTCTTCCTTTTTCCATATTGAATCTCACATTAATAGGGGTCGGGCCAATATGAAATCTACTAAAACTGGAGACCCACCTCATAATGAGAAATGATATTGGATGCAGATAACGGTAAATAAATCAACCGTTTCAGGAACAAGTTCTCTTGGATTTGCTGGACTTTAGTATTTTATATGACCCCATAGCCCTGCCCCATACAGGGCTATGCTTGTTCCTTTAGTTTTGAATGAAGCTACCATCTCATTAACTGTCCGAATCCCCAGTTTGGAAGAAAATATAAAAATACCTTGAATTGCCCTGCTCATTTTGGCTCTGGTGTATTAAACATGTTGAGACTAAAAGCCATTATCTGCAAAAACAATACCTAGATAACAAACGGAATTCACAGTCTTAATAAGAGTTGTTTCAATATAGAAAGTTTTAGGGGGTTAGGGTCCACAAATCATAGTGTATGTTTTAGATTTAATTATGACCATTTTCTTCTGTAACATGAAATCAGAAAATGCGGCCATCAGTCTCTGTAGGCCTATTGGGGTTCTTGCAATAAGTATGGCATCATCCGCATATAATAAAACGGCTGTCGGACGACCTGGCATCATAGGGACATCGGCCTATATTGCCTGTAGGTGATTATCAATCCCATTTAAGAATAGAGAATATACAATTGCACCCTTGTCAAATCCCCCGTCCCACCTTAAAATTTGGTGTACATTCTCCCTGGGGACCAAAACGGACCTGGGGAGATAATTTTTCGTACAGGTGGGAGAGGAACCCAATGATAGCCCTGGGAGCTCCCATCTTTGCTAGGGTTGACCACATTAAATGGTGTCCACTAAATCAAATGCACTGCTTAGGTCGGCAAAGCAGAGATATAAGGACCCTGCCTTCGCCCTAGTATATTTACAAATAAGAAGTACTAGTTTAGTACATTGTTCGACAGTCCCTAAGCATTTTCTAAACCTGTATTGGACTGGTGTGAAAACAGAGTATTCGGTTGCCAATTTTTCAAGTTTTAAAAGGAGGACCCTACTCATTACTTTCAGTGCGGTATCTATAAGTGAAATAGGGTGATAATTTCTAGGGTTTCCTTTATTCCCCTTTTTAAATATGGAAATGATAATTGATTCATCCCATGTATTGGGGATTATATCTGTGGCAGCTATATTAAATACTCTGGTTAGGATGGGTCCCCATAGAGTAGGCGCAGTTTTAAAAACTTCAACCGGGACACCAGCCAGCCCTGGGCCCATCCCCTGCACTCACTTGGATAGCCTGAATGACTTCCTCATTTGTAATGTCAAGGGGGAGGTTACTTCCCACATCTAACAGCCAATCCTGCCACATGATCGTCTCCCTATTGCTATCAAATATTTCAGAGAAATGTTCCACACATTTGTCTACTGGGACAAAGAGCAGAATTCTGGAGTATTATCATTCTTCAAAAATGGGGAATTTACAGTCTCCCAAAAAAGTGTGTTATTACGAGTTTTTGCTGCAGTAGCCAGATTTTCTCAAGCCTCTTCGTTAAGTGTACTTTTCCGGGCCACTATAACTGCCTTATATTCATACCGTAAGGATTGAATATTAGATAGGTCATATGGAGATTGAGACAGGACATGCTTCAAGCTCCTTAGGGATTTAGTGCAGGCACTGTCAAACCACCCCTTCTTCTTACAGCCTAGTGGCCCAGGAGTCTTAGTTAAAATAGATTTAATCAATTTAGTAATAATCAAAAACCTCTCGGTCAGTACTATTGGAGTAATTTCCTCCTGAAGACAATATGCAATTTCACTCTGGTTGGAAGTTATTAGTTTCCTCATTGTCAAGGAGGGATCAACACCTGTCCATTTAATTGTAACCCCATTTTTCCCGACCGGTTTTATATGATTAACTGAGGTAAAAACATCCATCTTTTTACCCCAGAAAACAAAAAGGTAATGTTAGACGGTTATGGTCACTAAACAATGAAGGTACCACAGCAAGGTAACCACACAAGTGGCTTACAGAGGCAGAAACCAATACATGATCAATTATAGAAATAGAGTTTCTGTCTATCAAAGTTGGATTAGAAGTCTCATTTACGCCACTGGCTCCTCTAAGGAGAAAAAAATCATATTTGACCATGATCTGGTTGAGTGCTTCCCCGTAAGCATTGTGGCAAAAATGATAAGATTCCTCATCTATATTTATGAGACACATGGCTTTGTATTAGGCGCTCCACATGCCTGCAAGTTAAAATCTCCTACTCAAATTAAGGCACGCTCAGTATTGACTATGGACAAGAACGTTTCCAGAGCTTGATCAATAGCGTTCAACACAGTATCTCGTGAGCTGTCAAAGATGTTGTAAAAATGTATTATTATCAAATCTTTCACCCCTTTTATACTTAACCATAGAAATTGGGCATACGGGCCCACAATTGCAACCTTCCTGACATTTCCTGCAATTTTATTAGAAATGAAGATTTGCAATCCCTCCTTTGCTCTGCCAGATTGTGATCTTGGAGCTGCTAAAAAATGGGATGAATATTCTTCCACATGGACCGGACTAATACACCATGTCTCTTGAAAGCATATGATATCATAGCTAAGGATTCAATTAGCCCAGTCAGATGTTAGGATCTTACCTGAAAACCCATTCTTGCTCCAGGTAGCAAACACAAGACCTTAATTGCAGGAATGCTCTACCCGGTGTCTTCCAACCAGATTCACGGAGTCACTGCTTATATCACCATTCGTGGTCATACCATAATTAGCTGCTACTGGGGGTAAGTGCAAGGTGTTTACAATTATAGGCTGTTGTCCCATAATTCTATTACCAGGTGCAATGGTATTACCAACCGAATCACTGGCTGGCTGTGCACCAATCGATATCTTCCAGCCGGTGTAGATATGACCATCAGGAGGGACAATCCTAATACTATGGACATCATGGGTAAAATCCCTTGCTACAGAGGTTATAGATTTTATACCAAAACTATAAGAGTTGGTTTAGATTTGCCCTCTTTGAGCTGAAGAGCCAGGCAGAGGAGTAAGTCAATCTATGTCGTCCAGGGATGGAAGGATGTCAAATCTATTCTATAAGAGCAACCTGAATCGTTGATGTGTATTAAGAATAGTGGGTCTCTGCTTTAACGGGTAGCTAGTATTATTCACTGGGGGATAGAAAATCCAAGCGGCAATACATTTATACCACTACTAATTGCAAGATCATTACAGAGTCTGTGTAAAATCTCATATCCCAATCTCGGTGATATAAATGTAAGTACAATACAATCACTGGGAAATTTCTTTGTCCCTTCTCCCCACCCAACCCACTTGTCTTGCCTTTTCGAACTTGCCAAAAAGGGCCTCTGTGAGCCCAGTTTGTGTCTCGAGCCAACAGAGAGCCTTATTTCTCAATCCCACCCAAGTTTCCTTAAACATGGGGGTGAGCTGCGGAACATTTGCTAGTATGATGGTATATGGAGTGGCTTCCAGGGGCAAGATCAATCTGGACTCCTCCCTAACCAGGAGCGTCATGCTGGGATAGGCGGAGCTGAGTTTATCTTGGCTTATTATAACCCAGGGCACCAGTGTGGGCAGTGCTGTTGAAGCCCTTATAACCTTCATGCACTTTATCTGAAGTATGCAGGGGTTCAATCTGCAAGAAGGAACCTTACCAGATACGTCAGATGCAACTGGTACATCTACGCCCGCACCCTCCCCTGTAATATCAGTAAACTGTGACCCCTTCTAGTTTACCAATGAAGGTGGTAAAAACAATATCCATGTGATCTTGAAGTCCTTGGAACAAAGCAAGACTGTTATCTAATAGTTCTTTGAGGCGCATGGAAGCATTGTCAAAAACAGTCTCCCTGGTGGTATTTAGACCAACCTCCCCAGGAGAACAATCTAAAGAAGTGGGACATGCAGCTTCAGTCTGCCTGCTGATGGAGCAGGTATGAATTATTACATTATTGGCATGCCGGGACCGTTTCTGTTGTTTGGGTTTTTTAATACCCGCTCCCCTCCTTCGCTTCACTAGTAGCTCCTTCGTTTTATCCTAATCAAGGGGTTTAGAAGTCCGAGTTCTTGTAACTCTGCCAAGACCTTGCGGGTAGCTACAGGGCTTACTTCCAAGGCAGATACGTTAGCGGATTGCGACTGGCCTTGGGCAATAGGAGACGTTTGTACATAAGTAGCATCTCCCAAGTTAGTATGACCCAGGGAAAGGCGCCTCTGCAATGGTGCGGGATCAAGAGAGAGACGCCTCTCAGTCAGTGAGATCTCTTGGCTAAGTATTCATTCTGCCCTAACAATGAAAGTGTCTAAGGTCCCCATAACTCCCTTGTGCTTACTTATTATTAAAATCCAATGTTACCGAAAACACGAGCACAGATAATGATGTACAAACAGTGTAGGAATACCACAGTACTGTAAAATAGTTGATAATTAGTTCTGATAGTCCCATCAATCCATTGTTAGAGGGGTGGTCCAGCCCAGCCTCTTCTGGGCGATGACAGACAAGAACGGGCCGTCCCGTGCCGCATGAGTCCCGACTGCTATTTGAATGCCTCCAGGCGCAGGTGGTGACGCTCTGTGGAGAGCGCATCGCCTTGCAGAGTGGGAAATGTAGTCCCTCAATGGCTTATCACCAGCAGGTAAGGGCAGACAAGGAAACAGCAAATGTTGGCAATAGAAACTGAGCGTCCCGTGCTGCGGGAGTCCCAACCGCTATTTGAGCACCTCCAGGTGCAGGTGGTGATGTTCTGCACCATGCGCGCCACGTTGCAGCGCAGGAAATGGAGTACCTCAATCGCTTATCACCAGCAGGTAAGGGCAGACAAGGAAAAAGCAAACGTTGGCGGTAGAAACTGAACAGCTGACCAATATACATAATCTAGCATGATCTGATATAAGGCCCTTTCAACGTGCACTTGTGGGTACAGCTGCTGTTGCTCAACAAATCGCACACTTATTAGCATCATCAATAATTCATGATAATGTAGTTATACCCTTTTCATGATATATCTTCCACACTGAGAAGTTTATCTTGACCAGAAACAAACTCAATATACATAATAAGAACAATTGTTTACTCCAATGAGGATGCTTCTATATCTAATATTCAAACAACACCATCACACTATCAGTGTCAATATAACCTCATTTAGGTTACTTTATAAACAAGTTATCCATAAATCTAGTAAATTTCTGAAATTGTACTCTTTCCAATAAGTACTCAATGCTTTTTTTCATCCTCAAACATGACATCGGCTCAATATCTAAGCTGCAAAAGGTGTGCCTGAGGCAAGTAAGACAGCTTAGTCTTGAAATCCATTGGGCCTTCTTTAAACTATATATGCTGGAGATTTGCTTGACCACACCATTCATTGTTAAGATGTGTCTTAATCATTGGACAGTTAGAAATGTTACGAATAAGTATTCAAATAATGTGTTTCCCCTTAAGTGGGTTCTATCTGGGTGTCCTGTAGTGGACCCCATATTCTTATTCTTTTAGCAGACCCCTTTCTACGATCAAACCTACAAGTATATCTGACATATGCGATCCACTCAAACAATGATGGTGCATTCTGAACTTCCCATTTCGTGCAGATTTCACTGATGGCAAATTATTATCGTTACATATAGCAGGTTGGACTGAGATTTCTTCAGTAGATAGTTTCTGCCACCCCTGAGTGAAAACCCAAATATACCCAGTTCAAGACTTCCCTCCTTTTTGGCCCCAAACATTCTAGACGCAAACACACCCACCTTATGCCAGAAGATTTGGAGTCCCGGACATACCAGGTGGACATCAGGCGCGCAACACCCATTGGACTCACCGCCCCCCCCGTTGTGTGTGTCAGCCCGGGATGAGACAGATTCTGGCCACACATACAGTCGCACCCGAACATTTCACGGGTCTTTAAAAGACCATTTGAATGTTAATTAAGCCTTGCAGTTGTTTCACCCCTTCTAAGAGTCCATGCAGCTCCACTCTGCCTACTGATTAAAGGTTCAGCCCCCCCGAAATTTTTTCTTAGCCCCCCGAAATTTGGCTCTCGTTGCTCCTCTGGTGGACATCATCCGCATTTTCCAGCATACACTTAGGTCATTGTCTTCTCTTGCTTCCGCCCATCTTGGATAGCTTCTTTGGAGACCAATATGCTCTGTATATAGTAAAAAGAAGGTTCCTTCTCAATGGTGCGGATCTAACTGTTGACCAGAGTGTAGCGATTGATACTTGCCATATGCTTTGTCTATCTGATTCCGGCATGTCCGACCTCCGTGTCTTCTCTGGCGCCATTAGGTTGCGATCCTCTGTTTCCACCAACATCCAATATCATTTGGATACCTCCTTCACAAAAGTTTGACCTTTCACTAACCCACCTTCCCACTCTGTTTGCAGCCCAATTTGCAGTTGATTGTGTGACCAGCTTGTTAATTGAAGATGTTTAAATCTTGATAGTGTGAAGTTAGTTTCCAATGCTAATATATTGCATGACCTCAGTGAGTCTTGATCAAAAAGCTGCCCCCATTTTGTCAAACCTGTTGCTGATAAAGGTAAGGCTAAGGCATCCAAGAAACACTCCGGAGTGCCTTACGAATTCCAGATTGGGACATTACAGCTATTGTAAGGTATTCCCAAGATCTGTTTAACCTTGACCCATACTTTACAGGCTGCTAATAGAACCTTGAACTTGTTTTTCTTTAAAAATTTGGGATGACCATTTTAAATAAGAATGAGTTTCCTTCATCCGGGAGATTTTTTCTCAACACCCCATAAATGAGGAGCAATACTTTGTGTGTTGTTCATTTGAAGATGTCTAGTGTTTTTAAGAAAAAAAGCCCAATGATACAATTGAAAATCGGGTAATGCTATCCCCCATTGTTAGAAATGGGGGTCTCTTGTTGGCAAGGGCTTGCACCTTTGTCCAAGTAGGGATCCTTCTTCCTAGTCAGGATAAGGGAGTTACACTCCTGAAATAACCACTTCTCACCCCCTTGGTAGTTTGGCACGAGCAGTCAGGCTTATCTTAGAGGCAGTGTGTAAAGCATTTGCACAAAACCAACAATAATACAGTGTAAGTACTACAAAAGGACACCACACCAGCTTAGAAAAATAGCCAATATTTATAAATACTTAAAACTAGACCAAATACGATAAAAATCCGCAGTACAGTACTTTAAAAATCTTCAGTTATCAAAGTATTCTTGACAAACAGTTCCTTGAAGTTGATAGCTCCGTCTGGGGCTGTCACAGGGTCGTGAACAAACAAATCCAAACAGTTCTGGCTGACCGCAGCATAGCGGGTCAGCTACAGTATCAGAAAGACCCGCAAACAGTACCTTTCAGAAATGCAAGGCGTTGATGACCTCTCGTTGAGCTTCTGAAAACACGGCGTCCGCAGGCATTGGTTCGGGAGGTCGGTGAAGGAGTCGTCGCAGCCCTCGATGTCACACACTTTGCAGGTTGCTCTCCTCTCTGATGGAGTCAGGAGCGCTGGCATCGGCAGGCATCTGGTGCTGTGGTGCAAAGTGCAGTGGTTTGGCGTGCGGTGCCCTCAGGTCCCGACATCAGATAGCATCGTCGGTGAGAACAGGGTCGTGGTGTGAGATGAATGCAGTGCTCGTCATGGTGCTGGCAGGTCACGGTGCAGCAGAGACATCTTTATTGCTGAAGTGCTGTCGTCGATGGCACAGGTGTTGGTAGGCCAAGGCTGCGCGCGGGATGAGGGTGGTGCGTGGTGTAAGTTTACGAGCGGTGCCGGTGCGTTGTGTAACTTTACGAGTGGTGCCCTCGAACCATGGTAAAAGCAGCGGCGTCGAGTCCAACATGGAGCGGCTTCATCAGGGATACCAAGGCGTTGTCGTGAAGCGAGGCGGTGCGGAGTGAGGTGCCCACAGGTCCCAGTGCCCGCAGTGGCTAGGTGGCGGCTTCAGCAGGCATCTCCATGAGACCAGGGTCGCGGTACGGCGTTGCTGTGGTGCCCTCTGCGGTGCCTTCAGGACACGGAGTCAGCAGGGAGTTGTAGACAGCATCGGGCTTGAAGTCTTTGCTGTTCCTGAGACTTCTTGAACATGGGACAAGCTCTACCTCAAGCCCTTGGAGACACTCACAAAAGTAGATTGCAGAAAGTTCAGTCCTTTCACTGCCCAATACAGAAGCAGCCACTGCAGGTCAACACGACAAAGCCAACAGAAAAGTGGTAGTTCCTCCTCACAGCTTCACTGGCTCCTCTTCTTGGCAGTCTTCTTGATCCCAAAAGAGTTCTAAAGTTCTGGGTCCCCCTTTTTATCCTCAATTCCTCTTTGTTCTCTGAAGGCAGAGAGGCCTTTGCCCAGTCCAAACCAGTTCTGGTTAGTCTTGGAGCTCTTTGTTGACAAGACTCCTTCTTTTCTTTCACAGTGTAGGCAAGGGACATCAGACGCACCAAAGGAGGTGGAGCCAGCATTGTGAAGGGTAGGCAGAGCCCTATTCATGACCCAGGTGCAACTTCTCCCACCCATCTACATGTAGATCTTGCCTGTGCTGACTCACCATGTCTCCTGGTATCCCCCAGCCCATGTCACTCAAACTCCAGAAAAGGAATACACAACCTAGCTGAGACAAGAAAATACCTACTTTATAAAAGTGGCATTTTCCAACACAGAATGTTAAAACCAACGTCACTAAAATATCTATTTTATCACTCTGAGTTCAGGCATACTAAACTCGATTTTCTACCATGTTCCATGAGTCAGTTAGGATTATAGGATGTAATAATCCAACTGCCCATTCTGGCCTATGGGGAACAGGTAGCCTTGCAATAGTGAAAAATGAAGTAGGCTGTAATTCACTATCAGGACATGCCACACACACCAGGGCATGTCCTACCTTTCACATACAATGCACCCTGCCCATGGGGGTACCTTGGGCCTACTAGAGGGGCGACTCACATGTAGAAATGCGAAGGTTTAGGGACTTGCAAGTGTGTGCACTTGCCAAGTTGACATGGTAGCCCAAGGCTTTACGGGCTGTTTGCGTGGGTGGCACAATCCAGTGCTGCAGCCCACCAACAGCATTTGACCTAGAGGCCCTGGAACTCCCAGTGCACTTTACTAGGGACTGACACATAAATCAAATAAGCCAATCATGGAAACACCAATCCATAACACATATTATACAGGAGCACTTGCACTTCACCACTGGACAGCAGTGAGGAGAGTGCGCAGAATCATTACACCAGCAAAAACAGACACAAAACCGGGTGGTCAGAAAGCAAAAACTCAGGGGACACACCCAAAAGATGCCAAGTATAACGCCCATCTATTTTCTTTTTCCGCAGTTATTTTCAGGCTATTAGCACCACTTTGTTTTTCCATATGAAACTGTTCAAGTCTCCTTGCAATTGCAATTTCCGAAACCATTGGGTCTTAAAATGTAGTGGTGAAGTGTTAAAGATGAAAGGAAAATTTGGGGAGGATCATCAACGTAAAAAGATTTGCTCTATCCAGGATTGACAGAGGTAGATGCATCCATTATTCCAAACGCTTCTTGGTTTCCAAATAAATTCTATTAAAATTGATGAAAGCCATCTTATCCAGGTCCATGACTATTCTTACGCCAAGAAATCTGATCTCTGGCTCTTCTAATAGAGTTTGCTACACCATTCCATGTCATGGTCTCCATTTTGCCTTATTTATGAAAAAGCCAAAGATTTCCCCAAAAGCCTCTGTTAATCCAATTATAAGAGGAAATCCTGCCTCTGGACTGGATGTGTAGATCAACAGATCATCCGGTATAATGCTTCCTTTTTTGCCCAATCCAGATATCTAAAATGGGGAATCCCGTTTTCTGACCTGATTCTCCTGGCAAGGGGGTTCTACATACATCAATTAAAAAGTAGTGATGCCCCCTATGCCATGTCCTATCATGATCCTAGATGAAAAGGACCCATTTACCACTAACCTTGCTGTTGGTGCATCATATATTGATCGTATGGCTCCCGAAAATTGGTGCGTAGGTCATTTTGTTCAATGACTCCATGTAAGTAGGGCCAGCTAACTTGATCAAAGGCTTTGGCCGCATCAATCATTATGACAGTTAAAGGAGACTTAGCTGTGGTAGTTATGTCAATTGCACTAACCAAATCATGTGTTAGGTCACAGAGCTGCCTGTGTTTCATGAAGCCCTTTTGGTTCTCATGAATATTGTCACCTAACACACTATTTAACTTTATGGCTAGTATTTGCCTACAAATGTTGTAGTCACTGTTCAACAGAGAGGTCGGCATATAAGACTTACACTTCAAGGGTGCTTTAGTTGGTTTTAAAATTAGTATTATAACTGCCTCTTTCCACGCGGCTGGAAGAGGTGCATGATGAACATAAATGCTATTCAGTAATTTAGTTAGGTATGGAACCAACACTTCTTTTAAGACCTTATACAATTCATTAGGAATGCCGTCTAGACCTGCCGCTTTCCCTCTTTTTAAATGGGCGATAGATTTCTATTTCTCTAGGGTATTAAGTTCTTGATTTAGAAATAATTGTTGATTAATGTCTCCCCTAGGAAGAGGGTCTTGCTTCAGCCATTTATTTAATTGTGTTTGGGTAGCCTTTGTATCTTCCATACATAAGTCTTGGCAGAAATCTCTAAATGCCATCCCAATACCATAGTCATCCACACATCGCATCATTCGTGGCTAGCACCATCCTGCACCTCTTTGTATAATTTATTAGCTGGTCTTGCTTTGTCTTCCATGCAAGACGTTTTTCACCCCCTTCCCCATATTCATAGTGGGCCATTTAGCTGGCATCCCATCGCTCTCAAAACCTTCTCCCTTTAGCCTCCTTTAGTTGTCCCTGAAGCTTGTTTCTTAAAGTGGGATTGTGACAATCAAAGAGACTTTTCTAAATGTTTTCAATTTTGACCTCATATTCTCTTAACTCCCTTCTCCCTTCTTTCATTCTTGTTACTCTCCCCAGAGATAGGCCTTAAAATTATCCCACACAATATGTGGCACTGCAGACTCTCCATTTATTTAAAAAAATTCTGGCACATCTTTTTTTTAGAGCATCTACCACCTCTTGTTTCCCCAAAAGGGTTCTATCTAATGTCCATCTATATTCGGTGTGTTGTTTTTCCATTGAGATTGCTAACCTCACTGCGGCATGGTCTGAAAGGTGCTCAGGTTGGAGTGTAACTGTAAGAGTGCTTTTACTCAATCTTACGTCAACAAGGAATAGATCTATTATAGAAGCATGTCAGTCCTTCTTATTCCGACGTGTAAACTCTTCCCTAGTGCCAGCATTGAGTCTTTAAATTTCCAATAAACCAAGATTCCTTACAAACTGCTGTATGCTCTTTCTCCTTTTTTGGGGGCTTTGACCGCATGCTTGGTTGAAGATCTATCCAGGGCAGGATTAATTAGAATATTGAAATCCCCCCATGATAATATTATACTAAAAGGTGCCTATATAACTTGTTAAGGGGGGATGAGTCATCCATATTTGGGACCATAATATCCTACCAATGTAAATCCTAACTTGTCAATTTTGATGTTGACTATTACCCATCTACCCCCTCTGTCGACCATAGAGCTCTCTATTTTAGCATCTGCTGATTTTTTAAATAGTATGGCTACTCCTTTGATGTTACATGATTGATTAGTGCATACCCCTTGTTTGATTTAAGAATCTCATCCCATTCCTCTTGTCAAAGGTGAGTCTCCTGTAAAATTATTGTGTCATTTTCAGGGAGCTTAATTAATTCTAAGATCTTTCTCCTTCTCCTATGCACCCTCAGGCCATTTACATTCCAAGATAGTATTCTAATTTGCCGATTATTCACCTCCTATTTCCCTTGCCCTCTGATTGCCTCCTTCTAGTGTGCTGGCTATTGTCATGTATGAGGATATATACTGTTTTTGTTTTGTTCCCTAATGCTCCCTACACAGTACTCTTAATTACAAATCAAAATGTGCAACCCTGGACCTTCAAGCCCCCACCCACCAACCCTGGGGAACCCTCCCTTGACCCTTTTGGGGTAACACATTAACCTCTGAAGCTCCAACCAATTTCATGTACCTATTTATGTACCTTTTAGTGCATTAATGTGACTAATCAAATTCTCAACACCCGAGACCTCCCTGATATTGTGCATTTTGTTTCTCCACCTGACTGTTAAGGTAGCAGGGCATTTTAGCTGCACTGTTGCCCCCAATGTTTTCAGGGTTTGGATGTATTTTCCAAATTCCCACTGATGATTTTGTGTTGTTCTCGCTACGTCTGCTCTAATAGTGTAAGACCAATCCTCTTTCTGAAAACTTTTTGCTTTGAGGTCAGCCAAGAGAATTGCCTCTTTAATGACATGAGTGCCAACATTCAAAATAATTTCCATTGGTTTATCCCTTTTTGGATCCCATCTAAACTGATCTCTATGCACTCTGTGTAAATCCTGGTCCAGGTTTGAAATTCGGCATTGCCTCATTAAGGATGCTTACCACAAAGTCTTTCAGATTTCCCCTTTCCAGTCCTTCTGGGATGTTTAGCAGCCTCAAGTTGTTTCGCCTCAAGTTATTTTCTAGTGTCTCTAGCTTATCTCTGACCTCCCTTTCACTGCTTATTAGAGTTTGAATCTCCCTATGATTGGCCTTAAAATCCTCCTGCAATCCTGCAATCATTGTCTCCATTACTGTTAATCTCACTGAGTTATCTGCCATTTTAACAACAAACTCTCACAAGATTCCTGGATTTTAGCTTGGTTGCTTTCAGAGATTGCAAACTTTTCTTTCAACTCTTTTGAAAGTGACATCAGCATCAATCCCATACTTGGAATCTTCGCATTTGTCATCAGATCACTGGGAACCATTACTTTTCCAGGGGGTATGTATTGGGGGCATCCACACACTCACACCCATATCATCCTCCGATAGGGCAGTAAAGTTTTATTTGCACAATTAATTAAAATCATTGCAAAGTGCACTTACAGAAATAAGGCAGTATACCTATTAGACTTGGGGAGGTCGGTCAAGGCTACTGGCTGTGTTTGGTGACCCCGGAGGGCCTTATCGTGGCCATGACTGCTTTACCTGTTTTGGGGTCTGGAGCGGGGGTTTTGTTTAGGGGCTCTGTTTCTTTTATTTTAAAGTACAACCTTAGTGATGGTTTAAATCTAGTTTTCCCCAAATGGATTTTATTATTTCTTGACACCCTCCCAGGCATTCCAATGTTATCTGACTGCAGTAAGGCAATCTTCATTTGCACTCCCAAGGGAGGGAAGACTAATGTCGAACTTAAACCTTTATCCTTAATTAGGTTCCCCTCTCCTCTGGCTAATAGGCATACACACTCTGTATTTAGCAGAGAGTATCTGTTTTTAACGGTTCCTACAGTTTCAGTTACGGAGATAATCCCTGGAGGGTTGGTAGTTGTATCAATGCTTGATTGTTCCTTCCCTGCTGCTACTATGCACTTCCTTTGTAAACCTGAGTCACCAAATTTTTTAACACACTTTTTCTTCCTGAGGGCCCTCTGCTGCCTTTCTTTGGGGTTATATGGTCATTATGCCTCTCACTTTGATTTAAATACTGAGGCTGAGAGATTTTTACCTGTTTAAGTTGCACGAAAATTGGGCTCTTCTACCCTTTCAAACGTCTTGCCCCTTCTGTCCCCCTCACCTCCTTATAGTCTCTGTAGTTCTTTGTCCACTGACTCAGGCTCCTGCAGCCGGTCTCAGTCACAGCACCTGGTTACCCGGCAACCGGGAAGCCCAAACGCGCCATCGTACGCCAACCTCTCCACAGCTGATACGCTACGCGTAGCAGAGGGGAGCCGTCCCCGGGCAGAACAGCCAGGCACTCCCGAGCAATGTCGGAGGCACCAAAGTCGATCCCCACAGTGCCACGAAAAGAAAAGGCCAGAAACAGAGATATGTGAAATTAGTTTATGAAATTCATTCGGATGTTCTTTGATCCCATAGAGTCAATATTGGTCGTTGGAGCATCGGAGCTTGCGGCCACGCTGGCTAGCTGGCCGCCATGTTACCCCAGGTGTGTATTTTTGACAAACAATGAATATAAAAGAATAATAGATTTTTTTCAGAACTAATGATTTTCCCTAATTTTCTATGTATATAATGACAGGTGTTACACTACACTATCAGCATTGTTTTGACCACAATGAGGCCTTAATTTAGCAAAATGCACCCGGCTATATATACCAAGGCACAGCAGTCCATTCCCAACATGCAAGAGGGGAGGAGGCTTGAGCGCATCACCTGGGGGCTCTTTTTTAACCAAGTAAGTGACTGAGAGCGCATACCTTATTTATAAGTAGTTGTGCATTACTGCTTATTTTCAACATAACTGCTTCTATAAACTATGGCAGTTGTGTGGAGATACGCTGAGCTCTTCCAGAGTAAAAATATATATTTTTGACATTGTCATAGTGTGTGATGATGATTCCATCAACCTCACCGGCTACCGATGAAGCAACGCTTCCACTTATAAGGGGTACTTTTCTTTCTTTTGATTACAGTTGCTTTCAATATTTCACAGTGACAACACTTTCAAATAGCAAAAATGGACAAAATCAGGAATTACATCACCTTGCCTATTTTTATTTATTTACTTACCCGCAGGACTATTCGCATGAGCTGATAGCAGAGGCATACCACCATCACCACGGCAAGTCCATTCAAGCGTAGCCTTAGCACAAGAGTGCTAGACCTGTCCCTCCACTGAACTGGCAAAACACTAGTATTTGTACTAAAACTCTAAAAGGCAAAAAAGTGCCCATCATGCCCTAGTACTCAACTACGGGTACCCATAATTCCTTCTTTTCCCAAAAACCTGGTATTTTCAATATTCCACATACCCCCACCCCACGGATTTTAGATTCAGTTTCAGAAAACTTTCATAGGGAGTTTGATAGCCAATGCACTTGTGCACCCAGCACTAAAAAATGCATGCAACCCAACACAAAGGAATGCATACACACCTAAACAAAGTTTAATAAGTGCAGCCTACCACACCTTGTATTACCATGGTTTCACTGTATGAAAAAAACAGGCACATATCAGAACAATATGGTGTTATCCGCAAAATGAGATACCACATCTACTCGTTTTCTAAGTACTTTATCTCCTCTTGTTTTCTGTTCCTTCTTCCAGCTGCATGCCAAAGCCACATCTGCTACACAGTTATAAGTCATAAAGAAGAGCCATACGTTTATAAGAAAAATGTAAGCAAAAAAACCTAGACTATAATCAAAAAGGGATCTGATCAAAAGAGATCCTGACGAAAGCCACAGAATCATAGAGGCTTTTCCATTGCCAAAACATGTTGACCACCACTGTTGATGCTTAGGATTGGTAATGCATTCAAACAGATTCAAGATGGAGTTTAGACTTAGTAGATGCCTAGTGTGGCATGGGCCAAGAAAACAGTTTTGTACATCATAGCATTATTATTTCAATTGCAATATGTTCATGTTAATATGCAAATATGATTTAAAGCAAGAATGTAGCTAGATCAACAAGCAAATCTTGATTTGTGTGGCTTTGTAAATCTCAACATGGATTTTGCATTGGGCTGTGCCTCAAATGTGTAACAGAACAATTATACAAAATTAATGTGCACAGAGAGATTATCTGACATTCGTTAGTGGCTGGCTCATGCTTCCACAAAAGAAAGTCCTACATTTACTTCAGCCATTGCAGCTGTAAATCTCTGATGGTTTCCAAGGTGGGAATGTTCAGAGAAAAGTCTGTGAATGCTGACTCCTGACTCGTCTAATTTTTAGCCCTTATGTGAGGCTTACGACTGAGTAATTGTACAAACTTTTAGCACACATCTATACATCAGCAACAGGATTTACGCCCGCCAGCTATCTTTTTGTGGATTTCTGTCAGGCATAAATGAAGCCATTGTTGGTCGTAAATACATTTTACGTTCATAAATATCTTTGAGAGTTAGAGTCAAAATGAGGGGCTGTGAATGAAATCTTTCAAGGCTGAATGAGGTGCGAGAAGCAACATCTGAAGTACGGGTAGATACTTCCATCCAAACATCACCCAGAGAACTGAAATACTCTCAAGAGCACCTAAATTGCTGCCACCCTTAAGGAATTGTGGAAAAAAAGAAAAGAAAAAATACAGAAATACCGGAAGGAGAACGCCATATATTTTTTTCAAATGCTGCCTTCCTACCTCTTAGTGCTTTAACACCATGACCAGCACTCTACATTGTGACAGTGGCAATCAGTGAAAAAAAAGACATGAAAGTGGCTGCATTATTGGCTAATTCAGTTTATTTTCTAATAACTTATAGTCCACACGCTGCACTGAAACTCTGTAAACGTTTATTTGAGCATAATACATAATACTGCAACCGCTTTCATATTCTTCGAGCGAGGCTTCATCTCACCATGACTGCATTTGTATTCATTTGGGATACCTGGTTCGATTTCCCTATTTGTTGTCAAAATACACAAATCCAAAAAATCGAAAATGACCTCGCGTTTCGAAAGGATTCAAGATTAATTCACGTAAAACCTACTAAATTTCTGAATTAGATAAATTGGGTTCCTTTGCTGAATATCAGATTTGTAAACAATTGGTTAATCCAACCGTCCTACACTTTGGTTAGTTTTTTTTTCCAAAAGTAGAATTCTTTTCTGAATTCACATCCGGCAACGCAAGCTGATGAAAGGATTACTTCAAACGAATCTTCAAACAGGAAGTGTCGAGATAAGGGCTTATGTCGTGTTTGGACGTAGTGACTCCAAAATCAATATGTTCTTCATTCTCGGGGTCATTTGCGGTGGATAACTTGTGAAACAGTTCAAAGGGGCACATTATTAGACTGGAGTTAAAACACTTGTGGCTTAATTAAGATAGAGATTGACAAGTCTTTTAAGTTTTGTCATCACACTTGAAGCACAATGAATCGGTATTTAACAGAACACCAAAATGTGAACTTGGCAGATATTATGAGTGACAACGTTGTACAAAAGAGGTCTGTAAAGACAATAAGGATTTTAAATTAACATTTAAAGGCATTTACTCATCTATATGGACAAACATATTAAGTTCAATTTCTCTTGCAGATTTGTTGAAACAGTGAATTGAACAATAACTGTCTCCTACCCTTGAGATTCCATGTCACTTTCTGTGTCCCAATAACGTATCTATACAATTAAAAAGGTTATTTCGCATATTGATTTTAAAGCTAAGTTTTAAATGTACATCTGAAAGGTAGTGCTTCAGCATATTTAGCAAACAGGCATGCTATTGGAAAGAAGCTAAAGAAGAATGCAATAAAAATGCATTGGAAATGGGAAATTTTGACTTTGATGTCTGCTGTGTTATGTTTATTGAAATATAACTTTTTAGTACATATGATTTGGTATTGGAATAGCAGAAGTGATGGACAATGAGAGCATAATATGTTTTAAAAGAAGAGATGGGATCACACAAATACTGACAAGGAAACATGTTTATGCTTGAAAGATAAACAGATGTTAGAAATAATCTGTCTATTGTCACTCAAATAAGACAGAGCAAATAAAGGTTCAACACACTGTTGTGTGATTCAATGTTCATTTGGCCATCAAATATTGTCTTAATTTGAGCGCCCCTGATTTGTGTTTTTTTAATGATCTCCCACGATAAAAGTCCAGCTCTGCAGGGCAGTGTTCCCCCATTTTTGAATAACTTTTGAGGGTGCAACTGCACTAGCTGCTGTAGTCTATTTGTTATCGCCATATGAGCATGAACAGGGAAAAGCAGCTAGATATAAAATGGAGGTGGGTGCAGAGAGTGTACCTACTTCGGCATGGCAGGGGGAACTTAAATAGTGGTCGTACAGTGTTGCAGTTGCCTACAAAAGCAAGGTTGCTACAAACAAATTTAGATTTTTACTGGGGCTGCGATGAGGTTGGAAGTTTGGAGAAGGAGTCGGATGAGCAGATGTGGGTGGCTGATAGAACAAGAAAGGAGGCTGAAGTTCCTCAAAGGGAAGGGGAGCTATAAAGCTGTAAGTCAGGGCTTGAGGGTAGATATGGGATCTGGGGGGATCCAAGTGATCAGACTTGAATGTAAAAACACATCCAGAAGGGCGTCATGCTTCCTCATAGGGCAACTCCTCGTCGGGCAGGCACTGCAATGCTTGATGTGCCCCTGGGTGGGGGTTCTTTATCGGGGTGTTATAATTGAACTGAAAGAAAATTTCTTTCAATTTCAAGATCAACTTTTACATCAAATAAAAAAGGCCCCATGATGGGAAGTACCTTTGCTCCCAGCCTAGCTTGCCTGTGTATGGTTGACTTCAAAAGGCAGTTCATTTCCACAGATACGAAACCATACAATATCAATAGTATCCATTGGTGCTCCTACATAGATGATATTATAATCTTCTGATGGGCAAAATTGACTCCTGTGAGAATTTTCTCACCTGGTTCAACTCTCTGAATCCTTACTTGTGGTTTGCAAATTCAGTCTCTGTGAGTAAATTACCATTCTTGGACCTTAAGATCTCAATCAACACTGGGGCATTGTCTAGTACGACCTTCAAGAGAACAATGGACTGCAAGAGCCTTTTGCTTTGCAATAGCCACCATTACAAGGCAATCCACAACATCCTCTGTTACAGGCAGTTTGTCCGCCACAATTGCAGTGACATCGGGGACTATGATCATCAGGCTACTGAACTGAGAACCAACCTTAGAGCTCGCAACTACCCTTCAAAAACAATGAAGCAAGCACGCAAGAGGGCACAGAATAACAAAAAATAATTTCTTGAACTGAGGGTTAAACAAAATGACGACATAAACACATGCATCACCACGTTTACCCCAAACTGTAACCATATGCAGAAAAATATATGGAAGCATTTTCCTATTCTCCATTCAGGCACTTTGAACTTCGCTCCTCCATGCTGCGAATTGAAATGCTGGCTGGGATCCCCAAGTTCGCACCAGTTACAAACATCATTAGGGATCTCCATTGGCTCCCGATACGCAGCCGTATCAAATTCAAATCGCTGTGTATTGTTTACAAGTCACTCAATAATCAAGGTCCCCACTTTCTCAAACAGAATCTTCTCCATCATGTCCCAACCCGATCTCTTCGTTCCTCTATTCAGAACTTCTTGGCTGTGCCTTGCACTAGAACAGTCACCTGCGGCGACAGGCGTTTCCTGGTTGCCGCCCCTAGACTCTGGAACACCCTTCCTGCACATATCCGAGCAAGTCCCTCCCTGTTCACATTCCGCAAACAGCTAAAGACGTGGTTATTTGACCAATAGCCTTGTATATCTTCTTTACCCCAGTTGCTGATCCATCCCTTAACTAGCGCCGAGACGCCCACGGGTATTCGCCGCGCTCTACAAATGTCAATAAATAAATAAATAAATAAATAAATAAACGCATGCAGAATATTAGCAATCTAATACACACAAGACCACTTGCCACCTCTATATCTGAACAATACACATTATGGAACCTTCACCCATCACAGCACCCTTTCTCTGTAGATTCTGAGGGCTATGTCACCTTACAGACACATCAAAAGAGATCACACTAGACCACACACATACTTGGATCAAAGGGGCCACACAAATTGCAATACAAAAAACTGTGTATATCTTATCCATTGCACATGTATGCTCCGATACATCGGCATGACCACCAGACCGATCAAAACTAGAATCACCAAACATCGCAGTAATATTCAATGCAAACACAGCACCATCAAGATGAGCGCCCACATGCTGGCAAATAATCATACACCTGATGACCTAAAGTTGTTGTTTTGCAAATGACACCAAAGGGTGTTTCGCCTATCAAACCCACGAGAAGGGGTTAAATGATGACATACTCTGGAACAAGCTTCATACATAACAGTTCTCTGTAACCAATTGAGCTAGGTGTCCTCCCACTACTAACTTACAGTAATCTCCAAATTCCCACTTTTAACACTTGCATAATCTCATGAACCTTATATTACCGTTAGTGTGTTACTTATTTATTGGACTTTAGGCAGCACTATATTCCCAACACACCTCTGTACCTTTTTAAAACCCTGTGGCAACCTGGCCCTTTGACGTATACCATTTATAGGTCTCACAAATGTGGGCATCTGTCATTTGACCCTCTCTGGTTAATATACCTCATGTGGCCTCACATGTTGGAACTGATTCATCCCGGACCTTGTAGTGCAATATTCACGTTATCCCAGCATCCCTTATGCATCATAATATGGCCATCACAATGTCAAGTTCACTGGCGCAACAACCTACTCATTTACTCATTAGCAGAGGTCCTCACCTTGCCGATGCCTGCACCTGCTTCAAGTAATGACTCGCACTGGGAGACAATTACTCTCCTTTGTCACCTATTTAAAGCCACTGCCAAGTCCCAGATAGTTCCTACAGGATGGCAGAGAATGGTAGGTCCCAGTGATTAACTTGGTGGTTCACATGAGTACACTACATTTTAAAAAATGGTCGACTAGGCAGCCGTTGGAGAACCGGGCCTTATGGGCCAGGCGGCGCAGGGCACGCCTTAATCCCCGGGCTCACCTGCCTTGTGACTAACAGAGACACGAGACACTTCGTTGAGTGTGGAAGCCAGGTTTATTAGCTGCAGCTAAGCACAGTTGTCCTAGAAGTACATGCAAAGTGTAAGTTCTGAGGAGACTGCCACTTCAATCCATGGCGTACAATCTCTTATACTAAACACATTTACGATATCCCACTCCCCGCACACACAAAACAAACCAATAGGAAAAGTTGGAAAACAAGTTATCAGGTATCCCAGTATACACCTCTTTCTCGTGTGTCACCCCTCCCAACAAATTAATCTGTGATGGTGTTCACAATCCCCTCTCGCAGGTGGCAGGACATGATGGTGTGTCTCAAAGAATAGTTGTGTAATAGGAGCATACAAGGAGAGAATGACGAAGGCCAATCGGATAAGATAGTATAAGAGAAGAATAGGAGAGGGTAAATAGTCGGCTAAGACAGGGATCAATCGAACCAGACATGGATTAATGAACTCGGCCAGACCCTGACATCGGGTTTCATGAACAAGGACAATAGAGTTACTTTTTAACTGAAAGGACACGTAGCAGCGGGAAAAGCAAAAACATCGCGTTCGCTGTGCCGCCTGAGTGATGGCAACACAAAATGGAGACAGGACACCAAATGGCGGCTAGATACGGGCCGAAATCCGAAATCGCGGAACCTCACTGTATTCTGCCATCTTGCTTCACATTGAATTGAAGATGTTAAGATTTTCTACCTTCTACCAGTTCTTTTTCTGCAGCCATAGCACGGCACACCTACCTGAGGGACACTGTGACCACTATTAGAGGGTAAAATCTCTCTTCCCTTATCTTTAGTTAGAACCACACCTGTAAATTTAATCTGTCACTCTGTGTGTAATGTTATTACGTGGCCTGGGCAATTGATGGACTACCTTATTTTTATGTTTATATATATACACTACTCAGTAGCGGCTGGCAGGGAACCGGGGTGGAGAGACAGTGGGGAAATAGAGGGGAAAAATACAAAGAAAATGACACTTACCTCCTCGCAGCTGCCGTCTCTCCACTGTTGTGCCTACTCTTATCCAGCGAGTCCCAGAAGCAGGAAGCATGCAGGCTCCGCTAAGCCTTTCACAATGGTGCAATGCAGTGATCTGATTGATCTGAGCACCATGGTTCGGTGGTCAGACAGGGACAGGGAGCCTGTGCATGTTCACCACCAGGCTGTGCATCATCGCCTGGTAGGGATTATGCAAAGTGCGTGTGGCTGTTTGGCAGGCCCAAGCGGCCGGTAAAAGCATCATGCACACTTAGAGTTTGCAAACCACTGCTCCCCCTGTGCCACTAGCAATGCTGCGCCCTAACCCAGCCCCAAACCTATGGAAAAAATATGATAATAACGACGTTATTATCATCCTATTTTTTCTGCTCTGAGAGCAGTAGGCAGATGCTCCTCCTCTTTAGAGCAGGAGCCCCCCATTTAAACACTTACCAGATGTGCATGTGTTCACTTGCCTGTATTTTTAAATGTCTGGGCCTGTTCGATGTGTTTTTGACTCTGCACGTTTATAAAGTAGGGTTATAATTGACCCCTGGCACATTTTTTATCATTGGGCAAAACTACGATTCTCGAACATGGTTGACTAGTTGCACATCATTAGTGGAGTGGTTGGACATTAAGGCTAGTGGCGACACTCCTTTCAAAGCTGTCTCCCTGCTTTTTCCTTTTTACAGGTCAGAACTCATTTGTCCTGTACTGCAGCAGGTTCAGTAGACTTTATTTGATTGGGCACCTTCACTGCACCATCTTAATCCCAATCACTTGTAGGGTAGGTATATATGCCTGGTCCTGACGAATTACCATTGAAATGGCTGGGCACACAGGCATGAAACATGTTGACCCTACATCAATCTTGTTAAAGCTGGCTAGGCACCTCATTTACTGCAACAGCTTGCTTGTTTTTTCTCTCTTTACCCCTTAGACTAGCTTAAATCCCCGACGCATCACCCTACACTCAGACCCTCACTTGCACTCACCTTTATGGCTAAGATCAGAAGATGTCCGATAAAGAGCCCCCCCTGAGGGGCCCATCAGGATTTTTATCGCTGGCCTAACGAGAAGCAGCCCTACGACGAAGCTTGACACCGTTATGGGTGCCTGAGGGCATTTAGGTCTGATCACTCCGACCCCCCCAGGTACCCCAGGTTTACCCTTCAGTCCTAACTTACAGCTTTATATCCTCCCCTTCCCTTCCCTTCCCTTGAAGCAACTGCACCCTCCTTTCTTGTTACAATGTTCATTTAGGAGCTCGGGTGCTGGACCCATGTAACCGCTCCATGTCCCTCCCTTGTTTTTTAAGGGTGGTCGATACACAGTGTTGACCTTAAGTTTTGAATGTTCTAGCAACACACAAGGTAAGTCAAATGTGTTGTGAAGACCGGGCAACTCTGTGATGCACATGCAGGCCTCACATGCTGCACCTCCAAGTGGTACGCTCACTCATACTCACAATTCTATTGATGGAGGCTGCCAAAAGCGCAACAGAATTTGACTGAGGGAAGCAGTTGGATGCATATTGTAAACATGTATTACAGTACTAAACGTATCCAGCCAGTTCCATTTAAGGCATTCACATTCTCAGAATCTGGCCCTTTGCGAGCGCAAAAAAGCTTGATGAATCAGGCTGTATGGCTCCACACTCATGGCAATGAGAAAGTGCAGTGCAGTGATTCCACCACGAGTGCAGAGACTCCGCCATAACTTCTGAATTAGGCCCATACAGCCTGATTCATCAAGCTTTTTTGCGCTCGCAAAGGGCCAGATTCTGAGAATCCGGCCCTTTGCGAGAGCGATTTTTGCATTTGGGATTCAGCATCCCAAATGTAAAAATCGCTAATTGCGATCTCGCAATTTTGAGAGGAATGACATTTAAGGAATCTCGATTTGAAATTCCTTAAATGCAATTCAACATCCTATTTAAATTTGCGAAATCGCAATTTCTAGGCGCAATTTACCGCGAGGTCAGACCTCGCGGTAAATTGCAAAAACTCCGAAAAATGCATTTAAATGTATTTTTCTGAGTTGCTTGTTACACGCACCCATGTCCTTTGGACATGTGTGTGTGCAACACCTGTGTCACAGATCATTTGAGGGGTGCTACAGGGTGTCCTTTGGACACCCCTGGCACCCTTCAAATCGCTATCTTATTTGCGATTAGCAAATTGCTAATCGCAAATAAGGAATACTCACCATACATTCCTATGGGCCTTTTGGCCCATAGGAATGCATGGGGAGTTTTTCCTTATTTGCGATTAGCAATTTGCTAATCGCAAATAAAGAATGTGTAGGAATCGCAAAGAATATTGCGATTCCTACATGAATCCCGTTTTGCGAGTCCTTAATAGCGATTCGCTATGAATCGCTATTAGGGCCTCGCAAAACGGGAGAATGATGAATCTGGCTGTTAGTGTTTGCTGACCTATCAGGCACACCTTGGGAAAAAAACTGGGTTAGTTCCTAAGTAGATGTAGAGGCTGCTCGAATATACATGTATATTTAGAACCAGGAGTTTATTGCTTTATTAAAACGAATGTGGTGTGTGTTTCTCTAGGAAACTGAGTCAAGTCAAGTCAAGTCAAAAGATTTGTATAGCGCACTACATACCCAGAGGGTTTCAAGGCGCTTAGGAAGGGGAGGAGGATTATTTGTCAAATATCCACGTTTTAAGCTGCTTTCTGAACGCTAGGTGATTCTGGGTGAGGCGAAGGTAAGCGGGAAGTGAGTTCCTTATTTTAGCAGCCAGGAATGAGAAGGATCTGCCTCCCATGGTGGTCTTGTTGATGCGAGGTACAGTGGCGAAGGCTTGGCTGGAAGAGCGAAGTTGGCGGGAGGGGGTGTAGAAGGACAGTCGGGAGTTGTGGCAATCTGGTCCGATGTCGTAGAGTGATTTGTGTGCGTGGGTGAGCAGTCGGAAAGTGATCCTCTTATTGACGGGTAGCCAGTGGAGGTCTTTAAGGTGACCAGAGATGTGTTCGTTGCGTGGGATGTCTAATATAATCCTGGCTGAGGCGTTTTGGATTCGTTGTAGTTTCTTCTGGAGTTTAGCGGTGGTACCTGCGTAGAGGGTGTTTCCGTAGTCCAGTCGGCTCGTGACTAGAGCGTGGGTGACTGTTTTCCTTGTTTCGGAGGGGATCCAGCGAAATGTTTTTCTGAGCATGCGAAGAATGTTAAAGCAGGAAGAGGATACGGCGCTGACTTGTCTGTTCATTGAGAGTGAAGAATCCAGGATGACGCCAAGGTTCCGTGCGTGGTCTGTCGGGATGGGTGCTTTTCCGAGGGCTTCCGGCCACCAGGAGTCGTCCCATGCAGAGGGGGATGTACCTAAGATGGGCACTTCTGTTTTGTCTGACTTCAGTTTCAGACGGCTTTGTTTCATCCATTCGGCGACTTCTTTCATTCCTTCGTGTAAGTTAGTTTTGGCGGTGCTGGGGTCCTTGGTGAGAGAAAGGATCAGTTGAGTGTCATCCGCGTAAGAGATGATGTTGAGGTTGTGTTGGCGGGCGATGGCTGCGAGGGGGCTCATGTATACGTTGAAGAGGGTGGGACTGAGTGAGGATCCTTGAGGTACACCGCAGATGACTTCAGTGGCCTCTGACTTGAATGGTGGGAGGCGGACTCTCTGGGTTCTTCCGGTGAGGAACGAGGTGATCCAATCCAGTGCTTTTCCTTGGATTCCGATGTTTCTGAGGCGTTGTAGAAGAGTGCTGTGGCAGACTGTGTCGAAGGCTGCAGAAAGGTCGAGGAGGATGAGGGCGACTGTGTCTCCATTGTCTAGTAGAGTTCGAATGTCGTCTGTTGCTGCGATGAGGGCGGTCTCAGTGCTGTGTTTGGCTCGGAAGCCAGATTGTGAGGGGTCGAGTGATTTGTTGGCTTCGAGGAAGGCGGCGAGCTGGTTGTTGACGGCTTTCTCGATGACTTTGGCCGGGAATGGAAGAAGCGAGATGGGGCGGTAGTTTTTGAGTTCGGTGGGGTCTGCTGTTGGTTTTTTCAGAAGGGCGGTGAGTTCAGCGTGTTTCCAGTCTTCTGGGAAGGTAGCGGAGTTGAAGGAGCAGTTGATGACGTCTCGGAGGTGCGGAGCTATAACGGAGTCTGCTTTGTTGAAGATGTGGTGAGGGCATGGGTCTGTGGGGGATCCAGAGTGGATGGAATTCATCAGGCGGATGGTGTCCTCAGTGGAGATTGGGTTCCAGGCGTTAAGGGTGTTTACGGGGGGAAGATGGTCAGCAGATGGTAGGGTGGGTTGGCTTCCGGATTGGTTGTCAAAGCTGTTGTGGATGTCAGCAATCTTGTTGTGGAAAAAAGAGGCTAGGGAGTCGCAGAGGGTTTGAGAGGGGGTGATGTCGTTGGAGTTGGCTGAGGGGTTGGAAAATTCCTTGACAATGTTGAAAAGTTCCTTGCTGTTGTGGCCGTTGTTGTCAAGTCGGTCCTTGAATGCTGTTTTCTTGGCTTTTCGGATTAGTTGGTGGTGAGTACGGGTGGCGCTTTTGAAGGTGTCCTTGTTGCTGGCGGATGGGTCTTTTTTCCAGGCCTTTTCAAGGGAGCGGCACAGTTTCTTGGACTTCTTGAGATCATCGTTGAACCATGAGGCCTTCTTGTTTCCAAGTTTGTGTTGACGTTTTTTCAGTGGTGCTAAGGTGTCAGCGGTGTTGGATAACCAAAGGGTGAGGTTGGAGGCGGCTTCGTTGGCGTTAGAAGAGAGGGCTGGGGAGGTTAGAAGGAGCGATGTGGAGATCTGATCCGTGGTGATTTTGTTCCAGTTTCTTTGTAGAGTTGGTTGGAGGTGGATGATGGGTTTTGGCTTGTTGTAGGTGAAGTGAACGCAGCTGTGGTCAGTCCAGAGGAGATCCGTAGTGTGGCTGAAGGAGACATGGTTGCTGGAGGTGAAGATGGGGTCAAGTGTGTGACCTGCGATGTGGGTGGGGGAAGTGACCAGTTGTTTAAGTCCGAGGTTGGCGAGGTTGTCTAAGAGGGTGTCGGTGTTGCGGTCGTTGATCTTTTCAAGGTGGAAGTTGAGGTCTCCCAGAAGGATGTAGTCTTTGGAGGGGAGCGCGTGTGGGGTGATGAAATCTGTGATGTCTTCACTGAATTTTGCGCGGGGTCCTGGTGGTCTGTAGAGGAGGGTGCCTCTAAGAGTTGTCTTGGGATCGATGTGGATCTGGAAGTGAAGGTGTTCGGAGTTAGCGAGGTTGGCGTCGGAGCTGGTGGAAATGCGGATGGATTTCTTATGGACGATAGCGATTCCTCCTCCTGTATGGTCGGTGCGGTCCTTGCGTGTGATCTTATAGTCATCAGGGATAGCGATGGCGATGTCAGGGGCGGAGGAAGCGTTCATCCATGTTTCCGTTAGGAAGGCGACGTCTGGAGAGACGGTGTCTAGTAGATTCAATAGGTCAATGGCGTGTCTGTGGACCGAGCGGGTGTTGAGGAGGATGCATTGTAGGTGGTTGGGGTCGGGGATCTGTGGTGTGGTCGTGGCGGAGATGTTGTCGGTGCCGCTAAATTTGCAGGAGGAGCAGGAGAACGGTCCATGGGTGCGTCCGGGAGCGGCTTGGACGCAGTTGGGGGCGCGACCTGGATTAAGGGCTAGGAGGGTGGCGGCATCGTAGGTAACGCGGGGGAGCTGGGCAGCGTGAGGGGCAGGGGGTCTGGCGCTGGGCGCGGTCCAGGCGCGGACGGGCGTAGACGGGCTTACCTTTGGCGCACCTTTGGCGCGGATTGGGCGCGAACGCTGCGCGTGGACGCTGCGCGCGGGAGCAACTGTCATATATGGATGGTGGAGGGGGAGGGGCGAGGGCGTCTCAGCTGGGAGGCGGGGCGGGCACACGAGGACCACAACAAACACGCAAAATGGAGGCGGGGGAGGAGCAGAGCGGAGCGCTTGTGGGGAAACGCGCAATACAGTTTAAAAGAGCAAAATCGGTTACAGAATGCAAAACGAGACAAGCGGCAAGCAGGGCAGACTGCAGGAAGCAATTTATGAGGCAGTGAATAGAGTAAGAGGAGCAACGATACCACGGGTCACCAGCGAGGCAGGGGAGCGACCACTCCGCTCGAGAGCAAAGTGAGTCACAGCGCGATTAAGGTAGCGGAGCTCTGTATTTGCTTAGTGGGAGGGCGTCTCAGCTGGGAGGCGGGGCGGGCACACGAGGACCACAACAAACACGCAAAATGGAGGCGGGGGGAGGAGCAGAGCGGAGCGCTTGTGGGGAAACGCGCAATACAGTTTAAAAGAGCAAAATCGGTTACAGAATGCAAAACGAGACAAGCGGCAAGCAGGGCAGACTGCAGGAAGCAATTTATGAGGCAGTGAATAGAGTAAGAGGAGCAACGATACCACGGGTCACCAGCGAGGCAGGGGAGCGACCACTCCGCTCGAGAGCAAAGTGAGTAATCCCAGTGAGAGCAGATGCAAAAAACTTGAGTATCAAGTAGTCAGCATGCAGCTAAGAGAACACCAGAGGGCCCATCCACCCAAACCTTCCTTTTTTCCCCTTAAACCATTTCCCCATTGATGATAATCCCCAGCGCCGGTAAAACGAAAGATCGAGTGTTGTGAATGGTTTTCAGAGGGCTTTGGGGGATTGTCTTCGCTCCTGCTGATCCCTGCACTGTCACTTGTGTGAAGTCTTGAAAGTCGCTAAAAAGCAAAGGAGAGGCCATGAAAAAAACACGTATTTCTAAAATTTTAGTAAGATGATTCCACAGTTTAGCATACAACACCCTGTTTGAGCAACCTTTTCTCCAAGACAAACTAAATCTGACAGGGAGAAAAAGGTCGGCATGGGAGAATCTTAGAAAGCTAATGGCGAATAGGTCCTTAGGCTATTCTGTAGCTTGGGGAAAAACCTTGGCAGTCCAAGTATTGATACAATAGTTTCTGCAAAAATTAACCAACACTGAACCATTACATTCTTCTCCTGCACTAATCAATATTACAGCAAAGGCGAAGTTACATTCTTCAAGAAGAAATATTTGTATAAGTGAAACATACATTCAGACAAAAAGTGACATGCCAATAGATAAATGTTCTATGTTATATAAATTACCTCTGCTAACCACAAAGTCATGCTCCAGTCCCCTTTTTGTGCTAATGTTTCCTATTATTGGACAAGGTAAATCTTCTCTCTACTGTTTTGAGGTATACTTTGTTTGTGGAGGTGCGTATCTTTTATTGGTCTTTCTTCCACTTATTTTTCAGTCCCTGTGCATGCTCTGTATTTACTTCCCTCCTCTGAACCCTTATGCGCCTCATGTCACTCTCCATCTCAATACCCATGTTCAATTATTTAAAATATATATATGTATTTTAAAAGGACATGCTGCTATCGGGCAACTTCTTTTGTTTGTTTCCACTGATGTGCACTTTTATTGACTTTGAATTTATTGTCCTAAAATGTCCAACCACCATGTCGGAAGGGTAAATTAAAAATGCTAAATGGCTGAACAATCTGAGTGAGGTAAAAGAACAACATGTCTCTATGAGAAAAGTGTACCAAAGATTTTTTCTAAACAAAGTAAACAAAAAGAAAAAATTAGAGAAAGATCACTTCCACTTTTAAGAAAGGAGTTGGAGCAGGAAGTACTTTTGCTATTTCGTGTCATGATGTCCAGTTGGAGGAATACATAAAGGCAAAATGTGGAGCAATTGACCATAGCAGTAGGCAGTAGGTCCCTAGTCACAAAGGCATATGTGCTCTACAGACTAACTCAGGTCTGCAAATAATTTTGTTAATGACTTTGGAGTAACACTCATAACAAATAATTTGTCTCCAGAAGGTTGTGGGAGCATAACATGACAAAAAGTCTTTTTTTAATTCTGTGCACAATCACAAATTAATTTATTCCCCGAGCTCATCACTAGGTCTGACCTTTTGCCCTACCACCAGTTTAGACTGTACACAAACCTGTTTAGATCTCTTTCAATTCACGAGGTAGCTGAAATTAAAAGGATGGTTTGAGTTGAGTTGAAACAACAACACATAGAACTAGACCCTCAAACCTGGGGATTAATGATTTTGATTTGCTACCAATATTGAGCAGTTTGGAAGAAGGGGATGAAACGGTTTCAGACCCTATACTCAATTTGACTGATTTTGAGATGGGCTATGACTCTAGTTACCCGAGTGGTTTCAGAACTAAATCCACCTTTCTACCACAGACTACTAGTGATGCTATAGATGTTTTTAGTTATTCTCATTGAAATGTATCAGAAAGAGGGCTATAGACAACTCGTGGATACATCGTATTTCACTCTATCCAGCAAAGAAGGGGGCATTAATTGTTAACCAAAATTTACTATGACCACCTAAGAGATTGGCAAGAACAAAGCGTATTGGAGTGGAAGGAATACCAGTTTTTGAATGTGACTTTCCTTAATTACCAGTAGTATATTTCCTGACAAAACCCCATAAAAAATCCACTTGACCTTTCCGGCTGACCAATAGTATCTGCAATGAGCAGTTTACTAGGTAAAAAACATCCTGATATGTATAATGTTTTTTTAAGGCCTTTCGTGGAGGATTTATCCTTGTACATCAGGGACACAGTAGATTTCCTATGTATCATTGAGGACATAACATGGGAAAATGAACACACTCTATTATGTCTAGATGTCAGTAGCCTCTACTAGTGCATTCCATACGATCTGGAATTGAAAGCATGCCGATATTTTTTGAAAGCATGCTCACTTTCGCACCTTCTGCACACAGAGATGGTGATGGGTATGATTGTGTATTGCCTAAAGAATAGCTACTTTCTTTTTGACCAGAAGATCTATTGTCAAACTCAAGTATGGTAAAGAACATCCATTATTATGATGATCATGTCATCCTCTGGGTGCAGATTATAGATAAAATCTTCTATATGTGGAACAGGAGTGACCTATGGCACAGATTTCATGGATGCTCTGAACATGAATGACCTTTGTTTTACATTTACAAGTCACATTGACAGACAAACAACAGATTTCTTAAATTAGTGATCAGGAACAACAGATTATAGTCCACCTGCATTGCAAAAATCATCAGGCAAAAGTTTACTGAATTCCACCAGCAGCCATCCTCGTATCTTTATTCAAAGTATACCCTATGGGGAATTACTGAGAGTGAGGAGAAACTGCAGAACAGAATGATTTTCTGAAAGAAACTGTTATCTTCCATATAGGTACCCCATATAGGTGCTGGTAAACACTGCAAACGTTCACCTATATCCTTCCCTACATTTCATACATAACTGTTGATAGGGACTGACCATTTACCTAGATACGAGACTGCATTCCGAACGTGGGTTTTTCCCTGGTTTGATACGCATAGATTATGCATGAGGCTTCTTGGAAGCACAGCAGTACTCACAGTAGGATGATCATCTCCTGTATAATTTCTATGTTAAAGTTCAAGCCCAACATCATCCTTTTGGCCGACACAGTAACACAGCAAGGTAGGACCCCTGGGGAGACCTGTGGGTATTTATACATTATGTTTTGCTTAGACAGACAGAGTAGACTGTGACTTCCTGGCTGACACACTGACCAGAAACGCAGAGGTTCCTGCATGCAGACACTCCAGCTAGCAGTGGTCTAAGATCCCTTGCGAGGTGTCCAACTCTAGACCAGGACGGGATCCCATATTCTCTCCTTTCTCAGTTAATGGTGTAGACTAGACCTTAGAGGGATTCTTGGCATAGCGCATAGCGCATAACGCATAACACCTACACTAATGCTAGGAACATTTAGGTACATCTAGTTAGGGAGGTATTGTAGGAGTGCGCACTTATTATCATGTATTTTATGTACGTGTGTGTAGTCATGATTACTGCAGGATGGAAGAGCTTTACCATCACTTTACTTTCATAGCACTGCTAATCAGATCTCTCTGCTACTGTTTAATGGTTGTTACAGCAAATCTATTCTACACTAGAATGACAACTGTTCAATAAATTCGTATTGAAACACCCACACTGTTTATTCTGTGTACCTCTGAGATAAACCAAGTAAGCACGAGTGACTGAGTGAAAAGTAGTATATTGTTTCCAGGATCCTGAGGGATCAGGGTTGTCATGTTCTGGGGTTGCGCGAAACTATTCTCTCCCCAATAAGAGGAGATTCTAGTGGCACTGTGAGCTAGCCTAGGCAAAACAGGTTAACATATCCGGTGGGGTTGCTCGGAACCAATCTGCCACCAAACCCACAGTTTATGTTATCTGAACACGCTGATCCTGTAGAGGATATATCGGAACTACACGACAAAGCAACCAATATGACTCAGAGATATAGGTTAAAGAGTCTAATCTAAACAAAGCATAGAGAAAGGCCTAGCTAAGGTTAAACCTATCAAGAAAAGTGAACTCATGGTTAACAAACCCAGGCCTGTGGGAAAAAAAAACATCACACAGTTCATAACCACATGCAACACAGCATCACACAAGGTCAGACAGATCTATCTTAAATACTGGCAGCTTTACAGACGGATGAGATATTAGTAGAATACTTGGAAAATCAACCCAAACTAGAGTTCAGTAAGAGTAAGTATCTAAAAGACCTGCTATGCTGGAACATGAATGGCAGAAAAACAATCACGAGTACCATTCAAGATTTTTACAGATGTGCTCATTGTAGCCCCTGCAAATATACAGAAAATGTCAAAAGCATAGCAATACATCCTGATCGCTGCATATTTAAAATCAGACAACATCTAACATGTAACTCAGACTATTATGTACATTTTTTAACAGAACACTCCAGCAATGCCCGTCTGTTGAAATTCTCTGTATAGATAGATGGCTACCCAATATTTGAGGGGGGAGCAAAACCTTAGCACTTAGGAGTCTCAAATTGAGACACATCATTATTTTCCAAACTTCATATCCAGTGGGCCTTAATCATGATGAGGAATTCGCAGTACACCTGGGCTGATATAAGCATGCTACTCTTACAGATATTATATTATTTACCATAGGACAGTGCATTCCACTCCACAAGAAGAGGTAGAGGCCACTCGGGGGATGTGACAGGAAATCTTTAAATGGTACAGCTCACACATAATGCATTTCGGCCATTTGGGCCTTTTTCAAATGCTGCTTTATTCAAGGTGTAACTCCACCCCCACCTTTTAATGACCAAAAGTCTCCCCCATTGGCGGAAGTCCGCTGACCAAAGGTCAGTCCGAGCAACTAACCTGCAGTTCTGAACAGAATTACAGTTCCCAGGTTGCTGTGTTTCCAGGTAAGTGTTGTCATGGGGGGGACCGGTAGAAATAAAACCTCTGTGGGTTCTGGTAATATTTAAACAGTGTAGAGGTTAAAAATTCAGAGTCTTTGTCACAATAATTGCAAGTTTCCCTCACGTCCCCTTCAATGTTCCAGCTGATTCCTGCATGTGCCTGCTGGGCCGAGTACGAGCGGAATTCATTTCCAGATTGACTCGGCGTTCGGATTCAATCGTGTGCCCGCCGGACCTTCGATTTCCCTGATCCCCGACTGGTGAATGCGTGTCATATTCATTTAATGGACACAGCAAAGCGCTCCCTTCAGACAACCCAATTCTTGACTCTATACTATTAAGGTTGCCCGCCCCGTGCAATGTCCTGATGAAGACCCCACTGCAAGGACAGCATTAATACCTGCGTATTTTCGAGGGTCGAAACGTCGACAACCGCCTGCTTTTGATTATCAACTTCACGCCCTAATTTTTCATTTATTGTATTATGTGAAGTATGATAGTTTTTGACTTATAATTTGAACTTATGGTCCTTTGTTTTGTACATAGTATGCAATTTGCCAACCAAATGGTTTCAATTGGTTAATTGTACTGTCACTAATTCCCTCCCATCACATCATCCTCACATGATCACATACCCCCCTCCCTCCCCGGGGCACCGTACAACCGCTCATTTATTGTTCAAATGTCCAGTATATCTAGTATACACCCCCATTGTGATTAAAACAATGTGGATGGATTCAATGTTTTTATGATTATTTTTTGTCATTGTTTATATTATTACTTACTCATGCTTGGACCCCTTCCTCTGAGTGCTGGGCTGAGAGTCAGTGTTCCAGTGAACCTGACTTCACCGTTCAGTAACGATCCGCTGTGCGCAGTCACCCCGGCATGTCTTGCAGTTCCTGGCGGGCCGGAGCTGAGTCAATCCCTTGACAATATATATATATATTTCAACCACAGGGCCCATCAGGCACTTCGAACTGGGAAAGTTCCCAAAAGGGCGGAGCCTCCGGAGTGAGGCGGGTAAAAACATTGAAAATCACCTGTGGCAGACCTGGCGTCTTGAATTGGAGAGGCATACCCAAGAAGAAGTTTTATGAGGAAACGAAACATGTTGGTTTAAATGCCGCTTCTGCTCGAAATAAAAATCTGCAAGGCAAGTTCGTGTTGCGACTCATTGATCCCCTGACGGGGATAATTTGTAATAATATATATACATATATATATACATATATAATTCTGGCATCTGTGGAATACTTTTTGGAGAATATATTTAGTTCCAAGAGTGCGCTCTGTCAATTGCAGTAGACGAGACGAGACTATTCAGTGTGCTTTTATATATATAAATTCGCTCCCTGGCACCAGTTACGCGGTGCACTCGCCGGCGGGTGCTTCACATACCGCGTCAGAAAAGCATTGAGGACTATCATTCCCTGATTTCTAAATGGCATGAGAAAGGATTACAGGAAATGGATGAATTTTATTCTTGAGACAACTGAATCCCACTATTCCCACTTTTTATCATCTGCCCAAGGTGCATAAGGACAGGAGTGCCCCGCCCGGGAGACTTGTGGCATCACAGGGCAGTCTCACTGAACATATGTCCATCTATTTTGACTTTTTTCTTTTACCTCATGTAAAGGTTTTACAGTCATACATCAGGGACACTAAAGATTTGTTGAGCAAGTTAGAGCTGTTACAGTGGGAGGAGGGATATACCATGATGGTCCTTGATATTACCAGTTTGTACACTTCAATAGACCATGAAGATGGTCTTGTTGCAATGAAACATTTTCTAAAGAAACGCCCATTGAAGTACACCGTACACTACTTACTGGTATTGGAATTTGCAAAATTTGTTTTGATGAATAACATTTTTATGTTCCAGACCCAACTATATAGATAGACCTCTGGTACGGCCATGGGCACCTACTTCACGCCCAGCTATCCAAACTTGTTCGTTGGCTGGTGGGAGGAGTAGGTGGCCTGGGGTGAGGCCAATCAGGAGTGGACCAAGCACATCATTAGATGGTACCGTTTCATCGATGATCTGTTGATCGTGTAGAATGGAACAGCTGAAAGTGCTAGAGAGTATGTGAAGGACTTAATGAGAATCGGCTTAACCTTGAATTCTCAGGTGAGATGAGCAATGTGTCTGTGAACTATTTTCACCTTAACATCTATGTGGAAAAAGGCGAGCTCAAGACTAAATTGTATCGCAAAGAGACTGCCGGGAATTCTGTTTTACAAGCTTCAAGCAGTCACCCCACCAATTTGGTGAGGAGTATCCCGTATGAGGAACTCCTCAGGATTAAGAGAAATAGCACGGATGACACAGAATTGCAAAAGGCAGCCAGAGAAAGCATGCAACGTTTCTCAGTGAGAGGGTATAGTCATCCTACCCTAGATGAAGCTTATATGAGAGTCAATAGGATTGCTAGTTAGGAATTACTTAAGGAGAAAGATCCCAAGCCGAATGACTGTCAGACCAAAGAGTGAAAGTTTCGCTTCATAACTCCTTTCTCAAAAGATACCAGGGAATTAAAAATAATTTTGAAAAAGAGTTGGCATATATTGCAAACTGATGATGTACTAGTTAAAGATCTTCCTACCAATCCCCTCATTACATTTAGTAAGGTAAGATCACTCAAAAACAATTTAGTACAGAGCCACTTTGTGGAAAAATCAAGAACTGGCTTTAGCTCTATGCCGGGCTTTTTCCCATGTGGAAAATGCAAAGACTGTAAGTCCAGTAAAAGAGTCCTGTCCTATGAGATTCCCAGTACTGGAATCCGGAGAAACATTGGAAAGTTTTTGCCCTGCAGTACACCGTACATCGCGTATTGCCTCGTGTGTCCGTGCGGCCTACATTTTGTAGGCAGCACAATCCATCCAGCGAAGATCAGGATTCGTGAACACATGAGGGCGATTGCCAAAGTGGACGAGGCATACCCAGTTGCGCACCACTTTGATAAAGAACATCAGCGTAACAGGGATATTTTGAGTTACTTTTTTCTAGATCATGTGCCTAACAATCCCAGAGGGGGGGATAATTCTGACACTACATAGACTGGAGTCTAGATATATCATTGATCTACAAACTAAGACTCCACGAGGTCTCAATAGCAGTGAGGAACTTGCTATACACCTAGGAGATTGTTAATTGACTGCTGTAGCTCTTGGTTATATGGAATTGTCTGAAATTTAGATATGGTTCTATTTATGAGTTTGCTCAACGTAGTACATATTGTAAATACACATGGATTGATTGCAATATTTATGCTTATATACAATAATAATTTTTAACAATGTTCATACATAGTCATCTGCAATGTTTAGGATTCCTGTTTTGAAGAATGCGAATTTTTGAAGGTTTTCTTTAATTTCATTGTTCATAATTCTGCCATGAGCCCCTTTTATGATTTGAAATGTATTGTTTAGACGCTGTCTTGAATCTAACTGTTTTATTTGAAGTAATTTACCCATGTGTCCATCCAGGGCTTGATCACAATACATAGGGAGGGCCCGTTTGTCGGCATGATTATCATGAGTTGATAGTATGGCACCTATTGTAGGTGTGTAGGGACGGATCAAGTAGTACCTTGTTTGTTTCAATGCTGTAACTTTTTGCTTAAATAGTTAGAGTACACAGCGCTTCGGTAGACGTAGAAGAACGTATATACCGAAACACGTCTGTTTTGTTTGTTCGTGCAAGTTTGCTGTGAATAAATTCGGAGAACAGCCCTCGAGAGTGCTTCTTTCTTCCAGACGGAAGTCTTGTGGGAGGAGAGTTGAGCGGTATATATATATATTTTAAATTGGAAAGGCTGTATGAAAGAGAAATACGTAAGTGGTGGGAGGCCACCACATTACAAAATTATATTGAGGTGGAGAGAGTTCCCAGAGGACTACGTGTGTACACAGTGCGGCATATGAGAATCCAGATCCACTCCTCCTAGAAGAATGGGCAGTGCACACAGCACTATTCTGCAAGGGGACACTGGAAATATTAGTTAAATTTGCATGGAGTGACAAAGACAGAGACAAAGCACTGAAGGAGATTGAGAATATGGAGGTGGAATCAATGAAGATTACAGATAAAAATCAGCAAGACCAGTTGAGGACAGCAATGAAAAAGTACTCTCCCAGTACGAAATCAAGATGAAACAGCTTGACCGTAATGATAAGGATTACGCCATGGGGAGAGTTCTGACTTTTGCAAAGACGTTCGAACAATCAAGAAAGGAAGTGTTAAAAAGGAAAACCATGCCCACAACAACACCAGCTCGAGTTGAAACCTCAGAATCAGACATGACTGAAAATGAACATTCTGAAGAGGACACGGAAGGTCCCTCTGGAAGACAGCAGGAGACCTCTTTTCAGGAGGAGTTCAATATAATCTGTCAGTCATGGCTAAGGGGAGGAACGAGCCAACCCCCCCGAAGGAGAAGAAAAAACAGAAGGGGCAGCTGGAAGAAGAAGGGCAAGAAACAATCAAACACCTCGAGTAACACGAGGCAAGAGGGGAGGCAGATGGTAGATGAAACAGACCAACTGACCATAGTGAATTTGACATCTAAAATTCTAACTCCCACATAGGAGTCGGTATTAAAATTGGGACTAACATTCGGTCCACAAAATCGTCTCAAACCAGAATTGACTTGTTCAAACTAGTTTGCAAACTTAAATGGCATAAATACTTCAAATTGAAACCAACGATGAGGGAGGTGAGACTCCGAAAAGCTAACAACAAAGATACGGACTTGATGGCAGTTAATGATTTAACCACTTTAGAGGTGTTGGAAGAACTGTGACAAGAAGGAACTATGGAAGAATTGCAAATAGCAACGACAATGACACAAAGAATCGAGGGGTCCGATGTAGACCACTGGACGCAATAAACACCTTCTCTAAAGCTATCATTAAGGATTCAGCGAAATTCCGAGAACATTGGAAAACCTCCAATATAAAAAAACAACTTAACCCAAGTGCAGAAAACTGCAGTGAACTATCTTCAGAAAGAACAGTGATTTTCAAATCCCCAGACAAAGGGGGAAACATTGTTTTGATGTCTTGTGACCAATATGTAAACAAAGCAATGCAACAGTTAAAAAATATAAGCTGTTATGAACCAACAACAAAAGAAGTATATCAAGAAAGTATTGCACAAATGCATATCCTAATAGAGAAATGGCATGAAAAAGCTGCATAACATCATGCCACAAGGTTGCCCTTTAGAATGTCACACACCTCAGGGTTTCCGCACACTGAACCTCAGGCGGCAACACCGATAGCATGCCCCAGGCATTCACTGAGCCATTCGCGTTTCGTGCTTCTTGAGCTCTTGATCACTGGTGGGGAATGATGCACGAAGCGGACTTTGCACAATATGCTTTGAATTGAGGTTCAGTGTGCGGAAACCCTGAGGTGCGTGACATTCTAAAGGGCAACCTTGTGCCATGATGTTATGTGGCTGGTCCGGTCGCGGGAATGTCTTGACGTCGTAGAGGCGTTCCCTGGTGTTTACATTTCAAGTGCCGCTGTGGGACCGAAGGGGCCTTGAACTTCAGAAATACTTTGGCAGCATTGACGGGGGTGCCGACATGCTTTTCACCCTGATGGAATTTCATTTTAAGTGAGGCAGAAGCGAGCTAACCACTTGGTGAGAGAACGACTAAAGTCTTTGTTGGCAGTATTTGGACTACTTTAACCACAATGCCTATGACGACGCAGCGTGGGGCGGGACTTTAAATTCAATTAAAAGCATGTTCTACAAAGTCTGCTTCATGCCTCATTCCCCGCCAGTGATCAAGAGCTCCAGAAGCTCCAAGCGCGTATGGCTCGGTGAATGCGTGGGGCATGCTGTCTGTGTTGCCGCCTGAGGTTCAGTGTGCGGTAACCCTGAGGTGCGTGACATTCTAAAGGGCAACCTTGTGGCATGATATATATGTAATATGTATATATGTATGTGTGTATGTACACATGCTCTCCAGATACGGTATTATCCAGATTCACTGGCAGTGAAGCACTCAAAGCATCACAGGTACCCTTGGACACATATCATCACTGTTCAGTTAAAACATCATACATATACTTTCACCAGTGATATAGAAATAGAGGGTGTATCACAAGTAACATAATAAACTGTAAAGCATGGGTGCTATTTTGTAAGGGACATGCATATTTGAACAGAGCTTCAAATAAAGCTAAAATCATTTGGGCAACGAAATTCCTTTGCACTCTATATGGTCATGTTAGACAAGCAATCTCATTGTTCATAAAAACTCACATTTAAAAATGAGAAAGAGAGCATGAAATAATACAAATAATAAACAAAGGGAGACGGGTACTTCCACCTCCAACCTGGAATATGATGAGTATGAGTGCATGTTACAGAGCCCTCCTTAACCCATAAATCCTTGCTTGTACCCCTCATAGACTATTGTTAAACAGTATGTGATGCCCAAGTGGGCGAGTGGCCAACACTCACATATAAGCGCACCTAATGTAATGCAGTGTCATGCAGTGCACTGAGCCCAGTGCATAATAGAAGATATTGCAGATCAATGTGCTGCTACTTAAACATTTGCCAACCATACAATATAAGGAGGGTTGAGATCTGATTGCTTTCTTTCTCGCCTCTTTTGCACCCTACATTAAATGGTTTTGATTTTGTTTGTTTTAATATAATTTGAAGATTGTAATTGTTTGTGTTGGACATAAGCAGAGGAGCATTCTGTATTGGCCCACTTGGGCATAAGGTTCCTTTTTTGGACATGGCTGGAACCAGGGGCCCAGGGTCTGAAATGAGTCTGGAAGGGTGACCTCACAGCCTCCTTTCCCAATTTCAAATTTGGCAAGATCCCGGAGGTTGGTGTCTCCGGGGCCAAAATAATATGAGAGGGGGGCCGCATGGCCCTCCTTTGTGTTTTCATATACGGCCAGGCCCCAGGGGTGTGCCCACGTGCACCCCCTCCATCTAATATATAGGATTTGTGTTTTATGTAAAATGTGAGTCTAACTATAACGTCAGTGAATTTCTTATGTTTTAAAATCATATGACCTAACTATAACATCCCTGTAACCTTTGTTTTTTTTTGGTATCTGAACAATACCATGAACTGCATCTACCAGAATATTATTAGAAAACCGGTGCTGACCTGCAGGTAAAGGGCTCCTCCAGGAGTAATGTGAGTGGCAAACCACTATAGTTTGCATTTGCAAGCTTTTGAGTGGTACTTCACCTGATACATTACAAGGAGCACTTTAAGGCACTCACATTTGACTTGCTACATTCTGCTAATGATAGGCAAGAACCCAGAAACACGTGTCCAGAAATGCAAGTCCTGGTGCAAAAACACTTTTCTACTTCTGACGACTGTTATAAAACGCAGTGAACTGCATCCTCCTGAATACAATTGAAGAACTGGTGATGGCTTGCTGGCAGTGCGCTCACTCAACCCTTGATTTTAGCTTCTTCCAGGAGTCATTTGGGTATGCGCCATGGGGTTATTTAGAGCAGTATCTTACCAGATACAATACAAGACGCAGTTTAAGCACCAGCAAGTCCAATGTAACTTTTTTACTGCAGGGAAACAAAACACCTGTTATGTTCCGGTTTTATTGCTGGTGGAGCTAGGTATGACAATCATTTTTGGCACTCCCACACCCAATGACAGCCTCCTCATCTCTCCAATCATAATTTACTGATAAACACTGCACCCCCTTGAGGTCAGCGCCCTTCCACCGGTCAGTGTCCAGTGCGGACACACTTGTCTCAACGCCCTAAAGCTGGCCCTGCACCTGTCCAATAATGCAAGGATCTGATGTGCCAACAATGGTGGAAAACAGTCTTCTACTTACACTTCAAATACACTATAGACTGCATCTTCCAGAGTGCAATAGTAAAACGGGTGCTGAGTTGGAGGCAGTGTGCACCCTCCTCCTTCATCACAACTCAAATAATGCTGGGGCGCAGCTTCAGGAGTACACTTGAAGGTAAAAATGCCTGAATAGGGAAACAGAGATTAAACCACTTTCCCTACTAATTTACAATGTATTCCAGTGGTTTGACAAAAATGCCCGTATAAAACTTATTCATTTTAGGATTTCGATCACGTACTTTCAAAATTACAGAAAGGATATTGTCACTTTTTACCTGGAGACGCTTTGAACATTCGTTGTTGGAATGCCCATTTTTCCATGATTGTCCGTGATCTGAGTTTTTGTAAATGTTGCAATCGTAGAGAAGTTAGCGCACAAATTCCTCACACATGTAGGCACACAATTAAGCAACTACAATGGCATCATTGCTTGTGGCAGCCGGTTTTTCTTTTGTGAATAATCCACAAAGCCTCCACTTATGTATTTTATATTCATGGGCATGACCCTTCTTTGCAAATAAATATTTTTGCTGCCAAGAAAAATAACTAAACAATTTCTGCTACATTGCTCTTTCAATGTTTGCATTTGGTTGCTCAGGCAGTTCATGGTTTGTTCAAATATGAATACGTGTTTTGAAGACATTAGTGTGTTTCTGAACAGATGGCGTTGACAGCACAAATGCCACCCCTCACGTCATTTCTTGGTGACTCTGAATCCAGGAGTGTCAGGTGTTCCCGGGCAATAAGAATGGCAATTAGAAATTCAAGACATAACAACAGAAGGTGAATCGTATGGGTGGTTGAGAGAATTGCCAAATAAATGGATGCAAATCAAGTGCAGACTGAGGAAACATCTGGCCACTGGCGTGCGTTCTGCTCACACGTTCCAGAGTTAGCATTGAAAGTAGTGAGGCAAGCATGTCCTGCTATTGGTTCATAAGTGGCACGAACACCCTCCATTCGTGGATAATGTGGAAGCGTTGAGTACACTGAGACATGGTAAATAAAACGTACCTCTGACCTCACGATTGCTAGTTTATTGTACAGTTTCAAGGTAACGGACAGGATATCCCTCAGTGGATGGTAGTTCGGTAAAAACGAGTCTTTGTTTACCTGTGTTTAAAATTATCTTTATTTTGTTCAGACCAATGCTGAAATTGTTAATGTCGTTCTCAGATAGATTCAAAACGGCTTTTTCAACGTATTTGTAAAAGCACACTTATAACGTTTAAGTCAGCACCTACCAGTAATGTACTATTTTTGTGTTTTACTTTTAAGAATAGTTTATAATTCACATTTAGAGGAGTTTGGAATCTGTAATATTGATCAAGCTATAACATATGAACGCTAACCGTTTATTAACACTAGTCCTACTTGTGGCAGTAGTAGCTATAATTATTTCCAAAATTCTATAAGTAGCAAAACAAAACATACATTTGTTAAAGCCAATACAATCGAATAATAGAATTTTTTTTATAAAATAATGGACATATTTTTATAGAATTAAAAACATTGAAAAATAAAATAAGCCCTCCGGCCCCCACCCTCTTCCAAACCAGCTACATAATTTACTAGGCCATTATACTAAGCCATTAGGACCAGCATCCCCACTTATCTTACTGACAAGCTTACCATCGCTGGCGGTTCTTGGCAGAACACAATCATTCTGCAGTCTAAGAAGTGCTCAAAACAAAATACAACCCAGCAGGCCTTTTCCATCTAGGCACCCAGAATCTGAAACAACATCCCTATGCATCAGGATAGCACCACGCTGCTCCAATCGAGCAAAGAGTTGAACATGCACCTTAAAGAGTTTTACATAATAATGTTTTAACATTCCACAGACTAGCTTCCTCTCCTATCACTTTTTGACTTTATGCCTATATTCCACCCTGTACAGCGATCCTCTGACTTTTGGCTACATTCGCACTATTCAAATACCACTTCTAAGCATCTTGAAACACTTCTGTAAATCTTGAAGACTAGCACCATACGACTCCCAACCAACCAAGCAGATCAGACAAAATCAGAAACCCTAGTTCTTTACAACTTCACAGATTCATTCTAATTTTAGAGGCTAAAAGAAATAGTTTGGATGATCATGAAATTTACATTTGCACGGTTTGCATATTCACTACCTTTTAGTTTGGGTGAAAAGTCATGAAAGAACACCATTCTCTTCACTTGCAGCTTCCAAATGCCCACAAACTCACTGGACTGAAAGCTTTATGACCCTGCATCCATGATTCCAATGTATCTATTAAGCAAATTAAAACTACACGTTCCATCTCTTTCAATGAAGAAAAGAACATGTTATTTGCCTTCAGTAACACTCTTTGTGGTGTATACCCTCCCTAACTGCAGATTCCTTACTTTGTGAATAGCCCAGGTGCCAGGTGAAATGAGGATGATATCAAAGAAATGCTCCATGTCCTTCATGTTGTGAATGAGTTTGCCCATCAACACTACAAAAGAGATAGAAAGTTGGTTCTAGAGGTGGCTCAATGAATACCTCCCACTCCAGAATGAAAAGCATATAGCAAACTGTTCCAATAAATGGGTGATTAATGTTTAAAATTGAAGCTGTCAAGCAACTGAGGATGAGAAAACTGAGTAAATAGATGTAGATGTGGGGTGCTGCACTTATGCAGACTTGTCTCTCTTTAAGTAGTTTAGCCTCTTTAAAAATGCACTGTGGCTCAAAATATGAAAGTCTACCTCCTAATATTTTTAAACCTATAGTTTCATACCGACATTAACATCTCAAAGCTCATTTACTTCATCCTGCTCTTCAGGAAAGGCTTTAAGTTCGACAGTTCCAATTCCAACAAAATAGCATTCATGTCTTGCAAACAAAATATTTGTGCTCTAGTTGTTCATTAGAACTCTGTAGTGAAGCTTCAATGGATTTCTAGGGCATTAACTGACAGGCTGTTGCTGGTGTTAGAAGTGCACATTTGACTTCATATGTCAGTATGTTTATTGAAATTGATGAGAAAGAATGTGAGAACTAATAGAAAATGTGGCTTCAGTTTACCTTTCTAGAACACTAACTGTAATATTGTATGACAAACTAGACCCCCCTCTTTTCAACATTTGCTGCAATATCTTCTGGGGGTTAGGCTCTAAGCTTTGCAGATTTGATTCCATCAAGATAACATCAAAGTGTGCCACATGTTTGTCATAAATACAAAATGTTAGCACTCTAGTTGGTAATGTGCAGTTGAACACAAGGAAGTTAAATGGCAGGATGCTGATGGTGTTGAAACTACATGTTTCAATCTGCTTGTCAGAATATTTTATTGAAATGGTTGTGGAAGTTATTTGAGACATCATTGAAAATATGTCCTCATATTTGTTTTCTAGAGCCCTAACAAAGTTTTTGACAAAAAATCACTATGCTGCTCCTTTCTAAAGGAAATGCTTTAAGTTTCACAGCTTTGATTCCATCAAAATGGCTTCAAGAGTGCAACTGTTTTGCAGCCAATACAGCATTTTAGTGCTTTAGTTGTGGGAAGCTGCAGTTGAACTTTGAGGTATAAAACAACAGACTGCTGCAGGTGTAACGTGTATTTGTAAAGTGAATGTTCACCCAGAAGGGTATTTTGGCACCGGATAACAGATGTTTATTGATACCCAATGGTATTCATTTTATCAACCTCAGAAGAATGAAAGGATGGGTTGACCCACTGGTATTTGAACCTGTGACCATGATGTCAAAAACAGGGCCCAGCAGTGGATACATTAGTCCACTAAGCCACCAGACACGGCACTGAAAGCACGTGTTTCAGTCTGCAATTCAGAATGTTTTACTGACCTGGATCAGGAATACATATGAGAACTCATAGAAAATGTGCACTCATTTTCTTTTATTAGAGCACACACCATCATTTCTATGACAAAAGGAGCCTCCTCATTTAGTTGATTTCTAAAGGAAATGATTTAAGTTTGACAGGTTTGATTCAATCAAGGTGGCGGCAGGTGTGCCACAGTTATTTTGTCATGCATACAGCATGTTAATGCTCTCGATGTTCATTAGAACACTGTGGGAAGCTGTAGTAGAATGGTGGGGAATCAAATGATAGGCTGCTGCTGCTGTTGGAAACATGTTTTACTCAGAATATCAGATTGTACTTTCACATAGCTGAAGAAAACCAGTGTGAACGTACAGAAAGTATGATCTCATTTTGGCTTGTGGAGCACCTTACACATTCTATTTGAGAAATTCATGAGAGAGAGCAGTTTTCTCTCAAACATGGTTCATCAAATCCCGGCAGATGAGTAACATTTTGCGCATGGTAAAACCAGCTGAGGATTCAGCAGAATTTCGAAAATGAGTGCAGCAATACCAATAAATGATCTAAATTCTGACTAAAATCTCTTATCACCCTTTAAACGTGTCTCTGTTTTGACCCTCAAAACCTGGCAATTCAAAGGGGACCATGTTCCTGAGCCATGTTATGGCTGCCACAATATGTTGTCAATGCTGTGACCAACGAATCAAGGAAGGATCCCTGCGGAACCTCCCACATGCCCTGGGAATCCGGCTGTGCTCATCCTGCCACTGATATGTTATAATTCATTTAAGGATGCACAGACCATGCCTCAGAGTCCTGTTATGGGTGCCATAATATATTTTTCATTTTTTGCCAGCCAATCATGATCGACTAGTGTCAGCTCTATTTTTGCTCCTAACAACTGTTGACACTAAGGGCCATATACGAAAGTTACTGTTTCCAATTCCCAAATAGAGATTTGATAGAAATCACTATTTGGAAATCGCACAGTAAGATAGGGATAAGAGTATTCCACTATTAGCGATTCTTACAAATTTGCAATCGCAATTAGGAAATTTCCTGTTTGGAAATTGCACTAATGTAATTTCCAAATAGAAAATCACAATAAGAAAAGTCATATTTTGGATGCATAATGATGATGTAAACACCAGGAAGCTTAGAAACTCAGGGTGTGATCACAACTCAGAAGTCTAGGAAGGTGCTGGAAGGAAAGTGTGTTCCTGTGTGACTACTGTCAGTTACATTCACATTTCCATACAAAACGGGATCACCCAGAGGAGCATACCTGAAATAAGGAAATGCTGGTCTGACACATGATCTTGTATTAAAGAGAAAATAGTCAGCAGGATTGCTGATGCTCGTGGCACAGGTGGTGGACCCTCCAAACATCCTCCTCCCAATCCAATTAAATCACGTATTGATTGGTGTTGTCCTAATTTTTACCTTAAGTAAGTAAGTAAGCAACTGAGCTTATAAAGCGCCTGGTTAAACTTAGCAGTGTGTCCCCGCGCTATACCGCTGAGGAACCCATCCTGGCCTTTTCCTGTGAGGCGCCCACTCCTGGGCACCCCAAGGTGAAGCCAGGCATCCTTAGCAATTAGGGCTGGTGTGGAGATTAAGCAAGCTATTGCCCAGAGTTGGAGAGTGGGACCCATGATTAGAGTAGGCACTGTGGCGAGAATTATCGGGTCCGCGGACATTGAGCCCAAGACCATACTGCGACAGAAATTGAACCTTGGTCCCGGGTCAGATCTCTGCATCAAGGTCTGGCGCTCTAACCAGTGAGCCACACTTCTCCACAAAATCTAGTTGTTTGTGATCTCTGTGTGTAGTGCTCGCCCCTCTGCTGCATGCATCCTGCTGATTTTAAAGTGGTGGTAGCTTGTCAACTGAGACTGATTATAGCTCTATTTTGACATTGTGAAGACCCTTCCTCATGGCTATGTTGGGAAGAATAGCACATGTGGCATTGATTTTGCAACAGGTCTCTGGTCTGTAGAGCAGTGCTCCACCAGTCTTGTCGGAGGCATCTAAAATGTGATTTGAGTATTTCAAATATGCGTTCAAATAATGTATGTGTAGTTTTATGTGGCCTGTTGTACTTTGTGAGACTTGGCATTTTTAGTGGGTTTATACCCAGATATTTCGCTTTTACACCTTTTGTTTTTGGCACATTTTTCTTTGGTTTTAGGACTCTGGGCACTTTACCACTGCCAATCAGAGCTAATGTGTATATGCTCTACATGTCAGTTGTGTAATGGATTGGTGTTTCCACGATTGGCCTATTTGATTTACTAGTCACTAGGAATATTCACAGGCATGCCCAGGTCCTGTAAATCAAATGCTACTCTTTGGACTGCAGCGCTGGCTGTGCCACATACATAAGTAGTCTTTCGAAAGGACTTGCCACTGCAGTGCTTGTGCACAGTTTTTACTACCATGTCGACCTTGAAAGTGCACCCACTTGCCAGGCCCTAACCTTCCCTTTTCTCACATATAAGTCATAAGTCATAAGTCAAATGCTTTTATATAGCACACAATTCACCAGAAGGTCTCAGGGCGCTTTACAGTGAAAACAGCAGACCTAGACAAAGCTTTGGGCTGAAGTTGCGTAGACTATTTAGGGAAGAGCCAGGTTCTTAAGTTTTTCTGAAACACCATGTGGTTGGAAATGGACAGCAGTGGGGGGGAGTTTATTCCACAGTGAAGGGGCTATATAGGAAAAGGAACGACATCCGTTTCACGATGTCCGGACTCGCGGCTGGACTAAGAGGGATTTTTCACGAGATCTTAATGATCTCGGAGGCGATACCGGATCAATTTTTTTGCAAGATAGGTGGGCCCGGTACTGTGAAGGAGTTTATGAGTGAGACTTAATGTCTTAAACTGATTTCTCTGCCGGATAGGCAACCAGTGCAGTTTTTTGAGGCTTGGGATAGAGACAGACCTTGGGGGTAGTCCTAACACCAGTCTAGCGGCGACCTTCTGTATCGTTTGTGGTTTAGAAAGTAAGCATTCAATGATGGAGGCAAACTGAGCGTTTCCATAGTCCAAACGACTTATAATTAAGCCTTGGACCAGGGGCTTTCTGGTTTCAAGAGGTAGCCATTTAAAGATTTTGCGCAATTTTTGCAGTATCCCGTAACACACGCCAGATACTTGGTTGATGTGGGTTTTCATAGAGAGAGACCAGTCAATCATGATTCCCAGATCACAGACCACCTCCTTTGGAGTGGGACAGGCACCGAGTTCTAAGGGCCACCAGTCCTGCGACCAGACTTCATTGACATTGCCAAACAGAATAATTTCCGTCTTGCTGTGGTTCAGTTGGAGTTTGTTTTCACACATCCAACTGCTGATGTCAATCATACACCTTTTAAATCTAACGCTGGTTTCAAGAAAATCAGAATTACAGGTGATAAGCACCTGCGTGTCGTCAGCGTACGATACTGTTGTGAAACCATGAGATTTTAATATGTTGGCTAGCGGAGTCAGGTAAAGCTTAAATAACATAGGGCTGAGAATTGATCCCTGTGGGACACCTACGGAGAGGGGCAGACTGTTAGATACAAGACTATCAACCTTAATATGGGTGCGGTGATCCGCAAGATAATTCTCAAACCAAGAAAGGGCCTTGCCTCTGATACCTATCTCCCACAGCCGATGTTTCAGAATGCTGTGGGTTTTGGTATCAAAGGCAGCCGATAGATGTGGTAGGATGAGAATTGCGGGATCGCCTTTGTCCAGACTAAGTCTGATATTGTCCACGATCTCAATCACAGCTGTCTCAGTTCCATGGGCCAAAAAGGGGAATTTACCTATGCCTCTAGACACAAAATTGCAACAACATTTAATGTTGAACATAGAGAAAACCACATTCATTAGTTAACTCAGACATTTAATTTATGTCATTTACTTTTTAGGTTATATGTTTAACATTTTAAGGACAAGGGAAAAGTGCATTATCAACCTCACATTGAGCCAACCATGATTTTAGAAAGGAAAAAGCAAGAAAAAACATATACAATTAATGTGTAGAAACAAATGAACATATCATGACAATGTGCATATAAAAATATTGTGACAATATGCATACAAAAATATTATCAGTAGTCAAAGAACAGTTATCTCAGAAACAGTAAAGAAAAACACTGTCATCAAGTCATATATTGAATTTCAGGGGGGTAAGTCTTATTCACTACCAACCCAAATTCCTGTCACAATGTTGCTACAAAAGTTCATATTATTTAACCACAGGAATAGAAACCAAAAAATCAATTTTTTGATAAACGAAATGACTTAATGCCGACGCGTTTCGAATCTCAAAGTCCTAATCATCGGATTCTCATCAGGGCGAGGAATTTTATCCGCAGATACTGTTTAGAGAAAAAAGAAGGGGAATGATTTAGGAAGGGTCCACCTCTCATGGAGAGTGAAATAGCTTTTTCCAAATCAATGCATCCCAGGATGCAGCATACCTTATGTGACCAATGATTTATGGTCATAAGAGTCTTTTTATGGAAACGTCATCATAAACCGTGGATGTCAACCTGCAGAAGAGCGAGATTGGTGTGATCAGAAATTGCATTCTATTTAGAGGCTGTCGTGAACTGTAAGGGTGAAGTTTAAGCAGTTAAATTTAACTTCGAATCTGATGCATCCGCACAGAACTCGAGAACAAAGGGTTGTAGAATTTCGATCCCAGTGTTATGTCCCTTTAAGTAATATACAAACAAAATTTTAAAATAGTCTTAGTGCGGAGATTTTTTTGGAAATATCAGAAGCCCACGATAGAAAAAAAAAATAGCTTACTTGTTCGTTAGTTTGATATGAGGATTGGGATTGTTTCCGTAAGGTGTCCTGTAAAAAGGAACGAGGGAAAAGCCTGTAATTGGCGATGTTTTTGTATGTATGTGAAAGTACTCAAAAGCAAAATGCTACCGGGTTTAGCTGGCTGCAGCCCCGCTGTTCGTCTTACCGTTGAATGGGACTCTTGGTGCGGTGTTTTGAACGCCGAGTCTGACGGGGGGACTATTTTCGTGTGCCGGATGTGCTCCTGAAACTGACCAGCGAGTGAGTGAATCCATTTGGTCCACCATACAGATGGGAATTGCGTCTGTCTTTGCAAAAAGGGAAGGAGTCATACCGGTAGTAACCCATTTTGAGCGGTGTATTCCAGCAATGAAGCAAAAGCAGCAGAGAGCGACCGCGGGTGAAATACTACAAGCTGCACCCTGCAGTCACGTGGTACCAGGTGCCAATCAAGGCGTGCGTGAGCTAGTGACCATTGCCACTATGAATTGTGGGAATTGTAGTTTACAAAAAGGGAACATATTTACTAAATAACAATGGGATATTAGGGAGCTTGGCTGGGCAGGTTATATTCTGTTTACTTCACTTAACACGTTCAGCCCGTTATTCACACTGTTGAATCTCATAATGAGATACGCCTCTTTACGCAAAAGTGCAGCCTCAATGTCTTGTGAATGATGTTTAGGATCCACCCATGTGAGGACTGTCCACTTGAAGTCATTTTCCCCATGGTTTTTACTCATAAAATATTCAACCGTGGGTGCAGAAACTACTTTTTTCTTTATTCTAGAGCGGTGTTGCGTGATCTGCACATTTACTGGTTGACAGGTTTTGCCAATGTACACTCTGTCGCAGGGACATACCACGGCATAGATGACATTCTTGGTCCTACAATTTGTGAACATCTCATGCTTCCATTAGAACCCGTCATGGTCAAATATATTTCCTTCCACCGTGGTAGAACATGATACACAATTGCTACAATTATGGTGCCCGCTTATTGGTTTAAGGTTCCACTGTGATATCAAATCACTCTTTTGTTTTGGAATGTGGCTGTCTGCTCTAATCAATTGTTGTCCAATGCTCTTATTTTTGCGCATGGCGAAAATGGTTTTTTTAAAGGATGTTCCAAATCCTCTAATAAATGCCAATTCTTCAAAATAATACGTTTGAACTGATTTGTGTGTGATCCATAAGTTGTGACGCACACCAATTTCATTCAATTCACCTTTTTCTTTTTTCTGAAGGAGATTTTCCCTCAGGGTGAATCTTGCAAGTCCGCCACATACGTGCAATTTCTCCTTATGTGGCAGGGGAGCCAGACCGAACTTGACCAGTTCTACAATTGGCTAAACTCAAGGCACATTGACATTAGTTTCTCAATAGAGTCCAGCAAAAGCAAAATGACTTTCCTTGACATCACAGTAGGCATCCACGACGATATCCTGACAACAACCTTACACAAAAAAGCAACGGATAGGAATACCATCCTCCATTTTAAAAGCTCGCACCCACAGTGCTTGAAAGAAAATCTTCCTTTTGGACAAATGTTAAGAATAAGGAGAAATTGCACGGATGTGGCGGACTTTGAACAACATGCAACACATTTTTGCGCTGAGATGGTGAAAAGGGGTTATCCGAAAAAACTCCTCAAACACTCAAAAAAACGTGCAAGATTCACCCCGAGGGAAAATCTCCTTCAGAAAAAAGAAAAAGGTGAATTGAATAAATTGGTGTGCGTCACAACTTATGGATCACACACAAATCAGTTCAAACGTATTATTTTGAAGAATTGGCATTTATTAGAGGATTTGGAACATCCTTTAAAAAAAAACATTTTCGCCATGCGCAAAAATAAGAGCATTGGACAACAATTGATTAGAGCAGACAGCCACATTCCAAAACAAAAGAGTGATTTGATATCACAGTGGAACCTTAAACCAATAAGCGGGCCCCATAAGTGTGGCAATTGTGTATCATGTTCTACCACGGTGGAAGGAAATATATTTGACCATGACGGGGTCAAATGTAAGCATGAGATGTTCACAAATTGTAGGACCAAGAATGTCATCTATGCCGTGGTATGTCCCTGCGACAGAGTGTACATTGGCAAAACCTGTCAACCAGTAAATGTGCCGATCACGCAACACCGCTCTAGAATAAAGAAAAAAGTAGTTTCTGCACCGATGGTTGAACATTTTATGAGTAAAAACCATGGGGAAAATGACTTAAAGTGGACAGTCCTCACATGGGTGGATCCTAAACATCATTCACAAGACATTGAGGCTGCACTTTTGCGTAAAGAGGCGTATCTCATTATGAGATTCAACAGTGTGAATAACGGGCTGAACGTGTTAAGTTAGGTAAACAGAATATAACCTGCCCAGCCAAGCTCCCTAATATCCCATTGTTATTTAGTAAATATGTTCCCTTTTTGTAAACTACAATTCCCACAATTCATAGTGGCAATGGTCACTAGCTCACGCACGCCTTGATTGGCGCCTGGTACCACGTGACTGCAGGGTGCAGCGTGTAGTATTTCACCCGCGGTTGCTCTCTGCTGCTTTTGCTTCATTGCTGGAATACACAGTGCAAAATGGGTTACTACCGGTAAGACTCCTTCCCTTTTTGCGTAGACAGACGCGATTCCCGTCTGTATGGTGGACCAAATGCATTGACTCACTCGCTGGTCTGTTTCAGGATCACATCCGGCACACGAAAATAGTCCCCCCGTCAGACTCGGCGTTCAAAACACCGCACCAAGGGTCCCATTCAACGGTAAGACGAACAGCAGGGCTGCAGCCAGCTGAACCCGGTAGCATTTTGCTTTTGTGTACTTTCACATACATACAAAAACATCGCCAATTACAGGCTTTTCCCTCGTTCCTTTTTACAGGACACCTTACGGAAACAATCCCCCTCCTCATATCAAACTAACGAACAAGTAAGCTATTTATTTTTTCTATCTTGGGCTTCTGATATTTCCAAAAAAATCTCCGCGCTAAGACTATTTTAAAATTTTGTTTGTAGATTACTTAAAGGGACATAACACTGGGATCGAAATTCTACAACCCTTTGTTCTCGAGTTCTGTGCGGATGCATCAGATTCGAAGGTAAATTTAACTGCTTAAACTTCACCCTTACAGTTCGCGACAGCCTCTACATAGAATGCAATTTCTGATCACACCAATCTCGCTCTTCTGCAGGTTGACATCCACGGTTTATGATGACGTTTCCATAAAAAGACTCTTATGACCATAAATCATTGGTCACATAAGGTATGCTGCATCCTGGGATGCATTGATTTGGAAAAAGCTATTTCACTCTCCATGAGAGGTGGACCCTCCATAAATCATTCCCCTTCTTTTTTCTCTAAACAGTATCTGCGGATAAAATTCCTCGCCCTGATGAGAATCCGATGATTAGGACTTTGAGATTCGAAACGCGTCGGCATTAAGTCATTTCGTTTGTCAAAAAATAGATTTTTTGGTTTCTATTCCTGTGGTTAAATAATATGAACTTTTGTAGCAACATTGTGACAGGAATTTGGGTTGGTAGTGAATAAGACTTACCCCCCTGAAATTCAATATATGACTTGAGGACAGTGTTTTTCTTTACTGTTTCTGAGATAACTGTTCTTTGACTACTGATAATATTTTTGTATGCACATTGTCACAATATTTTTATATGTACATTGTCATGATATGTTCATTTGTTTCTACACATTAATTGTATATATTTTTTCTTGCCTTTTCCTTTCTAAAATCATGGTTGGCTCAATGTGAGGTTGATAATGTACTTTTCCCTTGTCCTTAAAATGTTAAACATAAAACCTAAAAAGTAAATGACATAATTAAATGTCTGAGTTAACTAATGAATGTGGTTTTCTCTCTGTTCAACATTAAATGTCGTTGCAATTTTGTGTCTAGAGGCATAGGTAAATTCCCCTTTTTGGTACTATAATAGGCCCTACCTACCCTCTTTCCCATAGGGCCAAGCCCCTCCTTTCTCTTTAATCAGTTCCATGGGCGGCACGGAACCCAGACTGTGAGGGGTCCAAAAGCGCATGTGTTTCAAAATATGTGGTAATGCATTTATTTACCAAGTATTCCAGTACCTTCCCGAAATAGGGCAGTAAAGAAATTGGTCAGTAATTCGACGGAATGGTAGGGTCATTGTTGGGCTTTGCTATGGCTAAGATATGCCCAAGGTGGCCCCATGGGCAGGGTGCAGTGTATGTGAAGGGTAGGACATGTGGTTGTGTGTTTTACATGTCCTGATAGTGAAATACTGTGCATTAATTTTTCACCATTGACAGGCTGTCCGTCCCATAGGTTAACATGTAGCTCCCCTATAACATCCTATATGTGAAACTTTCCATTGGGACAAGATAGTGGAAGTGAGTTTAAGCTCTCAGAGCTCAGAATTTAATAACATATGTTATAATAAAGGTGATTTTTAAACTATGTGTTTAAAAATGCCACTTTTAGAAAGTGAAAAAGAAAACTAGGACAAAAGTCTTAGACCGGGAGTGCACTACAATCAACACTCAGTGAGTGTATCACAAACGTTTAACTTCATTGAGATCAATTTATAAACTGTAAATATTTTTTAATTCTGATATAACTAACAAATTCAGAAAGTTTAAATCGCAAATGCTTGTTCATAATATCAGTTAATTTCTTCTTCAATCTCAGTTTATTCGGAATGGGGTCTCCTCGAAAACAAATATCCTTTATATATCGTTCATATGTATCAGGCGTGGGTACATAAATCCCAATGCATTTTGGATGATACATCCACCCTTCTTCAGGGATATCTACAAACAAATGATGATGTCAATCAATATTTATCAAAATGCAGTAACATAAATATTTTTAATTAGTCAGGCTCTTACAGCTAGATTCATCAAAGTAAAATCGGCTCGCAAAGGGCCAGATTCTGAGAATCTGGCCCTTTGCGAGGGTAATTTTTGCATTTGGGATTCATCATCCCAAATGCAAAAATCCCAATTATAGAATTTGCAAATTTGCGAGGAATTGCATTTAAGGAATCTCTATTTTATATTCCTTAAATGCAATTCATGAAGCATTTAAAAATTGCAAATTCGCAATTTTGGGCCGCTATTTACCGCGAAGTCAAACCTCGTGGTAAATAGCGGAAACTTGAGTGCATTTTTCTAAGTTGTATGTTACACACACACATGTCCTTGGGACATGTGTGTGCGTAACACCAGCATACAATATCATTTCAGGGGTGCAACAGGGTGTCCTTTGGACACCCCTGCACTCTTAAAATCGCAAACTCAACACTATTAGCTATTAGCGATATGGCTGAGATACCCGTCACCCCCTCTCAACACAATCCCCAAAGGAGGGAAACCGGAAACAGTTCTTGAAGTTTTTGGAAGAGGGAGGGAGTGACCCTCCCCGGCCGTATTTATTAAAACAAAAAATTATAACATTAAACAGTTTCATATTAATGTACAATTTCATTACCACATTGCGATGTTTGGCTAACCTTAACAGATTCTCTAATACAGAGGTTCTCCTAGCCGAACTAACAACCTACAAAACATTTTCTTGAAATATTGAAATTGTACATCCTAACGTTTAAGGGCCAACGGCAAGGTCGTAACCGGTGTCAAGATCCCTAACCAGAAATACCCCCCCCCACTTGGGAGGGGCGACAGCACTGAGGCGTACCTCAAGTGCAACTACCAATTTCCCTTGACTTGACGGGGGCCCCAATAAACTCGACGCCACTTAAAGGTCGTTCGAGGACTCGTGTGAGTATCTAGAAGGTAGCGTAGACCTCCCCCCAAACCCCACACAACTTACCACATCTGCCGTCGCAGACGTCACTGGCCCCGGGAAATTCCCCAGGAGGGGGCTGTAACCCCTCCTACACAGGAAGGGGCCTTGACCGCCTTTCCTTTCCTTCCGGCGGCCTCTCCTTAGACAGGACCGCCTCCCCGTTGAGGGGCCAAAGGCCACCTCTCCCGAGCGCTCCCATCCGTGTTGGGTGACGCCCACTCATAGGGATCTTCCAATTACTGCTCACCGATCATGACCTTACCGCCCGACCAAAATAAATACGACAATGCTAACTAAACCAACAATACATTGGCCACTATGACCAAAATAAGCATGCTTATAAATGGACACTAAAAAACCGAATATCTTTAATCACAAAACATACATAAAATCGACCAACTTTATTACATACTCAATATCAACACGATAATACCACAACCTGTAAACGAAATAGAATTATCGATCCATTTTATTACAAACAACTGGCTGTCTTCAGGGGCTGGTGGGTGGGTCAAAATTGGCTCTTCGTTCCGTCTCGAGCTCACGTGCAGCGAGGAGGTGCAGCTTCAGAGCACAGGAACAAGAGGATGTCTTCTGGTCTTGCGTCCCTTTTTATCCGTCTTCAGGGCGGGCGTAAACCCGCCCCTGCCTGCCCCGAGGGCGTGGCCAGCCGCGTCAGTGTCTAGGCCAGCCCACTCTAGGGCGGGAAAGGGCGCGCCCCGGCTACGCCGCTTCGGGCATACCAGCCGAGACGCGCCTCCCGCCCAAAATGGCTTCCCGGGGGGATCGAGGTACTCTGCCATACGTTCGGGGGGACCGAGTGGTCGCCCCTTTCCATATGGCTGAGATACCCGCCACCCCCTCTCAACACAATCCCCAAAGGAGGGAAACCGGAAACAGTTCTTGAAGTTTTTGGAAGAGGGAGGGAGTGACCCTCCCCGGCCGTATTTATTAAAACAAAAAATTATAACATTAAACAGTTTCATATTAATGTACAATTTCATTACCACATTGCGATGTTTGGCTAACCTTAACAGATTCTCTAATACAGAGGTTCTCCTAGCCGAACTAACAACCTACAAAACATTTTCTTGAAATATTGAAATTGTACATCCTAACGTTTAAGGGCCAACGGCAAGGTCGTAACCGGTGTCAAGATCCCTAACCAGAAATACCCCCCCCCACTTGGGAGGGGCGACAGCACTGAGGCGTACCTCAAGTGCAACTACCAATTTCCCTTGACTTGACGGGGGCCCCAATAAACTCGACGCCACTTAAAGGTCGTTCGAGGACTCGTGTGAGTATCTAGAAGGTAGCGTAGACCTCCCCCCAAACCCCACACAACTTACCACATCTGCCGTCGCAGACGTCACTGGCCCCGGGAAATTCCCCAGGAGGGGGCTGTAACCCCTCCTACACAGGAAGGGGCCTTGACCGCCTTTCCTTTCCTTCCGGCGGCCTCTCCTTAGACAGGACCGCCTCCCCGTTGAGGGGCCAAAGGCCACCTCTCCCGAGCGCTCCCATCCGTGTTGGGTGACGCCCACTCATAGGGATCTTCCAATTACTGCTCACCGATCATGACCTTACCGCCACAGGCCGGATAGTTGACCGGCTATCCGGACCCCCCAAAAAGCTCCTACCTAAAGGTCATGCTTTAACGTTTTTAACCATGCTAAGAAGTCTCCTATGAGTAAACCATTCCCCACCCGAGACAAATGCACACCATTCCCCGAATACATACTGTCATCATTAATACAGCCATGCGAAATAGAATGCAATGTCCCGGAACGGAACAACCTACTCACTTTGTTATTAAGCTTTCTAACAGACTGATTCAAAGCAGGAATAGAAATAGCCCCCTGCCACACCTTTCGTGGGATCATATGGGACCACGCAATTGTGCACCCCGGAACTCTCCTCGCCAACCAACTTACAGTGGAAAGCATTGCCTCCAGGAGAAGTCGTCTACCGGTGGTGACCAAATCATTGCCCCCTAAATGCACTATGACTATAGACGGCGGTGACCTCGTCCGCCCTAACAAAACCTCAAAATATGCTTGAAACTGGTCAATACAGAGACCGCCTCTTCCGTAGAAGGACACCCTGTACCCGTATTCCCCAGCTACGTGAATCATATCACCTGCTTTGAATACATCCGCGGCACGCCTCACGTATGAGTGGCCCACGACCCACACCTCCTTTTTCACAGCCGGTGATGTCTGACCGCTGGCCCGGTGTTGGGTCGACTGCATAGTCCGCCCCGCCTCGTAGGCTTGCGCAACTGAAAACCAAACAAAAACAAGAGGCGTGAGTACGTCATTACAGCTTTACAACATGTGCAACCGCACATACCTCTTATAACAATTGGAGGACCAACGCCCCACTCGTTTCACTTGTTCAACATTAAGACCCCTGGCTGTAGCTTCCGTAGCAGCCCCTATCCGAAAGGAATGGGTCCCAAACTCGCCCGGGTTCAAGCCCGCAGCGGCAATTGACATCGCAAGCACCCGCTGAAACTGAAATTTCGTCAGTGGGGTGGCGTCCGCGTGTCTCAACAATGTCCCCCCCCATAGTGCCACCCTTCGTGCTAGGTAATCTTCTAGACACTTTACCGGACACATGGAGGACCCGGGAATCCTGCGTATGATTATGCAGTCACCCATCCCGTCTTGATCGGTCTTGGACCTGACAAAGGAGATAGTCATTGCCTCTCCTCTGATCTGAACGTGTTCTCGGCACAAACCCCCTGCCACATCCTGTTTGTTCCTTGCCACCAGTTCGCTTACCCGCATCGCCCCGTGAAATGCTAGCGTAAAAGCGGCTCGGAACAATACCGCCTCGAACTGAGTTGAACATGTGGCAGGGAGTGTAGTCAACAACTGGGTCAACCTATCCAAACCTATCGGGCGCCTCTCATCTACTCTGCGACCCTCAAGGCGTTGCCACCCACGCAGCGCTTTCTGTACAACGAAAGACGCTGTCGGGTCCTGGATACTATGAGCCCTGGCAACAAAGGAAATAGCAGCGCGATGCCTCTGGGCCGTAGCCACAGATTTCCCAGCCCTACGTAAGGACATCGGAAAATTCACTACCCATTCCTCGTGGCCCCAAAGCCTCTCTCTATCAGTCCCCAAAAAGGCTACGTAGGACCTAAACGCCCCTTCATATGCTTTCCTCGTCCGTGGTGCTAGACTCTCTCCCACGAGGTGACGAAGTTCGGGGCACCGAGAGACCAGAGAGCTTCGGGGAAGGGTGCCGGCTCTGGGTCCGCTGAGGGAAGGAAACCCGAGAAAGCCTGCATGTGAAAACGAGACAGTGCATCAGCCGCCTGATTCATTACCCCAGGGACATGTTTTGCTCTGAACAGCACATTCAGTTGCATACACAGTAAAACAATTTCTTTGAGCAGTCTTAAAATCAGTTTACATCGTGCTGCCTGACTATTGATGCACTCGACCACGGTCATATTGTCAGACCAAAATATCACAGAGTGATCTTTGAACCCTTCTGGCCAGGTTCTCAGGGCCACTAAAATGGGAAAAAGTTCCAGGAAAGCAATATTACTTGTCAGACCATTGTCATGCCACCATGTCGGCCACCTTTGTGCCGACCATTTTTTGCCGAAGATGGCACCAAAACCTATGCTACCTGCTGAATCTGTCCATAGCCCCAGCTCTTCAGAGGATACGGCTGGTTTGTTCCAGATGACTCGACCATTAAAGTCCGCCAGAAATGCTAACCAAATACGCACGTCCTGGCGGACCTCAGCCGATAGTCTCGTGCGATGATGGCCCTCCTTTAGGCCGACCATAGCTTGGGCAATTGAACGAGAAAAGGGGCGGGCCATCGGTATAACTCTCAGGGCAAAATTCAACTGTCCCACCAACTGCTGTAATTGATGCAGCGTAACTTTAGATCCATTTAGACACACTTGCAGGGCTTCCCTGAACTTCCACACTTTGTCAGTTGGCAAACGAAAACAACCTTCTCTGGAGTCTAACTCGATCCCCAGAAACTCGAGGCAAGTCGCAGGACCCACCGTCTTACCTGGTGCCAATGGCACACCAAACTGCTTCATTAATACACAAAATTCGGCCAAGGCCCGGCCACATTCGAGATCCCCGGCTGCCCCAAGGAACAGAAAATCATCAAGGTAATGCATTACATGTTGGAAACCCGTCTTCTTTGTGAAGACCCATTGTAGAAAACTACTGAATTTCTCGAAATAGGCACAAGATATAGAGCACCCCATCGGCATACACTTATCCATGTAATAATAACCCTGAAACATAAAACCTAGGAGACGCTGATCGTCCGGGTATACCGGGAGCAACCGGAACGCTGACTCGATATCTGACTTCGCCATCAGCGCCCCGGGCCCCAGGCGATTCAAAATGGCTACGGCCTCATCGAAGGATGCGTACCGCACCGAACACACTTCTGGGTCTATTGCATCGTTTACAGAAAGACCACGTGGAGCTGACAAATTATGAATCAGTCGAAACTCACCCGGGTCCTTCTTGGGGACCACCCCTAAAGGAGAACAAACAAAATTCTGTACCGGGGGTACACTAAATGGGCCGGCGACCCGACCTCGAGTAACCTCTTTCCGGATCTTTTCCTGAACCACGGCCGTATGCTGCAGGACGGAAAGTTGATTTTTACACTTCTCCATGCCCTGAAAGTCCCCTACCGGGATGCGGAAACCATACGAAAATCCGTTCCGCAGCACCCCAGCAGAAGTACGATCCGGGTATTCACTGAGCCAGGGAATCATCGCCAAGGTATCAATCGGGGTAGGTAAAGGCGCCCCTCGGACTACGTTAGACCTGTTTGGCGCCTCCTCTCCCCCCGTTATCACCCGTTTTGGCTCTGCACGTGGACTCAGGATGGGACGACCCGCACCCACTACATTCATGTTTAAATTTACACGATCCCTGGGGCCTGGTACATTTACCTTTGTTGAAATTGAAGCAGAACCCCCTTTTTCCTGTATTGCCGGCAGGTCTCGAGTAATCGTCGGTACTCGTACCTGACCAAAAGGGCGTCCCCCCATAATGGCGGGAGGATTCGCCAACATTACTTCCTACCAATGGCATTTTCAACATACCTGTCTCCTTCATTTTATCCCATGTCAAAGAATCATAACAATCCCAGGTTAAGCTTTTATTATGCTCTTTTGCCTTTCTAAAAAGATTATCGTAGCAGAACCAATGGTTACCCTGGTGTGATGTCGAGAACCCCATGATTCTTGACTGATAGGTCGGCAACTCGGAAAGCAACTCGGGCCTACGTTCCCCCAAGATTGACGTAAAAATTCCCCATGCATTGCCCCAATTGCCGATAGACTCATTTACTTTAAAGGCGGCCATTTTTGCGCGCCAAACACTCGGATGCATAAGATCTTTCTGACCCTTAACATGCTCCACCTCATAATGATCAACAAGCAACGAGAAGATGTTCACGTATTCCCCCGCCCAAATCTTCTCCTTAATTGCCAAAGGTACATGTTGACCCAACCTTTCTCTACGAGAGGGTGCTGACTCATCCCTCGCAATCGGCAATGGCCGCTTACCTGCACCGGACGCTGCATCTGCGGTCACAATCGTCCCTTGTGGCTTGTCAACTACTGCAGCCGGCGCGGACGCCTTGGCTGCATCCCGTTTCTCGCGCAATTGCTTCATCAGCGCCTGGGCCTCGGCAGCCGTGGCGCCCTCACTACTGTCGCCCAACCACGCTGCAAGTTGTGCTGCCAGCTCGGGCGGCATATCCTCTTTGGACACCGGGGTGACCACCACAGGAATCGGATTCCCCTCTACTGGTACTGGGGTTGGCGCTTCGAGCGGGGTACAGGGAACCGGGGCGTCTCCCCCAGCTGCTCCCCTCCTTGGCCTCTTGGCTCTTCCTCCCGGAGCTGCTCCAGCCGACGGACGCTCCGGCCCCCCTTCCCCGTCTCTCTCCGCCACCCGCTTCTTCAGCTCAGTCATCTCCTTCATGAGGACCCGAACCATCTGTTCGGTCGTCATTCTCTTCCCGCCTTTCTTGGGCATTTCTCCGACAGAGTATCTGTAAGACAAAAGAAAGATTACAACGCTCAAAATTGGCTCTTCGTTCCGTCTCGAGCTCACGTGCAGCGAGGAGGTGCAGCTTCAGAGCACAGGAACAAGAGGATGTCTTCTGGTCTTGCGTCCCTTTTTATCCGTCTTCAGGGCGGGCATAAACCCGCCCCTGCCTGCCCCGAGGGCGTGGCCAGCCGCGTCAGTGTCTAGGCCAGCCCACTCTAGGGCGGGAAAGGGCGCGCCCCGGCTACGCCGCTTCGGGCATACCAGCCGAGACGCGCCTCCCGCCCAAAATGGCTTCCCGGGGGGATCGAGGTACTCTGCCATACGTTCGGGGGGACCGAGTGGTCGCCCCTTTCCATTCGCACATTGATATGTCTTCCCATTCATTCCTATGGGCCTTTAGGTCCATTGGAATGAATGGGGAGTTATTCCTTATTTGCGATTAGCAATTAGCTATTCGCAAGTAAGGAAGCTGTAGAAATCGCAATAATTATTGCGATTTCTACATGAATCCCGTTTTGCGAGTCTGTAATAGCAATTCTTTAATAATCGCTATTACAGACTCGCAAAACATGCCGATGATGAATCTATATGTTAGTGCTGTGAGTTACTTAAAAAGAAAGATCAGATAGATAAGAAAAGCCCAAGTCCGGTCCGAATCTGTAGAACACAAATACAAGCAAAGTGCGATAGACCTGAACATTGGAGAGAAAGGGTAAAGATTTCAACCAAGAAGAAAAACAAAAAAACAAGAAAAAAACAGACTGAATCTAATGACTGAACATGCTCTAGTTGTCCATTTGATACGCATGCTCACCTCAACGCCAAACAACATTCCACCCTGTGTTACCAAGTAATACAACACGCTTGGTGTTTCTAATAGGGAAATGCTTGTGCTCTCATGCATTATCATACTATAAATTGTCTTAGTGCTGGAGTATGTTATGATGTGACCAAAAATACCTCCATGCCAGAGATCCACTCATGTCCCAACTGGAATTCGTTATGGTGATAAGGACAATTCTGCTGTCACTGGAGGAGACATTGTCCCCACATAAAAATGCCAGTAAAGCTTCCTGATAACCAATGCTTCTGGTTTTGCTCTGAAATAGCAACAATCTTACATCAACTCCATAAAGCAGGACTCACCTTGGCTCTTCTAGCTCGCACCTTCGCCCAGGATTCCTGTTGGGGGCTGGTCTGCGCATCACCATCATCCCTGGAGTTTGGAGGGGGTATGTGCCCGCGACTCCTGCTGTTTGTGCCGGCCGCGCGTGGTTTTGCCTTGGGTTCTGAAAGTACATCTCCCAGGCTCCCCCGAGAGGCGCGCACCATCGCTGTCACCTTCAAGCGCCGGAGGCGCTTAAATTCACTCGGCGCCTCCTGCAGCGTGGGACGTGCGCGGGCGTGCACGGGCGAAGCCGGGGCCAAGGGTGGGCCCGTCCGCACCTGTCAGTGGCAGGCAGAGGCTGGGCTGGGCCACCCCCCCTGTCACTTTTTTCCCAGCTACAAGGTACTGTTTTTACACCTATCTGTGGGCCTGTTTGCGGAACAATCTCTGAACTATTCCAACAGCTGTATCCAGTTTGGTGAGGGACCATTGATTTATTGTAAAAGGCAGCTGGGCCAAAATACTATGGGGAAAAGGAAAGCAATGGAGGGAGGGGGTTTAGTTGGAAATAAGAGAGGGAAAAAAGTTGAGAAGGCAAATCATGGGGTGAACAACTGTGTCCTAGACAAAATAGAGGTTATAGTTTCTGAATGTGAAGAGATCCTGGGGTATAACAATGTAGCAATTAATATTGGCACAGACCTGCAAGAGAATAGACCAGTTAGTCATCCCCAGTGTACAATTCCATCAATGTTTAGGAAACAGGCTGACTCAACTACAAATCCAATCATTCACAGCCCTGTGGTGGAAGGCATAGGGAAACCCAGTCAGCACTCACCTCCCATTCTAACAATGAATCAAAATAATTCAGGGGCAATACGTGATAATTAAGAAAAGGCAATTCTCTCTCCAATCCACTGTGCTAACAGATTTGCAGTATTGGCGCATATGTATGAGGGTCTGCCTATCACGGAATTGATTAACTGTAACTCTGCTGGTTCCGGCACCCTGGCAAATAGTTGTGCCTGTAGGGGTTTAAATGAGGATCTCCAACAGAAAGTGGAGCTACTTCAAAATGAGGTGGAAGTCTTAAAGAAAATGGTGGCAGCTTTAAATTCTAGATTCGATCCTCTCATGGCTGCAAAAACCCCCAAAACCCCATAGAGAGGAACAGGTTACTTATGTATGGTTCCCATCATTCAAGGAATTTGAGAGATAATTTGCCCTATGGGCAGTACCTCAGGCCAAGGAGGAATTGCTCCCAGAGGGAAGACTTCTTTCGAGAAGCGGAAGATCTAACCAGGAGATTGAAAAGCCGTGGTTATCCTTCCTGCCTAATAAAGCGTGCTAAAAAGTGCGATTGGTACCAACCGAGACTCGAGCTATTGGAAACTAAGGAAAAACCCAAAGAACACAGAGGCATAGTGTGCGTCACCACGTACAATACTAAAAGCAACCATATAAAGAAGATCGTTAAGAAATACTTGAACTTGGTTTCCGGTGAACTACAGATGACACAGGAACCTTTATTTGCGTTCAAAAGGGGCAAGAATGTAAAAGACGCAGTGGTGAAAGCCTATCTGGAACCCCGAAGCAACTTGATTTGAGAAACTTGCTGAACCTCCCATCTCTGATTAGTCACCGTAAATGCGGCAGTTGCAAGGCCTGCAACTTTTGCCAAGAAGGGTCGAGTTTACCCACATCACAAGAACATACGAACTTAAACAATTTATGAATTGCAATAGCGCACAGGTTATTTATGCCATCACCTGCCCCTGTACCCTAATCTATATAGGCCAGACAAAGCAGAAGGTCAAAACCCTGGTTCTGCAGCATATGAGTAGAATCAGGTGTAGCGCTGTAGGAGCACCACTGGTCGAACACTGTAAGACCCACAATCATACACCAGAAGATGTCAGGTGGTGGGTACTAGAGAAAGTAATATCGTGCGCCAGAGGTGGCTCCATCTCGAGATCACTCAATTACAAGGAGTGCAGATGGATACACTCCTTGAATGCAGTACAGGGCGGATTGATCAAAAGGGAGCAGACTGCTAAGCAAATGGGGTAACTGTAACCATCTAGCCCCCACTTATCTGCTGAATATCTCTGCATTTTTTCGATTCGATCTGGGTGAAGTAATACATAATTGGTGTGCACTTTAATTGCATCTTGATGTTCTTCCTTCACTAGAGATCTGAATATGCATGTGTATTATGAATCCTACTGCCTAAGTAATCTCAAATGTACGATTTCTGTTACAACCTACAAGAATTTTATCAAAGCCATGACTTGTTATGGAATCAACTATGTATGTTTAAAAATTTAATAACTGGTTATGAAATACATTCTGGAGACTTGTATTGTGGGTATATATTTATCGTTAGAGTGCTGAGCCACTTATTGAATGCTTAACGATGAGACACCTGATTAGAAATAGACGTGTTGTTATTGCGGTTTGCAAGCCACTCCTCTTTGACCACACCAAGTCATTGAGGACATGATTTATGCGAGTTTATACAGATGGGGTGGGCGAGCACCACAATCATGGTTGGAAGCGTCCGATCATTACCTAGCAACTAGGAATACGAGGCCGCCCCAATGACGAGGACGTTCCCCACGCATACGTAGCACTTCGGTTGCGTAGCAACGAGGGTCTGCGTCACTGCGTCCTCGAGGTACGATATACCCGCTGATACCGTCAATCACTTCCGTGAGTTGCCGGCTGTGCATCAGTGCAGTGCATGGAGGGATTCATACCCTGTGCGCAAGGCTTTCCAACGATCTAACATGACGAGTGAGACATCAGGTGAGAATCCCGACTGCACCCCATGTATAGTGGTTGTGGGTTAAACAACGCGATGCCTTTTGAGGGCGCGCTGACAGTTGCCTCTGCCTCTCTTTTCAGATCGCTCAAATTGTTGCGGCTGAGGTGTAGATGAGGATCGTCCCGACTAATAGTGGAAATCATACAGGGACTCGATATTCTGAATCGTCAGGGTGAGTCTTGTACCAGTAGTAAATGTTCGGACCATCCCTATCCCAACAACGCTAACTTTAGTACTCTGTTTAAAGTGCAAATTGATCTAATTGGTCCTTAATTTAATTTAACAGAACCACACGTTCTAGAAGCCGGATGGCTCTAATTGATGGGTGACTATTCCGAACACCCACTGGTCAATCAGAGGGCTCACTGTTTTTAAGTAATTTTACTACTTCACGCAAATCCCGTCCTGATGGCCTATTCCTCTGACCAACAGTCGCATTTTCACTACCCCATCCTCAAAAGTCCTGAAGAAGACCCGCCCTAGACCCCGAAGTAAGGCGTTCAAGGGTCGAGGGCGTTCAAGGGTCGAAAAGTCGACACTATTACCATCAACGGACCAGTTCAGAACATTCAGTTCCTAAGGCCAAGTGGAGTGGCGTGCTGAGTGTATTATAACTCAACATAGAAACTGGCCTGTAAAGTGTTTAGTAAAAGACACCACAAACCTTCTCCCCTCCCACCCTTCACTCACTTGTTGTATATAATTCACTTTTTCACGAGTGCACCACATGTCACTTTGCATGCACTGTATTCATATGCGCCGTTTATTATGAAGTACTGTTGAACTGTTTTGATTAATTTATGTGTATCAAAAACAAAGGTTTTCATGAATGAAACTAATACAGTGATTACAAAAGTATAGTGTTACACTGTTCTCCTTGGGATTTGCTTTTTGACAAATGCGGTCATTTCATAATTTTATAAAATAACCTTTAACTAAATAAGAGGAAACCTTGGAAAGATGGATATATAGTTTGAAGTAATCAGTTGGCATGCCCGACAGAACCAGTGTGTATACTAAATTGTTCTGCCCAGGTTCTGAGGGATACTGGGTTACCCCATAGTGATCTACATTACCCAGTCTAAAAAGATCATAAGTCAAGAAATCAAAATCAAGGGGTTCTCTCATGATCTGAACAATGTGTGGACATCCCGCGGAGTCAATGAATGCATAGGAAGTCAAAACTAATGAACCTTGAAAAGCACAGTTTCGGCATAAAAAATACACATTGGAAGCCAAAGAAGAACTCTTCAGACAAGAAACTTGCTCAGTAGAAAATTGTACCCGATAAGTAATCAATATCATTAAGAAAAACACTTCTCCTTTTGTCCTACCTACAGTAACTCCCACAAATGTCAAACATCACTGAACTATTTAAAGAAAAGGTAAACAATTAAACATGTGAGAAACAATCAAATAATTATGGCTCACAAGATTCAAAACCTTGAAAATCTTCTAGCTTCTATTCATCCTACACAGAAGTTTCTGTATATCATGTTAATTCTTAAAACCTCCTCACTACTCGCTCCTAAAAAAGATAGAATAATGAATGAAAAAGAAAAGCAGAGTGCTCAACTGCTTTGCATTGTGTCTAAAATGTTCCTAACAAATAAAAATAGCTACATTTATTTTTGACACATCCGCTTTTGTTTAGAAGATTACCCAAGCCTCCATTCTGTCCACCCTATTCACCCTATATGTTGAACAACTAGGCGCTCTGATTAAACTCTAAAACATTACCTATTATCTACATAATAACATATATATTAATGATACCTCGCTATGTATAATATTATCCTATCCTGGAGACATGGACATCCTTGTCATGATCGTCTTCAATATTCAAACATGGATGTAAGTCCTGTATCTCAAGATGAACCCTGCAAAAAAAGAGAGTCCATCCAGATTTCACCAAAACAATTGTCTACTCCTTTCCAATTTTGGCATGTCATCTTATCTCAAGAGACTGCAAACCTCTAAGTGGTGATTGTGGCAAATTTCTGGGATTCATGCTAGATAAAAAGCCTATCCTCACAAAACACATAAATTCTCTTGCTGACAAATAACAGTATCATAAAAGACTCATTAGTGGGATGATTTTTTACATCTCCAGTAACAGTGTTACTGTTATGGTTGCCTTTACTTCTGCCTCGTGTTAGGGAGTATATAATCTGGAGTCATGTATGACATCAACCTGATTCCAGATTCTTGTGATTCCGATGGGGCCGTTGCTGAGGCAGGAAGACCTGTACTTCTCTCCCTGTGAATTAATAAACTAACTATTCTCAACTTACTTCGACTTCTGGAGCTGATTACCTTACATTATTTGGCGACTATCCTGGTTTGACGGTCCTGTTCTGCCACCGCGTTCTTCTTAGACCCTTCCATCATTTTTTCCAATTTCTTCGGCGAACCTGGTATTCATTGGGAACATTTCTCCTACGTCTTCGTGAGTTACCACACTCTCACTCTGGTCACGGGTAACCTCCGCTTATTCATTTTATGCTTTTGCCATTTTTCACTCTTAGCGCAAAACGTTGGTTGCACGCGCCATCCAAAACAGTGCTGACCGCGAGGCACTGCAGCGAGACTTCTCTTTGCGCCATTCAAAACAGCGCTGACCTCGAGACACTGCAGCAAGACTTCCTTACACGCAAGCAGCGTTACACACTTCTCTGCATCGCGGCATCACGCTTTCACGTACAGCGGTCATTTTGTCCTCTTTGCCAACCAAGTTTTGCCAACCACGTAACGTTTTTACGCGAATGCATCGTGTTTAACCTTACCAGTGCCCCCAGCTTTGTTTTTTCTTCACTTTAACACCTGCGTATAGTCAAATATATACACAGCATCAAAGAAACTTGCATCCATTGCATGGATTGACATTTTTTTTTAACATTTATGATTTTTTTTTTTTTTTTTGCTGTGCCAACTCTGCTATTTGAACATTTTTATTGAACATTTTTCCTGCCTCAGCTTAATTCAGCATACATTAATTGATATTTTATATTGAAATGGCTACAACTGCGAATTCTACTATTGCAGCGCCTCCTCCATTCCTAATTGATGGTGATACACCTACCATTGAATGGGAAGAATGGATAGGTATTTTTGAAAATTATCTGGAAGCCATCGATGGACTTAGATCTCCTTTGACACGCAAAAAAGCAATTTTATTAAACTCCCTTGGTAAAGGAGGCCAACATGCTTTTAAATTTTTACCCGAATTGCTTGGTGCGGATGGTGAACCTGTTGATAATCCATATGTTGAAGCAAAAATGAGACTTGAAAAATATTTTGGAAAAAAAGTCAACATTGTCATGCAAAGACACAAATTTTATACTAAGCCGCAAAAAGACAAGGAATCTGTGGATCAAATGGTCACTCGTTTAAAGGAACTCTCGTTGAAATGTGATTTTGGTCCCATGACTGACCAAATGATCAGAGATCAGTTGATCGTTCAATGTAAAAACAAGAGGATGCAACAAAAACTTTGGGCGGCTAGAAATCCAAGCTTAATGGAAGCTATTGCTATAGCCAAAGTCGTTGAAGAATCCGATAAGTGCATGGAAGAGATGCACAGTTTGGAATTGAAGAAGGATGACTCTGTCAATGTTGTGAACAGAGTGGATAAAAACTTTGTTTCTACTGATGTTAAGCCTAAAAACTTTGTTCCTACTGATACTAAGCCCAAATTTTCACATTTTAAGCAGAAAACTAAGAATTTAGTTCCTTTTGGGAAAAGCAAATTTGTAGGCTGTTTTCGCTGTGGAAGCATGTCTCATGCAGCGGACTTTGCCGGTTGTTTTGCTAGAGATAAAACCTGTATGAAATGTGGCAAAAGATGTCATATTAGCAAGGCCTGCAGATTTCCTTTGCTCAATAAGGTTGCATATGCCGATGAAGACTCTATCTCTAATGAAATGTCTTTATGTATAGAAGAATGTCATGACCTAGAGAATTGCTTTTGTGCTGGTCTTCAAAGACCAAAAGCTGTCTTTGTAGTGAATGGGGTTGCTATAACGCTCTTGGTTGATCCTGGATCTATGTTTTCGATCATTCCTTTTCGTTTATTTAATGAATACTGGCCCAATGTATCACTTTATAACAGTGACATTACTCTAAAGGGATATGGGGGCCAGATTATCAACATTAAGGGCGTTATGGATGCTTCATTTGAATTCAAGGGCAGATGCTCTTCTGGGAAAGTCTACATTTCTGACGAGGACCCAGCTATTCTAGGCTGGATACAACAATATGATTTACACATCATCCTAGATCCAAGATCTGTAGAAAGTGTTCTTGTTGTTGATGATTTTCCCAACATTAATGCCATTTTGGACAAGTAATGTGATGTGTTTCGGACTAACTTAGGCAAATTAGAGGGTTATATGCATGAGATTAAGCTTAAAAAAGATGCTTCTCCTGTGAGACATGCTCTTAGGAGAATTCCTATTGCCATTCGTAATGAGGTAAAAGAAATGTTAGATGACATGCAGAAACAAGATATAATAGAGCCTGTAGAAGTCTCAGAGTGGCTTTCTCCTGTTGTGGTCACTCAAAAAAAGGATGGAAAACTTGTTTTTGTGTGGATAAGTTCCCTTTCCCTAACATTTCTGAAATGGTCCTTCTGATGGACGAGTCAAAGTTTTTTAGCAAGCTTGATCTCCGTTCAGCCTATCATCAGGTTGTTTTACACCCCAAATCCAGGGAACGTACTGCTTTTGTTACCGTTGAGGGAGTGTTCCAATTTAAAAGATTACCATTTGGGCTGGCCTCTGTATCCAGCGTGTTCCAACGCATGATGTATTCTTTGTTAAAAGATTTGAAACATGTGCATTTTTTTCAGGATGACGTTTTGATTACTGGAATTGATGAATCAGAGCATAATATTAACCTAGCGAAAGTGTTACATGTGTTTTCAAATGCTGGCCTCACTCTTAGAAAGGATAAATGTCAGTTTTTATTAACAGAGATAGACTACTTAGGATACACTATTTCTCATTCTGGTGTGAAGCCTAAAGAGGATTTATTGAAGGCTATTAGGTGTGCTCCTCTTCCCTCAAATAAGGATCAATTGAAATCCTTTCTAGGATTAGTGGGGTATTACTCCAAGTTTGTTTCTAATTTTGCCCACAAGACTGAAGCTTTAAGACTACTTCTTAGAAAAGGTGTACAATTTGAGTGGGGTTCACAACAATCTGATGCTTTTGAAAAAATGAAACTTGAAATTATCAATGCAGGCATTCTCTCTACATTTGAACCTGGTAGAGATACCTTTGTGACTGTTGACGCCAGTGCTCATGGTATTGGTGCCATTCTATCTCAAAGGAAAAATGGCGTAGAGAAAACTGTAGCTTTCGCTTCACGTACTCTTAGTGCCTCTGAACGCAATTATGCGGTGATAGAGTGTGAAGCGTTAGCTGCTGTTTGGGGAGTCTCTCACTTTTGCACCTATGTGTGGGGCACGCATTTTTCTGTAAGAACAGATCATAAACCGCTTATTAAGATTCTGTCACCTGGTGGTGCTAATAACGGTTCTCCTCGTCTGTTGAGATTTGCAGCAAAATTACAAGGGTATGATTTTTCATTGCAACATATCTCTGGCTGGAAAAATGTCCAAGCAGATTGCTTGGCTCCCCTACCTATTGAATCTGAAGAGTGCGTTGATTTTGATGATGAGACTGTTTGTTTGGTTGCTGGCTTTGGTGATGCGTGTTCAAATTGTTTTAATTCTATTTCTAAAGACGTGTGGCATCAAGCTGTTGTGGCTGACCCTGACTTTGGTGAATTGATCAGTGCTATTCGTCTCGGGTGGAAACGGGAAGGTGACGTGAAGTCTTCTTTGCGTAGTTTTGTGAAGTTACAATAAGAACTTAGTTTGGGCAGTTCTGATGATTTTGTGTTGAGAGGTGAACGATTTATACCTCCGCATTCACTTAAAAAAAGACTTTTCATTTTGGCACACGAAGGTCACCTTGGTCAGAGTATGACTGGCAAACGTCTGAAGGCCAATTTCTGGTGGCCTGGTTTAGATGGTGATGTTAGGAGATGGGTTGAGAACTGTTCATTGTGCAAGGAGAGTGAGAAGAGATTAAAAATTGATTCGCGTCCTTTAGGTTCAATTGCTTGTGATGAGGATTTGCCTTGGGGCAAGGTCTGTTTAGATTTTATCGGTCCTATGGACTACTTGTCTGGCGAATGTCGTTTTGCAATGGTGTTGGTGGATGTGTGTTCACGATGGATATGTGTCGAGTTCATGAAAAATATAACTACTGAAAGTGTTATTGGACAGCTCAAATCTATTTTTATGAAAGAAAGTTTTCCTGGTATGTTGTTAACAGACAATGGTACTCAGTTAACTTCTTCTTCTATGCGGATGTTTTTATCTAATCACGGTATCAAGCATATGTGCACATCATTATATAATCCGCAAGGTAATGGTATTGTGGAGCGCATGAATAGGTTGGTCAAGGGCGTTATTCAATTGGCTGTGCAAAGTCAACGTGATGTTCGCAGTGCTGTGGAAGAGGCCGTTTGGCCTTATAATACCACTGTTCATAGTGTTACTAATGAAGTTCCTTTTGAACGCATGCGTGGTAGGTTTCCCAAGACTAAGATGGTCCCTCAGTGGTTGTTTGAAGAAAGGTTTCAAGGTGTTAACAATTTTAGTGCTGGTTCTGGAAATTCTGTTAGTAGTAGTTTCAAGGGTAAGGTTGGTAGAGTTGATGTTGGTGACTATGTCAAGATTAAATTGGGTAGAAAGGAATTTGGGGTAAACAAGTTTTCAGAACCTCTTAAGGTCAAAGAAGTGCATAAGTGGCATGTTGTTTTGGAGAATGGTCAGAATTGGAATTTTAGGAGAATTGCTTTGTATTCAAAGGGAGGTAGTGGTGTTGCTGCTTCTAAGGAGTTGAATTTTAGTAAAGATGTTTCTAGTTCCAAGGTTGTTGTTAATTCCAAGACCATTCCGAGCTCCAAGGTTGTTGTTAATTCCAAGACCATTCCGAGCAAGGTTGTGCAAGTAAATACATCTGTGCAAGAAGATGTACACTCTGCAAGACAGCGCAGTGTTCCCAAGAAGTATGATGATTTTGTCATTTGTTAGTTTTTTGGTATTAGTCTTTCTCTCCAGTTTCCACATGAATTAATTGTAGAGTGTTATTTTGATTCTGCTTATTCTTGTGTCATTTTATTCAATGCTTTTATGTTTAAAATGTTTTTAATGCAGTTATTTTAGTCCCACCAAGATGGCATCAACATACACACGTGGCTGTGCATATCCTCTGGCCTTGACCTAGTTGATATATGGTGGGCGTGGCATCCAAAGGCTTGAAGGGCATCTGCATCTCAATCTCACACAACTCTTGGTTCTGGTTAATAGGAAAGGATGTCCTAGCCCTGGCCCATGGAGCGGACCATCTGTCATGCACACTTTCTGATCACACCTCAATAGTGTTAAGGTTAAAAAGATTAATATAAAAAAATAGTGTTAAGGTTACGTATGACTTTGGATGGGCACTGGACTTTCTAATTGAGACTTCCCTGGAACATCCTGGGAGACCAGGTCTTTTGTTCTGAGGTCTGGAATGCCATTGTAGAATGCTTAACACACAAGCCCCACTCTGTACGATTTCAGTCGTGCTGTGAGTGGTCTTCAAAGTGAATATCCAGGGATTCTGCATGTCTTAGCATATGGGGGTGTGGCACGCATTTTGGGCTCAACTAGGGTGCTTTGACAACCATGGCCCATGTTGGTAAGAGTGGTGTGGAGGTGGGGCAGGGTGGGAGTGGATTTCACCAGACGATGACGAGGGAAAATCAAATCAATAATTAATTTTCCCATGTCATCTGTTGAAATCTCCTCCCACCCGACCCCACCTCTCTTACCTGCACAGCCATTGGCTACCTGGAATTTTGTTACTTCTCTACCAATGACCCACAACTCCTGTCAAAACTACTTGACAAGCTTTCAGCATATCAGGAAGATGCTACAAGGAAACTCGCTACTTGCAAAGAGACGCCACAGTTCTCTTGTTATGGGAGCGCGATCAAGAAGTGAAACATCTTGTGTCCCTGCACCAGGCATCACCTGGAACTCCCAACATCTCTGACATGCTAGATCTTAATGAAGTGCACTGCTACTCAACTAGGGAGGTGATGCTTGTGGTCACATAATACCACACTGACCTATATCAATCCTCCATAACAGCAGACCTGGAGGCTATAAAGGAATAATTGGATTGCGTACAGCTGAAATGGCTTGATGAAGAGCATCAACATTATCTGTATATCTCATTTGACATGGAGAATGTTGTCATCTTAGAATTGCTTAGCGGTAGGGTTCCAGGGCAGGACGGCCTCACTGTTTAGTTCTACAAAGAAAATGTTGAACCCCTGGCCTGGCACCTCCTGGCAATGTTTGATGAAGCCAGAGCCGCTGGAGTATTACCTCCCCAGTTAGGGAGGAACACCTGGACAGTTACAGTACTTAAGGCGGATAAGTCCCCTGATGGGTGCAATTCCCCTTTGACATCTGTCAATGACTAATGTTGACACTAAAACACTAGCAAAGTTACTTGATGATCGCCTGGTTCTGCTCCTCCTGTATATCGTTCAGCCTGACCAGTCGGGGTATGTCCCTGAGTGGTGACTGCACATAACCTGTGCATACTGGGGCTTAGTTATTGAATTTTGGCATAGGGCAGCGTAGCAAGGCACCTTGCTGCGCTGCTCTATGCCAAAGTGGAAAAGGAGAAATGCACCGTATTTAAAAGCAATGTGGTGCATTCCTGTCCTTTCTCCCTGCACTTGTGCTGTTTTAGCAGCCTAGTGTCATCGTAGGCCCCCTTGCACCATGGTGCAAGGGTGCATGTTGATTGTGTTTGTGCAGGAAGGGGTACATTCCTGCACAAAAATAATCCTAAAAGGAGTTTTCATATTTCTATGTGTGCTGAAGAAGGCAGCAGACATAGAAATAGGAAACAACGAGGAGAAATAAACATGTTTCTCCTCATTACGTATCCCCTCAGGAGCTGTATGGATTTGTCGCTTCCCCAGTTTTACAGGATTTTGTAAATCTGGGGAAGCTTCAAATTCCATAGGTGTTGCTTGGGAAATCCCACTGCGACACCCTTGGAACACCTCATGGGTGCAGCAATTTGCGCTGTGTTGTGTGTAACTCAGGGTGGCATTGCGTGGCTTCATAAATCAGATGGGGAGCCCTGCTTTTGCATGTACCAATTTATGTGGTGCAAAAATGATGCAGGGCTTTCATAAATAAGCCCCATTGTTTGCATTACTCCACACGCTTATCCTCAAACTGCCTGCTGTGGCTGCTTTTCTGAATGCCACAACGGCTTTTGATTTTTTGGAGTGGCCTTATCTATTTCTCCTGCTTGAGCATGTTAGTCTCCCCACAGCTCTTTGAAATGGGTCACTCTGCTTTATACATCCCCCCCTCTCTGGGTCTTGTGAAAGGTGTTTCTGTTACTGCATGCAGGCTTACTTCACTACTATTACTCTTGGCTAAGAGACAGATTGCAATATGCTGGATTTGTGCCACAGTGCCCACTATTGAAGCCTGGCTGGCTGATTGCACTTTCATCCAGGAATTCCTGGAGGACTATTTGGTTCTTATGTGAGTACAGAACAGACAAAAGGACATATGGGCATCCTTTGTGCAGTACATGGCAGCCAGGCCACAAGATCCTGGAAGGGCGCCAAATTGTACACCATGATGAGAACATGCCCCCTCTCCAGTATGCTACCCCACCAGGGCACTGATTAACAGTCCACCAGCTGGGACCCTCTATCTGCAGCTGTCCTTGCAGGCAGACATGCACTGTCTGCCTGCCTGTTGTAACTTAGCCCCCTTTTTCTCTGCATTTTTTATTAGAATTCGCATCATAGTAAATGAGGCATTCCGAAGATTTCCTTCCCAGTCCTCTAGTTGATCTTTGTCAAGATCCTCAAAGGTGGGGAAAATTAAGATTCTGAGCACACGTGGAATCGTTTCATTTTCTATGTATTTCTCCAGGGTGGTACCATCCCACCATCTGGACATTTCATGTTTTTTTAAATTTTTTCAATTTTTTTGAATTTTGCCTTCAATCCCTCTGTCGTTGGAATATTCATGCTATTTAGTTTGGGACCAGATGTAAACAGGTCTTGAGCTAGTTCTCGCCATCTGTCTTTGAAACTCAACATGGTTGAGTTCCAATCCACAGAGACTGAACCTTAAATTATCTGAGTTAAGTTAGGGGTTTGTTAGTGCTAATGAAGGGAAAGAAAATGCAGGTAAGGAGACCTAACAGTGGAACCTTCTCATGAACAGCACCTAACAACAGGTAGCCCCAGGTAATAATAGGTACCCCAACTAGTTTCATGGCGGTTCCCCACCAGGGTACTGATTAACAGTCCACCACTGGGGCCCTCTACCTGCAGCTGTCCTTGCAGGCTTACACACACTCCATATATATTGCAGACTACATGAATATGACTCGCTTAACCTCCTGATATACCATTTGTCAACCTGGAATTGAATCTGTTGTGAATTATACACTTTTTGTTTATTGAGTTGTTCTTGTTGTTCCTGAAAAGTTCATTACAAAAGATCCATCTATGTAACTTGCTCTGTTACCTATCATGCACTCTAAAATGTTCCAAATAATTAATATTAAATGAAAAATGAATGAAAAGATTGGAAATATGTCTTATAGTTTTAAATCAAGCATCTTAAACTTCAGTATTTGACATCTCATACATCTTTCTTCAATGCCAATTTTCCATTTGTTTCACTTCAATCACGTGCATTTTACTCCTACCTCTTTTTTCCTGATTTTCTTCTCTACTTTAAAAAAAAATCTTATTATTGAAACAACAATACTCCATCTGTATTTACAGGATAAATAATGCAAAATAGACCAACAATTTACCAACAATTCAGATATGCCATGATTATTATTTGATAATATTTGTTCAGTTACCAGCTCTCTTTCCCACAACCCTAGCTCCCTCCCCCCAATTAAAGTTTTTCATCTTCCTGATCGTGTACAGTCAGCAGGTCACATATACCCCATTAGCTACTCAATTTCTCCCTGACCTTTGTACATTTTTGAGGGCATCCCCATCTCTGATAAATCGATCATTCTGCCTAAATACCCCAGTCGAGGTCAATCCTCCATTCCCCCAATGTCCAGGCCTCCACCGCCCTCCATTTCTTTGCTATATTTGGCTATTGTGAATCCCAGTGTTACTCACAGATGCTCCAGGTTCGTAAGATCCAAGTCCCCCCAGATTTTCAACAGGCACCATTCAGGCAATTTACTCTCAGACTTTTGGAAAGTGGGTTATTGGTAGGGGCAAATCTAGGTCTGCCACTGGCAATAAGGCCACTAACAGATGGTAGGACTCAGCATAGGTTTTAGAAAATGATTCCTATACTAACAGGGAGGCTTAACTTCAAAATCAAGTATGTAAAGCATTTAAAAACACCAATTCAGTAAATTCAGTAAATAATTAATACACAACACATAATAAAAATCCAATACCAATTCATAAAAATAGGAAATATTTTTATCTTCAAAATGATACCTAAACAACAAAAATCCAATGCAGAGATATGATTTTTTAACGTTTCAGTAAAATATAGCACTTAGAAGATTTTAGCACAATATTGTGATACCTACTCACGATAGACCAGGCCAAAGTAAAAGTTTCAGACTGGGCGCGATGGAGCCCTAAGTGCCTACAGCTCGCAGTAGGTCCCGGTCTCAGTTTCGACCTTCACACTTAAAAACTTTTCTGGAGCTTTTCTTCCTGAGGGCCCTCAAAGCTCCCTGCCGGTGAGTGTTTGCCGGCTTGCCTTTCAACGAGCTCCCGGTCAACTTCCCTGGAGTGGATGTGGAAAATTTTCCTTTAAAGCATCAGTAGGGAAACCCAGGAATCCAGGCCGGCACGCAATGGAGGGTAGGGGGCTTGATTCTCGTGGTTGCCCCCGGTCACCTTTTCTACAGGCCCACTTAGAAACTTTTCTGGAGCTTTTTCTCGTGAGGTCTCTAGATGCTCCTCATGTAGCCGGATCCGGTGAAGGTTCGCCGGCTTCAGTTTTCTTTTAGTCCTGGCCAAACTCTGGAAGTTGGATCGATGGAGATTTTAACGGGATGAAACTGGTTGCCTTGGCCAGCTCGCGGTTGAAGGCAGGCGGCCTGGCTGATCAGGTTGAGCCGGTCCCTCCATGGAGCTTTTTTCCAAAGTTGCTCCAAAGTTTTCCAAACTTCTTGAACTTCTTCCTGATGTCCCTCAAGGGATCCCAAAGTGTCTCAAACTCACTTCAGGGGTCTGGCAGCTCCAAGATGGTCTTGAAAGTTATCCTTACAAATCCACTGGTAGTTCTCCAAGGTGTAGATTTAGTTAGTGATGTTCCAGATGAGCTCTTTTAACCTTCAGCTTTCAGGGAGTCCACTCTTTAGTTCTTTTTCAGCAAGATAATCCACAGGGCTGTAGTTTCAGATGGTGGTCTTCAGAGGTCAGGCCTTAAAAATATTTGCACCGCAAAACTTCTCAACAGGGCACTTCTTGCTTCAGTAAGTTTCAGGCATCAGATCTGGAGGGCGCTGCGCCTCTCAGATATTTATTCCTAGTTCTGTGGTCAAGCAGAAGGTAACTTTTGACCAATGGTAGCAGGATAACTCCTGCAATATATGACCACATCCTGTAGAATGTGGCACTATTTTGTCCCTAAGTGCATAAAATCTTCCAAATCCATAAAGGCTGATTTTCCAACAAAGAGGTAAGAGCTGGCGAAACACACCCCTAGAATGGATAATTTACTTAGACTCTCCCCCCTGCATATGCTGTAAATTACACTGTTCTCTGCTCTCCTCTTTTAAGAACATAGTTTATGACTCCTCCCCCTGGCCTTGCATTCCTATGGAACAGCACACTGCCCTGCCAGCAGAGCTGGTTGACCCCAGGGGTTCTTTATCACCTCTTCAAGGCAGCTGGCTAATCCACTTAACTCTGACCAATCAGGGCAGACCACTGGAAGGCTGAATTTGGACTTACAAACTAGAAAGATTTCTAACTACCTGTATGTACATTTTAGGAGAAATTCAACAATATGATATTGTTGGATTTAATAATACCATTCTGGGAAGTCTTTAATGACATTTCTACCCCTCTCCTATCAAGAGTTATTATTAAATAATTTCCTACCCTTTTAACCTATGTAACAGGGGATTTACAGTGGGAAAAATGACTTGGGCCATTTTTCCAGCACCAGGACTTACTGAAACATATTTTATAAGTACGTGTCTTATATCTACAGGAACCGCAACCCATGGGCAACATAGGGGGGAATTTAGGGGTTCTGAATCTGTAGAAATATTGCAGATGCTCCCTCCACAGTACTCCTAGAATCAAAGTCGAATTTGAGCAGCACTTTACCACAATATGGGGAGTGAAATATGAAATTCCACTTAACCCAGGGCATATAAACCTCATTTTATAAGGGTGTACCTTAAACATATCTGTCCCCCCTGGACACCTAGGGGGGACCCTGGGGGTTGCTAATATGGCAAAACATTATAGGTTATCCATTTTAAGTGCCCCAAACCCCAAAGTCAAGTTTGGGCACAATTTACTTTTTAGACGCAGTCCTGGCACTCAGAGCTACTTTTAAACTGACCTCGGGCTTCAGCAGTGTACTCATGCAAGTGCAAAAAGAGCTGCTGGCCTCTAAACTGCCATTCCCTAGGTTGCTAGGGACTTCTAGGTAGTTTAAATCCCCCTGCCTTATTATATACTAGGGGCCTATAGGGTACGTTATGCCAATCACAGGGGTACCCCACCATACCATTGTGTATGTAGGTGTTTTAACTGTATTCTAATGTGTCTCTTTCAGCATAGCACTGGCCCTGGGCCTGGTCAAGCAGAACCCAGGGTCAGTCAGAGTCAGTTACCACCAGAATCAGTCAGCAAAAAGTTGGGGGGGGTACCCAGGGCACAGGATGACTTTGCAACACAGTCACATTATAAATGTTGTTTCTCATGGTATTTATATCTTTTCCCAATATTGCTGAAGTGGGGGGCACTCCCACAGCACGTGGAAGAAGGAACCCTCCTGCCTACAACCCCTCGGGCACAGCCCTAAGTCAAGTATTCCCAATTCAACCTGGGTGGTGCATGCATAGTAGACCCTGTAAAGTATCTTTAACTGTATCAATATAAAATACAGACGGATGGCCACCTCTCTAAGGTAGGGCAAGGCTTCTATCCATTCTTCATCATCCAGTGCACCTAGGTCTCCCTCCCATTTGCTCTGAAGCTTGATCAAGGTTTCTGGAAGATTTTTAATGAGCTCGCGATGTACCAAAGATATTGCCTTTGTAGCCAGATAGTCGTCCAGGAGCCGATCTTCGAGTTGGGAAACCTCTGGGAGCGCTGTTCCTCTGGGTAATGTCTTTCTCAGTGAATGAGTGAGCTGGATGTATCTAAAGGTTTTGGACAGTGTCATTTGGTATAGCTGCTGCAGCACCGCGAGGGCCTTTACATCCCCCCTCCCAGAGGTCCCCTCACCTGGAATTTCCAATTGTATCCCACTTAATGAAGCCTGCCTGCAGCTTCCACAGGCCTAATTTTTTAATTCCCACAGGGGAGTCATCTGAGTAAGTTTACCGTGCCATCCCACCTCTCTAGTACTCTCCTGCCATAGTCGGAGTGTGGTTGATGTCGGGACATGGAAGGCTCCCGCCAATACCCCCTCATATATTGCCCTGTTGAAAAGGACCTGAGCGCGTCATAGTCTGGGGTTCTTAAGGAGGAAGACTTGCTCCCCGGCATGATCGAGATTGACGAGAGTGGCAACTACATTTCCCATGATTCCTCCACACTGTCAATGACGTACTTCCTGGTCGATTAGAAAAGGAAGAAGGACCTTGAAGCTGCATCGAAAATTCTATGTTCATGTTTTGGGAAAATAGGACTCCTTGCCTTACCCCCTCCTGTTGGAATTCAGCCTTGGTATTGTGGTATTGCCTCTGCTATCTTTGGATCTAGAGCCGCAGTAAGATGCCTTGAGGAACTGTGAGATCGGCTTCTCTGGTGAGGTAGGGGTGCCCCTCACCATTACAAGACGCTCTTCCCTGAATTCCGGACACCGATACTCCTGTGTGTTTCCCGTGGTGTCGGATGTTTTCATGACTTAAGTCACTTGCTGTTTAAAAGTCCCTATGGCCTTAACTAATATTGGGGGATTGCGCTTCTCGGCTTAGTTTGGGACTTATTTGTGAATGAAGCTTCTGCTCTCCTCTTTGTACAGCTTTGTACATAAACCTTTGAAGTGGTGTTTTGGCCGTGTTAATCAATTGGCTATTGGTGGAACAGTGTAAAGGATACAAGCACTGAATTATTGTTGCTAGCTGTTTAAATGATCCATTCCTATTACTTGATGTCTGATTAATGTTTGGGTTCATTGTTTCTTGACTCTACTTAACAGGGGTTCTTGTGTGAGGTATCAAATACCCTCGGTCCCCTGTGATGCAGTTCAGAGTTCTTTAAGGGTATGTGTACATGGCCTAGATGTAATTACAGGTACATGGTGTTGATATTCTATGAAGGCTGTTGTTTGCATTATGATGTTTTTTGTATCTTGTTACAGCACACCCATATCGCGCATGAACAGACATTCATATAAATTCTAGGAACCAAGCCTTGTCTTATGTTACTTATTTTCTTTACAGGTATATATTGTCTAGGTTCCCCCTTACATGGTTGATAACTGTGTACAAGTCTAGTTACATGTTGAGAAAAGGAAACTGTGACTTGATTATCTTTTCTTGTTTTCTCAGATCTCCCTCCCTGCTGTTCCCTTCATTTCCTTCCCTCACTTGATCACCTCGCTGACCAGTCCAATTACGGCTTCCGGCTCGGGGCTATCAGGAGGTGCACTATTATTTGCTACAAACTGATCCTAAGGATACACACTGTGTTATGCCATTGAGATACCCACCCGTGGACATGTTATGACTGTCCATCCTTTAAGCAGGGTCGTTCTGCGGTTTATGTACCCAGTGGTTAATCACCGTCAGTTGGGATGCCCAGTAATAGAGTGTGATTGAGGGTAGTGCTATCCCACCATTATACTAGAGCCGGTACAACTTTACTAATTGGACTCCTGGTGTTCCCCCATCCTAAAGCAGTTGCCTCACCGCCGCGTCTGTTTGCTAGAAGTACCATGGGGATACTGGGTAGAATGTGTTGTGCAAAACATAAAGGAACCTGGGCAGTGCCATCATTTTAGACCGAGCCACTCTCCCCAAAAGGGATAGCAGCAGCAAGCGCCAATGTTGATTATCGCTTGTGTTCGTAGAAATCCAAGGGGTCTTTAATAATGTAAATGCCCAAATATTGGAACCCCTCAGTAGCAATCTTCAGTTGACATCCACGGGGAAGCATAGCTGTATTACCTGCTAGGACGTATAGTACTGATTTGTTCCAATTGATTGTGTATCCAGAGTACTTGTGATATAATTCAAAGATATGTAACATTCTACTGATCGTAACCTTGGGGTCCGCTACATCTATAAGAATGTCATCCGCATATAGGGAGATCTTATCCTCTCAATCCGGTATTCAGAGGACTCCACAGATCATGGGATCTCCTGGAATCCAGGTGGCCAAGGGCTCCAGAATCAAAGCGAACAACAGGGGGGACAGTAGGCATCCCTGCCCCTTTCCCCTCGGCAACTCAAAGATCCTTGAAATGTTGCTGTTCACTGAGACCTGTTCCAGTGGCTTTTCATATCAGAGTTTTACCCAATTTAAACATTTTGGCCTGAAACCTAGCCTCTCTAATGCTGCATACAAAAAGGGCCAATCCACTGTATCAAATGCCATACTAGTGCCTATTGATATTATCATTTATCTTTTTCAATGGACTTTACCCTGCCCAGGACCCCTTAAAGACGCCTGAGTTTCAGCGCAGTGTTACATAAAGCCAGATTGGGCATAGTGAATCAATGAGGATATCCCGGGGAGCAGGCGGTTTGCAAATAACTCTGCTAGGATTTTTGGTTCAGCATTCTGCAGAGAGATCGGCCTGTATGAGCCGCATTTGCCCGGAGGCTTGCCCGGGTTAGGAATTAACACAATAGTGGCCACCCATTGATCCCTAGGAAGTATCTTGTTATCATAGCTTTCATTAAACATGTTCTGCAGCAGGGGCAGCACTTTGGCAGCTGTTGTTTTGTCTAATTCCATTTGTACACCATTGTGGCTGCCAGCTTTGCCGGATTTGAGGTCTCTGATTGCGTTTACAATTTCAGTTTCTACCGGGTCTTATTCTAGGAGGTCTTTCTCTTCCAGTTTGCGACATGGTAACTGGAGTATGTCCAGTAATTCTCTGGATTCACTGATGGTGGCCCTGGTATCTGGGAAATATAATTACACATAATATTCCACAAACGCTTTAGCTGTGGAACTACCTCTTTTGACTGCAGTTCTGTCCCCTCTCTGCACCTTCTGCACCCATGTAGATGCCACTGATTTTTTGTCGAGTCATGCCAGTAACTTGCTGCTCTATCCCCTACTTCATATAAGTTCTGTTGCATCACACAGTATCTGGCTTTTGCTGCCTCATCAGCAATCGCTTTGTATTTTGCTTGTTTTAAGCCCAGACTGTGTCTAACCTCATTTTTGTTGTCTGCAAGTAGGTGGGCCTCCAACTCTAAAATAGCCTGTTCCAGTTAATCCAGTTGCGCTCGCCTCTGTTTCTTCTCCCCGCTATCAGCGAGATATCCTGGCCCCTAGTCACTGATTTATATGCCTCTCAAAGGATGAATGCCAAACTCACTGTACCATTGTTTTCTGCAATGTATTGGTCTGGCACTTTCTGTATTTTAGATGTACTTGCAGGGCATTGAAGATACCAGGGGTTAATCCTTCCCAATCATACCTGTCTGTGATCTGCTATTTTGTAGTACACACGTAATGGAGAATGGTCGTAGATCCCACAGGCCAGGTAGTAAGCTTCCCGGAAGTGAGGTACCCATTGTGTTGGTACAGAAAGGTAGTCGATACAGGCATACTACTATGCGCCCTGAGTGGTATTTGTATTGTCATGTAGTGGGGTTGAGTCCCTTCCAAATGTCGTGCACACCTATTGCCCGCACAAAGTCCCCACACGCTGCGGAGCTTGGTCTTGCGGTCTCGATGACGAACGTCCATTTCCGGGAAGAGAGCCAATTTACAATTGCCCCCAATCATCACCACCACCTCCTGGAGTTTTAAAAGAAGAGCCCTAGTTGTGGCAGGACCAGGATCAGGGATTGTTGTCTAGGGGGAATATATATCAAAATTAGGTTAAAGGTGTATCCCTCCCAGCCACTGAGACTGCCACTAACCTACCCTGCAGATCATGTGTTACCTTGGAATTTATAGGGGGAAAGGAAGTGCGTACTAAAATCCTGACTCCTCTAGAGCCCCTAGTGTACCCGAGTGTTTAAGCAGTTTGTATCTCCAAAGTGTGTTCCTTGGATATACATTTCCTGCAATTTCAGATGGTAGTGTCCCAGGGGTGGGTACGCCGGGACACTGCAGGAGCTGGCACTGGGGGGTGGCAGTCCCCAGGGCCTCGACCAGGCTCCAAGAGGGGGGCCATGCAGCCCACTCCCACATTTTAGAAAGCGCCGGGGTGGTGGCCCCCGGGGCAGGGGGTCTGTCACGGACCACCCAATTTGAATATTTAGTGCCCCAGGGAGGTGGGGGTGCTTGAGCCCCCCAGACAGGGTATATTTGAAATGACAGGGCAAGAGCCTCGCGGCTCCCACCCTGTCATTGCAAACTGCTTTGCTATTTGGAAGAGAGAGCAGGCAAACCTGCTCTCTCTTCCAAATAGCAAAGCAGATTGCTTTTCCACAGGGGGAGCAGCATGTTAGCTATTCCCCTTGTGGAAAAGCAATGCTGGCTCCCGCAGGACGCAGGAGCCAGCTGGGACCGTGGGGGTATTGGGGACCCTCCCTTCGGGATGAGGTCCCCAGGGCTATTAGTGGCCCGGGAGGCGGGCCACACGGCTCCCCTCCCCAAAATGTAAATTTAAAAAATAAATAAATAATAAAAAAAAAGGCAGCCCCGGGGGATGGGGTCCCCGGGGCCATAAGTGGCCACAAGAGAGGGGCAAGGCAGACCCCCTCCAAAAAGAAATATTAAAAAAGAGCCATGCCCTGGGGGATGGGGTCCCCGGAGCAGATTTAAAAAAAAGAAAATTGGGGGCAGGCCCTTGGGATGGGATCCCCATGGCCAAATAATTAGAAAAAGTGGGGGGCTACATAGCTCCCTGTGGTATCTATAGTGTATGTCTTAGTGCTCCTCTTTTTATAGAGTATGGTTCAATTAGAATGTTCCTTTATTGTGGCTCATGTATTCTGTGTATTACTTTTTGAGAATATTGCTCTACGAATAAAGAATGCTCCTGTGGCAGTTGTACCTGCTAACCTGAGCCCTCAAGACTGCTTCACTTAACTTTGATGTTATTGACTAAATCCTTCGTTCAACTGAAGACTTCTGACTCCTGTCTTCGTTGGGCAAACAGACCACGAGTAAACCCACTTCACTCCCCTTCTTAAAAAAAAAAACAGGATCGCATACGAGGCACTGCCGCCTCCTTGCACCACTCTGCTAACACGCCCCCCTGGCACTTTTGCAGAGGGGGAACACATTCCCCTCGAGTACTGGGGGTCCATGGGTGCCAACTAGCCGACCAGGAACCTCCAGTATGCAAGGGGCTGCCTTGCAGAGAGGTGTTCGGAGGCCACGCCCTTTTTTACACCTCTCTGCAATGCATCTCCGTGGCACCTACTGGAGGTACCTCGTGGGCTAGTTGGCCCACCAAATACCCTCAACTCCCCAATCCTCTTTTGTATAACTACCTTTGGAGATAGCCACAGTGTAGGCACTACCTCCAGATCATCTTGTACACTAAAAGGAACTCCTCTCAGCTTATGTTATGTAGGTATAGCACCCTCCTTAATTTTAATTCTGTGCTTGAACCATTTGATCTTTCCTAGTTTGTCTGAGAAAACTCTGGGATAAAGGTTTAGCAAATCCTCAACTATATCAGAGTCTCTTATAACCACAACTTGTTCTATGGTTCAAGGAGTCAACACCATACCTAATAAACCTTGGTGATGAAATTTTGCCCTTGATGCATCTCCCTTTGAAGGTCATTGCACCTGCAAAGTATCTCAACATGTCGATTTCCTGTGCTTCATAGAATACTGTTGACCGATCAGGAGGTATATTGCTCATATATGAATTTACCTTAAATAAATGAAAAGACAAGAGGCATTTGGCAAAGCAGGAACAAGTTGGTTTAATTAAAAGTTGTGGCCAGGAGATCCTGGACAGAGTGTGTCTGCTCAAAATCTCTCAATGTACAAACTTTGGCCATCAATTTATACAGTTCATGAGGTACAATAAAATGATCTCTACATTCCTAAATATCATTTTAGTCGTAAATCAATTGAATATGTGCACATTTGGACATAGATGGCTCTCTGGTGAGAGCTAACGTGGACCGGTGTATATGTTTCCAGATGTCTGGCATGAGGAGTGTGGATCACTACATGTGGTGTACATGTTGTGTCCTGATTGTTTATATATAACTATCATAATGTATTATTGGGACCAATTACCATGGACTTGTTTGTAGTACACCAATGTATCTGCGGAATTGATCAGGTTTTCCCTGGGTGAGTGTTTGCCTTTAGTTTATAGGGGACCTCCACCTGTAACCTGTTATTTGATAGGCATGGGCCAAAGCCGCAGAACCTGCATGGCCACGTATCTCTGACTCGGGGTTGATGGGGAGGTCACCTTGGGTTATACCGACAGTAATGATGTGAGTTTATAGGAGCTCCTAAACTTAATATGTCAGCCAATGGTATCATTTTTATCAACATTGCACATACAGCTTTCATCTTGATGCTGCTGTGCAAGCACGAGGTATGGTATACATTGGCGTTGCATTGACGGACATTGTCGTGGTTATGTGGACCCAGGTTATGGCATACATTCACATTGCATTTACGGATATTTCCGTTTTGCGGGCATGCACATATCATAGCATTCCCTGACTTCGTATTCACCTGTTCCAACAATTGTTTTGTCTCCTCAGACAGCATGTGACAACTCTTTAGTGATTACAGAAATACGCGCACGTCGAACTGTTTGTCTCCCAGCATAATGCCAAAATAAGGGTCAACACAATCAGATGGATCACCACGTTTTCCTTCACTTGACCCACAGGTAGAACCATATCCTGCATTTCAGATACAAGATCTTCAGGAACCTCTTCACCTTTATCAGACACTGCCATAACGTTCACTTTAGTATGCTTGGATCTCTGGCTCACCTTTGCAAAGTTCTCAATTTCCAAGCGCAATCTGCAAGATACATTTTTGGCAGGACATGGTCTCCCCCTTTCTTGTGACATGGATTACCAGATGTGAAGCATGTAAATGATTGATTAAAGAAAAAAATTAATTTGACTTGCACCATAATATTATGACACTTTCTTTGGTGCAGATGTATCCTCCTTTCATCGGACAGGATTGACCCGTCCAATATTATATCATTAAGTTCCTTCACAGACTTATACTTTTTGCTATCCTAATGCATTCAATAACAGAAGAGGTACCTAAGTACAGCTACTTCTGGCGTATGGTTTATCAGAACATTGGCATATGAACTGATATCTAATAAGCTGATCACAGAAATTTCAAACTCACATTCAGCCACCAGTTTCCATATATCAGAAATATATGTGTCAACACCCTCAGTGGCTTTTTGTGACCTCTTGAAAAATGTATGTCTGTAAAGCAAGGAGGAACATCAAATCATTTAACTATTTTTTGCAAGGACATTCTCTAGCTTGTCTTTCTAGAAAAGCGTGTCAAAGTGTTTTTAATCATTTGTGAATGTTAGCAGTACATCACTCTGCAATGCTGAAGTTAGTAAGAAGATTGTACTATGTAAAAAGCCCTGCTTTATTTTTAAGTGAACTAAACACTGCTCTTCTGCATGGGTCAGTTTTGGATGTAAAAAAAGTTAGTGATGATATAGAGTTTTGTTTCTTTAGTACTGGGGAAGAGTGTACACAAAGTGAGAGTTTGAAAAGTGTTGGTGTTGAAGAGGAGATGGAAGATAGTACTACTGAGAAGTTTGTAGAAGAAATGACAAAGTTTAAGGTAATTTGTTCCAAAAAACCAAACTATGTTTGTATTTGTCGACGTATTCACTATTGAAATCGAACTACAAATGTTGATCTGTATTTAAAAAGTGAAAAGGAACAATGATAAGTGGAGGAATTTGGTGCCTATTTGTTGGTGGAAGGTGTTTTTTTAATTGGTAGTGATCAACGTATTTGTAAATATTGTTACAGCAAACTAGAAGAGAACAAAATGCCAGCTAGACCTGTATATAATAACCTAGAGTTGGTAGCTGTTCCTCTGGAACTGCTGCATTTAAATACATATGAGTCCAATCTTTTCACCCGTTTCAGGCTTTTGTTTGTATGGAGCCTAAAACAGGTAAGCTGCCTCCATCAGATTTACAAAATGGATTAAAAGGAAGAGTTGTGTATTTACCTTTAGATTTAAAGAACAATATTGAAACTATTGGTGCAGAGTGGGAGGAAACTGAACCTGTAGTTATTCTAGTTAATGGTATTCCAACAAAGAGTCGGAAAATATGGCTAAAGTTAGTAGATAGTGGTACTCAAAGGGAGTACCTTCCTCCAAGCTTAGCATGTCTGTATACAGCAGCTTTCGAGGGGGAACTGATCTTCCACGATTCAAATCCATATCCGTCCAACATACGCCTATGGAAGAGAGTCATAGACGACATCCTTATCTTATGGTCAGGTGACTTGACATCATGTGAACAGTTCTTTGTCTGGATGAACACACTGAACCCATACCTGGGATTTACTAGTACCATTTCCCAGGATCAGATGCAATTCTTTGATCCCACGCTCAAACTTGAACAGGGAACTTTGACGACCACTATGTACAGAAAAGCGACAGACCGCAAGTCTGCTGCTTTTCAGTATTCATCACCCCCGTACATTGAAAGAAAACCTCCCTTCTGGGCAATTTCTAAGGGTGAGGAGAAATTGCAGTAAAATGGAAGATTATAGAATTGATTCTGAAATACTGGCAAAAAAATTGGCGTCATGGAATTACCCTCCGTTAAGTATTGCCCTCAGCAAAAAGAGAGATAGGAACAATAATCGAAAAGCACTCCTAGAACAGAGAGAAAAGACCCCAGTGACACACTAACCTGCATCACCACTTTTACAACTCGATTCAACAGACTGAGCAAAGTGATCAAGAAACACTAGGGGATACTTAACACAGGTGCGATGACACTGGACCTACCATGCTTTGTTTTCAAGCACTCGTGCAATTTAAAAGACATGTTAATTTACACCAGACCCAAGACAGTAACACCGGCTGTCCAAAGAACCTTATGGGATCTACCTCCGGTTAAAAGACATTAACCTTGCGTGTCTTGCATGGTGAGCGCCTTTACTACAATATGTAAATCTATCACTTTTTCCAACAGTTTCATGTGGCAATTGCGGGCCCACACCAACTGCAATACATCAAATTACAACTACTTGATCACCTGTCCCTGTAATCTGCAATATGTAGGGATGACCACCCACCTCATCAAGACACACATTGCTGAACATCGAGGCAACATTCGGTGTCAGAGAACCAATACGAAGATGTGCTCCCACTTTCTAGAACTGCACCATTCACCGACTCACTAAAATGGGTGGTTCTAGAGACATTCGCTAAAATCACTAAATATGCCCTCTTCCTGAAAGAAACAGAGATGGATACACCGTCTATCCTCACACACCCAAGGATTGAATGACGATATACCTTGGAGTGCACTGAGGGTATGACTTACCACTGCAAATATCCATTCCCTCAATTCATTTACAGGACAGTGTATACTCATCACTCACTGATTAATGTGAGGGCACATTATGATATTCGAACCAGGCTGCTATGTCTCGTCTTCCAGAATGACACATTCCTTGATAGAATGCACCAAGCAGGCAGTATGTTGCAGGTTCCACTTAGTGAATCGACTGTTTTCTTTTTATTATGAACGTGGAAGTCACACGTAAACAAACTCCTTACGTTGTGACCACCATTACTCCCTTACTGAAAGGACCACTAGTAATGATCTCTAATAGCGGTGACATGTGACACTATTTCATCATGGTGGCTGAATTTCAAGGCGAGCAGAACAACCCTGTTTCAATATGGCCGCTAAACCTGAGACACACCGAAGGCCCTCCTTCCAGCATGGCTGCCGGGTGGCATCACATCCGTTGATCTTCAAAACACTCACACCCGCCTCCCGAAAGCGCCGGGTGATTTTATATACGTTGCAGACTCCACCCACTCTACCACCCGGGCCCGATAGGAGTCGGGAGGTCTACAGACGATGTACTACTAGCCCTTAAGCGAGCACTCAGAGCTGAATGATTGCGTATTGAGTGCACTCGACCAGGATGCGATTCCCTCAACCCTGGTGGGCTAATGTTATGATATCTGGGATGACATTTTAGTGCTATTTATGATGAACTACTGTTGCTAATAATCCCTTTACCCTGCATTAAATACACATGCCTTGTATGATGAAATTGCTGTGTGTGACAGTACTACGGTCGACACATATGGTATGCCAAAGCCAAATTTTTGACTACCCCATTTGATCTACTGCCATCGCCTGTTGTTGTATCTCACATAGACTGAGCACAAGTCACGCAAGGATGTGATATTCACACTATTTATACCCCAATCTATCTGCTGCTGATCCCTATACCCTGCATTGATTACATATGCTGTGGCAACGGTTTTGTCGCCTGCCTGGTATCATATGTAGATTGAGCACCAGCCATGCAGGGATGTGATATTCACACTATTGATGCTCCGATCTATCTGCCGCTAATCACGATACCCTGCATTGATTACACATTCTGTGCGCAACAATATTTTTGTGTACAACGCTACTGCAGTCGACACTTGTGGCATGTGACCGCCAAAGCCCCTTAATTGACCCTCTCAATCCAACGTTAAATGTCCTTAGTTGTATTGCAAATATACTGAGCACAGGCAGGACAACTCTATATTTTTTCTACATTAACCCAACATGTTTCATTTCACAAGATTGCTCATTCAACTGAGGTTCCGTGACAATTGTAAGTGGTGCTTTCGACTCGCACGAATATAGTCGAGTCTGGTATCTATGAACCGCAAATGACGAGTTTAGTAAGTGTGCGCAGTTTCGCTGTGCTAGCTTAAACCGTTCATTTGTTATGTGGGTTTTTCATCTGTACCCATGGGTTCCATCTTAGATACAGCATCCATTTTGTCTCTTGCCCTCAAGTAGCCAGCGAACGGACGTTGTCCGCTTCGCGACCCTGGGACTCCCAAGATATTTGCGGAAGACACATGTTCTTTGTAAGTGTCTTTATGACGAGGGGGATGCTACTGTAAGGCAGATGACGCCGCATGAGGCTCATCTTGCCGCACGGGCTTATTGTCTCAGCCGTGCATCTCATTAGGCACGTCCCTTTGATGCCTGCATCTCGTGTTTCCCGTTACCTCCCCTTTTACACCCTTTCCGATCTCCCCACTGTCTCCGTCTTCCTCTACACCTGTCCTTGTTCCTATTTCGATCTGTTTTACTGCTGATTGGAATTTGCTAATAGTGGGAAGATGGGATTTTACAGTTGGGAACCGCCAAATGTTTCCGCACTTTTTCGGATTTTTTGTTTCGGACCTCATGTGTTTCAAAGTGACCAAAGCGACCCCTTCGAGGGATAATTGTGGGAACCGGGTTGTAAATTTTTGTGTTCAATGTTATCCTATGGGTAAAAACTGTATAAAAGGAGCGATCCACAGAACCAATTTGAAGCAGTCTCCCCAAGTTGCACGCTGTGTACTTGTCGTGATCTCTGTGTTCCCTGCAGCAAATAAACCTTGAATCTTTGACGCCGAAGGAAGTGTCCCGTGTCTCTGTGACTTGTACGCCGGAGCAGGTTACCCACGAAGGTTTTAGGTGTTGTGCCCTGGCACCGCTGGGTCTTACAGAACCCAGTCCTTCAGTTGGCGCCCCACGTGGGGCTGCATCAGTGGTACCGGTCCAAGCCCGACGATCGTGAGGAACTTCGTGTGAAATCTCCGAGGGAAGGTGCACTCCGCTTCATCGATCCTGTTGTCGAAATAAGTGGCCCGAAGACTTTTCCCGCGAAGATTCCCGCCTCCGGACGGCTGCAACGGACTGCTGCCCTGACTGTAGACCTGTTTTGGCGCCTGGCGTAGACCTTGGTATAGCGAGACGATTGACGGGCCTTCCTGGTGACGCCATCGATTTTTGAGTTAAGTATTTGTGGGTCGCTCCCATAGCTCTTGGTTGTTGACACTTTAGCGAGTGTTTTTGTTGTACACGCTGTGTGAGTGTTTTTGTCGGTGACACTTTTGCTAGCGTACTTTGTTGTGTTGTTTGACGACTGCAGCCGCCAAAAACCGAGGGTTTTGTTCGTTGCTGGGACTTGGTAAATCCCGTAACCCTTGAAGTTTGTGAAACTCGGCTAGTGTGCAAGATGCCTGGTCGCAGTACTTTGTTTAGTTGTTTCAGACCTTGTGGTGCGGATTCCCGACTGGAGGACTCGTGTCCGATACCTCCGGTTGGAACTCCTACTTATGATCTATATAGCAAACATGGGCTAGGCCCAATTACCTTTAACGATTATTGGATTAAATATACAAAGAAGGACGGCGACCTTCGTTGGCCACCTCACGGTAGCTTCGAGGCGTCAATCTTAGATAATCTAGAAATGAAGTTGTTCGAACGAAAATCAAGGCCGGCCATGTTTGATGCCTTTCGGTTGTGGCGCAAAGAAGCCCGACAGAAAGAAATCAGACAGAATAAACGTAGTCAGCGAGATAATGTTGCTACCATAGTGAAGAAAGCTGAGCAGTTCCAGCGTGATAAGGAGGATAAGGATAAGGAAGTGTTTGAGAGACTACAGCGTATGACCATAGATAAATGCTATCCTGCTTTGCCTACGGAGTCGGATAAGAAGGAAGAGGTAGTTGAGGATCCTTTAATGTCTTATCTTATGAAGTCGCCACCTCCGTACGTACAGGGTACCGCAGCTCCTGTGGTCCCTGCCGTACCTGTTCTTCCACCTATTCCTCCTCCACCTGTTCCTCAACCTGCACCCGTTCTTCCGACTGTTCCTGCTCCTTTGCCTGCTTCTATCCCTACTGCTCCTCCGCTTCCACATACTCCTGCTCCCGCTACTGCTCCTGTTTTGTTAACCCCTGTTGCTGCTACTGTTTCTACTCCTTCTCTTGTTAGCCCTGTGTCTTATTCTTCTCCCTCTACCCGTAGCCGCAATTCTCCTCTTGCGGCTAGTTTCTTTCATTCGCTCGGACATGTTCATGGGTCCGCTGGTTTCGATGGTCCTCAGAGACGAAGTCAGCTTCCTGGAAACAGAGAACGCGTTGCGCTATATAATATGGCGATGGGTTGGATGGTAAATCCGCAGAGAAATCCACCACGTGTTGTCCTCGAAACGTTTTGTCAATTCAACATACCTACCCAAAGATACGTGTTTGATGAAATGTGTAAGTTCCTTCATGATCAGATAGCGGCCGATGCGCCTGACGAGGTACTGACCGCCCTGTCTGAGCTTCAGCTCCAGTTTTCACATGGACTGATAGTAGATACTAATGTTCGACGTGCTATTGAGCGGTTGTTGTCTCTTCGCCCCGCTCCGATACCTCATGCATTGTTTGTTGAGGATATTGAGAAACAACCAGATGAATCTGGCCAATATCCTATGCGCGAAGTTCCGCCGGTTTGGGTACCAGCTGATCCTAATGCTCATCCTCCGACATTGGCGCATTTCCAGAGAATATGGATACATCTTCCATGGAAACGCTCGGAAGTGTTACAGGTGAAGCAATCTTTGCCTGACCCTCGCAAAAATCCTACAGGGTATTACAAAGAATTATCGCAGCTCGTAGATGCTACGATAATGAACCTTGCCGATATCGATATGTTGTTTGGCAATGTAGTACCGCAACCGGTATGGGCTAAGATTCGACATGAAAATCACCCGGCTGAATTAGGTGGTGCTTGGGCTGCCATTGTAGCGGCAGACGCCGGACAAGTAGCTGCTACTAAACCCGACCAGTTGATTCTTGACCTTCCCCAAAGGATTATTACGTTAATGAAAACTCTTATGCCAGCTATGAAGGTAAACTGGGACAAATTGTCAGCTTGTAAGCAAAAGAAAGATGAGAGTGTTTCCGACTTCTTTACAAGGTTTGAGGAAGCATTCATCGACCATAGTGGTCAGGATATGGGTACTGAGGGTGGTCAAAGGTTGTTTGTGGATAAATTTGTTTCAAATTTATTGCCCGACTTGAGCAATAAATTGAGAAATTCGGAGAGTGCATGGGCCGTTTCCACCTCAGCTCAGATATTGGCTACGGCACAATATTATGAGAATAGAGAGAAAGAAGAGAATGACCGTGCTGACAAAAAGACGAAAGAGCTGAAAACTAAAGTGTTGTTGCAACAAGCGTATCCTCCGCGGTCAAATCAGAACAATTCACAACAGAATCGATCGCAGTCGCAATCGAATCGGTCACAGCCGCGTAATGATTCCTCCTCCCAAAGATCATCGTTAGGGTACAATCAATGTGCTTATTGTAGACAGGAGGGACACATTAAATTTAACTGCCCTGTTTTGAATGAACGTAATAGTGGTAACTCATCTAAAGGAGGTCGTGGTGGTTCGCAACAGGTGTCACGTGGTAGAGGTCGTGGTGCTCAGAATGATCGCTCAGATAACTCATCTAATTCTAATAACTGTTTCGATCAACGTGGATCATCGCAAGGACGATCTGCGCAGTACAATGTAGACGATTATTACGTCGATCAGGGAACTGACGACAGTAATTACTAGGACAGCCAAAGACAAGGAGAGGGAGTGGTATCAGTTCCGGTTGATCAGAGAGGGCCTTACGTCGCAGTTGCTACATCGGGCGTCGTTGAGCCTTTTCTGTTGGACACTGGTGCAGCGAAAAGTTCTATCATGCATTCGAAACTCCCTGGCGCACCTTTGTCTGGCTTAACAAATGTTTCCGTTGGATTCTCTGGCGCCCCCGTTAGCAATCCAGTTTTGCGCCCTTTGCCCCTTCAAATTGGGCCACGTGAGCTAGAAGCTCCGTTGATTTTAACCACGGGTTGTGGCGAGAATCTTTTGGGCCTGGATTTGCTTAAACGTTTGTACGCAACTTTGTATTGTTCTCCTGCGGGTGTAAAGCTTACGTTAGGAGAGAGGGTTGTCTCTCCTATGTACTTGTCTCTTGATAAGCTTCCACCGGAATTGAGTTCTCTTCCTGCGTCTTTGTGGGCGACGGGTCCAAATGACGTGGGCCTACTGGATATCTCTCCCTATGTTGTTCAGTTGAAATCTAATGTGCGATTGCCACGTATTCCCCAGTATCGTATCTCCCTTGACGGTGAACGAGCGCTGTTGGCGATCATCTATGATTTGATCGAGAAAGATGTCATTGAAGAGACTCGGGGAAACGTGTGCAATAGCCCTGTACTGCCTATTCTTAAACGTACAGATCCTACAAAACCGCCTGTTTATCGTTTTGTTATCGATTTACGGGAGGTGAATAAAATTGTGGTTCCTCAATTCCCTGTTGTGCCTGACATCACGGCGCTCCTGACTCTGATTCCAGCTACTGCGTCATGGTTTTCGGTGATTGATTTGAAAAATGCGTTTTTCAGCATCCCGATTGCCGAAGAGAGCAGGGACCTTTTCGGTTTCTCTCTCGGTGGACGAAGCTTCCGGTTCAAACGCGCTCCTCAGGGCTACTGTGAAAGTCCATCGATTTACAGTCAAGCCTTGAAGGGTCAACTGGATGCGTTTCGGTTGCCGGTTGGTGCGGCTTTGATCCAATACGTCGATGACTTATTGGTGGCTGCCGATACTCAGGACATTTGCAAACTTGCTACGGTGTCATTGCTGCAACATCTCTGTGAGCTAAATCATAAGGTGTCCCCTTCTAAACTCCAATATTGTTGTCAAGAAGTAACCTATCTAGGTCACTTATTGTCAAAGGAGGGAAGGAGATTGACCCCAGAGAGAATTGCAGCGATTGCGCGAATGGCTGTGCCAAAAACCCAAAGAGATGTGCGTGCCTTTCTAGGTATCACGTCATACTGCAGGCAATGGATTCCTAATTTTTCATTGCTAGCGAAACCATTGGTGGCTCTTACGTGCAAGGATGTTTCGACTCCTTTACCATGGACGGAAGAATGTCAGAAAAGTTTTTCTGAATTACGTGATTCATTGTGTTCGGCTCCTGTGTTGGGTACCCCTGACTACAGCAAGCCGTTTACATTATATGTTCATGAGAGAGAAGGTTGTGCTTTGAGTGTCTTGACGCAACCTTTTGGTGGTAAGCAACGTCCATGTGCATATTTTTCCTCGACCTTGGACCCAGTAGCTAGAGCATTGCCGAGTTGTTTGAGAGCAACTGCGGCAGCTGCGGTCCCCATCCGACAATCAGCAGGATTGGTCATGGATAATATGCTTACGGTGATGGTTCCGCATGCAGTCGATACTCTTTTAAATCGTACGAAAACTCAGCACTTGACGAGTGCGAGGTTGTCTGGGTACGAGTTGACGTTATTGGCAAGCCATATTCAGATAAAACGTTGTAATGTCTTAAATCCGGCAACTTTGTTACCAATTAACACAGAGTCAGATGAAGTAGCAGAACATGACTGCTACTTGAGGACTGAAGAGGAAACAAAAGGTCGAGTGGACCTTAAAAACACCCCATTGGAAGATCCGGATGGCACTCTGTATGTGGATGGGTCATGTTTTAAGTTGCCGAATGGTGATGTGACTACTGCTTATGCAGTTGTAACATTGAATACTGTTGTTGAGACTGCAAGATTGAATCAGAATTCTGCCCAAGCTGCGGAATTGATTGCTCTCACTAGAGCATGTGTGTTAGCAAAAGGTAAACGTGTGAATGTGTACACCGACAGCCAATACGCTTTTGGTGTAGCGCATAGTTTTGGACGATTGTGGCGAGAGAGAGGTTTCTTGACGTCGCACGGTACGAAGATTCAGCATGGCTAGCTTGTGAATGATCTTTTGGATGCATTGACGCTGCCTACGCAAGTTGCGATTGTTAAATGTAGTGCGCATCGTAAGGTGACGGATGATGTTGGTCGTGGTAACGCGTTTGCAGATGAGATTGCTAAGGAGACTGCCCGGAACCTTAGCACTCGAATGTATGTGACGAGTTCGGTTAGGTGGCCTACGGAATCGAGTATGTGTGAAGACACCATTGAAAGTGTGAAAGAAATTCAGAATGAGGCCACCGAGACTGAAAAGGCGAAGTGGAAAGAAAGTACGGGAAAGTTGGATGCGAGTGGTTGTTGGATTGACTTGTCGGATCAGAAAAGATGGTTGTTGCCTGACGCGTATGTACTGGCCGTTGTGACAATGGCACATGGGTTAGCACATATTAGCGTGAAAGGCATTTGTAAATTGTTGTCGCCTGTGTGGAAGAATGATGGAATTACGAAATGTGCTGAACGATTGGTGAAGAATTGTATGGTGTGTATGATGTACAATCCTGGCAAAGGAACCCCAACTCCTCCTGGCAGTTTTGCTCCCCCTTCGTATCCCTTTGAGGTGATTCAATTGGACTTCATCCATATGGAGCGATGCAATAACCTGAAATACGTTTTAGTTGTGGTTTGCGCATTCTCCCGATGGATCGAGGCCTATCCTCTCAAAGACAATACTGCTTTGTCTACTGCGAAAATCCTATTGAAGGAATATTTTCCTCGGTATGGAATGCCTAGAGTCGTGTGGTCAGATAACGGAAGTGAGTTTGTTGGAAGTGTGATGAAGAGTGTGTGTAAGGGCCTTGGAATAAATCAAAAACTCCACAGCGCCAATCATCCCCAGTCAGCTGGATTGGTTGAAGGGTACAACGGCACCCTTAAACTAAAGCTAGCGAAGATTCAGGCTACGACTGGTCTTTCGTGGCCTGACGCTTTGCCCTTAGCATTACTGTCAACTAGGGCGACTGTACACTCCCGAATAGGGCTTAGTCCCTACGAAATAGTGTTCGGCCGTCCTGCGAATGTGTGGGGGGTTCCTAGGCCAGGAATGTTTTCTGATCTTGAGTATCCAATGTTGATTGACTATTTACATGACTTGACTGCTAAACTGAGGTTAATTCACCAACAGGTTTACGACGCATTGCCGACGCAGACGGAGGGTCCAGGCCACCAGCTCCAGCCTGGAGACTGGGTGGTGACACGCAACTTTTCACGCAAGAATAATCTGGACCCGAGGTTCACCGGACCTTACCAGGTGCTCCTGGCCACGAGGACTGCCGTTCGTCTTGAGGGGCGTAAAAATTGGGTGCATGCCACCCATACGAAGCGAGTCCCTATCCCTTTACCGGCAGACCCGTGGGTAAGGAAAGGCATTGCGTCAACAGAAACAGAAACATTGCCGGCGTTTGTACCTTTCAGCGACGCGCAGCCTGTTGGAGAATCCTCAGCGCAGCAGAAAGACACTGTTCAACAATTGTCAGCAAAAGACTCAAGACCAGAACAATCGACTGATCAGCAGGACGCTGTCTCTTCAACGGATCCTTTGTTCAACGAGCAGACACGTCCCGGGAAACACCGATATTCTTTGCGATCTCGCACTAAGGACAAATAAAAAAATTTTGTTTTGCTGAATTAACGACTGCATTATCCCCGTTTCCCGTGATCAGTTTTGAACATTCGTATCACTGTGATTTTTTATACATATATATATATTGAGCTTCCTCCCTTGTATCTTTTCACTTCTACAGTCGAGAGACTTTGTGTTTGTATATACATATTGTGTGCTGAAGGCCGTAGGGCCGCGCGCGTACTTCCTTCTGGATAGTAGGTCTTGACGCTAGGTTAAAGGCCGTCGGTCCCTGGGAACTCCTAGGGATTGACTATTGCTACACAGAACGAAGTGCGTCAAGAAACGTTGCGGACGGTCGTAGGGAATGGCATTCTCGAAGTTGAATGATTTGGAGGGAGCTAAGGCGCACAGACTCAAGCTGCAGCAACTTAGTCGTACCAAATGTTTTATATTCCAACTGTTTGTGTTATTTTTGACTGCTTCTGCATTATTGGCGGGTGGGGTGTACTATACGATGTCTTACTTCTTACCTGCTACACCTACTCCTACTCCCTACCCTAATCTTACCTCTACTGCTTCTCCCCATTCCTTTCACATGTTACCGGAACACGAGCAGGCTAGACGTGTAGAATTTCGCAACAATTCCTTTATTCAGCTCCTCCATCAGCATCAGTTAGTGGTTAACACTACTAATTGTTGGGTGTGTGGGTTGATGCCACATACTACGGATAAGGGAATTCCATATCTGGTGTTACCGTATAGTTCCCAAGGGTCAGCTCGAGCATTCCAAACAATGTTTCGAAGCGCACTGGGTTTCCACCCCATTCGAGAACCACGTTCCCCCTACTCTGGTCCTACCTCGTATCAGAAGCCTTTGTCGATAGCCATAGAGGATTTAGATAGCGATATCTATGATCCCTCGCTTATTCCTGAAGAAGAGGTACAAGCCTATAGAGTCCTAAGTAGAGGCGAATATAGTGTGTTCACTAGCGAAAAGCAGCTTAAAAGCTCGCCTCCAATATGGGTCGTACCCCACACTGGTAATTTTTGTCTTATGGGTCGTGGTCGAAGATCACAAGCCCGACTTGGAGCAAGTGCTTGCACTGAAAATTACATTCTGCCGATGTCCTCGTCCCCTGTGTTTCTGGCTGCCAAGGGTACATACTTTATCTGTTATGATCGTGCATATGCATGGTTGCCCGCTGACTTCATGGGCTCATGCTTCATTGCAAATCTGTTGCCTCCGACGTTCACTGTAGATGCCGATTATCACAAGACTAGAGTTGTGCGAGGCGTAGTTAGCGAAGAGGATACTGCCGGTCAAGAGGCAGGAGACTTTTTCAAGGGTTTCCTCCCGTTTTGGGGACCTATGGTTAACAGTAGGAACCTGAGACAGTTGACTCGAGTGGTAGAATCGACAGCTAATATTACTGCCAGTGCCCTTGGTAATATCACCACAGAACTTCAGGCGGAGAGACTTATGACGTTACAAAACCGTATGGTTTTAGATGTCATCTTAGCAGACCGCGGTGGGGTATGTAAGGTGATCCATTCGAGCTGCTGCATTTTCATTCCAGATAATGCTCCAACTGTCTATCAAGCCATCTCGAGGTTGCATAAGATCTCCGAATCCATACACGTGGATGTAGGGGATTGGACGCTGCTAGGATGGTTTTGGGGCCTGATGTCGACTTGGGGTTGGAAAATTCTGATGATCATCGGAGTTGTGGTAGTGTTCCTGTTCACGTGTTGCCTTTGTGTGCAGTGTGGTCCTGCCTTATGTGGCCTTTGTGCTACAACGTGTATGAGACAACCATCTATTACCAAGGGGACTCAGTTGGACAGAGCTATGCTACAGCAACATCTCGATGGTCTGATGAATATCGAATATGATTCCGACTAGTGCTTGCCTACATGAGGGCAAAAGGAGCGTCTGAGGTTCCGTGACAATTGTAAGTGGTGCTTTCGACTCGCACGAATATAGTCGAGTCTGGTATCTATGAACCGCAAATGACGAGTTTAGTAAGTGTGCGCAGTTTTGCTGTGCTAGCTTAAACCGTTCATTTGTTATGTGGGTTTTTCATCTGTACCCACGGGTTCCATCTTAGATACGGCATCCATTTTGTCTCTTGCCCTCAAGTAGCCAGCGAACGGACGTTGTCCGCTTCGCGACCCTGGGACTCCCAAGATATTTGCGGAAGACACATGTTCTTTGTAAGTGTCTTTATGACGAGGGGGATGCTACTGTAAGGCAGATGACGCCGCATGAGGCTCATCTTGCCGCACGGGCTTATTGTCTCAGCCGTGCATCTCATTAGGCACGTCCCTTTGATGCCTGCATCTCGTGTTTCCCGTTACCTCCCCTTTTACACCCTTTCCGATCTCCCCACTGTCTCCGTCTTCCTCTACACCTGTCCTTGTTCCTATTTCGATCTGTTTTACTGCTGATTGGAATTTGCTAATAGTGGGAAGATGGGATTTTACAGTTGGGAACCGCCAAATGTTTCCGCACTTATGTTTCGGACCTCATGTGTTTCAAAGTGACCAAAGCGACCCCTTCGAGGGATAATTGTGGGAACCGGGTTGTAAATTTTTGTGTTCAATGTTATCCTATGGGTAAAAACTGTATAAAAGGAGCGATCCACAGAACCAATTTGAAGCAGTCTCCCCAAGTTGCACGCTGTGTACTTGTCGTGATCTCTGTGTTCCCTGCAGCAAATAAACCTTGAATCTTTGACGCCGAAGGAAGTGTCCCGTGTCTCTGTGACTTGTACGCCGGAGCAGGTTACCCACGAAGGTTTTAGGTGTTGTGCCCTGGCACCGCTGGGTCTTACAGAACCCAGTCCTTCACAACTCCACATCATTCCTGTAGTCAGCGCTCATCTTGTTGTGGCTCCAGTTTGTGGTTATTGATTGATGAATAAGTCTTTTACACTATAGGTTAATCAACCTTACATGTCTTGCAATTGGATGGTCTCTACTTTATATGTGATTACTGACCCTATTACATTGTATGCTATCTTTCCTTTCTTGGTTATCCCAGTACATGAGGAACCCCTCGTGTTTATTTCCTACCGGGTACTGCGATGCCTGGTTGCTCCAAAGTTCTGGGTAAGTCCTTCTGCTCTCTGCTATGTTTGTGTGTGCCACAGGGGCTGAAGTTCACGTTAATTCACCCTGTGCACTCACCGTTTGGCACCTTGTTTGTAACTACATTTAATTGTTTGATACTCACTACGATATTTTGGGAGCCAGGTTCTCACAGGGAATATGAGAGAACTCACCCACTATTATGTAACTACACTTACCTATGTGATGTATTCTCTCTCCACAGGTAGTTCCAGTACTACCAGGTATTCGACTGGTTAGTCGCATGGTTGATGTGCGTGTGTAGCCACAATACCATCATACTTTTAGTTGTAGATAGTATAACCTTTGTTTGATCCTGAAGAATCGCCCGAGGACTATTCAATTGGCGAGAAACATGTTGACCTACCACATATCAGAGTACCATACCCTGAGACATAACCTCAGCCTAGTGCCTTATATTTCTTGTTTTTACTTAGGGTAGAAGACCCCTTGATTAAAGTTGTTGTTGCAGGTACTCCCTACCCCATTTTACATGCACTCCAAATACTCAAATACACATCTACACACACCAGGCCCCTCAACCCCACTTCACCTAATGGCTGGTGGAAAAAGATTTCCGTTAAAGTGTCCCTACTATAGGGAGCCCATCGGATATTGCACCGCTGACCCGACAAGGAGCAGCCCAATGATGAAGCATGACACCCAACAGCGTGTGTGAGGGCCTTATGATCCAATAAAATGGATTCCCAACCTTGAACTACTCTGGTCAGGTTGGTTTATTGTTCCCTATATCTGACTCTCATTCCTGAGGAACAGCATAACTCTTTTGTTGAAAAGAGTTAGTAGATGTCACCAAAGTTCAAAAGGATACGTTAGATCTCATAAAAACAATCTTTATTATAAAAATGTATATCTGGAAGAAGAAGAAATAGTTTTAGGAGATGATAGCGAAATTTCAAGTGGCCATATAGAAAAAGTGGACATCCCCAGGAGTGAAGAAATGTATGAACATTATAGTGTACATCCTTTACATTCAAAGGAAGTGATTGGAAATACTAATGAATTATTCCAAATGAAGAAAGCAAAAGGAAAACCTATGAGTGTTTGGGAAAGAAGTCTTGAAGCCTGTTGTTTTCCACAGCTCTTCCCCGCTGGAAAAGGTGGACGATATGATGAAAGACCTGTGCAGATTCCAGCTTTAGAATTTCGTACAACAAGATTTCACTCCGAAGTTCCAAGATTTAGACAATGTATTCCATATATTTTTCATGTTTTGTTTGAAAGTGATTTGTCTGGACTTTCATATGCAGTGAGCCACATAATAAAAACAGGAGTTAATCCTCAACATGTTTCTGCAAAGGAATTCATGGACAAAGTACAGCAAAGAGACAATCATTTAGAATCTCAATTGATTAATTTGATGGCATGTCAACGTGGTACTAATGAGTTTTGGTATAGTTGTCATGGAGAACTTAGATGTATGTTAAGGAACTTAGGAACCCCTACATGGTTTGTTACGTTAAGCTGTGCTGAATACTCATGGGATGATTTACTTGAATTTCTATGGGAAGCAAATTCAAATATTAAAAACATTGAATTCAATACAGCTGGTGAACTGTGTTCATTGGATCCTGTAAATGTGTGCAGACATTTTAATCATAGGTTTCAAGCTATGATGTATTTTATCTGCAATAAAAAGAACCCATCTCTTGGAGAAGTTATGGATTTCTCTTGATGAAAGGAGTACTAAGCCAGAGGTGCTACTCACATACATATGCTATTATGGATCAAGAAATTTTAAACTAAATCTGATGAGATGTTTTATCTTTCTTTGAAGTCTACTTTACAGGTGATATTCCAAAACAGAAGAAGAAAATACCTTAAGACAACAAGTTTTACAGTTTCAAACTCATTGATGTGGGAAATATTGTCGACGGAAAAGAACTTATTAAGAATATGTGACAAGCAAGTAATGAACATTATAGAAGCATTCTTCAAGATATAAGAATTGGTGTTTTGACAAAACATGATAAAGAAGCTTTGCAAAGTCGGCTACTTACAACCTTATTTCCAAAAGAAAATGATGCTCCTGAAATAATATACAAAAAAATTGTAGAAAGCAAATCTATAATTTGCCTAATCCCAACACTGCAAGAGTGTGCTACATTCAATCAAGAACCTTTGAAGCTGGAAAAACAACAAATAATAAAAATGGAAGCAGACTAGCAGTTATTAACGAAGGATACACATTCTATTACAGGTTCCCCGTACTTCATGGACCTGGTGTAATTCTCAGATGGATCGTCTCTGTGTTATGGAAAAACGCTGTTATATCCTATTTAATGATTAGCCTTTGTTGAGGTAAGATACTGAAGAGATTTATAATTACTGGACTAATCACAGTATACTACCTTTATTGATGCTGGGTAATTATCTTGTTATAGGTACCCCAAATACGAGGGGCTTACAGTGAACTTTATGGAGTGGTTAACCTTTGTCTTCACGATTACTTGATGTGGAGGTCAGTGATAGTGAATGGTGGATTATGGTTGTGGAAATGAAGAATGAAGATGGTGTCATTGTTTTGATGGAATCACGTCTTTTTTAGGGTTGTATATCAACATTGATTTTGAATGGAAGAGGTGTGGCGCTGCGGCCAGAGCGACTGACTCTTGAGATCACGGTTCGATCCCCGATGCCGGGAGCAGATTAGCCCAGCACCATGTGACTCTAGGCAATAGCTTGCTTAATCTTCCCGATGGCCCCCAGCGCCTGCAGACCCTTACGGGTGATTGCTCGCACTTTACAAATGTGGATTATTATTATTAATATTATAGACCATTGAAAGGGATCTTGAATGGAGGATATGGCCTCTTGGAGGTAAGATTGTCTAATAGGAACATTGTATCATAATGATAAAGAATAAATGTATTGAGAGACCTGTGCCTCATGTGCTCTAAACTCTAATAGTGATGAGATTTATCACTTTAACCCTTACAGAAATTTGATTTTGGAAGATGTTTTAAGGCACATGTTTCCCGTTTATTCAATATCGGGGGAGCATGCAATGCACTTGGGTTGGATAAGATATAACAACACAATGAGTTCTTAGGACTGGTCCTAGTATCATCACAAGCCCAGTAAATATGAAGAACTGGATGTAGCTAGATGTAAAAACTGAAGGAAGTGTTGCATTAGTAGTGGCATATGTTCATCTAATGAATTTCAGTGAATTGAATTGTATTGATTAATCTGAAAATTCTTTGAATAATTATGATTAAGAGCACTTTTATTGTTTCTTTGTACACACATGCCTATTACTTAGAATAGTCCCTCTGCACAAGGTTCAAGTATTTGGGCTTGCACCATGAGATAACAATGTCTGTGAGTGTGATATGAACTACTCCTATGGCATTTGTATTACTTCCAGTCCCGAGGAAGTCATTGGGTCAGTTCCTAAAGCAAAAAAACACGTTGGCATAAGGGAGTGGAAGATCCGTTTACAATAAAAGAAGAAACAAAAGACCAACTTATCACTGCTTCATTTTGATACATTACAGTACTTTGATTTATGATAAGATGCGTGTGCTTCGACAATTGTAAATAGTTTAATTAATCTTTGATTGAGTTTTGGGGTTTTGGGGTGTTACTCCCCATGTTGAAGGTACCGCAAGAGACTGAGAATCAATAGGGGTAGTACCCCATGCACTCATACAATCACCTAACTAGTACAATGTACCCAATCAGACTGCTAATACCCAAGCAATTATAAAATCACCATACACTATCCTTGTAGTATTCTAATCATGTATGCAGTACCCATGTTCTCATGCAATGACCCAGGTACTATTAAACAAGGACCCCCTGAAAAGGATGGACTTCCTGGGTCAGGGTAAAGCAATTTAAAGCAAGACTAAAAACCCAGGCAAGATATAATATCTGGCAAAGAATAATACAGATAGGAATACACAACGAACTATGATAGCAAAAATTATTTAATTTAAATTGCTAAGAAATGCATTAGTACATTTTTCTTGTGATAAAAAGTATTAAAAAGGGAATTTTTCATTCAAATTGATATACAGAATTCAGGGAATCTTGAAACATTGTTTCTTCCCAGAATTTGAAGAAGAAGCTGATTTTCGTCTACGCGTTTCGACATGTACAACGTGTCTCCATCAGGACAATGTCAGCATTTTTCTAAAATTGAACAGATAATGTTTAGACATGCTATCCTTATATATACATAGTACAGTTGGTTTAATACATCATAATTGTATTCCAAACTCTTGCCAGATGTCTAATAGTTTAACATGATGCACCGCTATAATTTGACCTGCTTCTCCCCCAGCTATGCGTGTTTACACGTTGGCTGGTGGGAGGAGCGGGTCCTCAATGTCACACACCAAACTTGGGTACGGGAGAAAATTGTGAAATATCTCCGCTATATTGATGACATCTTTATTGTTTGGCAAGGGGATGAGAATGAGGCCAATTTGTTTATTGCTGAGATAAACGACAACCCCCTAAATTTAAAATTCACTTCGAACATCAGTGCCAAGCAAGCAGAATTTTTAGATGTCAAAATATACATAGATGACAATAGCTGTATACAAACTACCCTTCATAGAAAGGCCACGGCGGGCAACACCACACTCCATGCCTCTAGTCTCCATCCTAAGCATACTATCCACAGCATACCTTATGGAGAAATCCTAAGGCTGAAAAGAATATGTAGTAAGGCTGAGGATTTTCAGAAATGTGTCTCTGAGTTAAAAGTCCAAATGAAGGCTCGGGATACTCAGACCGAGTGTTCAACCCGGCATTGACCAAAGCGGAAAGTCTCTCTAGAGCCAGTCTACTTTCAGATACTGTAAACAAGAATAAGGAGGTCACCGATGGTGCCGAATCTAATAATGTAGACTGTCCTAGGTTTATCACAGACTATAGTAGTCAGGAGACAAAAATCAGGCAGATAATCAACCAGCATTGGTCTACTGTTCTAACTGACACAGTTTTAGGATGCATGTTACCTAATAAACCTTTGGTCACTTTCAGGAGGGCACAGAGTATGGGTGCAGTTCTGGACCAAAGCAGTCCCGAACTGCAACAAAAACCTAATTGGTTATTACCATCAGGGTTCCGTAAATGCACAACTTGCAGAGCGTGCAAGTTTGGCATTAATAAAACTCATTACAGAACTCCTTTCTCTACTGTTGAGATTCCAATTAAAGGTAGCCATACCTGTAAAACTGAATATGCTGTGTATGTCCTGACGTGCACTTGTGGCCTCAACTATATAGGCAGTACAAAACAGCAAGTGCACGTCAGGATTTTACAGCATATTCGAGCCATCTTACATTGTGATCAGGCATATCCAGTGGCTCGCCACTTTGAGAGCACACACAACAAAGACATCAATTGTCTCTCGTACTATGTGGTGGCATCTGTCCCCAAACTCAGAAGAGGAGGCAATAGTGAGCTCAAATTAAGGCGACTTGAATCGAGTCTGATCCTCGAGTATGACAGTAAATGGCCCAATGGGCTAAATAATACTGAGGATCTGCGTCACTTTCTTTAAAAACTTGTTTCAGTATGTAATGCCCATATATATATATATATATATATCTCTTTTCATACAGCATCCAATTTGCTCCCTAGATATGTCAGGTTCCCTGTGATCTAGGGAGTTGATCTAGATACTAGTGTATCACCTATAGAGGATTGTGTTTCTACATGACAATGGTAGAGGCTAGTCAAGCTCCTTGTTAGTCACTCCAATGTAAATTTCATCAATTTCTGCTCTCTCCTGTACATAGTAATTCACTTTTGTACTTATATATTCAATATTTTTAGATGTGAGATTCTTTTAGCACTTATTTCACAAAGGGTGTTTTTATCTAATCTTTTTATATGATGATGTTTTTATACCAGTATTAAATGTTTTTTATATGCTTTAAATATGACGTATAGAAAGGTAAATATTTTCTTTCGATGTCATGATCAGCATTTATGCATTATATACACAGGTCAATATCATCATGCACTTTTAGCACTTTTTCCTTTCCCTCTAACTACATTTATGCACAAAATATGACTCCATGAATTGCAGACTGTGATTCAATGAAACTTTTTGATTTGCACTTCCAATTTTACCTGCTCCCTCGTTGTTTACAGGTCGCTATATTTGCACAAAGCATAATGTTTGCACAGGGATTTATCCCGTAACAGTCTTGTAAATTACATAAAACAGACGGTATGTTATCAGAAATATCAGTTCACTATGTTAAGTTATTATTTCATTGTAAATATAACTTTTTTTTGTAGACTATTATATGCTTTTTTCGAGATGGTAGAGTCTTTTCTCTACCTTTATGATCATGTGACCTGTTTTGAAAAGTGGCGGGGAGGCGGCTTTCACTGCATTATAAATACAAAATGAAATCATTGGGTCAGTGCATGTGAACAAGGGCTTTGTAAGCCCGAAACGCGTCTTGCCCTCTTGCCTACACCTTTCCTGCAACAAAAAAAACCTGTGAATTTAGACTTGCGGTCCGTCTCCTGCTTGCCTCGCTGTTCCTGTTCCTGGGTTGCAAGTGGCGTTCTCAGGAGTTTGCGCACATATATATATATATATATATATATATATATATATATATATATATATATATATATATATATATAATGTGCAAACTGATTAAATGCGTGACTTTGGTTTTAAAAGGAACGATATTATTGGTGATGCCTTCAGGTGCAGTTAGAGGACTCGTAATAATCCAGTCCGGGTTTTCATTTGCAACTCAATAGAGCATGCTGGGAACTGACTTAAAATAGTACAAAACAGGAGGGTATTACGCTGAATAACACAGTCTGTAAAAGTAACCATGAAGCAAATTACGTTTTTGCAGGGTTTATATTATTGTGGCTTTGTTTAAACACATTCCGGTTATGCCTTCTGTGAAAAACGAACTGTATTATCTCACATGCTTGTAGTGACCCAATCACTGTGGAGTGAAGTGCATCTTCGATTTTAATTAATTATAAACCTTTAAAAAGAGGCACCAATATGGCGCAACTCAGGTTGATGAAGGCAGCTTGACTGCTGAAACGCGTCCCTGTTCGTGTGAATGCTGTAACCAAGGAAATAAACGGGAAGAACCCCCACAACAACGTGTGCTGGCTCCTCAATTTAATTCAGTTGGGGAATAAATCTATTTCTAAATGCTAGCGGTAGCACCCCTTTCCGAGCACCACCAGCGATTTGGTAGCACGCCAGTACACCGCAAAACGTCCACTTCAAACTGAGACCGGCGCGCCCCCATGTAAGGAGTGAGCAAAGGAGACGAGGAGAAGGCGCATGTGGAGGAGTGAGTTCGGCGCTGGAAGCGTATGCATCCTTGGCGGGGACTGGAGCCCCTCCACCAAAAAGCACATCCTCACCCTGGTATAATCACTCCTACGATGGAGCTGGACACCGCAGATGGCACTGACCTAAGAATGCGGTGGTTTTGTGGGACCGTATCATTGGCTTTTAGGATTGGTTACACTGGACACACGAAAATTCAAGCTTCATTTGAATCACTGCTATAAGTCCTTTTACCTTTGTACTTCTGCAATTGATCCGAAACTGTGAGCTGTCTCCGAATGCCGACTATGTTTCACACGGAGAGAAAGGAACTGTTAAGGAATCGGCAGGATATGAAAGTCAGCAATGTTATTTGAAGCAAGAATGTGCAAACTGATTAAATGCGTGACTTTGGTTTTAAAAGGAACGATATTATTGGTGATGCCTTCAGGTGCAGTTAGAGGACTCGTAAAAATCCAGTCCGGGTTTTCATTTGCAACTCAATAGAGCATGCTGGGAACTGACTTAAAATAGTACAAAACAGGAGGGTATTACGCTGAATAACACAGTCTGTAAAAGTAACCATGAAGCAAATTTCGTTTTTGCAGGGTTTATACTATTGTGGCTTTGTTTAAACACATTCCGGTTATGCCTTCTGTGAAAAACGAACTGTATTATCTCACATGCTTGTAGTGACCCAATCACTGTGGAGTGAAGTGCATCTTCGATTTTAATTAATTATAAACCTTTAAAAAGAGGCACCAATATGGCGCAACTCAGGTTGATGAAGGCAGCTTGACTGCTGAAACGCGTCCCTGTTCGTGTGAATGCTGTAACCAAGGAAATAAACTGGAAGAACCCCCACAACAACGTGTGCTGGCTCCTCAATTTAATTCAGTTGGGGAATAAATATATATATATATATATATATATATATATATATATATATATATATATATTCTCCAAAAGCAAACAACGTCCAGCACGCTCTCAGAATTCACCTCAGAAACACCGTATGCCAAGTCCAACAGTGTTTGTTTAACACAAACTACATGTTTCGGCCTAGCAAAGGCCTTGCTCACGTAAGTGTAGGTAATCGTGCATACAAAATAAATAGAGTACAACATAAGGAAAGGACATAGAAAGTGGACACGGGACCAAAATAACGGCAGACATGTTGGAATGGTAAATCAACAATACATAACAGTGCGTCCGAGGAATCTGTGCAGTAACACAGAATCAAATGTTCAGCACAACAAACAAATACACATAGCAAGATGATAAAGCAGCGGAATGCCAAAATGAATAAATACAAGTTGTAAGGAAAATTCATGTTTGAAATACAGCAAACAATAAATATAATACCATAATGGGTATACACGTAGACGAGAACCAGCCAAGAATTAAATAGGCGGACTCGGATCCAATTACCAAAATATGCCTCCCCAGGAAGAGAGGGAGATGTAATGAGTGCGTGAAGTCACCAGGAGGCTCGCAAACCTCCAATCCCAGGAGAGTGTCCCCGGTGGACAGCGGGGGGGTGTAGGGGGGATAATGACACTGTAACCAGGCAAAATACCACCCTGGCCCCTACTCAATGAGCGACCTCCAGTGGGATACACTGAAAGGAAGCCTCAAAATAGACGCACTCAAACTGTTTTGACTTGCGTATAAAGCCCCGTTCCCACAGTGCAGTCCCAAACCTTCTTTTTGAAAGCCCACAATGGGCGTGCTCATAAGTGATGACGGAGAAGTGACAATCAATGGGCTGGAACAGTCGTGCTGTGATGTGACCCAGTCCCCACCTTTACACCTATAGGGAAAAGGAATAAGATATCAAATAACATGATAACAAGTATGTATGCACTTCAATTAACAAACAACCTAGGAGATGTACAGAAGACGGAAGAAAAAAACAAGATAGTATACAGGTATCAACAATGAGAACTGATCACAAGTGGGGTTAGTTATTTTTGAGATGAACAGAAAGTTCCTCATCAAAGTTAAGCCCCCAGGGGTGTTAGTTTGGAAATTGATGATATGTTTAGATTCCTTCTGTCTCAACTTGAGAACTCTGTTCCCACCCCTGGGATTCCTATTGATCTGTTCTAAGATGAAGAATTTCATAAGTGCAGGATTAGAAAAATGATGTTCACTAAAGTGTCTATCCACTGGATATTTAACGTCACCATGGACTATGGCACAATAGTGTTCCAATATGCGCTTTTTAGCCTGGGCAGTAGTACTCCCAAAGTACCAAAGTTCACAAGGGCAAACAATAACGTAGACCACAAACATGGTATTACAGTTAAGAAATTGTGTGATCTCCCTCTTAATGCCATTGTACTCCACTCTCTTGACAAGGGTGCTGTTTTTACACGCCTTGCAGTGACTGCAAGGAAAGAACCCTTTTAGACCTAGGCCTTGGTACGTGGGATAGATGGTGATATCACTGTGGACACAAAGATCCCTGATGTTGCTGCCCTATAGGTGATACTAGGCCTGTCGGGAATCAAGTCACCTATGGTACCATCACTTTTAAGAATATTCCAGTTCTTAGCTAGAATCTTTTGTAACTGCCTGGGCTCTCTGTTAAAAGTTAAGATGAGTTGTGTGTTGTTGTCTGTATTGGTTTCTTCAGCTGTGGTAACTTGAAGAGTAAAGCTTCTCAGCATGGTATCTGCCCTGGCTTTTGCTTTTTTAAAACCCATGACGGATACCCTCTCAGGGTGAAGCGATCCAACATTTCTGAGGCAACTTGTTGGTAACCAGTCTCAGTGTTACAGTTTCTTTTCGCTCTCAGCAGCTCACCGTACGGAATACTCCATTTGAGTGGTTCTGGATGACTGCTGAGGGCGTGCAGCACACTGTTACCGGCCGTGGTTTTCCGAAAGAGAGAGGTGTGTATCTTGTTGTCAATTATGTTAATCTTGACATCAAGATATTCAGCTGTCACCTTACTGATGTTGCTAGTCAAAATTATATTTTTGTCATTGAGGTTCAGACAATCAATGAAACTCTGGGCTCCTTCAGGCGATCCTTGCCACACCATAAACAGATCGTCAATATAGCACCACCAAGTAGCAACGTGGCTGATGTGTTCTGCCAAGACAGGGTTCATAATAATGCTATGCTCCCAGTATCCCATGAACAGATTCGCGAAACTGGGAGCAAAGCAAGAACCAATCGCGGTCCCAGTCACTTGTTTATACAGGGTGCCATCAAAAAGGAAAAAATTATTCATGAGGCAAAATTCCATCATTTTCCACAGCATCTTGCTGTGTTCAAGGAAACAAAGTGGACGAAAGTCAAGAAAATATTTACAAGCCTCCAGGCCCTGCTGATGGTTAATTGTATAGGGCCTGGACATCCATGGTAATGAGAAGCCATTCTTCATTCCATGTTAAATCCTGCAGTTTTGTCAAAAAGTCTTTTGTATCCCTGATGTAACTGGGGAGAGCATGTACCCATTCACGTAGATAATGATCCACGTATTTGGATATGTGTTCAGCCACACTACCCCTAGAGGACACAATAGGTCTGCCGGGGGGTTGTCCTTGTTCTTATGGACCTTGGGCAGGAGGTATAGGACGGGGAGAATAGGGTTATCATTTTTCAGGAACTTATATTCTTCCCATTCCAAAACACCCCTGTCCTTCCATGTGCTTAGTTTGTCCCACAACTCAGTGATGCTATTTCTGTAAAGATCTATAGTACTGGTGGTATAGTATGTTAAGTCAGATAATTGTCTTTGAGCCTCCGCTACGAAATTCTCTCTATATATATATATATATATATATATATATATATATATATATATATATATATATATATATATATATATATATTTACTGAAAAAAGCATAGGTTTCACACCAGTTATAGTTAGCTCATCATTTTACTCATACAAAACCTTTGAAATTCCCCCATTTTAGTTAGTTCAGCTAACTATAACTTGCGAGCCCGCAATGCACTGCTGATGACGTCACATATTACATCACTCATGACATGGTCCGTGACTTCACTCATGACATCACTGATTTTATCTCAAATGACATCACTGATGACATCATCCTTGTGAAAGAGTGGCAGACCTCCTCTCACTCTAATATGACGTTTGATACACACATTCAAAAATAGAAACACAAAATTTTCTTTTGATTTTCTCAGGAACTACTGGAGGGATTTACACCATTTAAGCAAAAGGGTAATCTGCGAACCGAGCTCTACCTCTCTGCCAAATTTGGTGTTATTCCGTTCAGCCATTCGGGCTGTAGCCGTGTCTAGTCATCCTATAGAAAATAACATGGGAAAAATGCGTTTTGGGACCCCCCTTATTTCACAGCCCCCACTTGACGATCCCCCCAAAACTTTCAGGGAAGGAGCGGAGCGGGCCATCTTCTTTGAGAAATTTGCGACAATTCATCAACCGGCCCCAAAGTTGTTCCCAATAGAATGTTGTGGATTTCCTATGTAACTAGGTCCTAACTTTAACCAGTAGGTAATATATATATATATATATATATATATATATATATATATATATTCATAGTTTTTAAACTTAAAAATGTGTTGTGGATCTGCACACCCGGTAGAATGTTGTGGATTTCCTATGTAACTAGGTCCTAACTATAACCAGTAGGTAATATATATATATATATATATATATATATATATATATATATATATATATATATATATGTTCAACAATGGCTCTGCAATAGGAAAGCACTCGACAGCAGTAAGGTAAAAAACCTTTATTTAATTCATGGCGATGATGATCAAACGTCCGTTATTTTGCTTGTCTGCCCGACGCGTTTCTGAGCTGTTCGCTCCTTCCTCATGGGCAATCTGGCATCGCGGTTTGTGGCTCAAGACATCCCATTCCTTTGCTGTCTTTAGTCGTTACAGTCTCAGGTGTGGTCGCTTTAGTAGCCCATTGATTTCTGGGACCTGTAGTCTCGAACAGCACTTATTACACCCACAGTGGGTCCAGCAATGTCAGATAAATTAGTCAAGATCACAGTGGAAAGTGCAGACCCACTGCAATGTTTAAAGCACTTCAGTGTGCCCCGATGCGTGTAATCACCTCCGCTTAGTGTCAGAATCTGCTGTGCTGTTTTTCCGCCTCTGAGCATTCTCGAGTCAGCCAGCCCCTTTCTCCAGCGGCTCCCTCCTCCTTTTCAAAGGTGGTGCTCTCCCCACGAAGAAGCTGTCGTGTGATTTGTGTTCAACAATGGCTCTGCAATAGGAAAGCACTCGACAGCAGTAAGGTAAAAAACCTTTATTTAATTTATGGCGATGATGATCAAACGTCCGTTATTTTGCTTGTCGGCCCGACGCGTTTCTGAGCTGTTCGCTCCTTCCTCATGGGCAATCTGGCATCGCGGTTTGTGGCTCAAGACATCCCATTCCTTTGCTGTCTTTAGTCGTTACAGTCTCAGGTGTGGTCGCTTTAGTAGCCCATTGATTTCTGGGACCTGTAGTCTCGAACAGCACTGTTCGAGACTACAGGTTGAATTAGAGGAAAAATCTTGGCACAGCCAGGCTCACCGAGCCAATCATGCCAGGCATGTCCAACTTGAACACTGTCTCCTCCCCCATACTTCTGCTATGCGCCGTGCTCCCATCACACCAGTTTCACCTGTGGAGAAGTGTGGCTCAATGTTTAGAGCCAATAGTCAACAAAATAGATGCCAGTACTGCACAACTACTGTAAAGATGAACAAGAAAATGAGTTATAAATCTCTCATTTCCACAGACCACTCATTCAGTCAAAGATTTAATCTCATCAAATGATTTCATTTTTTGTGTTTTAGCTTTTCTCTTTTTCTTTAAAGATTTTACTAGTATTACAAAAGAAGAAACTGTAGATATTTGGCTTTGACTCAGTCCAACATATCTTGCTTAAATACATGAAAAGGGGAAAGGGCCCTAGGTGCTAAAAGTTCAAAAAGGGCTTATTTGAAATATAAGAAAGTGAGATGTTTAGAAATGAAAAATGATTTGCGTGACTCAATTCAAAACAATTAACTGATACACACGAAGTTGCATTCAAGCAGACAAAAAGTGAAAAACTCAAAAAGGAAGGAAAGGAAAGAAAAGGAAGCAGATTGAAGTGTGGTGGCCCTGCACTAGTCCTATTTATTATGGCAGGTAGAACCAACCCAACTAAATTGGAAAAGATCTTTTCTATAAAATCAACATTTAGACCATCAGCAATTTTTTCATTTAAACAACAAAGCTACAAATGATTGGCCTAAACATTAGGGTCAAAGGTCGACGCGCTTCGAATCCCCTAGAATCATGGGATTCTCCTCAGGACCATGTGACAAGAAATCTGTACTTCTACTGGTGCCTTGTTTATCAGGGAGTAGATCGCTTCTTAAAGAGGCCTCCAGGGTCCGCTGTTATCCGGTCGCGTTGTAAACCATCCGGTTTTGAATAAAGTTTTAGTGATATTTCTTTTTGCTTGGAAAACCGATTCCCCATGGGGCGTTGCTTCAATCAGTAAAACGCCAATTCACAGAGGACCCTGGAGGCCTCTTTAAGAAGCGATCTACACCCTGATAAACAAGGCACCAGTAGAAGTACAGATTTATTGTCACATGGTCATGAGGAGAATCCCATTCCAGTTGCAGTTTGTACACTATGATTGTCAGCTAACTTGGCTTACGTTACAAACGTATCATACAAATCAATCAATCAATCAAGACATTTGTAGAGCGCACTACTTACCCGGAGGGTCTCAAGGCACTTGGGGGGGGGGGTGCTGCTACTGCTCGAACAGCCAGGTCTTGAGCTTCTTCCTGAAGGAGAGGTGGTCTTGGGTCAGGCGCAGGTCGGTCGGGAGGGAGTTCCAGGTCTTGGCGGCCAGGTAGGAGAAGGACCTTCCTCCTGTTGTCGTTCTTCGGATGCGGGGGACGGCGGCGAGGGCGTGACTGGCTGATCGAAGATGGCGTTTGGGAGCGTAGAAGTTGATGCGGTTGTTGAGGTAGCTCGGGCCTTGATCATGTACGGCTTTGTGTGTGTGGGTGAGGAGACGGAAGGTGATTCTTTTGTTGATGGGGAGCCAATGCAGGTTTCTCAGATGTCCGGAGATGTGGCTGTGTCGTGGGATGTCGAGGATGAGTCTGGCTGAGGTGTTCTGGATCCGCTGGAGTCTCTTCTGGAGCTTGGCGGTGGTTACGGCGTAGAGGGTGTTGCCGTAGTCCAGTCAGCTGGTGACGAGGGCCTGGGTGACCGTCTTCCTGGTCTCGGTGGGGATCCACCGGAAGATCTTCCGTAGCATGCGCAGGATGTTGAAGCACGACGAGGAGACGGCGTTGACTTGTCTGGTCATGGAGAGGGAGGAGTCCAGGATGAAGCCCAGGTTGCGTGCGTGGTCTGTCGGTTTGGGTGCGGCGCCCAGGGCGGGGGGCCACCAGGAGTCGTTCCAGGCGGAGGGCGAGGAGCCCAGGATGAGGACTTCCGTCTTGTCTGAGTTCAGTTTCAGGCGGCTGGTCGTCATCCACTCGGCTGCGTTTTTCATCTCTTCGTGAAGGTTGGCTCTGGCGGCGGCGGGGTCGTTGGTCAGGGAGAGGATCAGCTGGGTGTCGTCAGCGTAGGAGATGATGTTGAGGTTGTGTTGGCGTGCGATGGCCGCGAGGGGGCTTATGTAGACATTGAAGAGGGTGGGGCTCAGAGAGGATCCTTGAGGGACGCCGCAGATGACTTCGGTGGCCTCTGACTTGTACGGTGGTAGACGGACTCTCTGTGTTCTTCCATCGAGGAAGGAGATGATCCATTCCAGTGCCTTCTCCTGGATTCCGACGTTGCTGAGGCCTGCACTAGGGTGCGGTGGCAGACAGTGTTGAATGCCGCGGAGAGGTCTAGGAGGATGAGGGCCGCTGTTTCTCCATTGTCCATCAGGGCTCGGATGTCATCGGTGGCAGCGATGAGGGCGGTCTCGGTGCTGTGGTTGGCTCGGAAGCCAGACTGTGAGCGGTCGAGGGATCCATTCGTCTCGAGGAAGGCGGCCAGCTGTTTGTTGACGGTCTTCTCAATGACTTTGGCTGGAAACGGGAGGAGCGAGATGGGGCGGTAATTCTTGAGTTCGGTGGGGTCCGCTGTAGGTTTCTTGAGTAGGGCGCTGAGTTCGGCGTGCTTCCAGCTCTCCGGGAAGGTGGCGTTGTCGAAGGAGGTGTTGATGATGTCCCGCAGGTGGGGTGCGATGACAGCGTCGGCCTTGTTGAAGACGTGGTGAGGGCAGGGGTCGGTTGGAGATCCGGAGTGGATGGAGTTCATCATGCGGACGGTGTCTTCCGTGCTGATCGAAGTCCAGGCACGGAGGGTGGTGGTGGGGGGCGGTGGTTCGGTCGTGGCGTGCGTCGGTTGAGTGCTGAAGCTGTTGTGTATGTCCGCGATCTTGTTGTGGAAGTAGGAGGCGAGGGAGTTGCAGAGGTCTTGCGATGGGCTGATGCCTTTGTTTCCGGCGTTGGGGTTGGAGAGCTCTTTCACGATGTTGAAGAGTTCCTTGCAGTTGTGTGCGTTGTTGTCCAGCCGGTCCTTGAATGCAGTTTTCTTGGTGGCGCGGATCAGTTGGTGGTGCTTCCGGGTGGCAAGCTTGAGGGTGGTCATGTTGTCCGGTGTTGGTTCCCTTCTCCAGGCTTTCTCGAGAGCTCGGCAGTTCTTCTTGGAGCTCTTGAGTTCGTCGGTGAACCATGGGGCCTTCTTGCTGCCGGGTCTGCTGGGCGGGGTCCTCAGTGGAGCGAGTTCGTCCGCGCAGTTGCTGATCCACTTCGTGAGGTTGTCGGCGACCTGGCTGGGGTTCGCTGAGCTGGCGGGAGGGTGCTGGCTCAGGGAAGCGGCGAGCTGGTCGGCTGTGATCTTGTTCCAGCTTCTTCGAGCAACCTGTTGCTGGTGGTGGTGGATCGTTGTTCTTTTGAAGGTGAAGTGGATGCAGCTGTGGTCCGTCCAGTGGAGTCCGGTGGCGTGGCTGAAGGCGATGTCTTTGCTGGATGAGAAGACGGCGTCGAGTGTGTGTCCGGCGAGGTGGGTGGGGGTGGACACCAGCTGCTTGAGACCGAGGTTGGCGAGGTTGTCGAGCAGGGTGGTGGTGTTTCTGTCGTTGTTGTTCTCCAGGTGGAAGTTGATGTGCCCCAGGAGGATGTAGTCAGCGGAGGGGAGGTCATGCGGGCTGATGAAGTCGGCGATGTCCTCGCTGAATTGTGTGCGTGGTCCCGGGGGTCGGTAGATCAGGGTGCCTCTGAGGGTGGTTTTGGGGTCCGTGTGGATCTGGAAGTGCAGGTGTTCGGCGGTTGTCAGGGTGTCGTCGGTGTTGGTCTTGATGCGGATGGTGTCCCTGTAGATGATGGCGATGCCTCCTCCAGTCTGGTTGTCGCGGTCTCTTCGGGTGATCTTGTAGCCCTCTGGGATGGCGATGGCGATGTCGGGCACTGAGGAGTCGTTCATCCAGGTTTCCGTGAGGAAGGCGACGTCAGGAGCTGTGGTGTCGACGAGGTTCCAGAGTTCGATGGCGTGTCTGTGGACGGAGCGGGTGTTGAGGAGGATGCACTTCAGGTGGTTGCTGCTGGTGTTCGGCTTGGAGGGTGCTGGTGCGGGGCAGGTCCGGATGCAGCTGAACTTGCAGGCGTGGCAGCTGAAGGGTCCGTGGGTTCGTCTCGGGGTGGCTCGGTAGCATCCCGGGATTCGGCCGGTGTTGAGTGCGTTGAGGGTGACGGCGTCGTAGGTCCGGCGGGTGGGCTGGTGTCTGCGGGGCCCAGGGGTCCTGGTACCAGGCGCGGACGGGCGCAGACGGGCTTACCTTTGGCGCACCTTCGGCGCGCTTAGGGCGCGCCCGCTGCGCGTGCACGCTGCGCGTTGGCCACTCTGCCATAAGAGGAGAGTGGAGGGGGCGGAGCGAGGGAGGGGCAGCTGGGAGGCGGGGCGGCGAATGGGAAGGCTCCAGGTGGAGGGGGGCGGGGCCGCAGGGGATCAGCGGCGGGGAGCGGGGAGGTGGCGGGGGCACAGCGGGATAAAACAGTGGTTAAAAACAGCGGGAAAAACGGTGGACCGGGCAAGGGACAGGCAGGAAGAAAGAAAGGCCGGGCAAAAGCGGGGGAAAGCAGCCCCAACACAGGGGGGACAGACGATAGTGCAGAGGCAGGGACAGAATGGTCACGCAGGCAGCAGACGCGGCGCTGCGCTCCAGAGGCAGAGACCACGCCTCGTGGTCAGGGGCACAGCTGCGAGCAGCGGCGGGAACGGGCCAGCAAGGGCACACCCACGGGGAGTGTGCGCATAGCTCTAGAGTTTGAATGGCGCATTCAGTTAATCCATTGGTCTGAGGATGAATCCTGAGTATAGTGCTTGAGAAATTTCTACAGACGAATAGACTGCTTTCCAAAATGTAGAAAACTTTTGTCGAACTCTTTCGGAAACAATCATTGATGGTAATTCATGCAAGTGGAAAATGTCTTTAACAAAGTATTGGGCCATAAATTAAACATATTGGGGTTTATTTACAAGCCACTTGCGCCGTTGGTGTGCTACTTTTTCCCATATAAGAAATTATGCACTGGCAGCCCAATGGGCTTGAAATAAGACCCATTGTATTTAGTTAAAAGCTGAAAATTTGCCATTTTAGAAAATGCAGTGAACCAAAATATTGGTTTGCATGTGTGCGAATGATACATTTGGCATGAATGCACAAGTGTGTAAGGGTGTAGGACTCCCAAAGAGCCTAATCTATAGAGATCATTCACAATCCTGAAGTAAGCCAGTTGTCACTGAGGGGCACTTGGAATTCCAGCTGAATCATATTGTCTCATTTAGATGGGGGAGATAAATCCTTTTCCATTCATAATGCTATATGTTTTCAACCGAGTCTAGGGCCCACCAAGAAAATGAAGGTGATATTAGAGGGGTGAAAAGCTATTAACATTTTTTACAGAACTGGAATCCCATACAATATAAATTGTAAAGCTTCCCTTCCCTTCTGTGAAAGGATAAGGTTTGAGCCTGTCTGTGGGTACTAGATGAGTGGTTATGAACTTGAGGATGAAACATGGCAAACAGTGGTGCATGGGTGGAAGTTTGGAGTAAAAACCATGATGCTGCCCAGTTTAGACTGAAAAAACAGAAAACAGGAGGGCTCATGTACCTCAGAGGTACCTCTCTTTCTTGTCTGATTTTGTGATTAGTCTTGGGAAGATGAGGTGACCCTCAATTAAAACTTCCCACTGCCCTTTTTCTTTGTATGAGATATATAGAGCAGTGCACAGCTCTGGGAGTAGAGATTACTGAGTCCCTCAACAGGAGGGGTGTGATGGTATATTTCGGGTTAATCCCACTGGGAAATGTACCCTTAGACAAGCACCACCCAATTAATTTTCTTTTCCTCCTAGCCTACAACTTTTATAAAAGAATAATGGCAGACAATCTCTGACTAACCTTTATGGAAGAGGCAGTGAATTCTATCCACTCAGGCTCCCCCCCTTTACTCACTGGTCTTAATATCTCCGAGACCATGGCAAAAGTTGGTGACTGGGGCTCTCTAACTGACTTGAAAAGAAACCAAATTAAAACCATCTTACATGGTTTCATAATGACAGAGTACCACCGGGCCAATGCTTCACCTTGTAGGACTAGTGGTTTCTGATCAGCTAAGAATTTTCATACGGGATGTCACTTTTGGAAAAGAATGGGGTTTCCTCCTGTGGCAAGGAACACACGATTGGCTAATTCTAATAATAAAAATAGCCAAACGACTGTCAGAGGAGATGTTAATCAAGGTACAACTAATTGAAAACAACTTAAGAATGACAGTACAAGTGACAACTTTCAAAAATAAGTTGGAAGAAATTAATAAATCTTGTCAGATTATAGGGAGTTTTTAACACAATCTAACATACAAAAACGACAGAAGGACTTGAAGGAATTTGTCTGTAGAAAATCTATCCATACTCACCTATTGACAAAAGTAGGAAGATAATGGAAGAACAAGCCCACTCATCCTCATTTGACAGCTAGTCTTCTGAATTGGAAGGTTGGAATAGCGGGGAGGATCAAAGGAGGCGATTGAAAAGCAGATATCAGTCATATACTTTATTCGATAATTTAATATCATAAAAAGGCACAGATACAATATTCAGCACATATATACCAATTCATAATCAAAACATTAAAACATTCCATAAAATCTATTACATTTAAATTTCATTTCAGAGGTCTTCAATCATGGGACATTTATAACACTAAAATAATTCCATACATTGCTAAACATTAAAAATTACAGTAAAACGTTTTCCCAAGTGCTGAAAATAAAATTAACAAGCAATACCTTATACAGTAGACTAAAAATAAACCACAGCTTTCTTCATAGTCAAGCTACAGCTCCCATAAGACCTAATCTTCTTTTCTTCATCCCATTAATACGCACCGCTGCCACTAGAAAATTTGCAACATGAAAAGTGGTTCGAGTACTATCCAGGAGCTGCAGATAAAGGAGTGCCGGCCTAACCCGCACAAACCCTGCTCCCCTTAACACTGGTACCAGATACTTTTTCCTGATGTCTGCGTAATACTCGCAGAACATTACAAAATGCATTGTATCTTGTAATGAAAAGTTATCGCACTTACAAGGTTCAGCATCTTCCGGTATTCCCCATTTAGGGAAATCTCCCAGTGTAAGGTGAATTATATTGAGTCAAAATCTGGTTAGTAAATACCGATGGAAAGAGCATGTAACTAATCAGGTAAGGCTCGATTCCAGGTGAGCTCACCAGACCATAGTTCGCTCTATTCATAGGTTTTTTCAGCTCTAATTCCTCCCTTTCAGAATAAAGAAGGTTTGCCATGGCATTTTTAATCAGGTCTACATCTTCTTTCTTAATGGTTTCCGGTGCTAAAAAAAGCCCAGGACGACCAAGTTTTTTAAGGGTGGATTCAATGTATGCTAGCTGTGGAATTTTACTAACCTTATCTAGAGCTAGGTAGATATCGTAACAGACAGGGGTACTATCGCAACACACAATACAACACATATCCCCCGTTCTACCAAAATCACCATTCCCACCTTCCTTTCTTTGGTTGGCACCCCTATATACCACAATTGATCCAAGTCTCCTGAAGTCAAAAACAGGTTTCCCTTTTTAAGTAGTGGCCAGGGGAGAGGAAGAGGTAGAAAAAAAGCCACAAAAACAACAAAAAATACAGTGGAGCACACAACAACTTGGGTGAACAATAGGAAAGGGAACAAGTGGAATAATCTAGTAGTTAATCTCTCAACTGGAGAATTATCAGAGACAAAGATACTCATGCTCAAATATGAATTTACATTAAAGAAAGGATCAGACAGGAGACGTTTGACACAACTGGAACAAGTTGGTTTAGTTAAATGCAGCGACCAGGAGAGTCTCAACAGAATGCATGTGAGGAAAGGCTCTTGGTGTAAAAAGCTTTGCCTGGCATTATCTGCATCTCATGAGGTACAATAAAGTAATTTCTGCATGCCTGAAAAGCATCTCAGTCATAAATTAACTGGGTCAGGCATCTGATAAGGACACAGAAGTCCCTCGACCTCAGGGAGAACTAGTGTGGGCTGGTATATATGTGTGCAGATGTCTGACATGAGAGTGTGTGATCACTATGTGTGGTAAGCATGATGTCTTCTGATTGGCTGAGTGTTCCTATTTACATGTAATATCTAGTTTTAGGATATTTTGGGGGAACATGAGCCTTTGGCCAAGCGTGTATTATTGGGACCAATTTCCACTGACCTGCTCGTGGTAAGGTGTGGTTGCAGGTTGCAGGGCCTGCCTGCCTGACCACAAATCTTTGACTCTGGGTTGATGGGAAGGGCACCTTGGGTAACTCCAACAGCAATGAGACAAGTCTGTTGAAACCCAGGAAAACAACATGGTAATCACTGGTATCATTTTTTACCAACATCCACATCATTCTGCTATCAGTTGTCATAGCAATCATTGACAATGTCTTTACTGATATTGACACAGTCATGCTTGCCTAGGTAATAGCATACATCGACATTGTTTCTACTGGTAACAACAATGTCATTCATGCCTTGGTTATGGCATACATTGAGTTTACTGAAGGTATCAACACTATTGGGTGGGCACAGATTAGAGCATACATTGGCATTACATTTATGGGAATTGACATGGTTATGCAGGCACAGGTTATGGCATACTTTGACTTTGCATTTATTGGTGTTGGTGTTGCCATTGCCAGGCCTGCACATATCATTGTATTCATTGACATCATATTTACCCATTCCAACAATACGAGTGTTCAATATGGTCCTAGGCTTCCTTCCTGCCCCTCCATTTGACAAATTTAAATTTAGGTGCAAGCTCTGTGAATATTTTTAGGCTCATAAAGCTAACAGCATTTTTCTCAGACAGAGAACAAGAATCAGACATCAGTGACACTGTCCGTAGAACAACGTCATCTTTTACCCCACCCTCAAAAATGGTATTCATTAAAATTCCAACATTTTAGCAGACAGTGATTAAGAAAGTAGAGGCAACTGACATTACCAACAAACTAATCTTTCAAATCATGACCAAGACTGAGAGATCATCTTTGGAGTTTTTAAAATTGGATGACCAACTTGTGATAAAACCTGCAGATAAGGGCAGGGCAGTGGTCATTCAAGACATTGAGAATTGCAGGAAAGAATACTTACTCCTCCTAGGGGATAGAAGAAACCACATACTCTTAAGAGAGTGATTTGACTAACTCCCTAAGAGTTGGAATAAGTTACATGGTAAGGAGGTTGATTTAAATAGGTGAATCTCTAAGATGGAAGCAGACTTACCTACAGAGCTGTTAGCGCTATTATGACATATTTGTAAACTCTCCCAAACAATCATGAAGAAAGGAGACTGCCACAGGGAAGACCAGTAGTTTTCAGGAATGAGTGTGATCCTTGAACCATTGTCAAAATCTAGCCACTAATTCATTTACTCAGTGGTGAAGAAATCAACCTATACAAGGGACACAGAGGATTTACTCAGTATACTCTTAGATGGTACTTTTGACTCTGAAAACAATACTCTGGTGAGTCTAGATGTTTAACGTTGTTACACAGCTTACCAGAGGATAAGACACTGCATGTCATTGAAGGTTAGCCTGTCGCAGCAGAATGGAAACATAAGACTTACACCATTTCAGACTTGGGTGCATATGACACATAACTACTTTGAATATAAAGGTTCCCTGTACCTTCACATACACAAAACGTCTATGGGGAACACATGTGCCTCCAGTAGAGCTTTACTGCACGTATACCAATTTGACGAATTTGTGATAATGTCACAGGACAACACGTTCAGGCAAACCATCCTAATTTGGAAACATAATATGAATGATGTCTTGGTGATTTCGGGTGGAGGGGGGGCCGAAATCCAGAACACTTACCTGCCGTGAGGGAAACGGCTGACATTCTGGCAGGGAGAAGCGCCGTGAGGGGAACGGCTGAATAGCACAGCGTCACTGCCACTGCCACCGGGGACACAGAACCACAATCCCCAGGTGCCCCGGCGGCCGAGTCGCGTCCCTGACGCCACCATCGCGCCCGGAGGCGCCTGTTAAGCGAGGAGCGCCGAGCGCTCGGAGGGGGGCCGAAATCCAGAACACTTACCTGCCGTGAGGGAAACGGCTGACATTCTGGCAGGGAGAAGCGCCGTGAGGGGAACGGCTGAATAGCACAGCGTCACTGCCACTGCCACCGGGGACACAGAACCACAATCCCCAGGTGCCCCGGCGGCCGAGTCGCGTCCCTGACGCCACCATCGCGCCCGGAGGCGCCTGTTAAGCGAGGAGCGCCGAGCGCTCGGAGGGGGGCCGAAATCCAGAACACTTACCTGCCGTGAGGGAAACGGCTGACATTCTGGCAGGGAGAAGCGCCGTGAGGGGAACGGCTGAATAGCACAGCGTCACTGCCACTGCCACCGGGGACACAGAACCACAATCCCCAGGTGCCCCGGCGGCCGAGTCGCGTCCCTGCCGCCACCATCGCGCCCGGAGGCGCCTGTTAAGCGAGAAATGCCTCTCGCCATGCGAGGCGCGCGCGGGAGCGCCCGGGGCTAAGCCCGGGCAAAGGGCGGGCCCTCTGTGGCCCTCAGAGGCACTAGGAGGACGGGACGGGCCACCACTCTTGGCTCCAGCTTTGGAGAAGGTACAGTCAAGCTCCTTTTCTTCCATCCCTATTGCCTTGAACTGCTTATAGCTGTCATCAGGATAACTGGATTCAGTCACCCAACTTCAATGTCCATCTGGGAAGAGCTGAATGCCCTCTGTGGCACACACTATATCCCGGATGCTCTATCCCCCCCCATAGTGTCTCGAGACACTGCTCAAGCTATCTGCTCCCCCCAGGCTTCCCCCGTTACAACCCTCCCTCCATCTAATGTACAGCCTCATCACCAGTGGATAAGGCTGAGTCTCGATCCATCCTACAATCGACTCTTCTGGCCCAAATCGAGCGACTGCTTGATACTGCTCTCTCTCCACTGGTTGCTAAAATAAATGATTTGGGAGATAGACTGTGCAGGATTGAAAAAACGGTAGCACAGTCATACCCACCGACTAGAAACACTGTAACTCCCATACGCTCTTCCCCCACTAATACCCACAAAAGGCCTATGGACAATGCACCCAGGATATTGCAAACATGTGACTCCCCTGTTACACCACCTATCCAAAGTGATCACATTATCACCCGTATTCACGATCATGCCCCACAAAGAGCTCCTGTGATCGCACTGGATAGAAGACATTGCATCGATTTACCCCCCGTAGCAGCCCCATATGTCACCATTCTCTCTGGGGTCCCTGCTCTCAGACCAGGAAAACGTGAACTGCATCGGGACCTACTGAACAAAGCCATTTTTTGGCTCCAAAACAATAGACCATTACCTTCCTTGCTAGACGGTGGGATACAGAGCGTCAGAAGGGTGGGGTGGCTTGGTCATCTGCCCAAAAATGTTCCGGGGGACTTGATTCTGGTTAGGTTTAAGGACAGGAACACTGCCCCCTACTTGCGATCTATCCAGCCAAAACTTGGAGATGGCTCCATTCGTATTTAGGACCTCCATGACTTTTACCCTGGTCCTCGAGCACTGAATCACAATAACAGCGGGTGAAAAAGGGGGATTCTGTGTATTTTGGGGTTTTTATTTAGAACCGCTTACATGCTAAACTATTTTTAGTTGGGTCTTAACTCATTTTTCTTTTAACTAGGCAATGTTATGTTGAGTTATTTTTTTACTTGTATGTATTTTATTGTGTTGCTTTTATGGCCAAACGCCGAATAAAGCTTATTTGATGATGATGATGATTTCGGGTGGAGATATGGAAAGCGTGTTGGATTTTGCAAAGTAGCTGAATGAACAGAGTGAGTATTTTACACTCTATGGACAATCACACCCCAACCTTCTTAGATGTTAGAATTTTGCATTATGAAGGTCTTCTGAAGACAAAAACACTTCAAAACCCACAGATAGGAAAAGTCTTCTAAAATTCAAAAGCTTCCATCCACATCTACTATGTGAGAAACTGACCTAGGGTCATTTCCTCAGAATGAGAGGAAATTGATGCAACTTGAGGGATTTCAAAACACAGGCTGAAATACTCAATGAAAAAGTACATATTTGTGACTATCCAGAACATATCATATAAAAAAACGCTAAAAGAGCACACATAAGCACTCTTAGAACCACTTAGCCCTAAAATAAAGTAAGAGAAGGGTGTGTGTTTAACAACATAATGTATCATTACAAACCAGGTTAGAAAATAAATAACAAAAATGGATGAATTCTAAACTCTGTTTGCAAACAGAAGCGGCAGGAAAGTGAAGGATACACTGCTGCATAATAGAGCACTGAAGAGAAGGAAAGGCTGAAAATGACACATCCTCCTTGTGGATCCCCCCAAAGGTTATGGGACATTTTCTATGTGGAAAGTGCAGTGCTTGCCACTTAACAAAAGTGACAAAATGTTTTGACTTGGGACTTTGAAAAGAATCTGTGCAATCAAGCCATACCAATTGCAATTCTAGTGTTGCCAAAACCTGGCCACTTACCCCTGTAGCCTCAGGTATATGGCATTGTTAGCTACAAGGTAAAATTTCCGGTTAGAGAGCATAGAAGTAATTTACTGTGCAATAGTTCGACCACTAGGATGGCACCCCACTGCATAGTGGGTCACACAACATATGATTTCAAATAGGCAATATTGAAACAACTGTCAAGAGTGGGTACAAACAAGGAAAACCCTAGAATTCCATTCCATATGCATTTAGAAGCTGTCCACAAATACTGTTTGTAGGAAAGTGTTGCTTTCAACATGGTCACCCCAATATTTTACCTGGTATTTCATGTGATTTCAACTGAAAGTGCACGGGGATCCTGGTAATCAGCCCAGCAGTGCCAGATCTCTTTCCCAAAACCATAATGTTGTTTCCCTTAATTGGCAAGACCTTTGGTACCCTCTCGAAGTCTTGAGTAGACGGTATCCCAGGGTACCTAGGTCCTGAGGTACTAAAGAGGGTCCCTAAGAGCGGGACACATGGACTGTGCCACGCTAAGGGTCTCTGTACCAAGTATATGCAAACTACCACTACAGGCTGTGTGTCTTGGTGCAGACGAAAGTGAAAACACAACATGGCACACAGCCTGTGTATCATGCATACTGACACTGCATGCAGTATAGCTAAGTCACCTCTACATCAGGCCTTGCAGACCTAAGGAAGGGTGCACTATACAACATGTGAGGGCATCAATGCAAAAGCAGGTATGCCCATGGTCTGGTAAGCTCCATTGTTGCCTGTACAAACAAACAGGGAAGCTATTTAGCAAGCATGTGCTGGACACTGGTAGAAATGAGTTCCCCAGTTATATGATGGCTTCATTGAAAAAAGGGAAGCTTAGTATCAAACATCTTGTATTATAACACCTGCACTGATGCCAGTGTTGGATTAAGTAATACATGTACAAAGAGGGAACCTGAGAGGTGCCCCCTGAAAACCCTATGCCACTGGTGTGCTGATTGACTGGTTCAAACCAGATTGCTAACTGAGGCACTTTTCTGATCCACAAGGAGGAGGCCCTTTGCTCTAAGGGGGCCATGAACCAAGCCTGCTCCAGCAGGGGGTGCCTTGCAACCCCACCCACAGGATGACCTGCAGATTAGAATTCCAAGGCCAAGGAGCTGCAAAGAGACCCACCACATTACCTATGCAAATCTGGCTTCTCTCACAGAAGATTAAACTAATCCTCATTTGTCTAGAGCTCTTGGCAAATGACCATGCAGCAAAATTAGCTAGGCAATATAGGAGTGTCAACCTATAGACCTTGAACTGGGCTATGTGCAGTTGATGTGACTTTTCAGAAGTGACCATCTCATCTTATAAAGGGTACTCACAACCACCTATGATTAGCGAACCATTATGCAAGTATCACTATGTGTACTCTAGTTATAAATCAGTAGGCATTGTCGTGTTTATAACTCTTGTTTGGGTATAGAGAGTTAAAATTATCTATCACCATTGAGTTGCTATATAGACATTATGTTGTGTATTTCAGTTCAAACTCAGTAGACACTGCTCATTGGGACTTTTCGTTTACATGGTTGTGTGAATAATACACTAGTATATGTTTAGCCTACCAAAATGCTTTGTAACAGCGCATGTTCTCCCTGGAATCGAAATGCATGGTTTCAAGTCCTTTTTTCTGTATGATGTATATATCCAAATGGTCTGGTGTTTTGTAAATGTCTCCTTGAATTTAAATATGTGTAATCTAACCATTTGTACACGTACTGTTGTATCTATACACACATTGAAATATATTTTTGTATCTTTTTAAATGTAGCCCTGAAGAAGTCCGGTTTCGGACGAAACGCGTTGGCTATTTTTATCTGCGAGTGTTTGATCAAATAAAGAAAGAATAAAACGAAGAAAATTGACTTGAACAAATTTCTTGGGAGAACAGTTGGATTTTATCTTTTTCATAATACGAATGTTGATAGAGCATTGATACTGTGTTTATCATACAGCCTTTTGGTGTGCGAGGTCAATTTGTGAAATGACTTTTCAGAAGTGACCATCTCAGTGATGGTAAACTTAGGATCTCTGGGGCAGGATCAAGCCCACTTCCCATCGGAAGTGGACATATAGGGGCTATACTCCCCTAAAACCCCTTAATTCTCTATTCATGGGAGCCCTGGCACCAAGAAATCAGATTGCGCTGACCAACAGAAGAAGAACGGCTGAAGAGAAGCAAAAGCAAGATTCATAAAAGAAGCAACTGAGTTTGCACCAGCCCTGCTGGTCTGTTCTGCCTTTTCTCAACAATTGTGTCAAAGTCATCTTGCCCTGCAATCTGCTGATCCTCCAAAGCCTGGTAGGGCTGTCAAAATTTCTCCAAAGATTCAGAAACAGTGGAAACCAAAGAGAGAGCTGTGAAGCTCAAAGACCGCAAAATCTTGGCATTGGAAAGCGCCACTGCACCCTAGCTTCTAAGTCCAAGCTGAAGTGGGCCAACAGTGCCAACGTGGTCCCAAGATCTGATGACCTATGATGAAGAAGGACACTGTAGAGCTGCGAAAGCAGATGACTGAGGAAGCCTTTGTGGCCCCAAAGCCTGGGTGGTCTGCCTGCCTTCAATAAAGACTCAAGAATTCCCATGGAGCAGCACTGCTGCTTTCCTGCATCCGGCAAGCACCCCAAAGAAGACTGTGATTGCTCTGGACCTCAATACCGCAACACCGCAAAACACCACTGCGCTTATGCTTCCGAGACCAAGCTGATGTGGACCAACAATGCCAGCATGATACACCAGCCCTCCAGGGAAAAAGCCCACCATGGACTGGCCCACTGTGAATTTTTAGATGCTGCTTCTGTGTGCATGCCCCCTTTAATGCGAGTGCTCCCGGTAATACAAATCTGATGCCCAGAGACACCTCTGCCCCAGTTATCACTGGCCCCTGGAGAAAAAGACTGAAGGCCTCCTCATGTCCCAGAGCTTTGCAAGAGTTGAGCCCCCATATTGGTTCTGCATGACTGATTCCCCAGTCTGAGCCTGCAGCCTCATTTCCAACAGTCCGATCGCCATACACTTGAATGGGGCACTCAAAGCTGTAAGGCACCTTTGCACCCAGCCGCCCCAGTGTTGCCCAAAGTGTACTGTTAATGTTGCCTTGACACTGCCCCATACTCATATTAAGTGCATAAGATTGGCCCTGTAAATCAGAGTTGAGCCTTCAAATACAACACATGTTTTTCCTCCAGAAGTTAACAATACGATGAAGTGCTTCAATTCCGATTTAAAGTATTAAAATCACCCAAGGTAAAAAAGCACACCTTTGCACCCAGGTGACCTACTGGTGTTACATTGGCCCTTGCCCCATACTCATCTTAGGACCCAGGGAAGGGTCCCATAAGTCATTGTTAGGTTGCTGTGAAGTACTTCAATTACGCTTTAAAGTATCAAAACCTATTTTCTTCAATCCTGCTATTTTAAAAAATACTTACCTGATTTTGATGATCTTGTTGCCTAAAGTTATATAAAGGAAAGCCTTATTTGTATACATTGGTGATGATCTCCTTATTGAGTCCTGTGTATCATTTATTGACTATATTTGTGCAGTGGAAGTTTAACACTCCACTGTCATAAGCCTAATGCTGCTCGACTACCCTACCCCCTAGAAGAGCATCTTAAGATTGCAACAGCAAGCCCCTGTCCGCTATTAAGGCAATACCTGGACTATGTGTACAGTAATACCACTATTTAGTATACCATATAAAGAGTCAGCTCCCTACATTGGGGACAGTGGTGGGATACACACCTTGACATCTGCTGTACCACATGGTTAATTAGCAATCCCACTAAGGAATCAAAAGTTGTCTTTAGCCTTCAACATTTTTTCCATTTACAACTTGTACTAAATTGTTTAAAACTTGCCTGTTAGGGCCTTGTGTAAAGTCCCACAATAGAACTGTTTAGAAGGTAAGAAGTATTTAAGTAAATTGGGCCTTTAGAAAATACTTAGAATTGTTTGCAGTTTACTAAAAAGATGCCAACTACTTCAATACGATGCCTGAGGTAGGTCTTTCCCGGGAACTCAAACTGGGGCCCTACAGGAACCTTAAGTTGTCCCAACTTAAGTCCTTCTTCCAAGCATGGAACCTCACCATGGGAACTAGGCCCACAAAGGTACATGTGCAAAGATTGCCCACAGAAATTGTTTGGTCCCTGGCCAAGGAAGATACCACTCTTAGAGAAGGGGAGCTAGATGCTGAGGTGGAGGACATCAACAATCTTTCCGACAGCAATACAACAAGAAGCAACACTGGGAGTACTGATGGTACTGCAGGAGAATAAGAAAGTGAAGATTTTGATTTATAAAAACTAGCTAAGAGAAATGCCTTAGAGGCTAAACTCTTATCTATAGAGAATAAAGAGCTGAGATTGGCTTAGGACTCCTCTCTGGTGGCCGCAAACAATAAATAGGGAGAAAGATAAAGCTTTCGACCCAAAACACCCCAAAGGGACTGCCCCCAAATACACGGAGAAGGATATCATCAAATGGTTTACAGGCTTTGAGAGGGCTTGTAAAATGAGTCAACTGAACCAAATTTATTGGGGCTCTCTTCTCTGGGAGTTGTTCGCAGGAACTTGTAGGGCTAGGCTCCTGACACTGAATGAGGCAGATGCTGCGTCTTATGATCTCATGAAGGATACCCTATTTGAGGGCTTTGAACTCACCATTGAGGAATACAGAATCAGGTTATGGGATATTCAAAAAGTCAGAGTGAGACCTGGATAGATTTTGTATATTTCTCAATGAAAAAACTAGGTAGCTGGTTGAAAGGTAAAACCAAAGGTGATGATGGACGGAGCGTTGACAATACAAACACTCACCCCCAGTCAACTAATCAGGGTTTAATCCATCACCGTTCTTTAGCTCACTCCGCCACCCCAGTTCAGACATGGCCATATGCAAATCAGTCTGACCCTGTGCCTCATGGGAACAGTCCAGCCCGAACTGCCAAGCCATGTCTTCCCTGAACCGGAATCAAACTTCCCAGGACCGGTGTCTGGCATTACAGCCGTCTTCAGCCGGGCTTGCGTGACTCCAGTGGCAAAGTGAGCAAGGGACTCACGTCTGAGCATACCCTGCCAACTTAGGGCGAACAAAGATAAACCAAAGGTGATGATGGACGGAGCGTTGACAATACAAACACTCACCCCCAGTCAACTAATCTGGGTTTAATCCATCACCGTTCTTTAGCTCACTCCACCACCCCAGTTCGGACATGGCCATATGCAAATCAGTCTGACCCTGTGCCTCATGGGAACAGTCCAGCCCGAACTGCCAAGCCATGTCTTCCCTGGACCGGAATCAAACTTCCCAGGACCGGTTTCTGGGATTACAGCCATCTTCAGCCGGGCTTGCTTGACTCCAGTGGCAAAGTGAGCAAGGGACTCACATCTGAGCATACCCTGCCAACTTAGGGCGAACAAAGAAAAACCAAAGGTGATGATGGACGGAGCGTTGACAATACAAACACTCACCCCCAGTCAACTAATCTGGGTTTAATCCATCACCGTTCTTTAGCTCACTCCGCCACCCCAGTTCAGACATGGCCAAATGCAAATCAGTCTGACCCTGTGCCTCATGGGAACAGTCCAGCCCGAACTGCCAAGCCATGTCTTCCCTGGACCGGAATCAAACTTCCCAGGACAGGTTTCTGGCATTACAGCCGCCTTCAGCCGGGCTTGCTTGACTCCAGTGGCAAAGTGAGCAAGGGACACACGTCTGAGCATACCCTGCCAACTTAGGGTGAACAAAGAAAAACCAAAGGTGATGATGGATGGAGCGTTGACAATACAAACACTCACCCCCAGTCAACTAGTCTGGGTTTAATCCATCACCGTTCTTTAGCTCACTCCGCCACCCCAGTTCAGATATGGCCATATGCAAATCAGTCTGACCCTGTGCCTCATGGGAACAGTCCAGCCTGAACTGCCAAGCCATGTCTTCTCTGGACCGGAATCAAACTTCCCAGGACCGGTTTCTGGCATTACAGCCGTCTTCAGCCGGGCTTGCTTGACTCCAGTGGCAAAGTGAGCAAGGGACTCACGTCTGAGCATACCCTGCCAACTTAGGGCGAACAAAGTAAAACCAAAGGTGATGATGGACGGAGTGTTGACAATACAAACACTCACCCCCAGTCAACTAATCTGGGTTTAATCCATCACCGTTCTTTAGCTCACTCTGCCACCCCAGTTCAGACATGGCCATATGCAAATCAAACTGTCCCTGTGCCTCATGGGAACAGTCCAGCCCGAACTGCCAAGCCATGTCTTCCCTGGACCGGATTAAAACTTCCCAGGACCGGTTTCTGGCATTACAGCCGTCTTCAGCCGGGCTTGCTTGACTCCAATGGCAAAGTGAGAAAGGGACTCACGTCTGAGCATACCCTGCCAACTTAGGGCGAACAAAGAAAAACCAAAGGTGATGATGGACGGAGCGTTGACAATACAAACACTTACCCCCAGTCAACTAATCTGGGTTTAATCCATCACCGTTCTTTAGCTCACTCCGCCACCCCAGTTCAGACATGGCCATATGCAAATCAGTCTGACCTTGTGCCTCATGGGAACTGTCCAGCCCGAACAGCCAAGCCATGTCTTCCCTGGACCAGAATCAATGTGCAAGACTTTGATAGGCTTTATAAATGTATTATGAAAGCGAATCTGTTGAGAAATCGTGTTCCTGAGCAATTACATCTGTTTCTGATAGACCTAGGTGTACTTTCTCCTCAAGAGTTGGGGAAGATAGCAGACCACAGGGTCAAGACAAGTGTGACCAAGACAACTCCTTGTGGGGATGACCAAAAGATAGTGGTCACTTTGGGGCATAATATCAAGAAACTGAGTTAAAATTATCGCCGCTTTAGCAGCAGGAAGCTGCCGTTAAAGTGGCCATAATGGGCTTGATATTATGCCATAGAGAAATCCCATAGAAGCCCATGTTCTGGTATGAACATGGGCTTCTACGGGAATTCTCTACGGCATCAAGCCCATTATCACGCTTTAGCAGCAGTTTTCTGCAGCTAAAGCTGTGATAATTTTAACGCCCTTCTTGATCATATGCCCCTAAGTTCTTGTTGATACTGAAAAACATTGCAGCCTTAACACAAGGTAGCAATACTTTGCCCAGCCACTCCTTCTTCTCAAAGGATGCATTTATTAGTTTTCTGAGTGCTTTAGTGAGCGAATAGGACACTGATAAATCATATGGTCACTCTTGCAGCAACAAATACAAAGGCCTTGAAGCCTTCATTTTCAGCTCTCATCCTCTGACAATACTTCTGAATGTACTCCTGTTTGCATAGATTCCTTAGTTGGGAGACTAGTTCCAGGAGTGTCATTTCTACAAGAGTGGCATTTGCCTTCCCAAGCGGGAAACAATGGAACACGTACAACTTTCTTTATCTTCTGTTGTTCATTGAGATGTTCCATGAGATATGTATCTGATTTCTTTATTTAGACCTTAATGAAAAAGTGTCAACAAAGTCTCTTCAAACCGTGTTGTTTCAACTGGCAGATTCTTGAATTGGATTGCATAGGTCAGCAAGTCCTGAGACCCCTGCTCGATTTTATTTAAGGTCTCTTCTGCTGAACTTTTCAGATCTGATCTTTCAAACAAACGTCGAAAAGCGTCAAGGAAGGAGGAATAATTATTAAAATTGGATCAGCAGAAGTCTCCAATCGTGTAGTACAACCAACGGTATACCCAGATAATCAACTGATTAAATGTTCACTTTAGAGCTATGCAGAGAAAACTTGATGGGACGAAAGGCAAAACGGACCATTACAGAATCCCAAAAATTATTTTAATTTGTTATAATCTTCATCAAAGCGCAAGGCTCCAGAAGGAACATGCAGTGATTCAGAGTTCACTCTAGTAGCTAGGGCTTGGTACAGTACATTGTTTACATTGTATAATGTTTCCAACTTCGCCCCTTGCTGTTGAATGATACCTTGTAAGCCTTGTGGAAGATGAATTTTGGTCAGGTGGCGTTGGTGTCGCTATATGTCATTTGCCTGACATGCAGAGTGCTTCTCTAGCCAATATGTTCTGGACTTGAAGCTCGGGAAATCTCTTTTGTAAGTTTTTGTGTCAGGAAGTAAAGGAATTAAACCACACGCTGAGGCAGTAGATTTTTAAGAAAAGATGTTGACAACTACACCTGCAGCAGGCACCTTTGCAATGGGCTTCTGAGACTTCTTTGTCAATGTTCCTTTCTAACCTCACTGAAAGCATTGTTCTGCATTGTGCTAACTCATTAAGAGCTTCTATACATGTAATCATTTTGGAACAGCAAGATAAAAGTACATGGAGCCAGGCAATGGATCAGAAGTGTAAAAACGTACAAGGATATTAAAATGGGAGAAAAGATAGGGCATTCCGTGTGACACTGGACGGTACTCCTCTCTAGGGTCCTATAGGCTCCCTTCACTAATTCCCAAAGCAGACTTGATCAACTCTTCTTTCACTGGTCAAACTTGGATGTGACACCCTTCAGCTCCACACGGTACATTTTACCCTCAATTAAGGCAATCTGAACCATGTTCCCCGAGGAGGGGGTTGAGTTTCCTGTTGCACCTTTGAGTTTTCCACATTCTCACTCCTGAGCCTTGACAAGACAACATGTTATATCTTCAAGGGATGCAGCGGATCCTGTGGAAGCCACTCAAGTCACCACCGGAACCATCCCCTCGATTGTTTGTGGAAGTGTGTATGAGTGCACAGTTCATTTTGGTTATTGAAGTTGTTCCCAAGACCAGTGAGGAAAGAGGTTTATATGTAAGGAAAAACAAATTTATTTTTAGCTAAAGTCAGCTAAGTCAAACTAGTCAATAAAGTTAAAATATGTTACATAACCTGGAACAGGTTTTTCAATTTGATAAACATTTAAGCAAACAAACTGCTCATTCATTTGGGATAGGTGTTACCTTTATGTGACTTCAGAGGTTAACCTTCGCCCTTATGTATTGTTTTTTAAATGTCATACATAATTTAGGTATAAATGTTTGTGCACGTATTTAGCAATTAATAGTTGTGACACAACGTTTATACTATAGCTGCGTCGGTAAGATTTCTGATGATATCACTGTTGACATCATGTGTATATATTACAGTGCCTGCGAGTTATATAAATACATTGATGAGAATGCTTTCTCAAGCTTCAATTAAAGTTCAGATAGCAATGATAAAAAAAAACTTGATTAGTTTTAATTCAAAGGCGTTGTCAAAAGTTCGGTTTAAACTTTGGCCTTTGTATTGCAATTTTGCTCACATGGGCTGTTAAACTTGAAGGTGATGGTTTAGCTGTTGACGTTTGCTCGAAAAATCATTACTTTGGTTAATTTTCTTTTTGTCTTTGGACTATCCAAAGTAGTTCACAACTTTCAAATGCTAGCAACTTGATGTGCTGAAGCAAGCCTTGATATCAGCACTGTACATTAAAATGTGCATAAATGGCACTCAGAGGCTGAGTAGATTTTTCCCCCATTTTCTCTGGCCGGACCGAGGAAACTACAGCAAACTTTCCCACAGTGTTAGCTATGCACGCCTGTCCCAGATTTACTAATCCTATGCACTGTCGTTGCGTTGCAGAAGGCAACACAAGGACAATGCAAAGGCTTCAGCAGTATTTATAGAGCCACGCAAGGGGTGATTTATACTGCCTTAAGAAATATAATGCAACGCAGCGATTTGGTCATTGGTGAAGCATTGGTGTTCCCATGCATTGACCCATGGATTTGCTACACTTCTAGATTTACAAAGGTGTGTTTAACCAGTGATTGCGTCAGATCGGTATGCCTCCCAGAGGATGGTGTAAGAAGGAGAAAAATCTTTTTTCTCCTCATCATTTCCTCTTTCAAATGCTCTTTGTATTGTTTTTGTGCATGAAGCAATTCTTTCCTACACAAAAACAATCTTCCCCGTAACGCAGGCAACCCTTGCATTATGGTGCAACGGTGTCTGCATTTGAGCTAGGGAGTGCACAGTGAGCCAGCACAAGGGAGTAGAAATGTTCCATACTTATGTATATATGGAGCATGTATGCTCTCTCTCTTTCAAAGCGCAGCAACTTCCCTTGCTGTTCTGCACTGCATGAAATATCTTTATTACAATCACAGAGCCATTATCTTTCGACATTTCGTCTTTGCTGCCCCTGTATTTGCTTGTCTACTGCATCCCAAGTATTTTCATGAATGCAGTGAGTCTCCATCACCTCTGCATTTCTGAACTTAGGTGGAAGTTATGAGGGAGTGGTGGACATAGATGACAAGGCAATTTTCACATGGCATAACTACCTATGTTTCAGTAGAAGAATAAAGCTTCCCTTGGGTAGCTATATACCAAAAAATTAATCAACTCATACATACACCGAACACACCCTATACATTCGAGGGTATACAGCAAATGGCTACATCAAGTTTAAATCTAATCTAAGCCACCAAACTGGAGTTGTAACATTTAAGATTTGTTTAATACACTTCTCAATTTGAACTTCTTCAGCCTCTCCTTACTGATTATATTTCTCAACATCTTCTTTCAGCTCGTGATACACAGTCTCCCAGCACTTCAATTGATTTTTCTACTCAGTTAAAAGCTTCATGCATCTATAAGTTATTAACTGCTGCCCATAAACCTGCCTCTACACATAAAATAGAACTTGTTTGGGAACTAGAATTACATCAAGAATTTTCAGATCGCACTTTGCAAGCAATATGAGCTAAGATCCATTCTTCGTCTTCATCAGCGAGTGTCACACAAACTTTATATTTTTTTCTATAACAGACTGTATATCACACCCATGGACCTTTGTAAGTTTAAATTCTCTCCTAACACTATTTATTGGTCATGCACGCATGATAAAGGGGATTTGTTTTTTTACTGCCCTTTTGTTAAAAAGTTCCGAACACAAGTTTTTGTACAAAATAAATTACACATAGTCTGCATCCTTTCCTTTTGATGTTAAACATATATTTTCAGGCAGTACATCTCCATATTGGTCCTCTCAAGGTCTGGTTGGCAAGTTTGTTGACTTAATGTTTGCCTTAGCTCTTCATATTATTACTTCAAATTGGAAAGATACACCACAAATCTCATATATGGCATGGTGGAATCTGGTATGTCATCATCATCGTCTAGATCGTGCACATGCCACACCTATTTGTTTAAAAATTATAAAAGAATTGTTATGGTCACCTTTAACTTAATTTCTTTCTACAAGTATTCGTAGTACTGTGTCTAAAATTTGTAATCATGATCCTCCCTGAATATCATGTAGTTGATTGGTACTTGCTATTTTCCTATTCTCTTTGATATACTTTATCTTTTATCTTTTCTTTTAAAAAAATTATATTAACTCCCTTTCTTTCCTCTCCCTTTCTTTCTATCTTTTTAAACAATTAAAATGCACTTGCTTTTATAATGTGCTTCATTTTTCAATTCAAGTATTTCACTTATTTCTTCTTATAATATAGTATTAGGTTTTCTATGCTGTTTTTTTAATTCATAATATAATACCTTTCCTTATATTATATTGTAGTTCATTGATATCTTTATTTGTGACCATATTTGCTTGAGTTGTCTTTTGGACTTTAACTTATTATTTGCTGTAACTACACATTGTTTATACTTATCTCTCAATAAAGTATTTTTAAACTAAGATTTGTTTAATTTAAAAAAAAATCCTTATATCACACAATATTCAGGAAAATTCAGAATATATAAAACATGAATAAAATTCATACCTAGCATGAAAGTTAATGAATCATGTACATTGTACACACATGCTAAAACCCGGTGAAAAAAACATTATACATTAAAACAAACAAATACATGGGAGACACTATTTGTTGCACAGATCTACATAAACTGTTGTATAAGCTGATCCAACATTGTACATCAAGTTAATATTCTGGTAGGTATAACGATTTTATTCCTTCCCAGATTTTCTTGTGGTTGAATTAAGATAAAATGGCTGGTTTTAACATCTGTGTACAATGCACGTGATTCATTAACTTTCATGCTATGTATGAATTTTATTCATGTTGTTATATACGCTTAATTTTCGTGAATATTGTGTGATATAAGTATTTTTTGAAAATTAAACAAATCTTAAACGTTACATCTCCAGTTTGGTGGTTTATATTAGATTTAAACTTGATTTAGCTATTTGCTGTATACCCTAGCATATATAGGGTGTGTTCGGTGTATGTATGAGTTGATTATTTTTGGTATGTAGCTACTCAAGGGAAGCCGTATTCTTCTACTGTTGAGTAGTGCCCTGTTCCCTTGGATGGTGGGGCCACCTCTCTAGTTTAAGTACTAATACCTACCTATGAACCACCAATGTAGAAGACTAAAAGTGTCAGGCCCTCTTTCCACTCTCACTTTTCTAATCAACCATCGCCAATTATAGCTCATAGAAAGTTTAAATACCATCATGAAATATGAAGCTGGAAAAAAGAACCAGCAATGAAGTAGACAAGTCTGCTAATAGACCTAAAAAGCATTTGTAATGCAAAAGGTCTTGCATACCCGTGGGTGTGAATGACTATGACTTTTATTTATGTTTTGGGTTTTAAAACATAAATAAAAGGCATTGTCATTTTCAGTTCTAGTAGCTTAAACTCTCACAAATAGGAGACCTATTGCATTGCCATAGAGGGCCCTTTCAACCGCTTGTTAGATTGTAAATATCAGAGGAAGTGACCAGCCTGAGACGTCTTCAAAATAGTGATAAATAGTGCAGTTAAGAAGATGTGTAAGTTTTTTAAATTACACATATACAAAGTGTGAAGTGAGAGTTACATATGATCCGAGCTATAAACACTAATAAAGCGCTCTAATAACTTTTACTCTGTGATTGCACTGTTGCGGCTCAGGAGGAAAAGCAGGAGGGGGGCAATTTCCTGCCCTCTCCGTGATTTGATGGTGTAGTATGGCATTGTGTAATGTAATTGCTATCTTTGGCTAAATAAAAAAGACTCCAGCTGTAGTAGGGCCCCGGCTTCACCTCCTGGTGCAAAACGGGCTGTGCTTTATGGCAGGCATGGAGGGGGCGAGGGATGCTCTTGGCTGCAGCTCCAGCCTCGTACACTGTTCCTGTTATTACTAGTGAGCGAGAGGTGTTGAGGTAGTGGTATTGGTGGTGGTGGTATTGGTGGCGGTGGTATTGGTGGTGGTGGCATTGGTGATGGTGGCGGCATTGGTGGTATTGGTGGCTGTATTGTTGATGGTATTGGTGGTGGTGTACCTGGTATTTGTAGTATTGGTAGAGGTGGTATTGGTGGTGGTATTGGTGGTATTGTTGGGATTGATGGTGGTGGTGGTATTGGTGGTAGGTGTTGGTGGTGGTGGTATTGGTGGTGGTGGTATTGGTGGTGTTGTTGGCGGTGGTATTGGTGGTGGTGGTATTGATATTGATGGTGGTATGGGTGCCGGCATTGGTATTGGTGGTGGTGGTATTGGTATTGGTGTTTGTATTGGTGGTGGTATTAGTGTTGGAGTATTGGTAGTAGTGGTATTGGTGGTGGTTGTATTGGTGGTGGTGGTATTGGTGGTGGTGTAGTATTGGGGTTGGTGGTATTGGTGGTGGTGTTGGTATTAGGGGTGTGTTATTGATGGTGGGGGTGGTATTGGTGGTGGTATTGGTGTTGGTGATATTGGTGGTGGTATTGTTGGTGGTGGTGCTGGTGGAGTTGGTGGTATTGGTGGTGGTGTTATTGGTATTGGTGGTAGTATTGGTGGTATTGGAGGTAATGGTGGTATTGGTTGTGGTAATGGTGGTGGTATTGATATTGGTGGTAGTATTGGCGCTGGTATTGGTATTGTTGGTGGTGGCATTGGTATCAGAGCTGGTATTGGTATTAGTGGTGGTAATGGTGGTGGTGTTGGTGTTGGGGGTATTGATGGTGGAGTTATTGGTATTGTTGGTGGTATCAGTGGTGCTGGTACAGGTGGTGGTGTGGTATTAGTGGTGGTGTTGGTATTGGTGGTATGTTATTGGTGGTGCTGGTGTTAGTGGTGGTAATGGTGTTGGTGATATTGGTGGTGAGATTGGTGGTGTTGGTGGTGGTATTGGTGGTGGTATTGTTTGTGGTGGTATTGGCAGTGGTGGTATTGCCGGTGGTGGTGCTACTGGTCGTGGTGGTGGTATTGGTGGTAGTATTATTGGTGGTATTGGTGGTGGTGGTGGTGGTATTGGTGGTATTGTAGGTATTGATGGTGGTATTGGTGGTGGTATCAGTGGTAGGTGTTGGTGGTGGTGGTATTGGCGGTGGTGGTATTGGTGTGGTGGTATTGGTGGTGGTTTTGGTGGTCGTGGTGTTGGTGGTGGTATGGTGTTGGTGATATTGGTGATAAGATTGGTGGTGTTGGTGGTATTGGTGGTGGTATTGATGGTGGTGCTATTGGTGGTGGTATTGGTGGTGCTGGTACTGGTGGTGGTGTGGTATTGCTGGTGGTGTTGGTATTGGTGGTGTGTTATTGGTGGTGGTATTGGTGGTGGTATTGGTGGTGATGGTGTTGGTGGTGGTAATGGTGTTGGTGATATTGGTGGTAAGATTGGTGGTGTTGGTGGTATTGGTGGTGGTATTGATGGTGGTGTTGGTATTGGTGGTGGCATTAGTGGTGGTATTGGTGATGGTGGTGGTGGTGGTATTGGTGCTGGCATTAGTGGTGGTATTGGTGGTGGTGGTGGTATTGGTGGTGGCATTAGTGGTGGTATTTGTGGTGGTATTGATGGTGGTGGCAGTGGTGTGATTGGTATTGCTGGTAGTATTGATATCGGTGGGACTGGTATTGATGGTGGTGGTGGTATTGGTGGGATTGGAGGTAATGGTGGTATTGGTGGTGGGGTATTATTGGTGGTGGGGTATTAGTGGTGGGGTATTGGTGGTTGCGGTATTGGTGGTGGTATTGGTGGTGGTAATGGTGTTGGTGATATTGGTGGTCAGATTGGTGGTGTTGGTGGTGGTATTGGTGGTGCTGTTGGTGGTGGTGGTGGTATTGGTGGAAGTATTATTGGTGGTATTGGAGGTGGTGGTGATGGTATTGGTGGTATTGTTGGTATTGATGGTGGTGGTGGTAGGTGTTGGTGGTGGTGGTATTGGTGGTGGTGGTGGTATTGGGGTGGTGGTGGTATTGGTGGTGGTAATGGTGGTGGTGGTATTGATATCAGTGGTGGTATTGGTGCCGGCATTGCTATTGGTGGTGGTGGTATTGGTATTCGTTTTTGTATTGGTGGTGGTATTGGTGTTGGGGTATTGGTAGTAGTGGTATTGTTGGTGGTGGTATTGGTGGTGGTGGTATTGGTGGTGGTGTGGTATTGGTGGTGGTGGTATTGGTGGTGGCGTTGGTATTAGTGGTGTGTTATTTATGGTGTTGGTGGTGGTATTGGCAGTGTTATTGTTGGTGGTGATGCTGGTGGTGTTGGTGGTATTGGTGGTGGTGTATTGGTATTGGTGGTATTGGAGGTAATGGTGGTACTGGTTGTGGTAATGGTGGTGGTGGTATTGATATTGGTGGTGATATTGGTGCTGGCATTGGTATTGGTGGTGGTATTGGTATTGGAGCTGGTGTTGATATTGGTGGTGGTGTTGGTGTTTGGGGTATTGGTGGTGATGTTATTGGTATTGGTGGTGGTATTGGTGGTGCTGGTATTGCTGGTGCTGTGGTATTGGTGGTGGTGTTGGTATTGGTGGTGTGTTATTGGTGGTGTATTGGTGGTGGTATTGGTGGAGGTGGTGTTGGTGGTGGTATAGGTAGTGGTGGTATTGCCGGTGGTGGTGCTATTGGTGGTGGTGTTGGTATTGGTGGTGTTGGTGGTATTGATGGTGGTGGTATTGGGGTGGTGGTGGTATTGGTTGTGGTGGTATTGGTGATGATATTGGTGGTGGTGGTATTAGTAGTGGAATTGATGGTGGTGGTGGTATTGGTGGTGTCAGTGGTATTGGTGGTGGGATTGGTATTGTGGTGACCTTGGTATTGGTGGTGGTGGTATTTGTATTGGTGGTGGTGGTGGTATTGGTGGTGGTGGTAGCGGTGGTATCATTGGTGGTGGTATTGGTGCTGGCATTAGTGGTGGTATTGGTGTTGGTGTTGGTATTGGTGGTGGCATTAGTGGTGGTATTTGTGGTGGTATTGGTGGTGGTGGTGTGATTGGTATTGCTGGTGGAATTGATATCGGTGGGACTGGTATTGGTGGTGGTGGTGGTATTAGTATTGGTGGTGGTATTGGTGGGATTGGAGGTAATGGTGGTATTGGTGGTTGGGTATTATTGGTGGTGGGGTATTAATGGTGGGGTATTGGTGGTGGTGGTATTGGTGGTGGTATTGGTGGAGGTAATGGTGGTGGTGGTATTGATATTGGTGGTGATATTGATATTGGTTGTGGTATTTCGTGGTGGTATTGTTATTGGTGGTGGTGGTATTGGTATTGGTGGTGGTATTGGTATTGGTGGTGGTAGTATTGGTGTTGGGGGTATTGGTGGTGGTGGTATTGGTGGTGGCAGTATTGGTGGAGATATTGGTGATGGTGGTATTGGTGGTGGTGGTATTGGTGGTGATGTTGGTATTGGTGGTGTGGTATTGGTGGTGGTGTTGGTATTGGTGGTGGTGGTATTGGTGGTCTAAATCCATTTTGATTGGGGGGGTTGAAACAGACACAAGATAATGCCGGGTTAAAGTGATAGAAAACGGTCGCCCTTGTTACGAGGTGTGGCTGTGCTGCTAAAAGAACACATGCGGTTTCAGCTGAAGTAGTGCATGTCCGGCCTGCAGTAAGAGAAACTCAATAAAGTAAATAGTGCTTACAGACTTAATACAGGTCCAGTGTAACAACCGAATTAAAGGGGTCAGTAGCCATGGGAGGTTACAAATGAAGCCGTGGCCGTACTAAAGAGGGACAAGCCTATTTACGAGTCCAAAGGCAGCATTTACAAAATACAATGACACAAGCCAATGAAAAATATGGGTGGAGAGTGGGTGCTGCTTCTTTCCCATACTCTACTACAGCAGTCTCACAGAGCGAGTACCGCAGGCCTGCTGCCTTTAGGTTGGACCTAAAAAGTAGATTAACATTTCATTGGGGGAGTAGGACTAAACTTACAAATTAAGCATGGGCTTGGGCTGAAAATTAGTTCCGCTCGTTTTTCCACGATTTCGCGATCCGCGAATCTCGCGGAATCGCGGTAAAATCCGCGAATCAGCGGGGACGAATTTTCAGCCAAGAACTTAAAGGGTTACAGCAGAGGGTGCAAAAGTTGAAGCTAATTTTCTGTAACCTTTTACAAAAGGGTTACAAAGAAATTAACTTCAACTTGGGCACCTGCTGCTGTAAGCCTGTAAGTGCTTCCTGGCGCCTCGTTGCCTACTTGCAACTATTCTCTGACCCTGCTCTGACCCTTGAAGCAGGGTCAGAGAATAGTTACAAGTAGGCAATGAGGTGCCTGTCACAAAAATTAAACCTCAACAGGAAGCACTGACAGATATAAAAACAAGCATTTGCAATGCAATAGGTCTCGCATTAGGAAAGTTTGAGCTATTGGTCTTGTAAATTACAATTTTTTTAAATTTATGTGTTGGTTTTGAAAATAGCTAAATTAATAGCTTTGTCATTTACAATGCCAATAGTTATAACTTTCGCAAATGTGACACATATAGCATTTGTAATGCAACATGTTTTGTATTTACGTGACTTAGCTGTATTGATATTACAAATTATAATGGCTTTTCATTTTTTTAAATATTTAATACTTAAATAAAAGTGATTTTAATTTATGATGGCAATAGCTTAAACTTTTGTAAATAACTTTTGTGAAGATTATGTTCAGTGTATTTTATTGTGACGAAAATCCAAAATCAGAAGTGAAATATTAACATCTTGTGACATTTGTAATAAAGTTTGAAACATTGAGAGAACATATTAGAACCAGTTGTTGTTGAATGGTTGCGCAGATTGATGCTGGGGTGGCGCTCAGTGGTGCTGTGGTGGTGCTGGTGGTGCTGTGGTGATGCTGAGTGGTGCTGTGGTGGTGCTGAGTGATACTTGGATGGTGCTGAGTGATGCTGGGGTGGTGCTGAGTGGTGCTGTGGTGGTGCTGAGTGATGCTCTGGTGGTGCTGAGTGATGCTGGGGTAGCGCTGAGTAATTATGTGGTGATGCAGAGGGCAAAAACGCACAAAAAGCAGTCTAACAAAGGGCAGAAGGGCCGAAAAACAAGGGAAAAACGAGTCTAACAGAGGGAAGAAGGGCACAAAAAACTAGTCTAACTGGGCAGGAAGGCACAAAAACGGGCACAAAAACAAGGGAATAACAGAGGGCAAAGGGCACAAAAAACGAGTCTAACAGAGGGCAGAAGGGCAGAAAAACAAGGGAAAAATGAGTCTAACAGAGGGCAGAAGGGCACAAAAAACGAGTCTAACAGGGGGCAGAATGAATCCCGCCCTGTGTGTTTGTCCACGAAAATGCCACCTTTTTGTGCAATACCTCTATTCAACTGGAGTACTTTCTACTGTCTAATCAGTAAGTGTTCCCTCGTTGGCTAAATGTATAGGGGCAGATTTACAATAACTGGTGCAACCCCAGGGATGTGCCAGTTATTGTGCGCCGCAGCTCCGCCACCCATGGTGTGCCACATTTACAATGCGGCGCACCATGTGGCAAAAACGGCACAGATGCGTCACGCCTCTGTGCTGTAAAAGCAACGCATTGCTGGAGCTGCGTCGAGCTTGCGAAGCAGCTCCAGCAATGCTCTGGGGGGCCCTATCTCCCCAATGCTGCATCAAGCCTTGCGCCTGCTTCAAGCAGGCGCAAGGTTTTCACGCAGCATTAGCCTAAAAGTGACTGAGTGAATTCTTGTAGATTTCACTCAGCTACTTTTAGGAGGCGTTCCTGTGCAGGAACGCCCTCCACTGCGCCGGAACGCCTCCTGATGGTGCAGTGCTTTACAACGTGACGCATCTCTCAGATGCATCACGTTGTTAATACCCAGCACCATGGCGCATCTTTTGTGCTGCCGCTGCGTCACAAAAGGTCTCGGTAGAGGGTGGGAGTGGTGAACTAGATGGTGGCAGTGATGAACCAGAGGGTGACAGTGATGAAATAGAGGGTGGCAGGGGTGAACCAGAGGGTGACAGTGCTGAACCAGAGGGTGGCAGTGATGAACCAGAGGGTGGCAGGGTTGAACCAGAGAGTGGCAGTGGTGAACCAGAGGGTGGCATGGGTGAACCAGAGGGTGGCAGTGGTGAACCAGAGAGTCGCAGTGGTGAACCAGAGGGTGGCAGTGCTGAACCAGAGGGTGACAGTGGTTACCCAGAGGGTGGCAGTGGTGAACCAGATGGTGGCAGGGGTGTACCAGAGGGTGGCAGTGGTGAACCAGAGGGTGGCATGGGTGAACCAGAGGGTGGCAGTGGTGAACCAGAGAGTCGCAGTGGTGAACCAGAGGGTGGCAGTGCTGAACCAGAGGGTGACAGTGGTTACCCAGAGGGTGGCAGTGGTGAACCAGAGGTGCTGTGATGAACCAGAGGGTGGCAGTCGTGAACCAGAGAGTGGCAGTGGTGAACCAGAGGGTGACAGTGCTGTACCAGAGGGTGGCAGGGGTGAACCAGAGGGTGGTAGTGGTGAACCAGAGGGTGGCAGGGGTGAACCAGAGGGTGGCAGTGGTGACCCAGAGGGTGGCAGTGCTGAACCAGAGGGTGACAGTGGATAACCAGAGGGTGGCAGTGGTGAACCAGAGGTGCTGTGATGAACCAGAGGGTGGCAGTCATGAACCAGAGGGTGGCAGTGGTGAACCAGAGGGTGACAGTGTTGTACCAGAGGGTGGCAGGGGTGAACCAGAGGTGCTGTGATGAACCAGAGGGTAGCAGTTGTGAACCAGATGGTGGCAGTGGTGAACCAGAGGGTAGCAGTTGTGAACCAGAGGGTGGCAGGGGTGAACCAGAGGGTGCTGTGATGAACCAGAGGGTGGCAGTGGTGAACCAGAGGGTGGCAGGGGTGAACCAGAGGGTGGCAGTGGTGAACAAGAGGGTGGCAGTGCTGAACCAGAGGGTGACAGTGGTTAACCAGAGGGTGGCAGTGGTGAACCAGAGGTGCTGTGATGAACTAGAGGGTGGCAGTCGTGAACCAGAGGTTGGCAGTCGTGAACGAGAGGGTGACAGTGCTGAACCAGAAGGTGGCAGGGGTGAACCAGAGAGTGGCAGTGCTGAACCAGAGGATGGCAGTGGTGAACCAGAGGGTGGCAGTGGTGAACCAGGGTGCTGAGCCCATACACGACCGCATGGGTAACTTTGCCATGCAAGCGGCCTGCGAACACGCAAAAAGCCCCGCGAACAGGCAAAAAACCCAGCGAACACGCAAAAAACAAAAATCCGCAAATTCGCACGAATTTGCAGATTTTGCGGATTGCGAATTCGATTTCGCGCAAATTCGCGGAACGAGATTTTGCAAATTTCACCCATACTTATTACAACTACAGCTTGGATATCTGAAATGGTATACTGCAGATCACAACTGGAGCTGTATGCAGAGGAATGCCTATTTTATCTCAACCTAAATATTATTGGGGACCTCTGATGGCATATTATTATCCAACTCTAGAAATGTCAAATGATTATGAATCTGAGGTCCAGGGCAATGAGTGAATTGTTGTCAGCATATGGCCAATGAGAGATGCCTAAAAAAAAGTCGAACAAAGCCATTTGGGTAACTCAAAAGTACAATATAAATGAGTGCGAGAACCCTTGATGGAACCCAAGCTTCAAAGAAAAGTTATATCATCCAAACGTTAATAAGAGCAAGGATTCTGGAGATGAAGATTCCATGATCTTTAATGTCAAACAATGCATATAGCCTAAAAGCTTCTCCCATATTCAATCATAACTGTCAGGGTAGGTTCAGCAGCTTAGCTGAAATACCAGTTTCCATGGATGAAGCTAAACAGATTTCTTCAGGTTAGCTAAAGTGACTTGTCGACAATCCTTTAAATCACATTCCCCACAAAAGGGAGAAGAGTAACGGGTTAATCATTATCTACCACCAAGTTGATCACCATTTGTTTTTTGTTTATCAGCTGTGGATTAGCCATCACCTAGACTGGTCAGCGAAAACTACCTCCTTCCACAGCTTATATTAAGACTAGTACTACAAAAAACAAAACTCCAATTGACAACAGCCACATTACTGATTATCATTGATTATCAGACTCTGGTCTGTGACAGCATCCTAAAGAGCAGGTCATGAAGCTACCAGTACAAGATACCCGAGGCCGGTCAAGGAACCCACAGCAACCCTTGTAATTTTGTAGGAACAGTTCCACCACGAAAGTGGGATGAGGGGTGCAAGTGTGAAGGACTGCTTCTCTTGTTACTGGAGGCCGATATAGCAGCACTGCTGTGAAATCAGCCCCAGTAACAAAAATCCGCCCCTTATAGCTGTAAAACCTACCCCTACCCTTCCAGCCTCCCGATAAAATGCCTGATGCCCAATACGGCCAGTCTGGCCCTGAAGACATTACAACACTATATAAATCTTGGTGAATAGAACTTTTTAGTAAGCCATCCTATTATGATTCGCCAACATGCTTTGAACATATTACATTGTTAAAATTATCTACTTACGTGAACAAGGTGTCCTCAAACTAATGTATTAACACAAGGTTCATGTTTGATCAGACTGTGGTTGATCGTGGGCCAATGGCCTGAAATCCAACGTCTGCTGCATGCAACAGATCACTTTTTACCTGAAACCGATAAATTATTAAACTTTTGGGTTTAAGGTATGTCCAGGTTATCAAGTGAGAAGGAGGCATATTTTGATTTGAGAGCTTAACATAAAAACGAAAAGAAAATTATTTTCAGACACTTTAGTCGTTATTACTAGGAAGCGAACTTGGCGGAGCAGCAACAACGGTGAAGGCAGCTCGAATGCTGGACAAATAAATTAAATCCGCCTCAAAGAATCTTCCAGACTATGGAAGCTTGCACAATCCAAAATACACAGGAAGCTTGGAATCCCATAGAAAGAAGGCAGATTTCTTTTCTTCTGTGAAATAGTGAGAAGGAAAAACAAATTTGTTTAATGCATTAGCAGTCACGAATTTGAGTAAACTGAGACACTGCCATCAAAAGTTAAAACAGTACTTTGTCATTCAGAAAGGACTCTAACCCTTCCACTGCTGTCACCAAGGGGTCAAAAAGCGGACCATGGCTGAATATAACACAAGCATTTACAATGCAATAGGTCTTGCCACTGCAAATATTGGAACTATTGGCATTGTAAATGGCAATGCCTTTTATAAAAATGTAAAAGGCATTGTCATTTACAATACTGAAAGCAACACCTATCGACTGCAAAGCGCGGTGTCCCTGAAGTGGGTGCCGGGCTGTTGACTAAAATTAATTTTAAAATAAATGAACCCAAGCACGGTGTCCCTGAAGTGGGTACCCCGCTGGGTATAACATTTATTACAAATTATTATAAACTGAGCGCAGCATCCCTGAAACAGGCGCCCCCCTCAGAATTAAAGATTCAAATAAAAAAAAAGAAAACTAAATGCAAATTAGGTTAGGAAGCGGCCACCATTACCGAAGCTGGTACCCTGTGCGTGCTGTGTCCCCTAATGAAGTTAATAGTCCTCTGAACTGGTAATGAAAGCTCCTGAGGTAAGACACAGTTAAAGATCGAGACCTCATGGGTGGTAACAAATGGAGACAAGGCGGTAACAAGGAGGGACTAACAAGACTCATAATGAATCAGAAGCCAGCATTTACCAAGGACAATGACACCAGACAATGAAAAGTATGGGCAGAGAGTGGGCTGCATGCGTGGCAGAACGAGCAGCGCATGCGCGCTGCCGCTAAGCTCGACCACAAAGCTGTCATGGTAGGTTTCCCAATTCAAAATTCTAGACTCCTATTACGTGTGTTCCTATATTTACAGAATGGTTTAAAGCAAATCGATAGTGCCTGCTCACCATCTTTAACAAAATGAATGCCTGAATTACCCCCTTCGATGAATGAGAATCTCTCTGGAGAATCCTTTTCCAATGCATCTCATCTGCTTTCTTTTTCCTCCCAACATCTGCTGCAGCAATGCACAACATCAAGGCAAGTGATATCTGCCTGGCTCTATTCTTGACTGTTGCTTCCCTCACATCCGAGAACATATTTTCCTCCATCAGTCTACTGATTATGATTACATTGTTATATATTAAAGGCCTAGCACAATATATTTCCCCAGACTAACTCAAATAATATTTTCTTAAATTCATACTCAGCAAATCATTGTGGTGCTGGATTACTATGACCCAGCAAATGCCTATCCAGCAGCTGCCTTAGCTTTCAATTGGAAGGTATGGGAAACTGTATTTTCATCACAACAACTATTCCTGGATGCTAGCTTCATCCTGAACCCTCAGTAGTCATTGCTATGCCTGTTCCAATGAAAAGAGACAGCAATGGTGACAGAATACAACATTCACATCTTACACACCAAAGGGTGTCCTCTACTAAACCTCTTGCTCTAGTGCATGGGCAGCTGCAGACATGTTCCTGGGGTCCGAAAAGTTTGGTCTTTGGTGTGACCAAGGTCTGTACTGATGCCAGCAGGGAGGTGGATGGGGGAGAAGGGGTGATTTAGGAAGCTAAGCATGTACATCTAGTGGCGTGTTCGCTTACAATGCCGATAGGACTGGGAAAACCCTATCCTCCTCCTACGAACATCCCTGCCTGGCAGAGTTCAGGAAGAAGCTCAACACCTGGCTTTTTCATGGAGACACTGCGCTGCAGCGCTCATATGCCCTAAGGATGATAGTGTGCGCTCTACAAATACTGAATAATTAAATTGTACAATATGGTACCGGAAAACATGGCATGAACCCTGGCTTCTCCACTTAACCAAATTCTGTGATCCTGGGAAATTATTTTATTTCAATGTCCCTCCTTTTTCGTCATTGTCACACATAAGAGGACCTCAAATTATATGACTTCAGGATGCGTGCTGCCCAAAATCTTCCCCTGTGTTCGAATTTAATCACCAATGGCATTGTTGTCATTGTAGAATGGGGAATCATGAACATTTCTAAATTCATGTTTGAAAACTAACACTAATAAAAATATACTTCGGAATACATTGGTATAATCTGATCGAGTAAGATGATCGTGTCTGCAGGTTAATGAAGGTATTCCCAAGTTAAGGGGTACAGTGTACCCTAGTTACTTCCTTTCTTTAACTGCTTTTAACCTTTAAATCTCTATGCTTGCTGTTCATTTTTTAAAATAATTACGTCGAGCCTAGACAGCGCGGGTTGTCGGGTGATCTGTTGTATGTACTTTGTGAGCTCTGACTCCTCCAACATTTTTGGATTAGCTGTTTCATGTGTCATTTAACAATAATAGCCTGTAAATGGCTAATGGTTAGTGCATGTCCCACCTTTTTCACAAGTTAACTCCCATGGAGTATTGCCTCAGGAATGAGCAGTGACGCGCACGCTGCTTGTTCTCTTTTGTTTAATTGACATTACTCTTCTCTCCCTGTGCCACCATTTCCGGCGTCCCAGACCCTCTGAGAGATTGCTGCTTTTCATTTTCAGCGCATGCACACACCATCAAGGGATGCTGCTTTGGTAATGCACCCATCCCTATTTTCAGCACGCCATGTGCCCAAACACTTTCACTATGGTGGCCGCACACACCACTCGCGGGACACTGAGCTTATTTGAGGAAAATCTCAGGTATATACAAGCTCATTGTGTATGACTTTCAGCGCTCTTTGACTAGAAACTAACTTCATTTATGCGCACAGCTGACATTTTGAAGTACACGTTTTTTTTAAATTGAAAAATACACCGTTTGCTTTTATTGCCATGGCTCAGAAACCAATTCACAACACTGAGGGTATTATGGGGCATATTACCAACAACTAGCGATAATTTTTGTCTCTAACTTGTTTAGAGACAAAAATTATCGCCGCACATCGGCAATTTTTATCGCAGATAAACCTTGCTATTAGCAAGGTTTATCGCAAATGCGATAAAAAACGCCCGCAATGCATGAATATCGCTGAAAAGTCCGCGATATTCATGCATTATCGAGCAAATGCTCTTAGCCATGTTATCCACCTCCCATTGGATAACATGGCTAAGAACTGCTCAGGGCAGGTGTTAGCTTTTGGAGATATTTGCGCTTAGCGCGAATATCTCCAAAAGTTGGTAATAGGAGATAGCGAAGTTAGGGACTGTTTCCAGTCGCTAACATCTTGGCACGCCCACTTTGCATGTCATTAGTGATAAATATCACTGACATGCAAAGCTGGGCCCAAGATGGTCGCTATCTCCTTTTAGCTGTCACTAACTGGTGTTAGCGACAGCTTGGTAATAGGGAGATAATTTTATCTCCGCTTTCTTGGCTTTTAAAGCCAAAAAAGCGGAGATAAACCCCCTTGATAATATGCCCCTATGTTCTTCAAACACACACAGCATTGTTTGGGTTAACAATAAATAAATGGGAGAAGGGATGCTGAAACCCCACCAACACACCGTTACCACTGCCCAGGCATAGCGACGAGTGCAGACTGATTCGTGGGAGTAGCAGCACCAATACTACTGTGCCCTCTTAAACACTATTATCAATTTTAGAAACTGTGCTTCTTGTTTTTGTTTTGAAGTTTTGTAGAGCACGAACATGACCTCAAAGTATTGACACACTTTACATAAGAACCAGTTACATTACACAAGGACACATTCATTTTTTTCATGGACACTCCCAAAAACGTTTTTGCTCTCAAATATTTATTTCTCCCTTCTCTCCCTTCATTCCCCTTTCTACTCCTTTCTACTCTCTTCATTCTGACCATCCTTCCTTTCTTCCCTCTTCCTCCTCCATCCTTCCACCATCCATTATTCACTTCCCTCATCAAACCTTTCCGATCTCTTTGGCTGCTCAGTGAACTCCACACCTCACTTCCCTCTAACCTATCCTTTCTCTCTCCATCTGGCTGCTCTTCGCTCTCCACACATCTCTTGAAATCCTTTCCGTCTTGCAGCCCCGCGCCCTCCACACCCCATTTCTTCCCTTGGTCTCCTTATCTCTCCTTTCAAGCCACATCCTGTGACATCTAATTGAACGACTGCCCAGTAGCCTCCCTCGTGGGTGGGTTGGGTTCTTGTCCCGGTGGGGCCTTCTGCACCCCTGACAGACACCGTTCTGTTGAGAGAGCAGTCCCCAGACATTATATTTCCCCGAAGAGGCCCTCAGAGTTCTCAGCCCACAAGGGGATATGATAGTAGAACCATTTGCCAGACATACAGGCTTTACCAACCCCTTTACACATTCATCCCCCACAGTGGGTATCTGGGAGTCTAACATCACAAACTATCTTTTCAGTTTATATTGTTTCTGTACCCGCGAAAACTACAAAGAGCTTTTATCACGACTGATAATTAAAAAAAAATAAGTTGAAAAAGTGAGCACTTTCAGAGACAAGTGTGCGCCCCTTAGTCCCACCAGGTTCATTGTGTCTGACCCCGGCTGATGTCCATTTATTTCATTACTACGTTTTGTATTTAACAAGTGTGAAAATAAATCCTTCAAAGCGCTACACAAATGTCCGCTCAGATCTTCGAACTTCAGCGGTATGGCACGTTCGTAAATGGTGTAGGCTGAGATGTGTAAAGTGCACTTTGACTAGTTAGCATTTGGCATTAGACCTCCTTCTCCTGCAATAAAATGGCGTCTTTTTATAAAGTGCCTCATACTGCACTTGTGGCATTTCTAAGACCTGTGAATTAACAGGTGACACTGTTATGCATTTTAATGCGAGAGGATGCGACATTACCGTCAGACCTGCCAACTTTAAAGCTGGGGAACCAGGTTCAAGTCTTGGTGTCAGCTCAAAATTCTGTGATTCTGGGAAAATCACATTAAACTCCCTGTGCCTACCACACAAAAATGTGTCCTTGTGTAACACGACTGGTGCTCACCAATACCTTCGGGTCGAGTTCGTACTATATAAAAACTGAAAAAAATACAAATGTGCGCTCAATTTACTAGTTGCTGAAGATGATCAGCTGATCTGGCCTAAGCTTTTAATTTGTTACAATGTGATCACTGAGGATGCCAGCAGTGAGTGTTCAAATCACTAATTGTTGCCAGGCGAAGGGGTGCGCATGGTTATAGACTTGTATAAAACGTGGCTAAACTGGTGCATAGCAGTATAAATGGTTAATTTGCATACTTTGTTTTTGTTATTCAAAGCATGCATGGAATGAACACACTTAACTGGATATGGGTTTATCTACACAACTGCTTTGCACTGACTGCCCTTTCCCATAGGCCGCCTAAAGTCTGAAGTTCTAAAAAGAGAAAAAAACATTTTTTAATGTTTTAAGGACCATATTGTTCTTTAGCATAAATAGTTGTCCACACGTCTTTCCATCCTAAGCCATCAAATCCATCATGCATGGATTGATGCATTTTAGTGCATTTAATTCACAACCTACACCACGGCCATAAATGAGCTAATTGTGTGAGTGTACAAAATGTGTATGAATACATTTACACCTACATCTGGGCAATAAACTAATTGTCCACATAACCCAGGGCAGCAAGCAAAGTTGTCCTCCATTGTGTCAAAGGGAGGGAGAAGAAATGTTCCATGTTTACAAAGATACGCAGCATTTCTGTTCTCTCCTGGCACTTATGCACTGTGTACAGCCTAGCACCAACACAGACACCCTTGTGCCATAGTACACAGGTGTCTGAGATAGAGGCTGGATTGCTTTTATGCAAGAAGGGACACCTTCCTCTACAAAAGCAATCCTTTGAGGTATTTTCCTCTTTCAATGTGGGTTGCAGAATGCATCAACCATAGGAAGAGGAGTAACAGGAAAAAATATACTTCTCTTCAGTACACCTCATTGGGAAGATAGTGCATTTTGACCCATTTCTAGGTTCACTAGCTTTAGTAAATCTGGGAATGTGCCATATTCCATGGGTGGATGCATGGTACCGCCCACGCAATGCCTCCTAGATTAAAATGTAACATAACGCAGGTAAAGCCACTGCATTGCATTACATTTTTTTTACAAAGGCAGCACAAATCACCCTTTGCATGGCTTTGCAAGTGTTATTGAAGCTGTTGCGTCAGCCTAATCTGGGTCAGAAGTTGGCAGGGGCAGCTTCAACGACTTTTCGAGGTCGGACTCATGGTGGGGCTTCTTCAGCTCTGGCGCCCACTGTGCCATCCAGCCCAATGCTGATTATAAAGCTGCAAAATCCCTAGCATGTGTTTGTTCCCTGTCGCCACAGACCTTCCCTACCCACTTCTGAAGACAGGAGACTGCTACAAATCTTAGCACACTATTGCCACTGAGAGGAGGGTTTCACCACTGCCTTCTAAAAATGTATTGAAAAAGCAAGTGCTTTTAAAGACGGGGTTATACATTATAAGTAAAAAATCTTTCCATTGCAAAACCAACAGCTCTATCGCTAAAAAATGAGTGCCCTACTGCATTGCAAAGGCTTGTTAATGCTTGTGCTGAGTCGAGTAAACAGCATCCCAGTGCTGCTGTTTGACCAGGGGAGCACATGTTAAGGTCAGGACCGTACTTTGAGTATCCATGCTCTAGTGACAGTGTTTAACTCCTTCGATGCTGATGACGGAACTGCTCCGTCATTAGCCGCGCTAGCGCTGTTCTGATGACGGAGCGGTTCCGTCATGGACCGCTCGCTGCGCCTGCGCGGCGCGGATTCCGCGCCTGCACTGGTCATTCCATTGAGCGGGCGGGGCCATGACTGAACCTCTCCGTCATGAGCACAGCTCAATCGAGGCTGGTGACGGAGCGGTTCCATCACCCGCATGGGCGTGCCGCGCAGCAGCCCCGCCCCCTTGGCGCTGCAGCGGAATTGCCGCCGCAGCGAAGGTGTTAAAACTCTAGGTCACTTCATTCTTCCTTTCCTAAAATCTCTAACTTAGAGTTTGGACCAAAACTTTAAAACAATTAAACCAGCCTATTGAACAAAACAATGCATGCCAATGATCACACTCCTCTATTGACACTCTCAAATGGATTTATTCTTTTTCAGAAATATGTAACTCTTATTGTCCACAGATGCAGGCAATGAACCTTGTTAACTACGTTCCCGAGCAATTATGGATCTGTCCCACAGGCGAGAGCTCCTAAAGAGTGATAGATAAATAAAAGCTGCAACTATCCTACTGGTAAGAGCATTAGGCTTATAAGCATACCGGTGGCACTTTCAGGCAAAAACTGGAAAGTGCCGATAATGGAGCATGGCTTCTCTGCTATCCTATACAAAATTGATGTGTTTGGATCTCTGCTTCGGACCGCAGAGGACTTGTTCAAGCCCTCATGATTTTGGAAAAACATTTATATTTGCAGGCAGGGTGACAGCAAAAAATAAAAACACACGGTTACATGAAAACAAAGAGCCACCTTGCGCGACGATGCCCCCAGCTCTACATTACAAATCTTCCTCCCTGCCACTTTCCTCTCAGGAAAAACATCGCAATCAGCCATGCGAGACATGAAAAGCTTACTGGTGTGGGCACATCACTCCAGTGACAAAGAAGCACAGTGCTCTGGCGCAACCATTCTCTGAGTAAAAGATTAACCACAACAGCTGATGAAAAAAGAGGACATGGCAAATAGATGGAAAGGGGCGACCGAATCGGTCCCCCCGAACTTATGGCCGAGTGCCTCGATCCCCCCGGGAAGCCATTTTGGGCGGGAGGCGCGTCTCAGCTGGTATGCCCGAAGCGGCGTAGCTGGGGCGCGCTCGTTCCCGCCCTAGAGTGGGCTGGCCTAGACACCGACGCAGCCAGCCACGCCCTCAGGGGCAGGCAGGGGCGGGTATACGCCCGCCCTGAAGACGGATAAAAAGGGACGCAAGACCAGAAGACATCCTCTTGTTCTTGTGCCCTGAAGCTGCACCTCCTCGCTGCACGTGAGCTCGGGACAGAACGAAGAGCCAATTTTGAGCGTTTTAATCTCTCTCTTTGTCTTTTAGATACTTCGTCGGAAGGATGCCCAAGAAAGGAGCAAAGAGAATGTCGACTGACCAGTTGGTTCGGGCACTCATGAAGGACATGTCCGAAATTAAGAAGCGGTTGGCGGAGCGAGACGGCGAGGAGGGATCGGGGCGTCCACCGGCCGGAGGGAAGCCAAAGAGGCCGAGAAGGGGGCCGGTCGGGGGAGACGTCCCGGTTCCCTGTTCCCCGCTCGAGGCGCCAGCCCCGGTACCGGCCCCGGTACCGGATGAGGGGAATCCGATTCCCGTGATAGTTACCCCGACGTCTGCCGGAGATATGCCTCCCGAGTTGGCGGCACAGTTAGCAGCATGGTTGGGGGACAGTAATGGGGGCGCCATGGCTACCGAAGCGCAAGCTCTCATAAAGCAGTTGCGCGAGAAACGTGATACAGCCAAGGTGCCCGCGCCGGATGCGGCGATAGACAAGCCACGAGGGACGGAAGCAGCGTCCGGTGCAGGTAAGCGGCCATTGCCGATTGCAAGGGATAAGTCAACACCCTCTCGTAGAGAAAGATTGGGGCAACATGTTCCTTTGCCAATGAAGGAAAAGATTTGGGCGGGGGAATACGTTAACATTTTCTCCCTGCTCGTTGATCACTATGAGGTCGAAACTGTTAAGGGTCAAAAGGATCTGATGCATCCGAGTGTTTGGCGCGCAAAAATGGCCGCCTTTAAAGTGAATGAAAATATTGGTAACTGGGGTAATGCTTGGGGAATTTTCACGGCAATTTTGGGGGAACGGAGGCCTGATTTGCTCCCTGAATTTCCAGTATATCAGTCACGAATTATGGGGTACTCGACATCACACCAAGGTAACCAATGGTTCTGTTATGACAACCTTTTCAGGAAAGCGATGGAGCATAACAAAAGTTTAACCTGGGACTGTTACGATTCTTTAACATGGAATAAGATGAAAGAGTCGGGAATGTTGAAAGTGCCATTGGTAGGGAGTGCTGTTAGTGAGTCCTCCCGCCAAAATGGGGGGACGCCCTTTCGGTCGGGTACGGGTACAGACGATTACCCGAGACCCGCCGGCAATACAGGGAAGAGGGGGTTCTGTTTCAATTTCAACAGAAGCAAATGTACTAGGCCCCCGGGGTCTTGTAAGTTCAAACACGAATGTAGTAGTTGTGGGGCACCCCATCCTGAGTCCTCGTGCAGAGCCAAATCGGGTGAAAATGGGGGTAGAGGAGGCGCTAAACAGGTCTAATATAGTCCGAGGGGCGCCTTTACCAACCCCGATTGATACCCTGGCGATGATTCCCTGGCTCAGCGAATACCCAGATCGTACTTCTGCTGGGGTGCTACGAAACGGTTTTTCATATGGTTTCCGCATCCCGGTGGGTAGCTTTCAGGGTGTCGGGTCGTGCAAAAATCAACTTTCCGTCTTGCAGCATACTACTGTAGTACAGGATAAGATCCGGAAAGAGGTTAACCGGGGTCGGGTTGCCGGCCCGTTTCCTGTCCCCCCGGTACCGAACTTTGTTTGTTCTCCTTTAGGGGTGGTCCCCAAGAAGGACCTGGGTGAGTTTCGATTGATTCACAATTTATCAGCCCCTCATGGCCTTTCTGTAAACGATGCAATTAATCCAGAAATGTGTTCGGTGCGGTACGCATCATTCGATGAGGCCGTAGCCATTTTGAATCGCCTGGGGCCCGGGACGCTGATGGCGAAATCAGATATCGAGTCAGCGTTCCGTTTGCTCCCGGTATACCCGGATGATCAACGTTTGTTGGGATTCACGTTTCAAGGTTTGTATTACATGGACAGGTGTATGCCAATGGGGTGCTCGATATCTTGTGCTTATTTCGAGAAATTCAGTAGTTTTCTGCAACGGGTTTACACGAAGAAAACAGGTTTTCGGAATGTGATGCATTACCTCGATGATTTTCTGTTCCTTGGGGCCGCTGGGGATGATGAATGTGCCCGGGCCTTGACTGAATTTTGTGTTTTAATGAATCAATTTGGCGTGCCGTTGGCACCAGGTAAAACTGTGGGTCCCACGACTTGCCTCGAGTTCCTCGGGATCGAGTTGGACTCTAGTGAGGGTTGTTTTCGTTTACCAGCTTCCAAAGTATCGAAATTCAAGACAGCCCTGCAAATGTGTATCACTGCATCTAAAGTTACGCTGCATCAATTGCAGCAATTGGTGGGGAAGTTGAATTTTGCCTTAAGGGTGATCCCGATGGCACGCCCCTTCTCCCGTTCGATTGCACAGGCGATGGTCGGCCTAAAAGAGGGTCACCATCGCACGAGGTTATCGGCCGAGGTCCGCCAAGACATGCGTATTTGGTTAGCATTCCTGGCGGATTTCAATGGTCGAGTCGTCTGGAACAAACCGGCCTTGTCCTCTGAAGAGCTGGGTCTATGGACGGATTCAGCGGGAAGCATGGGTTTCGGCGCCATCTTCGGCACAAAATGGTCGGCACAAAAGTGGCCAACATGGTGGCACGATGAGGGGCTGACGAGTAATATTGCTTTCCTTGAGCTGTTTCCTATTTTGGTGGCCCTCAGATCCTGGCCCGATGGTTTCAAAAATCATTCTGTCATATTTTGGTCTGACAATATGACCGTTGTAGAATGCATTAATAGTCAGGCAGCACGTTGTAAAATGATCTTGAGGCTGCTTAAAGAAATTGTCTTACTGTGTATGCAACTGAACGTGGTATTCAGAGCAAAACATGTCCCGGGGGTGATGAATCAGGCTGCTGATGCACTGTCTCGTTTTCAAATGCAGGCTTTTTCGGGTTTCCTTCCCTCAGCGGACCCCGAGCCAGCACCCTTTCCCGAAGCTCTCTGGTCTCTCGGTGCCCCGAACTTCGTTACCTCGTGGGAGAGAGTCTAGCACCAAGGACGAGGAAGGCATACGAAGGGGCGTTTCGGGCTTATTTGGCCTTTTTGGGGACTGAGAGAGGGGGACTTTGGGGGCATGAGGATTGGGTAGTACATTTTCTGATGTCCTTGCGTAAGGCTGGGAAGTCGGTGGCTACAGCCCAGAGGCATCGTGCTGCCATCTCCTTTGTTGCCAGGGCTCATAATATCCAGGACCCGACAGCGTCTTTTGCTGTACAGAAAGCGCTGCGTGGGTGGCAACGCCTTGAGGGTCGCAGAGTAGATGAGAGGCGCCCGATAGGTCTGGATAGGTTGTCCCAGTTGCTGGCCACACTCCCCGACATATGCTCGTCTCAGTTCGAGGCCTGTTTGTTCCGAGCCGCTTTTACGCTTGCATTTCACGGGGCTATGAGGATAAGTGAGCTGGTGGCAAGGAGCAAGCGGGATGTGGCGGGGGGTTTGTGCCGGGAACACGTTCAGATCAGGGGTGAGACTATGACGGTATCCTTTGTCAAGTCAAAAACCGATCAAAGTGGGGTGGGAGACTGCATAGTCATTCGCAGGATTCCAGGGTCCTCCATGTGTCCGGTGAGGTGTTTAGAGGATTACCTAGCACAAAGGGTGGCATCATGGGGGGGGACAATGTTGAGACACGCGGACGCCACCCCACTGACAAAGTTTCAGTTTCAGCGGGTGCTCGCGATGTCAATTACCGCAGCAGGCTTGGACCCGGGTGAGTTTGGGACCCATTCCTTTCGGATAGGGGCTGCCACTGAAGCTGCAGCCAGGGGTCTTAATGTGGAACAAGTAAAACGAGTGGGGCGTTGGTCCTCCAATTGTTATAAGAGGTATGTGCGGTTGCACATGTTGTGAAGCTGTAACAATGTACTCACGCTTCTTGTCTTTTGTTTGGTTTTCAGTTACGCAAGCCTTCGAGGCGGGGCGGACTATGCAGTCGACCCAACACCGGGCCAGCGGTCAGACATCACCGGCTGTGAGAAAGGAGGTGTGGGTCGTGGGCCACTCATACGTGAGGCGTGCCGCAGACGTATTCAAAGCAGGTGACATGATTCACGTAGCTGGGGAATACGGGTACAGGATGTCCTTCTACGGAAGGGGCGGTCTCTGTATTGACCAGTTTCAAGCTTACTTTGAGGGTTTGTTAGGGCGGATGAGGTCACCGCCGTCTATAGTCATAGTACATTTAGGGGGCAATGATTTGGTCACCACCGGTAGACGACTTCTCCTGGAGGCAATGCTTTCCACCGTAAGTTGGTTGGCGAGGAAAGTTCCGGGGTGCATAATTGCGTGGTCTCATATGATCCCACGAAAAGTGTGGCGGGGGGCTATTTCGATCCCTGCTTTGAACCATTCTGTTAGGAAACTTAATAACAAAATGAGTAGGTTGTTCCGTTCCAGGACATTGCATTCTATCTCGCACGGTTGTATTAATGATGACAGTATGTATATGGGGGATGGTGTGCATTTGTCTCGGGTGGGAAATGAGTTACTCATAGGAGACTTCTTAGCATGGTTAAAAACGTTGGAACATGACCTTTAGCTAGGAGTTTTGGTGGGGGGCCCGGATAGCCGGTCAACTATCCGGGCCTGTGGCGGTAAGGTCATGATCGGTGAGCACTAATTAGTAGATCCCTATGAGTGGGCGTCACCCAACACGGATGGGATCGCTCGGGAGAGGTGGCCATTGGCCCCTCAATGGGGAGGCGGTCCCTTCTAAGGATGGGTCGCCGGAAGTAAAGGAAAGGCGGTCAAGGCCCCTTCCTTTGTAGGAGGGGTTACAGCCCCCTCCTGGGGAATTTCCCGGGGCCAGTGACATCTGCGACGGCAGATGCGGTAAGTTGTGTGGGGTTGGGATAAGGGCCACGATACCTTCTAGATACCTCACACGAGTATTCGAACGACCTTTAACTGGCGTCGAGTTTTAGGTGCCCCCGTCAAGTCAAGGGAAATTGGTAGTAGTTGCACTTGAGGTACGCCTCCGTGCTGTCGCCCATCCCAAGTGGGAGGGGTAAGTCCGGTTAGGGATCTTGACACCGGTTATGACCTTGCCGTTGGCCCTTAAACGTTAGGTTGTACAATTTCAATATGTCAAGAAATGTTTTGTAGGTTGCTAGTTCGGCTAGGAGAACCTCTGTATTAGAGAATCTGTTAAGGTTAGCCAAACATCGCAATATGGTAATAGATTGTACATAACATGAAACGTTTAATGTTTTAATTTTGTTTTAATAAATACGGCCGGGATGGTCACTCCATCCCACTTCCAAAAACTTCAAGAACTGTTTCCGGTTTCACTCCTTTTGGGGATTGTGTTGAGAGGGGGTGGCGGGTATCTCGGCTATATGGAAAGGGGCGACCGAATCGGTCCCCCCGAACTTATGGCCGAGTGCCTCGATCCCCCCGGGAAGCCATTTTGGGCGGGAGGCGCGTCTCAGCTGGTATGCCCGAAGCGGCGTAGCTGGGGCGCGCTCGTTCCCGCCCTAGAGTGGGCTGGCCTAGACACCGACGCAGCCAGCCACGCCCTCAGGGGCAGGCAGGGGCGGGTATACGCCCGCCCTGAAGACGGATAAAAAGGGACGCAAGACCAGAAGACATCCTCTTGTTCTTGTGCCCTGAAGCTGCACCTCCTCGCTGCACGTGAGCTCGGGACAGAACGAAGAGCCAATTTTGACCCACCCACCAGCCCCTGAAGACAGCCAGTTGTGTATAATAAAGTTGATTAATTTTGTTTTGTTTTCGTTTCCAGGTTGTAGTGCCATGTTGATTTTGAGTTAATAAAGAATGTTCGTTTTGAGTATGTTTGCCATTAAAGATATTCAGTTAGTGTCGAATTTTGATGTATGCTCTTTCGGTCATAGTGGCCAATGTATTCTTAGGTTAATTTGCACTGTCGTATTTATTTTGGTAGGCGGTAAGGTCATGATCGGTGAGCACTAATTAGTAGATCCCTATGAGTGGGCGTCACCCAACACGGATGGGAGCGCTCGGGAGAGGTGGCCATTGGCCCCTCAATGGGGAGGCGGTCCCTTCTAAGGATGGGTCGCCGGAAGTAAAGGAAAGGCGGTCAAGGCCCCTTCCTTTGTAGGAGGGGTTACAGCCCCCTCCTGGGGAATTTCCCGGGGCCAGTGACATCTGCGACGGCAGATGCGGTAAGTTGTGTGGGGTTGGGATAAGGGCCACGATACCTTCTAGATACCTCACACGAGTATTCGAACGACCTTTAACTGGCGTCGAGTTTTAGGTGCCCCCGTCAAGTCAAGGGAAATTGGTAGTAGTTGCACTTGAGGTACGCCTCCGTGCTGTCGCCCATCCCAAGTGGGAGGGGTAAGTCCGGTTAGGGATCTTGACACCGGTTATGACCTTGCCGTTGGCCCTTAAACGTTAGGTTGTACAATTTCAATATGTCAAGAAATGTTTTGTAGGTTGCTAGTTCGGCTAGGAGAACCTCTGTATTAGAGAATCTGTTAAGGTTAGCCAAACATCGCAATATGGTAATGAAATTGTACATAACATGAAACGTTTAATGTTTTAATTTTGTTTTAATAAATACGGCCGGGATGGTCACTCCATCCCACTTCCAAAAACTTCAAGAACTGTTTCCGGTTTCACTCCTTTTGGGGATTGTGTTGAGAGGGGGTGGCGGGTATCTCGGCTATATCCAGTACTGCACCATCACAGGCACAAAATACGTATACAAGAGTAGCACCCTCAGAAAGTTTCCAGTAGTTATTGTGATTGGCTGGCAAATTTTGCTTGTTCCATGCTGGGTGCATATATGTCTAGATTACATATGGGTGACTTACTGAGATCTCCTGAGGTCCATTCCACATTTAGAAAGCTAAGCAATTTTCATTCCAGCAATGGCATTCATCAGATAGCTCTCATAAGCTTAGTGTGGAGTTTTTCTCCACCAAATAGATATATACGATCAGCAGGTCAAAGCTTTCCCTTGAAAAAGTGCAATTAAAACTTAATTTGTGGGTGGTATGTTCCTCCACATTGAACAATACTTTTCCCTCACATTTCTTGCAGCAAGGTGGCAAGGAAAACACCATTGTATGTCATTGTTAGCAACACATTCCCCAGGTCACATCTTTGTGAGATTTTAAGCCTGGAAGAAACCTTTCATCTGTTGGATTAACTATACAGTTCACCCTGCAGTATGTTGGGCTTCAACCAGTTCTAATTTGTTTTAGTTTTTTTAACAGCAACTGGGAAACTAACAAATCCTAGAGTTAAAATGAATTATATTTGCCATGTATAGATGTATTTGGGAAATATTTCTTTAAGAAAAAATCTTGATTATGAGAGAAAAAATGAGTGGGAAAAATGTGGTTGTTGGTTGACTGTGGTTTTAGCCCAGGTCAAGGAACAGGTACAATCTGTGGCAGGGTGAACCACAAAAGGTCACCAAATTAGCCTGGTCTTAACACTGGGTAGCTTGGCACAAAAAGTCAGGCTTAACTTAGAGGCAATGTGAAAAGTATTTATGCAGCAAACAAACAGTAATAAAGTGAAAACACAACACATGAAAATTCCCACACCAACTTTGTAAAATAGAGTATATTTTAATACCTTATTTGATACCAAAATGACAAAGATCTAATCAGTAGCACTGAAGTCATGAATACTTGTAGTTTACGGTCAAAATTAGCGCCTAAACGATGAATGTGTCAACGCGGACAACTAGTCGTGCGAATCTGTGTCAACGTCGAAAAATATAGCCAACTGCTATGGATCGTGGGTCAGATGCAAGTAGTGGATCAGGCCCAGTTGGCGCTTTCTATCGGACTTAAAATTTTTAAGAAAAATGTTTGCAGAAGGGCAAGGCTGCAGAATTGTCTGAGGAAGGAGTGTCACCGTTGAGGAGCCTCTTAACAAAGTCAGGCCGATCAGCAATGCACCTCAGTGGGATCGACAAGCAGGTTGCTCCCTGTCTTTTCTTGTTTCTCAGAGCAGTTTATAGCTAGACAACTTTTAAGCCCTAAGTTTTTGATTTTGGCTACTGGGCAATTTTTTCCCCATCACCAACGGTCCAGAACTGAAGGGCCACCACTAACGGGGGCTAGGACTCAGACTGGGCTCAGGTGCAGGTTCAAAATGGTCAGAGGTTATTATGTCCCTGTGGCTCTGAACATGACCCAGCAAACTAGCCTTCAGGGTCACTCTGGTAGTCCTGGGTTCAGGAAGAGAGGAAGAGAAGCAGGGCTCAACAGCAGTGTAGGCCTTTGAGGGTTCAAGGCAGGCTCCAGGCAGCCAAGCAGTCTTTCCAGATGCAGCAAAGCAGTCTTTTGGAGTATACAAAAGGCCACAGCAGCAGTCACTCTTCTTGCACTGGAAAGTGGGTCTGAGGGCCCTATTTAAATGCCTGGTGGCTTCTTTGAGGTCATATAATGTTCTAGATATATCTCTTTGAAGTGCTTGGAATTTCCTAACTCCCCTGCCCTAGCTCCAAGATGGCTGCGGAGAAAACGTTGTGGTGACAAACCTATTGTGTGAAGGCAGAGCACAGCCTATTCATTAGCAAGTGTGGCTGTGCTCAGCTTCACCCTCCATCCTGCAAGCAGATGGCCCATTCAGGCACACCTAATCCCTCGAGTGCACAAAGTCTATCTGCCACCTACATTCATTAATGTAACCCAGGGGAGGATGCAGGCATCAAATGGTAAAGGACAGGAAAATGGCAACTTTCTAAAAGTGGCATTCTCAAATTTGTTATTTAAGATCTGACTTTTTCATTAAAAAGGGTTTTTCAATTACAGTTACATCGAGACCAAGTATGAAAAGCTTATCTGTCCCCAAGCAAAACTTTTCTCTTATTAAAGGTAATAAGGCTATCCATTGTACTCCTATGGGACACGTAGGCCTGACATTAAAAAAAAATAATAACTTAAACACTTTCACTACCAGAACATGTACAACTTAAAAGTACATGTCAAACCTCTTAATTTAATTGTACTTTTGCCTGTGGGGTACCTAGGACCTACCTTAGGGGTGAGGTATATGTAATAACAGGTTAGTTTAAGGCTTGGCAAGGGTGTTATATATTGCAAGTTGAATTGGCAGTTTAAAATGGCATTCAGCTGCAATGGCAGGCCTGGGACATCTGTAAAGGTGCTACTTAAGTGGGGACACAATAAGTGCTACAGGACCACTAGTAGCATTAAATGTATAGGCCATGGGTATATGGTATACACCTCTACAAGGGACCTTTAAGTACATTAAATATGTCAAACAGGTGTAAACCAATGTTACCATGTTTAACGGATTGAGCACACACACTTTGCACTCGTTATCATTGGTAAAGTGCAAACAAAATATAATTCAGCAAATAAATGGAGGAAAAAAGGCAAAAAGTTAGGGGTGACTGCAGAGAAGGCCACGCCCAACAATGAACTCTCTACCAAATCCAATTGAAGCACAGGAAGTCTTCTTTAGCCATGACATTAGTTTTTTCATGTATGCCTATTTGCATTTTCACCTTGAAATTATATTGCATACTAAAATAAAAAGTGGGACATCTGGGAGGAAAAGGGTAGGAGGATGCCTTATTATGTAAAAGATAAACATTATGGACTCTTACTGTAAAAGTGTGTTTTCTGCTACCAGAAAGTAGTGAAATCGGGAGACTAACTTGTGGGGGACAAGATCAATCCTGTCTCTTAACCTCGTAACGGCTATGGAACGTCCAGCTCCAGTACTGGACGTTCCATTGCAGCTATGAGGTTCGAACGTTCAATGGCCGACGGCAGCACTCCTGAGGTAGTGGTGAAGTCGGCCGCCGAACGTTCGAAGCACTTAAGAGGTTAAGAGTGCAAACCACTAAAAGCTTTGTGTCTGACCCTCATATGGGTAGTTTTTGATAAATGACCTGACAATCTCACTTGAGAATACACATTTGGAAGCATTCAGGAGCCAGAGAGTGGTTGGGTTGTAAACTACTGTTCAAACTTTAGCCTGTTTCAGACTATGTATGCAATGAAATCTGGTTCTTTGAAAGATAATGTATTTCATGTTAATTTTGACAACTTTGATTGTTCTTTAAATGATCTTGCTCATGGGGCATATACATATACCAATAGACGTTATGCTTTCATTTAATTAGATGTTTAGCTCTTTGTCATGTCAAAAATTCTGGGTCCTGCTCCCAATATTATTTTAATCATTAAGCCCATTTTTATTCATTTGCTGCCTTACGGGTGTTACATTTGGAATTGTTTTATTCAAAGTGCATAACGGTTTCTTAAGTAATAAATAAAAAACTTAGATTCATAACCACTTGGCCTTTTGTAATTTAGCTTCTCTTGTGTAGCACACTAAGTGCTCCAAAGCATCTTTGGCTATTATACAAAATGTGTTTTTCTTTTCCCTTATACAGGTCCAGCAGATATTACTGTGTCTCATTGAGGAGCTCACATCAGAGTAGCACTAGTATGTAATTTATTTCTCAGCAACATATACCACACTACATCAGCTGATCAATACAACCATCCATTTTTTTCAGATGGTATGCATGCAACTTGGTAATGCCTTATGGGTTGCAGGAAGGTGGGTCATTAGTCAGAGAGTACACAAGTCCTGCCTAAGTAATAAGTCCAAAATCTGATCTGGAAAACCCTACTTGTTCAATAAAATAGACATGGTCTCAACTGCTGTTAGATAAGGCACAGAGCAGAACAGCATGAAAACATGTGTACATTATTAAGCAGTACCAAAGTATATAAGAAGTTAAAACACAACATGTTAAAAATCCCACAACCCATTTCTAAAAACAGAGAAAAGTTTACTTAGGAAATGACACAAAATGATGAAAATATAACAATGGAAAGCAGATATATGAATTTAAAAAAAAAAACAAGAACATGTAAAGTGCAAAGGTAAAGGTTGACCGTGAAATCCTCCAATGAAGCGAGGAAGAATGCTGTACCAAGTGAAGTCTATTCAAAGTGGGATTGCCATTGGAAGAGGATAGTTTTGGCAGGAAAAGCTTGAGCATGAATATTCACATTTTATGCCCATTGAGTTCCCCTGCTCCATTAAATACGTTTCATGCCTTTTCCCTGTCAAGATTTCTACCTTTAGTCTTTGTCTCTTTGTTGGAGCTTAGAATTCTACAGCAGGGCGAACCTGGAAGCTGTATCAGATGACATCCTTTCAAAATCACCTACGCTGTGAGGTACTGCTGAATCTCTAGAGGTCTTGTAAGTTCGAAAATATACCCAAATTCCCTTCCCTTATTCAAATGCTGTACCACCCCAAATTGCAGGGCAGCAACTTTTCAGTGGTCTGCGACTAGTATTATAGTTTCAAACCATTTAAAGCTAGGGCCTGAGTTGCAATTTTGAGGGGATTAGGAAACCATTTTTAACCAATTTAGAAATTCAGAGCAACATTTCTTAATTGCCAAATATGTTTAATAAATAAAAAAGTGTATGTTAATTGTTTAAAAATCTTACATTTAGAAGTTTGCAGGGTTTGATACCCTTAAACTCTCAGGGCCTAATTACGATGAGACTTGGAAAGTCTCCCACTGCAGGTCGGAGCCTTTCCGGGTCTCAGGGCACCTTTCAGTTTTACCTGCCGTATTACAATGCAGGTGGTCAAAAGTGATACCAGCCGGTCATTCCAGCTGGATTCCGACGGGCTCAAGTAGCCCATCGGCTTATATGGAGGCCTGTCTGTAATCTCTTTGGGTGGCGTTTCCGACATTGGGTCTACAAGGTTGGTTGCCATATAGGGCTTTCTGACATGAAAAACCAGTCAGAAAGCAACACTGGAGGCCTCTAGCAGGGCACCCTTCACATTGTGGCCTCTAGTTAGGGTCTGAGGGGGCACCTATGTTACCCCCCTTGATAACTGCTCCATGTGGCAGGCACCTTCAGGTGTCTGCCACGTGCTGCAGCGATAAACAGATCCTCTCATTTCTCTATGGGAGCTTGTGCTACAGCTGGTTTATGCCACTGCACCACCTCCCATAGACAAATGGGAGTATGCAACCGTGCCATGTGCGGTTGGATTGTAATGCTGCTGTCAGGACTGCCGAATGGAGGTCAGTCGGTCCCGATAGCGCAACGGTGTCTGGTGGACATGAGTCCGGCTAACATTGTAATTAGGCCCTTAGTGTTAGAACACTTGGGGGCATATTACCAAGCAATAGCGATAACTATCGCTATTGCTTGGTTAGAGACAAAAAATTACAGCTGAGTTGTGGCGATTTTTACCGCAAATAAACCTTGGTATTACCAAGGTTTATCGCAAATGCGATAAAAATCGCCGCAATTCATGAATATCGCTGAAAAGTCAGCGATATTCATGCTTTACCGAGCTAATGCTCTTAGCCATGTTATCCACCTCCCATTGGATAACATGGCTAAGAACTACTCAGGGCGGGTGTTAGCTTTTGGAGATATTCGCGCTTAGCGCGAATATCTCCAAACGTTGGTAATAGGAGATAGCGATGTTAGCAACTGTTTTCAGTCGCTAACATCTTGGCACGCCCACTTTGCATGTCATTAGTGATAAATATCACTGACATGCAAAGTGGGGCCCAAGATGGTTGCTATCTCCTACTAGATGTCGCTAACTGGTGTTAGCGACAGCTAGGTAATAGGGAGATAATTTTACCTCCGCTTTCTTGGCTTTTTAAACCCAAAAAAGCGGAGATAAACCCCCTTGATAATATGCCCCTAGGTTTTTTCAAGAATGTGGTTCCCCTCTCAGGTATAATTAACTTAGTTCACAGTTCATAGTTTAGAATGTTATATATATCATACAAAATATGCAAACTGACTTAAATCGGCTTTTACAATATTGATATAACATAGTTTTTTTGTTAAATACATATCCGTTTTTATCCTTCGATAATTTAGCATGATCTAAATTCTTCTGAAATAGCCATTATGTTGAATGGGGGTAAAATATTTGTTCGGGTTCGTTTTTTGATCTCTCTCTCTGCTTTGTTCGATAAATCATTGCATTTCACTAACCTCTAACAGAATTATTTCCAACATTTTAAAACCGAGTATTAACCATGATTCTGTAATCAAGGTGAACTTCCGCTACTGTAGCAGAAAAGACAACACATACTAATGAAAATTACAGCTTTGAGTAGACTGAACTCAATATTACATAGCCTGACAACATTCTCTGTGGAATATATTTTGTACTGTCAGCACATTTCCGAATCAATCTGACTTTAAACTTGGCACTGCTGAATTTTCTTGTTAATTAAAATAAAATTGCAATGCCATGAAGCAATTTCACAATTTGCTTTGAGCAAAATAATTTCTGACAAATCAGAGTTCCTTCCTCCACAGCTTCCAGTGAGTGACTTTCCTTCCTTGCCTAGGGACTGTCTGCTTCAGCTTCAGCTATCAGGATGCTAACAACGTTGTTCAGGCAGTGCTGAAGATAGACGGAATGAAATACATTAAATGGGTACACGAAATGTAATGGGGTCCTCTCTCTTATTTCGTGCCACAGGCCATATTCAATAGTGAATATATCAATAAAAATCTGCATTTAGTATTATTCGAAATAACACATCTCGATTATGTAGTTTCTCATCTGCTGGTTAAATACTAGAGGAGTAGATCTGTATTAGGTATTTTTAAATACGAGAATTCGTTTTCAGTTGACTGCACACACTGACACCCCTCGCAAGCTTTCATTTATTTCTGTATTTATAAAAATGAAAACTGCTACTTTGAGAATATTTACCTCATTAGTATTCATAACGTGATGTAAAAAATAACGCCGATGTACAGGAATATTTCTTAACATTTTTTACTGATAATATGCTTGTCACCAAGGACGCCAGAAGAATGTTAAGGTGTACCTCTAATGAAATGTTTGTAACTTTCTGTAGAGGGATGGTTGGAAATAAAGTTCCGAATGATGGCTGTTAATGAAGTTACTATCACAGATAGAAAATCTCATTTCAAACAAAACAAAACAAAAAATTCCCTTATAAAGTATCTCGTTGTGTCTGAGGATATAGTTGAACAGCAGTCTTTGGTAACGTCTTTCTATGTTCTCTCTTTGCCAGGTCCACAGGATGATGCCACCAACGCCCTACTGGAGAAATACTAGGCCTTAGTACTCAACCTATTCCGACCTAAGGCCAATTACATTACAACCCTGGACCTGCTGATCCATTCCTACCATTTTCCTGGTTACTGGTTTCACACAGGTGTAATCATGGGACACCTCCTAAGACATTGCTGTTCCACCCCTTCTTTGGTAATCGTCCCAGATCCCACTACGAGAACCCCCCCCCAGAGACCAATGACCATTTTATATTTGGTTCTCAGTGCCTGAAGTCAATCAAAAACCCTGGGTGGGAGGGGATTCGTCCATCCCTTAGAAATCTGTCTTCTGGCTAAGAGCATCAGATGAAACAGGCAGGCCCTTCTGGCTGCCGTTAGGGACTGACTGGGGTGGTTCTCCAACCCCATCAGAACCAATGTGGAGCTCAGGATTATATTTGTCCCGAAAATGTCATTAACGACTTTCTCAACCTCCTGCCAATACACCGTAGATCTAGGCAACCAAAAAATATATGTGGGTCATCGGCTCTCACCAAGCCACATCTACAGCTTTTTCAAATCAGTTCTGGTGTGAACATAGCTAACTTCTGGCGTGACCAGTACAGCCTGTTGATGGTAAACAAATTGTTCAGTTTTAGTAATTTTAAAGAAGTTGCCAGATTGTTTGTGGCTCCGTCATCTGGATAACTCCTTCCCATATTGAGTATGGTGTCTTTACCATCCTATCTTTGACCTATAACAAAGTCCAATATCAGTCGGTAACTTCCTTTTTCCTGGGGGGCTCATCCTGTAGTTTTGAGTCAAATTCCCACATCCCGCTGATCTCCTGTGCATTAACTGCTACCCAAGATGAAGACTGCAGATACTTGAGTCTTGAAAGGAAATCACCTGTTTTTGCCACCAACACTGCCCAAGGCAACCTCCCCTGCACTGTCAGGAGATTCCCCATACTTCAATTCCCACCCTCCTCAATGGGAGACTCAGCCCAGCCCGTCTTTGAGAAATTCAGGCGTACCTGGTGAGTCCCAAATTTGGTGAAAAATCAGAAAAATAACCCATTCCAAGAATCTTTCTTACTCCTAGCTAAATTGTAAATGCTGCCTTTAAAATCTTCAGCCAAACTTTTTTGAAAAACCTCCCCTCCCCAAACTTATCCAAAAAACCTTTACAGCCCCACTCCGTTACTATTTCTTCCAGCAAACCTCCCCATATTATTGATCCTGGTTTACCTAACAAGGCTCTTCAGTTTTTAAACTGAAAAGCCATACAAAATAACTTTATATCTGGAAGAGCCAATCTGCCTTTCTCAAGCTTATGTCTCAGTTTCTTCCAGGCCAGCTGGGCTCCCTTTGATGCACAAATAAAACTGTCTAGCTTCCCCTGAATCTTATCAATTACAGACTTTAAGGAATATCAGGGGGATGCAGTTAAAATTGTATGCCAATTGTGGTAGTATCACCATTTTAATTAAATTCACTCTGCCATATATGGTGAAAAGCAGGTTCTTCAATCTAGCTAGAGATGCATTAACCTCCTTTCCTACCCTCTCCAAGTTGTACTGAGGTACTTCCTCTAATGGTTTTCTTATCCTGAATCCTAGATACCTAAGCTCATTCTGTACTTCCTCCCTCCAGGTTTGCATATTCCAAAACGTTACCCTGGACTTCAGGTTATTTACCAAATAGCCAGATAGTTCACAAACTGTTTTCACCAGAACTTCCAGTTTGGAAACAGTTAGAACCGAGTCCGAAGTATAGATGGCAAGTTCATCCACATACAATGCAATTTTATTTTTGTAAGCGCCTGAACTAAAGGGGGTAACCTAGTCATCTTGCCGCAATAGCTGAATCAATGGTTTGATATAAATATCAAACAACTATCGTGAAATGGGACAACCCTGCCGTGTGCCCTTGGTAATTGGAAAACTTCTTATAAGCAAACCATTGAGAAGAATTCCAGCTGTTGATTGTTCATACAAAACTTTTAACATTGTGATAAAACAGGGGCCAAAACAAATTATTGCCAAAACTTCCCACAGGTAATCCCAGCAAACTTGATTGAAAGCCTTGCCTATATCCAGTGTGACAACCCCCAAGGGGAACGAACGAGCTGTAGCAAGGTCTATACTACCAATTAATTGCTGAGTAAGTTCATGAATATGCTTCCAGTGGTACAAATCCCTTCTGATCAGGCTGTATAGGCTGAGGTGCCAGTTTGACTAATCTCCCGGCCAAAATACTGATAGAGATCTTATAATATGCATTGAGCAGGGATATCGGGCGATACGAATCCCCCTTTGTAGGATCTTTAGATGGTTTTAGAATCAGTACTATAGTTGCCTCCTTCCATGAACCAGGTACCCGCATCCTTCACAGTATACACCAAATTATACAAAATTTCCCAAACTTTCTCTATTTCCTCTATTATATGTTTATAAACCTCTGAAGGGATACCATCCAGACCAGCTGCCTTCCCAGTCTTAGCTCTAGCCATAGCCTTTCTGATCTTCTCCTTAATAATCAGAGCCTCCATGCACTCCTTTCCTTCTAAGGTCAGTAGAGGAAGACTGAGATCCCCCAGCAATTATTTAAGTCTTTTGGGTTCTGGGAAGGTATTTTCCCTATATAATGTGGCAAAAAGAGAAGCCAGATGTTTGTGCCTAACTTCCCAGTTGTCTAACATATCGCTTGAGTGCCAAGCAATTCCTTAATCATATTCCTGGATCTCTCTACCCTGGCTTTCCAAGCCAATAATTCCACATCTTTCTCCCCATACTCAAACTGCTTCATACTTCCAGCCTGCCAACTTGCCTTACACTTAGAATCCAGTTTGATTTTATAGTTTAATTGGGCCTCTTCTAGTCATTTTGACAGCATCTCCCTATCTTTCCTACCGCTTGATGCTTGTAAAAAGGCCTCAAGAATACCAACATCTTTTTCCATTCCAATCAATTCGGCCCTCTGTTCTCTTCCCTTAGAGCAACTGAAACTTTTTAGCACCCCCGGATTTATGTTTTAAAAACATCCCATTCTACTCCTGGGGAAGCTGTACCAGTATTAATCAGAAAATACTCAGACGTGGCCTTTTTTAAGGCAAGCACCACCTCCTCATCTAAGAGGAGAGCACATTTTAACTCCATCTTATATTGGGCTTAATTCCTGGAACCTGTAATGTCATGGTGACTGCTGAGTGGTCCACAAAATGTGCTGGATAATGTATGACCTTTTATATTTTACGCTAGGCCCCTTCCATCAAAAAATAATCTAATTTGGAATAATGTCCATATTTTTTACTATGTAAGGTATACTCTCTTGTCTGTCCTCTAAGATGTCTCCATACATCTACTAACCCTAGATCTTGCATCATATTTTTAACAACTTGACATGTTTTAGGTGCCTGGGCAGCATTCCTCCAAGCTGAGCCATCCAAAATAGAATCCAGCAAGATATTGAAATCCCCATACAGAATCAACTGAATTATAACCTCCAATAGGTTTAACTAAAAATCTACTATACACTGTGGATCATCCTCATTTGGGCCATAAAACCCAAAACAAATAAAATCAAGGTCTGCACATTTCATTCCAGCTAAAACCCATCTCCCAGAACTATCTGTTCTAGAATACTTAACCTACACTCTAGAACCCCTTCTTATGCAGATTACAGCATTGCTCTTGATCAGAAACTAAAAAACTCTGGACCCATCCATATCTACAAATAGTTCATTACTCTCACTTGCCACCAGATGCGTCTCCCTCAAGACCATAATATGAGCATGGCTCTCTTCCAAAAAGACCCCGCTCTGCCTGGCATTAGACCTCAGAACCCTTCCCCTTCTCTAGTTCCCACCCCCTGTTTCAAATTTAATTCATATAAACAGTCCTGGTTAGGTGATATTGATGGCTTTTTAAAACTTTTTTTACTCCTCTGCTCCCCACCCGGGCACAATCACCAAGCCCCACCACCTATCCCCTCCCTACTATCCTCTCCCTGGTAAATTCTCCCTATCTTCGCTAACGCCTCCCAGCTCACCCTCCCACCCACGAAGCACTTTGAAGCACTCGGCTGAGAAGCCCCTGTGACCAGCTGAACTCCCTGCGAAGCGGTTGCTCCTTGCTCACCTCCTGACCTTCAAGCGCCACTGCGGTATCGTAGCGCTGACTATTTGATTCACTGGCCATATCTTTCATCTGACATTTTACTCCCCCGTGATTAAGCGCCCATTCCACCGCGTAGCGCTCCGCATTTGCGTAGTTGATAGCTGTTTAGTGCAGATATTAACTCAGGCGTATTGCGCTATTACTGCTGTTGCCCATCTGAAGATTTTAATATTAATCGCTACCTGTGTGCATAGCGCCGACGCTGTGACTGATCGCATTTGTTTTGGTGCATCTACTCTGCCCTCGCATAGCGCCGTGTTGTTGTTTAGGAACCCTCCATTTTGTTGTGCCTGCAGCCCGTCCCTCCCCCTTCGCTAACGCCTCCCAGCTCACCCTCCCACCCACGAAGCACTTGGAAGCACTCGGCTGAGAAGCCCCTGTGACCAGCTGAACTCCCTGCGAAGCGGTTGCTCCTTGCTCACCTCCTGACCTTCAAGCGCCACTGCGGTATCGTAGCGCTGACTATTTGATTCACTGGCTATATCTTTCATCTGACATTTTACTCTCCCGTGATTAAGCGCCCATTCCACCGCGTAGCGCTCCGCATTTGCGTAGTTGATAGCTGTTTAGTGCAGATATTAACTCAGGCGTATTGTGCTATTACTGCTGTTGCCCATCTGAATATTTTAATATTAATCGCTACCTGTGTGCATAGCGCCAACGCTGTGACTGATCGCATTTGTTTTGGTGCATCTACTCTGCCCTCGCATAGCGCCGTGTTGTTGTTTAGGAACCCTCCATTTTGTTGTGCCTGCAGCCCGTCCCTCCCCCTTCGCTAACGCCTCCCAGCTCACCCTCCCACGCTCCGCCCCCTCCACCTACCATTTATGGCCAATGCCCCCATGCGCAGCGTCCACGCGCTACGGCCACGCCGAAGGTGCGCCAAAGGTAAGCCCGTCTACGCCCGGCGCCAGAGCCCCTGGTCCTTGTAAAGTCCACCCATCCCGCATTACTTACGATGCCACCACCCTCCTAGCCCTCAACCCCGGCCGCTCCCTCAACTGCGTCCAAGCTGCTCCTGGACACACCCATGGACCCTTTTCCTGCTACTCCTGCAAGTTCGACGGCACCAAGAACAACTCCTCACCTACGAACACACAACAGATATCCGATCCCAACCACCTACAATGCATCCTGCTAAACACCCGCTCGGTCCACAGACACGCCATTGACCTCTGGAATCTACTCGACACCATCTCTCCGGACATCGCCTTCCTAACAGAAACATGGATGAACTCCTCTTCTGCCCCAGACATCACCATTGCCATCCCGGAAGGCTATAAGATCATTCGCAAGGACCGCACCGGCCACACAGGAGGAGGCATCGCTATCGTCCATAAGAAATCCATCCGCATCTCAACCAGCTCAGACGTCAATCTCGCCAACTCTGAACACCTTCACTTCCAGATCCACATCGACCCCAAGACCACACTCAGAGGCACCCTCCTTTACAGGACACCAGGACCCCGCGCACAATTTAGTGAAGACATCACGGACTTCATCACTCCACACGCGCTCCCCTCCGAGGATTACATTCTTTTGGGAGACCTCAACTTCCACCTTGAAAAGAACAACGACCGCAACACCACCACCCTTTTGGACAACCTCGCAAACCTCGGACTTAAACAACTTGTCACTACCCCCACCCACATCGCAGGTCACACACTCGACCCTATCTTCACCTCCAGCAAGCATGTTTCCTTCAGCCACACCACAACTCTCCTTTGGACGGACCACAGCTGCGTTCACTTCACCTACAACAAGCCCACATCCAACAACCACCCCCAACCCACTCTGCAAAGAAACTGGAACAAAATCACCATCGACCAGATCTCCTCATCGCTTCTTCAAAAGCCCCCCGCCCACTCCTCAAACCCAGACCAAGCAGCCACCAACCTCACCCAATGGTTATCCAACAGCGCCGACATCCTAGCACCACTGAAAAAACGACAAATCAAACCAGGCAGCAAGAAGGCCTCCTGGTTCAACAATGACCTTAAGAAATCCAAGAAACTCTGTCGCTCCCTCGAGAAGGCCTGGAAAAAAGACCCAACCACCAGCACCAAGGACGCCTTCAAAAACGCCACCCGCATACACCACCAACTAATCCGAAATGCCAAGAAAGCAGCCTTCAAGGACCGTCTAGATAACAACGCACACAACAGCAAGGAATTATTCAACATCGTCAAGGAATTTACCAACCCCTCAGCCAACTCCAACGACATCACCCCCTCTCAAGCCCTCTGCGACTCCCTAGCCTCATTCTTCCACAGCAAAATTGCAGACATCCACAACAGCTTCGACAACCAACCCGGAGACCAACCCACCCAATCCCCTGCAGGACCCCCACCCCCCCTGAACATCCTCAATAACTGGAAGCCAATCTCCACCGAGGACACAATCCGTCTGATGAACTCTATCCACTCAGGATCCCCCACAGACCCTTGCCCTCACCACATCTTTAACAAAGCAGACTCCATTATTGCACCGCACCTCCGAGACGTCATCAACTGCTCCCTCAACTCCGCAACCTTCCCGGAAAGCTGGAAACATGCCGAACTCAGCGCCCTCCTGAAGAAACCCACAGCTGACCCCACCGAACTCAAAAACTATCGCCCTATCTCACTCCTTCCATTCCCGGCCAAAGTCATCGAGAAAGCTGTCAACAACCAGCTCGCCGCATTGCTCGAAACAAACAAATCCCTCGACTCCTCACAGTCCGGCTTCCGAGCCAAACACAGCACTGAGACCGCACTCATCGCAGCAACAGACGACATTCGAACTCTACTGGACAATGGAGACACAGTCGCCCTCATCCTCCTCGACCTCTCCGCAGCCTTCGACACAGTCTGCCACAGCACCCTTCTACAGCGCCTCAAAAACAAAGGAATCCAAGGAAAAGCACTGGAATGGATCACCTCGTTCCTCTCCGGAAGAACCCAGAGAGTCCGCCTTCCACCATTCAAGTCAGATGCTACTGAAGTCATCTGCGGCGTACCTCAAGGGTCCTCACTCAGTCCCACCCTCTTCAACGTTTACATGAGCCCCCTCGCGTCCATCGCACGCCAACATAACCTCAACATCATCTCCTACGCCGACGACACTCAACTGATCCTATCACTCACCAGAGACCCTAACACGGCCAAAACCAACCTACACGAAGGAATGAAAGAAGTAGCCGAATGGATGAAGCACAGCCGTCTGAAACTGAACTCAGACAAAACAGAAGTCCTCATCTTAGGTACCTCCCCCTCCGCCTGGGACGACTCTTGGTGGCCAGAGGCCCTTGGAAAAGCACCCATCCCGACGGACCACGCACGGAACCTGGGCGTCATCCTGGATTCCTCACTCTCGATGAACAGACAAGTCAACGCCGTTTCTTCATCTTGCTTCAACATTCTTCGCATGCTCAAAAAAACATTTCGCTGGATCCCTACCGAAACTAGAAAAACAGTCACCCACGCTCTGGTCACGAGCCGACTGGACTACGGAAACACCCTCTACGCCGGCACCATCCGAAACTCCAGAAAAAACTACAACGCATCCAGAACGCCTCAGCCAGGCTCATATTAGACATTCTGCGTCAAGAACACATTTCTGATCACCTGAAAAACCTCCACTGGCTCCCCATCAATAAGAGGATCACTTTCCGCCTACTAACCCACGCACACAAAGCACTCTACGGAAATCGGACCCGAATGTCTCAACACACGACTATCCTTCTACACCCCCTCCCGCCAGCTACGATCCTCCAACCAAGCCCTTGCCACTGTACCTCGCATCAACAAAACCACCATGGGAGGTAGATCCTTCTCCTACCTAGCAGCTAAAACTTGGAACTCACTTCCCACTCACCTTCGCCTTACTCAGAACCACCTCGCATTCAGAAAGCAACTCAAAACGTGGATATTCGACAAATAACTCCCCAACCTTCTTCAAGCGCCTTGAGACCCTCTGGGTATGTAGGGCGCTATACAAATCTTTTGACTTGACTTGACTTGACTATCTTAGTAGGCAATATGCCTTGTGGGCTGCCTATTAGGGAAAAAATTAACAGATTTGCCGAGCTTCAGTACATCTCAGTTCCCTTATCGAATCTCCTGACTCAAGAGTTCTAAAATCATCTGCTTATTATTTAGTGGTTTCCTTCTTCTTTTTTATTAACTCTATTAATGCATCAACATCCTCAACAGTGCACTGATTATACTTTTGATTATCCCACATTATGCGAAGCATCACAGGGAATTTTAATTACACTTTAGCCCCTAGCTTCCGCAGATCCTCCATCCTGTTACCCAACTCCCATTGCCTCTGTTTTGTGGCTTTGGAAGTGTCCGATCTTATTGTAATAGAGAACCCCTTGACTGGATATGGGCCATATCTAAAGGCGTGTAACGACTAGTTGGGAAACCAGCGGAAATTTAAAGTATCAAAATGAAGTTACATGTAACAATGCTTGTTAAACAACCATAAACCAATAAAATATTCATGTTAGGACCACGTTGGTTCAACTTATGTATTCATTTATATTATCATGAATAGCATGAAAAAAATTATTAATAACAAGCTGATAAATATTTCCTATATTCCACAAAACATCTTCAAAATATCATTGTTGAGAACAATGTTAAAGTGTTATTGTCAATTCAGAGTGGTGTTCATCATAAATACATCACATTAATCACACAACCCAAAAAATGGATGGAAAAGCTCAATGCATTTCGGGTAGATCCCTTCTTCAGGGGCACTGTGAAAAGAAAACAATTGAAAACAAAAAAGAAGAAACAGAGAATAAACAAATGTATCCAAAATTCATATGTACAAATCTGACACTATTTACAAGATGCATGCTCGATCAACGCCCAAAAAGTAAGCAGCGGTATTGGATATAAATGCCTTATGTGTTGTCTAGAGGTCAAAAAAATGTAATACATTGAAAAAAGTGCCTTCAGAAAAGCTACCAACAGTTTTGTATACGATTGAAATAAAGTCAGGATTCGTGCATATATGAACCATGCCAAAGCCTGTGTACTATCACCAACTCTCTGAAAAAAATTAACTCACTGTGTTTTTCAGTTGTGTATATATCACAAGAATCTTCGAAGAAATTGTCTGTTGCTTCACTCTGTGTTTTACGTGAAAATGAGGATCATTAATAATAAGTAGGGGTGGGCGGCCAGCTACGCTCCGTGCACGGAGTGTGCGTAGTGCCGCCTACTCCGCATTTTGCGGAGCGGGCGTAGCCAGGCGGCACTACGCACGCTCCGCAGACGGAGCGTAGCTGGCCGCCACCCGCCTCCCTCCCGCCCTCCCTAAATACTTTAAATTAAAGCAGTCAAATAATTTAAAACTCACTTACCTTGCCCGCCGCTGCCCGCCGCGTCCCCGGGGCTCGCTATCTTCCGTCTTCTTTATTAATGCGCATGCGCTGGCGGCCGCGCATGCGCATTTTCTCATGAGAAATGCGCATGTGCGGCCGCCCGCGCATGCGCATTAGTAAAGAAGACGGAAGACGGAAGATAGCGAGCCCCGGGGACGCGGCGGGCAGCGGCGGGCAAGGTAAGTGAGTTTTAAATTATTTGACTGCTTTAATTTAAAGTATTTAGGGAGGGCGGGAGGGAGGCGGGTGGCGGGGCTGGCGGCCAGTGGTGTTTGCGGAGTGGGGCTACGCGGAGTGCGGAGGTGGGCGTAGTTTCTCGCCCACTTCGCGTAGCTCCGCGAAGCCCCACTCCGCCAACTCCGCCCAGGGTTAATAATAAGGTCCACAGAGCTGACAGAGCCTCGAACACTAGTCATGAATGCTGAATAAACTACAGTTGAGTAAAAACTTACTGGAACAAAGTGCAGATGGAGGACCTGTATTAGATGATACAATAAGATTTTACTCTCTGCCTAGATGGGAAACTGTAAACGACTCACTTAGCCAACCTGCAATGAAGAGGAAACTACTCTTACAAAAGCGTCACGTTTGTCAAAGACATGCCTAATCTTCAGTTGCGTTGCATCACTATTCTAAAAAAGGGAAGACTCACCATATAACAAGCTTCGCAAGGAAAACGGTATATTGAAATCCAATCGAGAGCAAAGGAATCACTTCATTAGGTAAATAATCTGAAAGAAACGAATGAACCTTAAGCGTGTGCCTTATGTCCACCAATGCATGCCATTAATTGCATGTCTCGTTTCTATGTCACTATCCACAATGATACAAGTGCTTACCGCATTATCAGTAATAATGTCCATGTGCGTTTGGTATACCAGTGGTTTACCCACTAGTCGTTGCACATTTATCTTGGCTGGCTGCCCTTTCACCAAACAGCACGCACACTTAGCCAAACAGTCACAAGTTGTGTTCTTTTAGCATTTAATAGGGTGTGCACATGTAAACCTTCTGTTTGTAATCCATATCTAAAGCCCCCACTGAGAATTGCTTCCTTAGCAGTATACAAGAGGAAATTCACCAGGATCGTCCTAGGTTTGGTCCTTTGGGGATTGTGCCAAAAAGGCTTCCTGTGCTTTATTTGAATCTTTTGTTCAAGATTAATGTCCTTGTTATCCTTAAGGACAGTATTTGTGTGTATACTGATCATAAAGGCCTTCATATCCATGCCTTCTTCTGCCTCTGGAATGTTTCAGAATGCTAAGTTTTTCTTTCGGAAATGTTTCTCCAATCTCTCGAAGTCATTCCTTAACACTTGGTTTTGTTTAAACAGCTGAGAAATCTCATTGCATTTTGTGTCACATCTTGTTTAATTGATCCGACTACATATTCCAAGGCCTAGGTACATAAAGCAACCTCATACAATTTCTGTGCTAACTCGGAGCACGAAGCTTGTATACCAACATGGTTGGCCTCTGAATCTTCAAAGGAACACTTAATTTCATTCTTTAGTCCCAGAAGAATACTCGTCAGTAAATCTTCTGTGTTTCCCTTGGAGCCCCTCCACTTTCCCCATTTTTTTCCCTCCGTATATGAAGATCCTCTGCCTGCTCCGGTGGTTCAGCTACTGTCAAAGCTTCAAACCTGTTACTAGAGGGGACTATTACTATGTTCATTAGAACTCTTCCAGAACTCGTTTCATCCTCATTCCTCAATATTTGATGGGAAACTCCTTTTGTACTGCTCTCACTAGCACTCACAGCCACACTGGGTACCTCCATTCTGAGACTCTTAGCAAGGATTAATTCCTCGGGACTTCCCCCTCTCTGCAGGCGAGGTAAAACACGAAAAAATATGTTTTTTTAGATTGGCTGGGTTATTGGCTTTTTACCTCTTTCCCCTGTGTTTTTTAATGGGGATTTACCAGTGTTCCTGTTTTGCAAAGCACTAGTCACCCCCTCTAAGACCCTACAGTGGTGACCTCACTTTCCTTTACTTGCCTCCTCAACGTCCTGTACAATAGTCAAAGGAGTCACAGAGGGAAAGACAGGTACCTGTCCCACCTTATCACTTCCGATATTTCTTATTCGCAGTGTATATTTTGAGGGCCTATTACCCACCTTACCATCCACTGAGGTGCATTTCTCCAAAAGCAGGAACTGCAAACTCCTTGCCTGCTTTTTCCTGTTATCGTTTCTCCACTCTCTGCACTCTCCACACCTCAGGTCTCCTAATGAGGAAGACCCGTTTCTGCTCTCTGCCTTCAGGAACTGTGGGGAGCTCCGTCTTTCAGCCTGACATGTGCTGCCTCTGCTACTTGATCTCACAACACCCCTGCAGCGCCACAGTTCCCTGGCTGCCTCTCTCCACCAAGACCCAGGGACCTCAAAGCTCGGCACCTCAGAGCCAGCCCGCTCCGCGTCCTGAGATTTGGCCAGGCCTAGAGGAGAATTTATCCCAGATATTCAGCCTCGCTGTTGCGGTAGGTTAACTGGAGCATAACCGCCTATGGCTCCATTTCCCTCTCCAGCGCCGCAGCTGCATCAGCACACAGCCGCCATGTTCACCCCACAATCTATCAATATTGCTAAGAAAATACATTTGACATTATATTAAATGTTTTGTGTTATTTTAATTTACTACTACTAAAAACCATGTGCCTGTGTGGGTGTGTGTGTGTGTGTGTATATATATATATATATATATATATCCAGCCGTGCTTCAGTAGCAGTATGCAGTTCCCGCCCTGCCACAAAAAACTCTCAGACACCGACCTTTAAAGTTAGTGCTGATTATTTATTTTCTGTAGCAGAATCTTGCCGCATGACATTTCGGCTCCGTGGAGCCTTGCTCACATGACAACGTTCATCTAGAATATGCTCACATTTAAAGTGACAGTGCCCAATCAGTATACACCATGTAATGGTGACGAACATAAAAAAAGAAATAGAAAGCAAAATGACCTAATGCATTTGTATAGTAACCTATTGTGCTGTAGTGACAAAATATGTATGTATCAAACGTACCTAACCTTTAATATTCATGTCTGGTACCACATTTCAACATTATAGTTGTTAAATACTAGTTCACTTGTTCGTTAGTCATATGCTGTAATAAGAGACATCTGTGTGTTGATAGTTGCAACCGCTCATAATACAGAGAATATAGCAATTCAGCGATTCAAAATCTCAGAACATCAATAGTTCATATATTAACGAGTTCAAACAGTCATTGTTCATAAGCTGTCAGAAGTTGTCCATTGATAAAGTACCTAAAAGTGCAGAATAGTGCAAATACGCAATGTAAACACTGGACCTCTATCATTGAGACATTAGTCGGTGTGTTTAATATATGTCTAATACTTTTACACCGTTCAGCTCATAGCCATCATATCTTTATAGCTGTTAAATACTAGTTCACTTGTTCATTAGTTAAATGCTGTAATATGAGACATCTGTTTGTCGATATTTGCACACACTCGAAGTACAGACAATATAGCAATTCAGACATTCAAACTCTCAGAGCTTCAGTAGTTCATATATTAACAAGTTCAAGCAGTCATTGCTCGTAAACTGTCAAATGTTATCCATTGATAAAGTGCATAAGTGTGCATAATAGTGCAAATATGCAATGTAAATGATGTACCTCTATCATTAAGACATTGGTCAGTGTATATAATATAATTGGGTGATAGGATGTTCCTTACTGCTTAACCCGCCGATGTAAGTTTTCGTATTGATCCCGTGCACACAGGATTTACATGTTTTACATCTAAAAAAAACACTATTGTTTTGCAGCCACGTTGTTTTTTCAAGGGTTTCAGGGCAGGTGTCTACTAACTGGTCTTTTAAGTATGGGGCTCTGCTGAAAGTCAGGGAGGCTCTGTGTGGTAGCGAGGGACCAATTACAGGATCGGTTAACACAATTGGCCAATTCTTATTGATAATAATATATTTAGTTATTTATTTTTGTGATTTGTAAAGCGCGACTTATACCCGTAGGTGTCTTGGCGCTGTAACTCAGCTTATTGTCTCAGTGAGGACATTATCAGACTTCAAAGTGTTACAATGATTGGAAGAGTCATTGGTCAAACAACCAAGTTTTCAGCAGCTTTCTAAACTGAAACAGTGATGAAGTAGATCTTATCATCATCGGAAGGGTATTCCAAAGTTTGGCGGCAGTGTTTGTGAAACATCTATCACCCCAGGTGACAGTCCTGGTCCGTGACACTGTCAGTTGGTTCAAACGTTCAGATCTAAGTGATCTCTTGGGTTGATAGAGGATAAGCTTCTGTTTGAGAAACACTGGGCCAAGACCATGTACTGCTTTAAAAGTAAGGCATAAGGTTTTAAATTTGATCCGATTTCTTACAGTTAACCAGTGGTAGCTCCTGATTACTTGCTTGACAGATTTAAATTTGGGAGTGCCAGACAGTAGCCTTGTTGCTGCGTTTTGAATGAGTTGTAATTTTGCCACCACCCTAGATTGAGCATTCACAAATAATCCATTGCAGTAATCCAATGATGATAATACCAAGGAGCTTACCCCCGTTTTCCTCGCATTATCTGGAAGAAATGGTGAGATTTTCCTGAGGAGTCTGAGTTTATGGAAGGCAGAAGATGCTATCTGATTGGCATGGTTAGCAAAATTCAGCTTTTCATCGAAGATTATCCCTAGATTTCTAACCTTATGAACGGGGGTTGGTAAGACTCCAAGTGACGAGGGCCACCAGACGGAAGACCATAGAGGAGGTAACTTTCCGAAGATAATTACCTCGGTCTTCTCTGAGTTGAGTCTTAAACAGTTTTCAGCCATCCACTCCTTAATTGCCAACATGCCTTCCTGAACTCGAGCCGCCACCTCTTCTCCATCGTTCTTGATAGATAGATAGCCTTGTGTTGTTTACTATATCCTGTGATTATTCTGAATGTATTACTTTCACTGTTTCCACAATCCACACTGTTTGGAACCAGTTCCCCTTCCGGGCACCCTTCCTTTCTGTATTTATCTAGCAGCCCCTCCCTGCTGTGTTCCATGGATTTAATGCGGGCACTGTCAATGCTCTGAACAGAGTACCCTCTCTCTAGAAATCTGCATTTACTGGCATGTTGAGCTGCTTCTAAATCTTGTGGGTTGCTACATACCCTCCTAATGCGCAGCATCTCCCCGTAGGGGATGCTGGCAATAAGATGGGCAGGATGCGAACTCCCCTCATGCAGGATAGTGTTTCCTGCCGTGCTCTTGCGGAACAGTTTTGTTTCTAACTTGCCACTTTTGACATAAACCTCTGTATCAAGGAAGGTAACGGAGTTTTGGCTTAATGTAGCTGTAAAGGTTAGATTTACTCCATTTACATTAATATCCTTGATGAAATCGTGGGCATGTTGTTCACTACCTCTCCAAATCACAAATAAGTCGTTGATAAAACAGTACCATCTAATTATATTGGTTTCAAAGACCTCTTGATATTCTGTTTTGAGGATCAGTTCCTCCCAAGCTCCCATGTGCAGACGTGAAGCTTGGGGAGAAACTGGCCCCCATTGCAACTCCCTGTAACTGTCGGTAAATGAGATTGTTATACATAAATACATTGTTAGAAATACAGTACTCAAAGCATTTGAAGCAGCATAATATTGTGGTCATCAAATTGATCAGATCGTCGTGACAGGTAGTATTTTACTGCTGCTAGTCCATCAGTGTGAACTATACTGGTGTACAGGGCGGTAACATCAAGTGCCATCATCCAATCACCTTCTATCCACTTGATGTGCTGTATTTTCTGCAAAAAATCCCCAGTGTCTTGTACATAGGATTCCAATAAGTGGACATAGCTCTGAAGGAAATAATCAATGTAGATGGATGTACGTTCCAACAGACCTCCCCTGGCTGAGATGATGGGCCTGCAAGGGGGGTTATACACGTCCTTATGTACCTTAGGGATAAAATAAATCAGGGGAGTTACAGGGTTTTCAATTTTCAAATATTTGACTTCTACCTCTGAAATCATTTCTTGGCTTTCCATTATGAAAGTTTTTGATGGTATTCCAATTTGATATTTTTCAATGTCATTGCATTAATCCTCTCATAACAATTACGATCATTGATTTAGAGGTAAGCCTCCTTGTCATAGTTGCTTCTGGACATGAGGACGATGTTGCCGCCCTTATCGCTTCGACGTATTACCACATCCTTCTCCCTAGTTAGGCGGGAGATAAGTGCTTCATATTGTTGGGTCTGTTTGTCGTTCTTTTTCTTTTGTGTGCAAGTTTTCCCTTGTAGGTCTTTCAGTTGCTTTACTGTATTTTCATGGAAGATGTCAATCACATCGCGTGGTAGGACTGGGTTGAACACAGATGGTGGTCTAAATGGAGTTTTGGCAGTAATACGGTTTCCTAATCTGTCCACCGTTTCTGTCTGGCTGGAACTGATCTGGTTTTGCTCATAGCCTACTCCTTACGTGTTCCATAATTCTGCAATTTTATCCAATGTGGGGGTCTCAGGGATATCATTAGAACTTATAAATGTTGTTTACTGAAACCTCGTTTTCTTGGATTTCAAGGCATAGAATTTTCGTAATTTCAACTTTCTGATGGCTTTGTAGAGATCACATCTGGTGGCAGCATAGTTGAAATTGCAAGGAGACGCAAAGGATAAACCTAGTTTCAGGATATCTTCTTCATTATTTGTCAGATGTCAAGTCGTGAGGTTAATTATAGTACGATTGGATTCTTTGTCCATTGTCAATGTCTGGCCCCTGCCTCTCTTTGGCTTCTGATAGTTTCCTCCTCTTCCTCCTCCTGTCCCTTTGTCGCCGCTTGTAGTTGGCCCATTGTCTTTGTAGTTTATTTGAATTCTTAGCCGGAGCCACTGTAACCTTTCTTATCATAAAAAACTGATTTATTGGCCAGGCGAGGGTTTAATCTGTGTGCCAGTTGTAACATTGTTGCGGCGTTCGGACTCCGATTCAGTGTCAACTTCAGAGCTGACCCCAGAGGCAGAGGAGTCAGTTTGTTCTTTATTTTTTCTGTTCATTCTCGTTTTGAATGGCTTTTTAGAGGTAGGTGCGCGCAAAACATCATACTTCCTTGAGAATGTAAAGATTTGACCTAATTCATAGTCATTACGGTCACGCTAAAACTTGTAGGTTTCCTCTCCATAATTTTTGCCTCTTCTTTTTTGAGCCGCACATTATATATATATATATATATATATATATATATATATATATATATATATATATATATATATATATATATATATATATATATTTATACATATATAAATCATATTTTTTTAAATCCAAAGCAAAGCATGTAATAATTTACCAAATTAATTACATAAAAAAACAAAATGAACATTTACTAAAATATTTTTTTAAATGCTATAAAAAATGATATATAAACAAAAAAACAAAAAACAGATAAACAAGTAATAATATATATATAATATTCCTACTCCAATATATGCAACAGCAGGGAACTCACTGGCGTTCAGAACGGTTACATTTGCCATTGGCACTCCAATCTGTGGAACACACAAGATGATGGACGGAATGTTGCACATTGGCAAAACATTCACCCCCAGTCACAGATCTGGGATTAATCCATCGTTATTTTGCTCACCACGCCACCCCAGTTCAGACATGGCCATATGTAAATCAGTCTTAACCCTGTGCCTCATGGAAACAGTCCAGCCTGAACTGCCAAGCCATATCTTCCCATGGACCGGAATCAAGCATCCTAGGACCGGTTTCTGGCTATCAGCCATCATCAGCCAGGATAGCTTGACTCCAGTGGCATAGTGAGCACGGGACCCACATCTGGGCATACCCTTCCCACATAGGGTGAACAGCAAAACACACAAGATGATGGATGGAATGTTGCACAATGGTTAAACATTCAACCCCAGTCACAGACCTGGGTTTAATCCATAGTTATTTTGCTCACCACGCCACCCCAGTTAAGACATGGCCATATGCAAATCAATCTTGACCCTGTGCCTCATGGGAACAGTCCAGCCCGAAGTGCCAAGCCATGTCTTTACTGGACCGGAATCAAGCATCCTAGGATCAGTTTCTGGCTATCAGTAGCCCTAAATTGCATAAGGATTGTGATACTATTGCACATGCTTTTCATCTGTCAACTTTGAGATATAGGGGCAGATTTATGTTAACTGGCGCATCCCCAGGTATGCGCCAGTTAACATGCGCCACAGTGCTCCACAGCTCCGCCACCCATGGTGCGCCGCATTTATAATGCGGCGCACCATGGTGCAAAAATGGCACAGATGCGTGACGCATCTGTGCCGGAAATGTGGCGCATTGCTGGAGTTGCAGCAAGGCTCGCGGGTGCCCCATGTACACAATGCTGCATCAAGACCCACGCCTGCTTCAAGCAGGCGCAGGGTTTTGACGCAGCATTGGCTTGAAAGTGACTGAGTGAAATCTCATAGATTTCACTCAGCCACTTTCAGGAGGCGTTCCTGCGCAGGAACGCCCCCCCCTGCGCAGGAACGCCTCCTTATGGCGCAGGGTTTTACAACGTGACGCATCTCCTAGATGCTTCACGTTGTAAATAGGGCGCATTGTTTGCGCCGCAGTTGCGTCAAATAAAGTGACGCAATTGCGGCGCAAGGGCATCATAAATCTGCCCCATAGTGTCTCCTGTGGGATTAAGTATTACCTAAGGCAACATTGCAGTGACAGGGTTGTTCGTTTCTACTGATTTATGTTTGGTTATTTAAAACATAACTATAAAATAGGTTGTTACAGAATAAAAACCACATGGCTGGAACGAAAAGATGCTAGTAAATCTAATACATAAACACTATGTTAAAAAATATTTGGTTTATTTGAAATCAGATTGGTAAAACACTAGGAATATTTTCAAACAAGTGGTTTTAGGCATTATCCTTGCCCTAAGTGCGACCGAAATGAACATAAAATAGAGTGGTTATCACGACAAATTATTTCTAGTTCATTATTGTGTTACTTTTATGCCACATAATACACAATTTAACTGTTTTCAATTATTAGTATACACAGCACAATTTAGTATTTAATATATGATCTCCCTTTAAAATTATTCTGGTCAATCGAATGCATATATGGTGTTGCTTATGTTTTCGTCTAAACGATTGGCATATTTAATGGGGGGACAGCATTGAGGGCATTATCAAACTGATCTAAAAGTACATGGCTTATCCCATTCTCAAAGTAAAGACTTACACTATCATGACTTAATTATGCGTTAGATTGTAATACAACTGACTTTCAAATTAGAAATAACAGGGTTGAAACTTACTGCTAGTAAAGCTGTATTTTATCCTGACAACTTTGTGGCCTTATTCCATGTTGAAGACTCATATCCACTCTAATTCCCAATTAATCCTCTTTTTGTTATAAACCAGATTTAAAGATTGTCGAACAGGATACTCCACTAAACTCTTAGCTTGCGGACTCATTTAGAGACAGGTGGACAAGAAGCTTTTGCTTTAGCACATCCCCTTGTTTCAGTTGAGGGATAGCTTACTCTGACAGTCTGACAGAATAAGGGGCTGTCAGATTAAAACCATTACGCTGCCTGTTGTATCTAGAGCCGCTTGTATGTCACTTTTTTCCAGTCTATGACCCCTATGAAAAGGTCCCAGGCTAATAATGACCTACACACTGAGAGAATATTCCCAGCAAGTAGAGTTTATCACTTGTTTTTTTTTCAGAAACGAATTCCTGCTTTTATTTTTGTAACATAGTTACGCAAACTGGTGAACAGTATTTGTTTTGGGATTTACTGTCAACATAAATGCTCATTTGCACCGGAAAGTAGCCCTAAAGAAATGCAAGGAAGTGATATGCATCAGAAGAGTGTTCTATGTTTGGCATATTGCTGTGTTTTTTTATTTCTTTATGAATAGCAAGAAAATGTTACGTATTATGAACAAAGATGATAAAATTGAATAATAAGAATATTTTAGTCTGATTTTTGATTCATAGATTGTAACTTTCACTCCTGAGGGCTATGAGCCCAATACGTTAGTAATTTTGCTAGGAGTGATACCTTTTATGAACCATTGTTTATTTGTATTACTATTTCCATGTGTCGTGGGTTTATTGGAAGGTCTTGTAGCTCACTACATGATATAGACCGATGGATATACCACAAGCAGGGGAGGTTTCTCCATTTGGGCTCAGGGTCTGCGCCCCGCTGAAATTCCTACACATTTTCATAAAAACATATTAAATAGATTTATTTATTTAGAGATACAATCAAATTTCTAAATAAATTGATGTATTTAAGTCTGGGCTGTCTAGTTCAGGCTGCCTGCCCTGCCTCATTCTGAAGAAGGAGACAGAAGTCAGACTTTCTGAACTGTGATGCATGATGCAGGGCTTTCTGTTTTGAAGTGCTTCATTGACATTGTGGTCTAGTGTTGATGCACTATGTAGGCATGGGACGCAATAAGCATCATGGTTTTGGGCATCGGAGACTTCATCCCTGCGTGATTTCAGACATCCGTCATTCAAAGCATTCAAAGCCATATATCCCACCCTTTCCTTATACGTGGGAGTTGATGTAAGCATGTCTGATTTTGTGCCTTGCTCTCTGTAAAAGTAACCTCCCCCACTGTAACACCACAGGCCCTCGATGAAGATCGCTCGCTTCTTCAGAAGTCGAGGTGGTGTATCTGTTCCCCTGGAAAATGGATCCAAATAAGGAGCGGGGTTCTTGTTCCCCTGGGAAGTTGATTCAAATATCCAAGTCCAGCCCAAAGCAAGAGATATGTGCTTACTGTGGAACATGTGATTACAGTGGACAGTTCTCTGATGTAAGACATGAACTGGCCCGGTCTTCATGCCCCTAAATTAACCCTGATGCCAAGAACATGAATTGACTTGCAAACAATGAATTTTAAAAACGTTAAGAGAAATGCATTTCAGCGATTTAGCTCCTCGCTTATTTCACAAGCTTTACTTAATTTTGCATTCCCCAAAAGTTAGCTATTTTATAATGTTGCTGTTTATCTGTATTTTTCTCTGTTCATACTTTGAGGCTTAAGCCATGCCAGGTGTTTATGAGGGGCTTTGATTGAGCATGCAGGCGCTATGGCTGAAGCCAAACAAAGTGCCTGTCAGTGGGTTGGCCTCTGCAGAGCACCCAGAATTCTTTTTGCAACAGACATTCTGTGAATGTGTGTAAAGGGGGTACACAGATGTCAAAATATTTGCAAGGCAAAATTAAGAGAAATTAAAGTGCTTACATTTGAGGCAATGCAGTCCATGTTAGGGGCTGTGAAGTGACAGAGATGGGAGGAAGTGCATCCCTTGAAAAGTGAAAAGAGGATGCTGAAGAGGAAATAGAGGTGGCTTAAGATGTGCAGATGGACAAGATATGCAGAGAAAAAGAGGATATATATCTAACAATAAGCACACATCATTGGAGGCCAAAACTCTTTCTACGGACCTAAATGCTATTTAATTCAAAGTTCAAAAGACTTTATTCTAATTGAATTCACAATTCATAAAAGTATACAGATAAAATCACAGATTAAAATTTCATTTTTCCGTTCAGAATTAAACATCACTAACATTTGATTTTTATGGTTAAAAAAGGAGTTTAAAAAGAATAAAACGGTACAATCAGTTAAGATACATGATAGTTAAAAGTGCTTAGTTAACTCGTATTATCCCATCACGATGGTCCTTCTCACTCTTAATACAGTGTTCAGGAAGAGGCTCATTGTACTGATGGTGAGACAATCTTCTAAGGACCTGAGTTTATTATTGGCATCTCTTGCTTTCCTTAGGCCCCAAGTTAACAAGAGATTTTTTAAAATTTGTCGTCTGGAATGGCGATATAAAGTACAAAAAAGAGTACAGTGTATATTTGATTGAAATGATTTGTCATCACAGGGACACCGCCTTTTTACTCTCGCCCAGTCATTGCAGGTCGGGAATGATACGAGTCTAAAAAAGGTTTCCAGGCGAAAGTATGTCAGGAGCCTACGATGCTGTAGGGGATGATCTATTACAAGATACAACTGGGGACCCCTTTGAGATGTCACTTCATCGTGGCTCATGACAGATTTTTTAGTCCTTTCACCCTTCCACCTTTGTAGTTCCAAATGTTCCAGCAACATCTTTTTGAACATGGATCGCGAGAGCAGTTCCAGTGAGGCTGGGTCAGTAAAGTATTAAGGATGACCGATCTCATTGACAAAGTTCTTAATGTAAGTAAGCCATTTGATATTTTTCAGCCCATCACAGCTTAAGCAGTCCTCTATAATAGATCTGTTCTATTCTGTGGCAGGGTTGGGCCAGACGTTATGCCAAAGTAAAACTGGGGCAAGTTTTATAATGTCCGTGATGAAAATAAGAGCAACTTCAGCATGTAGTACATATACAGGGGTGCTCCTCGGTGTAGCAGTTAAGAAACGCAGGAACCTATTCTCGATTCGCTGAATCGCCTCCACTTGCTGCCAGCCCCAGATGCCAGCCCCATAGGTCCCAATAGCCACACATTTTGATTTGAATATTTGAAGGAGCTCCTTGACTGGCCTGTTTCCTATTTTTTTGGCAAAGCTCATAAGAGCGCCAGCTGCTCTATTAAATGCCATGGCCCTTGCTTTCAAAGCAGACTTCCAGGTGCCCTGCCTGTCCAAGTGAACCCCCAAATAGCAAAAGATGTCAGCTAACTCCACCTTCCTTTCATTTAAAGTAATTGGGCACGTGATCTATGTTTGTTTGGGCCGCACGACATGGTAAACGTCTTCGAGACATTTACGCGTAGCCCTCTTATATTCATAAAATTGGTGAAAGTCTGTACAGCTTTCTGTAGAACCACCTTGGTCTGCGAGAGGATGGCCGCATCGTCAGCATACAGTAAGATAGGAATGGGTTTGCCTTTGATTACGGGATAATCATAATACTGTTGTGTTAAGCAAGAACCACCTCCATTAATATATAGGTTGAATAGCAGGGGGGTCAATATGCAGCCCTGCCTTACCCCTCTATTAATCTTAAAAAGCTCTGTGCATTACCCCCTCTGGCCATATCTTACTCGTGCACCTGCCTCAACATAGAGATCTCTGATGTAATCTATTATTATATTGTCCAGCCCAATATCTCTCAGAGTCTGCCAGAGGTTATCGTGCAGAACTCAATCAAATGCTGAACTGAGGTCCACAAATGTCATGTAAAGGTTGGATTTTCTTGCATGTATATATTTCGAGATGATTAGGGAAAGATTTAGCCCCTGCTCAATTGTCCCCCGCCCACCCTTGAACCCATACTGAAAAGGTGATAGCACTTCCTGTCCCTCCAGCCAGTCCTGAATGCGGGCAAGAATGACCCTCCTGCCATCTTCATAAAACCATCTAACAAAGAGATGGGTCGGTAGCAGGCAGGATCATTTCTGTCCCCCTTTTTGTAAATCGGGACCAAAATTGCCTCCTTCCATGTTGGGATAAAACCTCTTTTGGCCATGCAATTCAGGACCCTGGTGAGTATCGGGGCCCACAGGTCTGGATAAGTTTTAAACACATCAATAGGGACAGAGTCTGGTCCTGGTGCTTTCGAAGCTGAACGTTCCCTTAGGGCTTTATATACCTCCTCTAGTTTAAATTGGATATCTAAAGGAAACGGAGAATCCACAACATCCGTGGTTATTGGTGTTTCGGGGGAACATACAGGGAAAACCGTGGTGCCATACAGGGCTTCGAAGTGAAGTAGCCACTCCTGAGCCGTAATGGCATTATCTAAACGTGGACTTTGGTCGTCTTGATAAAAAGGAGCATTCACAGCCTTCCAAAAGGCAACCGTGTCCTTTTGTGTTGCTGCTGAATGGAGGGCTTCCCAGGCTTCAGCTTTTAGATCTTTCTTTCTTCTAGTCAAAGCGACACAGTAATTACGTCTTGCCCTTTGAACCTTTGCTCTATCTAGTGGGGTAGCATGCAGTGCTTGTTTGAGTTCCCTCAATGCCCTAGAGCAGTTTGGATCGAACCACCCTGGGGTTCTCTTAACTATATTACGCGGGTTTCTGGTCAAAAGATATTTAATTGAAGAACAGATTTTATTAAAGGAGACCAGAACGTGTTTTTCATCCTCTTCTAGAGTCAGACACTTAGTGATTTCCTTATGGGAAATATTCACTAAATTTTTGGGGAAACTCTCTGGGATTACCTTCTCCCAATTATTGCAAAATCCGTTACGCTGGCCGAGAATAGGGTTAAAGTCATAAATGCACTGGGTATTAAGGGGCCGCGTATCCAGATTTAGCTTAAATGTAACTGAGATGGGTTAATGGTCACTAATGCCACTTGATAGTGTTTCCCATTTATTAACTAGTGGGGCATAACGTGAGGAGAGTAAGGTAAAATCAATAATTGACTTTGCCCATCTAGCATTAAATGTAGGTGTAAATGTTTTAGGCGCTGAACAAGCCTCATTAATAAATGCCAAAGAATGGTCCACCAGTAAGTTATTAAGCATGTCCCCTAGTTTTGTATGGGCAAATTGACTTGTCACCCCCAGAGTTTCATCTTCCCAGCCGCACACTTCCTGTGGGCTCCTTGGACATAATGGACAGTTAAAGTCCCCTACCCACATGAGTGCCAGGTCTCCCGGACAGCTATCTACGATCATCTTAAGGGTGCTTGACAGTTTATTAATTGTGGATTCCACTTGTGCTATCGAGATGTTATTATAAAAGTTAATGATAGCTAGGTTTTCCAGGGATCCCCATGTTACCTTTAATATCTGGTAATATGGGCAATCCAAGAAGCTCCCTTGGACCATAGGACCTGAACAGATAGACAGATATATAGACAGCCCTCCCTTTTGTCTGCCCATTTTGGTAGGAACTGCTGGAGTGAAGAACGTTTTATATCACTATTTCAGAATTTAAACATTTCCAATGTTAATTATTTGTAAGAAATTGTTGTTGTTACTCATTTATCTTAAACAGCTACCACCCATTGACAAAGCCAATCATACTGACAAGCTTTAAGTGTATATTGGTTGTTGTATCATTTGACTGGATAAAATGACATCTTGGAGAGAAACCAAAATACCAGTCAAGTGGCACACTATGGAAATCACAGACATGTATTTGACATGTTCCTTTATAGAGACCCCCCACTTTTTTCATCCCACTTAAAGACTTGTCTGCACATATTTCTATATGACAGGTAACAGCCAGCTTTTATGGGTGCTTCTTCTTAAAGTCTGGTAAGAGTATATTTTTCCAAAGTTAATGCTGCAAGCAGTGCAAGGCACCGGGCAACCATACATTTTAAAGGGCTAAAGTTGTCATGTTGTACAATTTACACATTACAGTAACTGCTAAACATATTAATGCAGGAAGATATGGGGAAGTTTTTAATGTATTTAATGTTTCAAGCCACTGCTTAATAAGCCTTGCTTTATAGCTACTTTCATTTGCTTTAAAATGCACCATTTGCCAATCTTTTTAGCATTTCATTCTCAGGGGAGGGACTCACCCTGGGCCCAAGGTTTGTCCATTGAACTTGTTCAGATTGCTCGCTATATAAAAGTAATTCCCAAAATTTATGCCAACCATTTCAAATATCACCAGCCGCCACTGACTGCAAGGGCTATTATCCTTCAGTTATGGAATAAGGGTTCACATACAGTCACAGACAATTCATTAAGTCAGACAACAAAGCACCACTGAATACATACAAATACATTGCTAAAATTATTAGCTGTCCTTCATTGTTCTCCACATCAACTAGTGCGTAACTCAAAACAAGTCAAATAGACAAATTAGAGAAGGCAAAAAAGAAACGTATGCACTGAGCTTCATGTTCCCATGCTGATGGAATAAATATAAGCAGACATCATACTTTTAGGCTTACGAGTGAGAAATGTATCAGGGATATTTATGCAAGGCAAGACAAACAAATCTGAGGCAGATTTAGTCATATTACTAACTGCCACCTGCTCTAGCCCCTAAATGGTGGTCCAGATAGAAACAGCTTTAGAACATGCTAAAGAGGAATTACAAGTAATGGAAGAACTGGAAAGAGAGCTTCAAGGTCATAAGGCACTCTCAGAGTCAAAATTTGCATTAAAGAAACTCAATGAAAAGACGGAAGAAACAAATGCCATAGAAATAAAGACAAGGGCTGAGAGGGTCTCTAGAGACACAAAAAAACTTCAGAAAAGAAAAATGCCTACACCCTATCTGTATGACTAACTCTAAACACAGATTCAATCTGGGAATAGATCTCACTCTTGGGGATGATTAAAAAATAACAAGAGAAGACAGAGGTTCTCAGAACCTCCCCCTCTGCATGGGACAACACCAGGTGGCCCACCGCCCTCGGCATCCTTTCCAACTCCATGGACCATGCCCAAAACCTTGGCATCGCACTCAACTCCTCCCTCTCCATGACACGACAGCAAAACGCCATCGCCTCCAGCCGCTTCAACACCCTCTTCATCCTCCGGAAGACCTTCAAATGGATCCCTCCGAATCAGGGAAGACCATCACCCACGCACTCATAACCAGCAGACTGGACTATGGAAACGCCCTTTATGCTGGGATCAAGTCTCTGGTCCACAAACTCTAGACCATACAGAACATCGCAGCCAGACACGTCCTTTGTATCCTTCGACACAAACACATCACCCAACCCCTGTGGTACCTCTGTTGGCTCCCTGTTGAGAAGAGAGTAACTTTCAACATACTCACCAATGCCTAAAAAGGCCTCCACAATACCGGTCCCCAATACATCAACAAGAGAATCTCCTTCCATGTACCCAAGGGAAACCTCTGATCCTCCGACCTCGCCGAAATCTCTCACATCTGCAGAACGAGAACAAGTGGAAGAGCCTGCTCCTACACAGCGACCAAGACCTGGAATGAGCTCCCAATCTCCATCAGACAGGCCCCCTCTCTGAACATCTTCAGGAACACACTCAAGACCTGGCTCGTCGACCGATGGAGCTGACTACCCCCCTTCAAGGGTGAGTAGCACGCTTTACAATCCCCTGATTGATTCATTGATTGACTTTCTCTGATTAATTGGTGTAGAGGCAAGCAACAGCAAACCATACAGAAATGTTATAGATGGGGAACAGAGGGCTCATAGTGAATGAAAAGAATGAAGGGTGTTTCAAAGAGACCATGAACACAAATAGTTCACCTATTCCAACCTCTAACCTATTCCAACACACTCAATCTTCTGCTGTGATGTCACTGGATTCAAGCAAGCCTGGCTGAAGACGGCTGGAATGCCAGAAACCGGTCCTAGGAAGCTTGTTTCCAGTCCAGGGAAGGCATGGCTTGGCAGTTCGGGCTGGACTGGTCCCAAAAGGCACAGGGTCTGACTGATTTGCATATGGCCATGTCTGAATTGGGGTGGCAGAGTGGGCTCAAGAACGGTGATGGATTAAACCCAGATCTGTTGACTGGGTGTGAGTGTTTGATTGGTTCAGATGCTCCGTCCATCACCACCCCCTTTTGTACCGTGATGTCCCTTTTAAACAAGGTCTTTCCTACAGGATTATAGAAGAGACTGACTTCCTCAATTTAAAAGTATAACTACAGAAGTTGTTCTGGAATATTCGCTTACAAATATTTTTTTCCAACAAAGAAGATTTTTCAGATAATTTGGCTATCAGGTTAAGACGACAGTCGACCTTCCCCTTCCCAACATCAGTATGCTCCCCAAACTCCTGACAATTGAAACATTGATTCTTAAAGATGTTAAAAAGCTCAGTCAAAAGAAGAAATTCACCCCTTTTACTAAATTATTAGCTGAAAGGAATGTGTTACATATTTTCAGGCAGGACAACAACATTATTATCAAACCAGCGAACAAGGGCAGAAGCATTGCCCTACAGGTTTTTGTTGACTATGAGACAGAATACTTAAAACAATTGTCTGATCCCAAATACTACACCAAATTGTCACATAATCCCCTAAAAGCTATAAAGAAAACAACGTCCAGTAGGTGAATAAAAAATCCAAAGAAGAAGGATTTCCTATTACCAAGGAATACCAATTCCTCAATATAGAGCATCACCAGAGTGCCTGTGCTCTAGACCCTCCCGAAGATGCACAAACATGTGAAGAAGCTTTTCGAGAGACCTATTGTATCAGGTTGTGGTTCTATTCTTGAACATCTGGTGCTGGAAGAGGTACATTGCTCCCATTTTTATTATTTGGAATTACTTTGCCCCCAGAATGGAGGAGATCATCATCTAACTTGATCAGTCCCAAAAAAACCTTCCGTTCACGGGCCAGTGGGACACGCATGAGACTCCTTTCTTTCATCTTGTAATAGCAAATGATGACGGACATAATCCCTTTCCCATGCAGAAAACCAACAGATAGGAACACTTTCTTAGCATACCAGAGTTGCCATCAATGAGCCAGAGAGATGGCCCCCCATAGGGACAATTCCTCTGCTTACAGTGGAGTTGCACATACAAGTTTGATTTGCTTCAGGGAAGCTAGTATACTTTAGGCAAGGCTACTCAATTGAGGCTACAATGAGAAAATTGTTAAACCTGCCCTTAATAGAACATAATACATGACCGAGAGCGCCTACTTCAAAAACAACCCACCAAAAGTTCTAAAAAAAACCGTATGTGTAAACACTTTTTGCCCCCTCACCAACATATTGGGGGCCTCCATTAAGAGACACTGGCACATCACACAAAGCTTAGATCACAATCTCACATAACCTTCTTCCTCCACAAGAGCGGCAACAGCATTAGAGACTATGTAGTACACTTTGCCCAAAAATCTAAACCCAACACCATACAGTAAGAGACTTATAAGGCGAATTCTTTATTAAATGACACTTCAAATTTGAAAGATGTGTGGCATGCTACTTCACAGTGAATAGAAAGGACTTTATCCATGGCGACATTGAAATGGAGCTGAGACACTTCTCAAACTGCAGCACCTCCAATGTTGTATATTGCTCATGGTTTCCATGTCCACTCACCTACGTTGGCCGTACCATCTAAAAGATCAAGGTATTCACTGGCCAACATAGGAGCAGGATCCGCTGTTGGTTGACCTCAGCACCACTGGTCCACCACTTCATTGAAGCAGGCCCCTCTTCTAATGATATTAGGTGGCAAGTATTGAAAGCTGCACAACCACCACACAAGGTCTAAAAAGCATACCACATTCTGAGTCTTGCATTCATTGTGCGTTTTGGGCATATGCACTTCCACATGACAGTGACGGTACATGCAGCACTCGTTCTCCATTGCTGATCATAATTGTGAGAGAGGCTTGCCAGCATAGGATTTCCAGCTGTTGATCCGATGCCCCACACAAATGACTATGGGTTAGTGTAATACTTCATTGCAGCTTTGCTACTTCTCCTACAATGACTATGATAATCATGTTTGATACTTTGCTACCCTCTGCAGTCCTGATTTGGCCCCCACAGTAACTCATATATTTTCACATTCTCACGGTGATACGTTGCATCTCTAAGGCTACCGGTGGGCTTCCTTCACTTTGCCCGGGCAGTGCACGCTTTTAACATAAGATAGTAATCTTAGTAATCACTACTCCCTTGTGTTACTTCTAAAGTATAAATTCAGACCACTCTAATGAAATCCCATTGCATTCCCAGTTTTTCCTGTGTTCCCCTACTTTTCTCTGTTCTGGTGAGACCCAGTTACCCTCTTCAGTTGAAAAGTCGTCAACTTCATAATACAAATAAACATCCATACAATATTCAATGGCCTCGAAAGGATTAATTGACTTCTGATGATATGTCTTGTTTTGTTAGAAGAACAGTTGAACATTTATGTATAAGCTGTATGAAGGTATTGGTGCTTAGTTGAACTAACCTAAACCACAGACATTAGGACCTCGGAGACACAAGATTACATGGCTCGTCTACTTCTCAAATCGCCTTACTGCATTTATATCTCCCAAGCTTTTTGATCTCTCCATGGGTTCTCCATGGCGTTGGGGGCTTTTTTCAAGAGAACGCGCATTTCCCATATGGCCGAGATACCCGCCACCCCCTCTCAACACAAATCCCCAAGGATGGGAAGACGGAAACGGTTCTGAGCTTTTGGAAGGCGGGAAGGGAGTTACCCTTCCCGGCCGTATTTATTAAAATATGAAACAACATTAAAACATTAAATTAACAGTTTCATATCATGTACAATTTCAGTTATACAGTACGATGTTCTTGGCCGACCTTAACACATCTCTAATACAAAGGTTCTCCTAGCCGATACTAAACATCCTGCAAATGCATTTCTGAACATTGAAATTGTACATCCTAACGTTACGGGCCAACGGCAAGGTCGTAACCGGTGTCAGATCCCCACTACCAATTCCCCCCTCACTTGTGAGGGGCGGGCGCACAGAGGACTGTACCTCTGTGCCAACTTCCAATTTCCCTTGCCTTAGCGGGGGCCCCCTGTTAACTCGACGCCATCTTAGTGGTCGTCCGAGGACTCGTGTGAGGTGTCTAGAAGGTAGCGTAGACCCCCCTCCCACCCCACACAACTTACCACACCTGCCGTCGCAGATGTCCGGGCCCCGGGAAATTCCAAGGAGGGGTTCGTATCCCCTCCTACCCAATGAAGGGGCCTATGGCCGCCTTCCCTTTCGGCGTCCCATCCTTAGATGGGACCGCCTCCCGTTTGAGGGGCCAATGGCCGCCTCCCCCCGGGCGCTCCCATCCGTAATGGGTGACGCCCAAACCTCTAGGGATCTTCCAATTACTGCTCACCGATCATGACCTTACCGCCCGACCAAAAATAAATACGACATTGTAAACTAAGCTAACGAAAAGGAAATTACATTCAAACGATCTCACGTAGAATTCTACTGAGCCTCACCATTAAACTTCTTCGCAAACGTTTCAGCTAAGAAAACATGTTTAACGAAAATCATCATTTATTAAATACACATTACTAACTTCATTTGAAGACAACCTGTAAAAGAAACCAACTCCACTGAGCATCATCATTAAACTTATCCGCAAAACATTTCAGCTAATGGGAACATGTTGGAAACGAAATTATTCCTTATTATACACACATTATCAACTTTATTCCAAGGCAACCTGTAAACAAAACCAATTCACGTCAATCAATTTTATTCCAACAAATCGCTGTCAACAGGGGCTGGTGGGTGGGTCAAAATTGGCTCTTCGTTCCGTCTCGAGCTCACGTGTAACGCGTGGGTGCAGCTTCAGAGCACAGGAACAAGAGGATGCTTCCTTGGCTTGTCGCTCCTTTTATCCTTCGTCGGGCGGGCGTATACCCTCCTCCAAACCGCCCCCCGGGTGTGGCTGGCGGTGTTGGTGTCTATGACAACCCCTTCTTGGGCGGGAAAAGGCGCGCCCCGGCTACGCCGCTTCGGGCATACCAGCCGTGACACGCCTCCCGCCCAAAATGGTTTCCCGGGGAGATCGGGGTACTCCACCATACGTTCGGGGGGACCGAGTGGTCGCCCCTTTCCATATGGCCGAGATACCCGCCACCCCTCTCAACACAAATCCCCAAGGATGGGAAGACGGAAACGGTTCTGAGCTTTTGGAAGGCGGGAAGGGAGTTACCCTTCCCGGCCGTATTTATTAAAATATGAAACAAAATTAAAACATTAAATTAACAGTTTCATATCATGTACAATTTCAGATATACAGTACGATGTTCTTGGCTGACCTTAACACATCTCTAATACAAAGGTTCTCCTAGCCGATACTAAACATCCTGCAAATGCATTTCTGAACATTGAAATTGTACATCCTAACGTTACGGTCCAACGGCAAGGTCGTAACCGGTGTCAGATCCCCACTACCAATTCCCCCCTCACTTGTGAGGGGCGGGCGCACAGAGGACTGTACCTCTGTGCCAACTTCCAATTTCCCTTGCCTTAGCGGGGGCCCCCTGTTAACTCGACGCCATCTTAGTGGTCGTCCGAGGACTCGTGTGAGGTGTCTAGAAGGTAGAGTAGACCCCCCTCCCACCCCACACAACTTACCACACCTGATGTCGCAGATGTCCGGGCCCCGGGAAATTCCAAGGAGGGGTCCGTATCCCCTCCTACCCAATGAAGGGGCCTATGGCCGCCTTCCCTTTCGGCGTCCCATCCTTAGATGGGACCGCCTCCCGTTTGAGGGGCCAATGGCCGCCTCCCCCCGGGCGCTCCCATCCGTAATTGGTGACGCCCAAACCTCTAGGGATCTTCCAATTACTGCTCACCGATCATGACCTTACCGCCACAGGCCCGGATAGTTGACCGGCTATCCGGACCCCCCACAAAACTCCTACTTAAAGGTCATGGCTACAAACTCTTTAACCAAGCTATGAAGTCTCCTATGAGTAAATCATTCCCCACCCGGGACAAATGAACCCCTTCCTCCAAATACATCTGATCCCCCCTGATACACCCATGTGGAATAGAATGCAATGTATTCGTACGAAACAATCTACCAAGTTTGTTATTTACCTTCTTCACGGAGTGATTTAAAGCAGACACAGAATTAGCCCCCGCCACACCTTCCGTGGGATCATGTGGGACCATGCAATTGTGCACCCAGGGACCCTCTTTGCCAACCAACTTACAGTGGATAGTATTACTTCGAGAAGCACTCGTCGACCAATGGTCACCAAATCATTGCCCCCAAGATGCACTATGAGTATAGACGGCGGTGACCTCGTCCGCCCTAACAAACCCTCCATAAACACCTGAAACTGGTCAATACAGAGCCCGCCCCTTCCGTAGAAGGTCACCCTGTACCCGTATTCCCCAGCCATGTGAATCATGTCACCTGCTTTGAATACGTCTGCGGCACGCCTCACGTATGAGTGGCCCACGACCCACACCACTCTGTCCACAGCCGGTGTCCTTTGACCGCTGGTTCCCAGGTGTCGGGTCGACTGCACAGTCTGCCCCGCCTCGTAAGCATGCAAAACTGTAAAACCAAACAAAAACAAGAAGCGTGAGTTCATGATATTAGCTTCATAACATGTGCAACCACACGTACCGTTTATAACAATTCGAGGACCAACGCCCCAACTGTTTCACTTTATCAACACTCAGACCCCTGGCTGTGGCCTCTGTTGCAGCCCCTATCCTGAAGGAATGGGTCCCGAACTCACACGGGTTTAACCCTGCGGCTGTAATTGCCATCGCAAGCACCCGTTGAAACTGAAACCTCGTCAGCGGTGTGGCATCGGCGTGCCTCAGTAAGCTTCCCCCCCATGCTGCCACCCTCAGTGCCAAATATTCCTCCACGCAGGCTACCGGGCATATGGGCGATCCGGGAATACGGCGGACTATTACACACTCGCCGTTTGCTCCTTGATCGGTCTTGGACCTGGGAAAGGAGACTACCATTGATACCCCAACAATGCGGATGTGCTCTCGGCACAGTCCCCCAACCGTATCCTGCTTATTCCTTGCTACCAGCTCACTTACCCTCATAGCCCCATGAAATGCTAATGAAAAAGCGGCTTTAAACAGTACTGTCTCATATTGTGATGAACATGTTGCAGGGAGGACTGACATCAACAGAGCCAACCTTTCCAGACCTATCGGGTGCCTATCATCTACTTTGCGACCCTCAAGGCGTTGCCACCCACGTAGCGCCTTCTGAACCACAAAAGACGCTGTGGGGTCCTGGAGACCATGAGCTCGAGCCATGAAAGAAATAGCGGCCCGGTGCCTTTGCGCCGTGGCTACTGATTTGCCTGCCTGACGTAATGATAACAGAAACTTCAGGACATACTCCTCTTGGCCCCATAGCTCCCCCCCAGCAGAACCCAAAAAGGACCAATAGGAACGGAACGCCCCTTCGTATGCCTTCCTTGTTCTGGGAGCTAGACTCTCTCCCACGAGGTCTTGTAGTCCGGGGCACCGAGAGACCAGAGAGCTTCGGGAAAAGGTGCCGCCACCGGGTCCGCTGAGGGTAGGAAACCCCAGAAGGCCTGCATACGGGAACGAGAAAGCGCATCAGCAGCCTGATTTAATACCCCTGGCACATGTCTTGCCCTAAAGTGGACGTTTAGTCTCATACAGAGCAAAACAATTTCCTTCAGCAATCTCAAGATCCATCTGCAGCGGGCAGCCTGACTATTGATACACTCAACAACGGTCATATTATCAGACCAGAACACCACAGTGCGGTCACGAAAACCCTCGGGCCATGTTTTTAAGGCCACCAGAATAGGAAAAAGCTCAAGAAAACCTATGTTACCTGTGAGCCCATTCTCGTGCCACCACGCCGGCCAGCTTTGTGCTGACCAGTGATTGCCAAAAATGGCGCCAAATCCTACACTCCCTGCCGAGTCTGTCCACAACCCTAACTCCTCCGAGGAGACCCCGGGTTTGCCCCACACGACCCGACCGTTGAAATCCGCCAGAAATGCCAACCATATGAGCATGTCCTGCCGAACCTCAGCCGAGAGCCTTGTGCGGTGGTGGCCTTCCTTAAGGCCAACCATGGCCTGTGCAATTGAGCGGGAGAATGGGCGCGCCATTGGGATCACCCTCAGGGCAAAATTCAGTTGACCCACGACCTGCTGTAACTGATGTAATCTCACTTTGGTCGCGCTAATACATGCTTTGAGCGATGTCTCGAATTTCGCTACCTTTTCCTTGGGCAAGCGGAAGCACCCCTCTTCGGAATCGAGCTCTATTCCAAGAAACTCGAGTGAAGTAGACGGCCCCACTGTCTTACCAGGCGCCAATGGCACGCCAAAGTGCCTCATGAGATCACAAAATGCATCCAAAGCCCGTGTATACTCTATGTCCCCAGCTGCCCCCAGGAACAGAAAATCATCAAGATAATGCATCACATGAGTAAACCCTGTTATTCTTGTGAAGGCCCATTGCAAAAAACAACTAAAACCTTCAAAATAAGCACAAGAGATGGAGCAACCCATTGGCATACATTTATCCATGTAATAGTGACCCTGAAACATGAAACCAAGGAGACGCTGATCGTCTGGGTGTACCGAGAGCAACCGGAACGCTGACTCGATATCTGATTTAGCCATCAGCGCTCCGGGCCCTAGGCGATTCAAAATGGCGACGGCCTCATCGAATGATGCGTACCGTACTGAACATACATCAGGGTCAATCGCATCGTTCACCAAAAGACCCCTTGGAGCTGACAAATTATGTATCAACCTGAATTCCCCCGGCTCTTTTTTGGGGACTACACCGAGGGGTGAACAAACAAAATTAGCAACTGGCGGGTTATCATATGGTCCAGCGGCCCGACCTCGGGCCACCTCCTTACCAATCTTTGCTTGTACCACCGCCGCATTCTCTCGCACCGATAACTGATTCTTACATTGTGCTTCACCCCGAAAATCCCCCGCCGGGATGCGGAAACCATATGAGAAACCATCTCGCAACACCCCAGCGGAGATATGATCTGGGTACTCGTTTAGCCAAGGGATCATTGCCATGATATCAACCGGGGTCGGGAGCGGTGCACCCTGGACCATTTCAAACCTGTTTGGCGCTACCCCTACTCCCCGTATCACTAGTCTTGGCTCTGCACGTGGTCTCCGGATGGGAGGACTGACCACACCCTGAACATTCGTGCCTGAATTTACAAGAACCCTGGGGCCTAGTACATTTGCCCCTGTTAAAGCTCCAGCAGACCCCTTTCTTCCCTGTGCTGCCACTAGTCTTCGAGTTCCGGTCATTGTTGGAACCTGCTCGAAAGGGCGTCCCTGACGAATGGCGGGAATACCCGGCCATCTCACTCCCCACTACCGGTGACTTCCCCACTTCCATATTTTGCCATGAAATGGAGTCAAAACAGTCCCATGTCAAGGATGCATCATGTTCCTTAGATTTACGAAATGTATTATCATAGGCAAACCATTGATTCCCTCCATACGTTTCATAAAAACCCATGATACGTGTCTGATACACAGCCAATTCTCCCAACAAATCGGGCCTACGTTCCCCCATAATTGCAATGAACATTCCGAACGCTCTGCCCCAATTGCCTATCGATTCATCAACTCTAAAACCGGCCATCTTGGCTCGCCATACACTTGGATGCAAGAACTCTTTCTGGTTTTTCACATGTTCAATTTCGTAGTGATCGGACAACAAGGAGAATATGTTTACATATTTATCAGCCCATATCCTCTCCTTCACCTCCTTCGGGATATGTTGTACAATTTTCTCCTCCTTGAAGGTACCGATCCCTCCCCAACCATCGGTAATGGCTTACCTGGAGCTACCGCTGCAACTGCCGACCCTGCCGTACCAACGCCTGATCCTGGGTGACCGACGGGCGCCTGCGGGGAAACAAAAGGACAAGGTGGTTTTGCGGCCTCCCGTGATTGCCGCATCTGCCTCATTAATTGCTTGGCCTCCTCGGCCGTGTCCCTTGGAGCAGTGGAACCCACGCTGTTACTACCCAACCATGCCGCCAGCTGAGCGGCCAATTCCGGGGGCATGTCCCCCTCGTTCACCGGGGTAACCACCACAGGGATCGGTTGCCCCTCGACGGGAGCCGGCGCCGGAGCCTCCACTGGACTGGAAGGGCTCGCCGGGGGAGCCTCCGGAACTGGGACCTCGTCCTCATTTGCCCCGTTCCTGGCCCTCTTCCGTCTCCCAGCAGGGACCTCCACCGGGATGGTTCTTTTTGGCCGTCCTATACCATCCCTGGCCGCCATTTTCTTCTTCATCTCCGCCATGTCTTTCATCAGCATCCGGAGCATTTGGTCGGTGCTAACCTTCTTTGCGAGCCTTTTGCCCGGCATTTTCTTCACGTAGATGGAAGGTCCTGGATAAGACTTGCAGCGCTAGAAGAGAAAAACAGAGAAATTACAAATTTCAAAATTGGCTCTTCGTTCCGTCTCGAGCTCACGTGTAACGCGTGGGTGCAGCTTCAGAGCACAGGAACAATAGGATGCTTCCTTGGCTTGTCGCTCCTTTTATCCTTCGTCGGGCGGGCGTAGACCCTCCTCCAAACCGCCCCCCGGGCGTGGCTGGCGGTGTTGGTGTCTAGGACAACCCCTTCTTGGGCGGGAAAAGGCGCGCCCCGGCTACGCCGCTTCGGGCATACCAGCCGTGACACGCCTCCCGCCCAAAATGGTTTCCCGGGGAGATCGGGGTACTCCACCATACGTTCGGGGGGACCGAGTGGTCGCCCCTTTCCACAATGTCTTCTAGAAGAGAGGAGCAGATTTTTATAAGTGCAAGTCAACAGTTATTAGGCAACACAGGTCTTCATTGGGCATATGCATAATTTTAATTATACTGGAGTAATCGGAGTAATGTCAGTAATTCGACATTATTCTTTGATGTTGAATTAGTGATAATGAAAAGATTATGCTTGCTCGCACAAGTCAGAGTAATTTGAAGGAAACCAATCCTACAGGAAGAGCCCATTTAGCAACTGCAAACAGCTGCGCGTGCTGGCTATTTCTGTTCTGCTGCGTTTAGCGGTATTTCTTAACGCAAAATGCTTCCTCACGACCACTTCATACACGAGGATGCATTTAGGGCTAAGAAAATAGTGCTCGATGCAATGACAACCCTTACAGATTGTCAGGCACACAGGGGCCAAGAGACTATAGGTAATTTCACACTTAAAAAGCCACAAGCGCACAGAGGTAATGACACCATGAATAATTTAGCATTAATGGGTTCACAAGCAGAACAGTTTTGTGAAATTGCAGCAGTATATCTTCTAGAAAGAGTGGATGGTCTAACTAAAGCGATGCCACATTCTAGACATTTTTAAATGGATTGTGAGAATAAATCAGAATGATTCTTGACCAGGCAGATGTATGAATTTTGAACAGTGGAAGTCTAAGTGTTCTTCGTTGCATTAAACATCTTGCTTTATTTCAGTAACAATCATATTTTTTTTATCCATGACTTTTTTGCGTACACTATCGAGAAAAATGCAACAGCATATAAGGACACATGCCAGGGCCATACATACATGACACATAACTATAGCAACGCTGATGTTAAGGTGTTCATTTAGTTTTTGTGGCAAGCTGTGTTAACGTCTGTTTATACAGTGATTGTCCTTCTGGGTTACACAGGGCAGTGTCATACGTCTATTTATAACTGTCCTCATACAATTCGGATTCCCAGATGATTTTAGTTAGTGAAAATAAAGCTGAAGCAAAAAAACGGTTCTCTGAGGATTCCAAAGCCTTGACAGGTGAAGTGATTGCCCATAATGAACAATGTTTAGAGCACTGCACCAATAACACGCCAATGGATGCAGGAAGAACATTTATTTTAGCCTACTGCATTACTAACACTGCTCGATGCTAGAGGTGGTTGCACAGGCAAAAATAGTGCAAACAATTAGCAAGAAATTAAACACGCCTCGGCCACTAGAAAACGTAGCCACTAGTACCGGTGGGGATTCTTCTATATCAGCCCCGGGCTCTTCCATATGCAATTTCTGTATTGTTTTGTTGTTTTATCTTTCCTTGTACATTTTTTTGGGGGAAATGTTCAATACAATTCTCTCAAATTAAAAAAAGTTCTACAAGATTTCGTCACGGGGGGTAGGGGAGTTGGATAACATTAAATACTCAGGCTAGTTCAGCAGCTCGCCTAATGTTGCATTTCTATATCTTTAACTAGCACTAGCTACCCTGAATGTGATGTGCACTTAACCCAACACAGTAAAACTATTGTGCCTTAGCAGCCACATTCCTTCTGGCTTGCCTCCTAGGATTACAATGAGAATATTGCAGAAGAACTATATCACTGCACCAACTGGCATTCCCCAATCATTCTATAACTCACTATTCCTGATGGCCAAAATATTGTGGAATTAACTATCTCAGGTAAGAAAATAATGAAGTATTTTTTATTTTTGTTGTACATAACATTGTTATATATAACAGCAATGTAATATACATTATTTAGTTTATATTAAGGTATGTTTTCTCAGAAACATATTTTAATAACTTTACAATTATATGTTTTATAGTGGTCAATATGTTTAGGTGGTGGAAGGGATTATAGTGGATTAGGATTGGGATTTTTTTTAAAGAATAATATTTTATTAATCTTAAAAAAAATATAGCTTACATTTAAGTACAGTTTACATAATGTTTTATTAACTGTTCTTTTTCCCGTAATGAGCACCTGCATCCTAACAACACCCTTGGCGCTGAAGAAGGCAAACAGACGCCAAAATGCATTTGCCATGATGTGCGTTACCTGAATAAAGCTGATTCCAATGGTTCCGCTGTCGTGGCCTCTTCTCTTTTTTAGGAGGAGCTGTGGACATATTCAATGCGATCACCAGTGCCGTGCTAAAGAGGTTCCCGCAGCAGCAAGCTGGCCTTGGATTCACTGGCCTTTGGCAGAAATGTTGTTGCATCCAGGAAACTGGAATTTCCAAGGCCCACATTGAAGAGAGCAAAACCATGTTTATATACATATATATATTCCACCTCTCAAGTAGAAAACCACAGGTGACGAGACTGTGTGCTGACCTTAAAATATTTATTTCATGTCTGAAGTGAAGAGGAGTATATACATATATATATATATATATTTATACATATATATTGATATATATATATATATATATATATATATATATATATATATATATATATATATATATATATATATATATATATATATATATATATATATATATATATATATATATATATATATATATATATATATATATATCCAACAAAACGCTCAGTCAGAGTGCTGGAGGCCCCGGGGGAGGTGGCGTGCGTTCCGGTCGAGCCAGCCGGAAAAGAGTAAAAACCACAAACAGCAAGATGCACGCTCTCAGCAGCTGCCACAAAACACCAGACCAGGTACAATCCAAGGGTGTTTATTCCACAAGCTACATGTTTCGGCTTCTCACAAGCCTTGTTCACGCAAGTGAAAGATCGTGTGCACAGTGTTTAAATTGTGTAACAAACAAAATAGAAAGCGGACTGCGGGTGAAATCAGTGGCAGACATGTAATGTAAATACATAAATGAAGTGACCAAAACCAAGCGAACACACAATAAAAATCATGGCATTCCGATAAATATTAGTCCATGTCCGACAACAATAAATGTCATAGACAAAATGCAAAGATTTACAAAATTGAAAATCAGAGCGGAAACACAATCACAATAATGTAAAGATAGGGCCACTAAATAAATGTTGAAAACGTAGAAAACACGTTACACACATTGATGCATGTATATAATCATGTCCAGAGCGTTGCAGAAGCATATGGAAACCAAGCAACATCGGACCTGGTAATATCTACTTGTGCTGTCTCTGCCATTAAAGAGACAGCACAAAAGTAACACTCGGAACCAAAAGTAAAGGTTCACGGTGAAAATGTGAAAACCTGTTAGAAACGATGACACAGGCTAATGTATATATGACACAGGCTAATGTATATATATATATATATATATATATATATATATATATATATATATATATATATATATATATATATATATATATATATATATATATATATATATTCACTGAAAAAAACCATAGGTTATAGACCATATATAGTTAGGAATTAGCATTTACAAAACCTTATTTTACTCACACAAAACCATTGAAATTCGCATATATAGTTAGTTGCACTAACTATATATTGCGCACCCGCAATCCACTGCTGATCATGTCACATATTACATCATTCATGACATGGTCAGTGGCATCACTGATGACATCACTGATGACATCTCAAATGACATCACTGATGACATCACTGATGACATCTCAAATGACATCACTGATGACATCTCAAATGACATCACTGATCACATCACTGATGACATCTCATTTGACATTACTGATCACATCACTGATGACATCATTCATGTGATAATACGATGAACCTCTTCAGACTCTAATATAACCTTAGATTTACTCAGTGTAAACAGACTCTCACAGACTGTCACTCATCCATGGAGTTACTCACACACCTAGTCAGTCATGCAAAGAATCAATCACACCGCCATTTCCTCAACTATACAGTTATATACACCTTACTTATTCAAACATATACTAACACATATTTACTCTCTTATACAATCCCTGATACAAGTTCACAATGATCCATGCAGCCACTCACACATTCACTGGCTCTTATGCACAGTTATTTATATATGTCAACTCTCACATGTACTGTGTTTTACATATGTACTTACTTTGACATGTAGCACTGAGATATCCATTCAATCACCAATACACTAATGCACACAGTCAAACGCCCATACAGCTGTTTCCACATTCACTTTTGAACCCATACATCTAGTGAATCAACTGCTCACACATCTATGCACAGAGTCATACACCTCCCAGCCACCCACACACACACTCAGTCTCCCATACAAATACTTGGGCAACCAATCAATAACCCATATAGTTACTCATATAGCTACTGATCAACACATGCAGCAGTTTACAGAAAAACAGACATAATGATGTCCAAATTAAGACAGTTTATTCACTAACCCATGCACTCAGTGAGACACATTTAATCAACCACTCATACAGTCAGTCATGCGCCTACTAAATCCTTCATCCAGACACTTATACAACCACTCATTCTTCAATATGTAAGACATATTTTAACTTTACAGAAACATACAGTCACTGGATGTTGTCATCAGTGATGTCATTTGAGATGTCATCAGTGATGTCATCAGTGACGTCACTGACCATGTCATGAATGATGTAATATGTGACATGATCAGCAGTGGATTGCAGGTGCGCGATATATAGTTAGTGCAACTAACTATATATGCGAATTTCAATGGTTTTGTGTGAGTAAAATAAGGTTTTGTAAATGCTAATTCCTAACTATATATGGTCTATAACCTATGGTTTTTTCAGTGAATTTTCAAGGTTTTGTAAATGGTAATTACTAACTATATATGGTCTATAACCTATGGTTTTTTCAGTGAATTTCAATGGTTTTTTAATAGCAAATATCAAAAGCTGTAAAATGTAATCTTCTTTTAAAGGAAAAATATATTTTATATGTATTTAATATAATTTTTTTTATGTATATACATTTTTTGAGGGAACAAATTTATCAACTATCATGCTGAAGAAGAGTGTGGGGGAAAAAAACAAAGAGGAGGACTAAGAGGAAAGAACAATCAGTTCAAAAATACAATTGCTTTAAAGCATGAAGTGCTTTTCCACACATTTACATTTAAATAACCCATATTAGAACATACAAAATATCTACAGAGGAGACGGTGTACATTGAATTTTAGACACTTCATTGGTACCTACATGTTGGTACTTACATCACCCACACAACACAACAGCTCTATTCAGAGCTACCCTACCTCAAAGCACTCTAAAATATTATTTTACTATTTCCCTTGGTTTTCCCCTTGTTACGCTTTCTGGAACGCTACCCGGTGCGCGGACGGGGCGCTAACCGTCCGAAAATTTGAAAAAAAAAGGTTGGTTTTTTTTACATATATGGGCTTCCTCAGCCACCCTCAGAAAACCTTGGGGGTCAGGATATGTCTCCCGTGCCCCCTTATACCCATTCCCAACATTGTTTATCCTCCATCTTGTGACTAAATTCGTCCGAAACACAAGATGGCGGACTCCCGTTACGCTACCGGTGAGCTACCCGGTTCGCGTACCGCTTCCACTGCGAAAAATCGAAAAAAAATGTATTTTATTTTTTTGCCCCGCGGGGCCCTTTAATAGCCCCCACATCAATCCTAGGGGGTCAGGAGGGGTCTACCTTGCCCCTTTCATTCATTTCCCCCTTTGTTTATTTCCACCTCTTGTCTCTCGATCCTACCGAGAGACAAGATGGCAGATGCTCTGGACTGTTTAGAATGTTGAGAGTCACCGGAGAGCCAATCCGCTTCTCCTCGCGAAGTTACGCGTCTGGTGCGCGAACCGGGCCGCTAACCGGGACGCTGTCACAGATATATCTTTTTTTTTAACGTTAATTTCTCAAAATCCACTGGAGCACATATCTTGAGACCTAGCAAAGGCACATCGGGCAAACAGTCTCTACAATTTTGCCAAGTTTCATAGAAATCCATTCAGCCGTTCGAGCTAAAAGTGAGTCCAACCGCCCTATGGAAAACTCAATGTTAAAAACACGTTTTGGGACCCCCCTTTTTTCTCAGCCCCCGCTTGACGAAACCCCCCCAAACTTTCAGGAGACACTCAGAAACAAAATGTGCCATTTTCCTGAAAATTTCAGCCAATTCCGTCCATCAACGTCAAAGTTATTCAACATAGAATTTTCTGAAATCTCTATTCAAAAAAATCCTAACTATATGTACCTACTGGCGACCGCCAGTAGGTAATATATATATATATATATATATATATATATATATATATATATATATATATATATATATATATATATATATATATATATATATATATATATATATATATATATATATATATATATATATATATATATATATATATATATATATATATATATTCACAGAAAAAACAATAGGTTATAGTCCAGATATAGTTAGGAATTTGCATTTACAAAACCTTGAAAATTCAATGAAAAAACCATTGGTTATAGAACATATATAGTTAGGAATTTGCATTTACAAAACCTTATTTTACTCGCATAAAACCATTGAAATTCCATATATAGTTAGATGCGCTAACTATATATCGCGCACCCGCAATCCACTGCTGATGATGTCACATATTACATCATTCATGACATGGTTATTGACATCACTGATGACATCACTGATGACATCTCAAATGACATCACTGATGACAACATCCAGTGACTGTATATTTCTGTAAAGTTAAAATATGTCTTACATATTGAAGAATGAGTGGATGTATAAGTGTCTGGATGAAGGATTTAGTAGGTGCATGACTGACTGTATGAGTGAGGGATTAAATGTGTCTTACTGAGTGCATGGGTTAGTGACTAAACTGTTTTAATTTGTGCATCATTATATCTGTTGTTCTACAAACTGCTGTATATGTTGATCAGTAGCTATATGAGTAACTGTATGGGTTATTCATTGGTTGTCCAAGTATTTGTATGGGAAACTGAGTGTGTGTGTATGGGTGGCTGGGAGGTGTGTGACTCTGTACATAGATGTGTGAGTAGTTGATTCACTATATGTATGGGTTCAAAAGTGCATGTGGAAACAGCTGTATGGGCGGTTGACTGTGCATGAGTGTATTAGTGAGTGAATGGATATCTCAGTGCTACATGTCAAAGTAAGTACATATGTAAAACACAGTACATGTCAGACTTGACATCTATAAATAACTGTGCATAAGAGCCAGTGAATGTGTGAGTGGCTGTATGGATCATTGTGAACATGTATCAGGGATTGTATAAGAGAGTAAAGTAAATATGTGTTAGTATATGTTTGAATAAGTAAGGTGTGTATAACTGTATAGTTGAGAAAAGGGAGGTGTGATTGATTTTTGGCACAACTGACTAGGTGTGTGAGTAACTCCATGGATGAGTGACAGTCTGTGACTGTCTGTTTACACTGATTGTATCTAAGGTTATATTAGAGTCTGAAGAGGTTCATGGTATTATCACATGAATGATATCATCAGTGATGTGATCAGTCATGTCAAATGAGATGTTATCAGTGATTTTATCAGTGATGTCATTTGAGATGTCATCAGTGATGTCATCAGTGATGTCACTAACCATGTCATGAATGATGTAATATGTGACATCATCAGCAGTGGATTGCGGGTGCGCGATATATAGTTAGCGCATCTAACTATATATGGAATTTCAATGGTTTTATGCGAGTAAAATAAGGTTTTGTAAATGCAAATTCCTAACTATATATGTTCTATAACCAATGGTTTTTTCATTGAATTTTCAAGGTTTTGTAAATGCAAATTCCTAACTATATATGGACTATAACCTATGGTTTTTTCTGTGAATTTCATTGGTTTTTTAAAAGCTAACATCTGTAGCTGTAAAATGTATTCTTCTTTAAAACCCAAAATATATTTTAGATGTTTATTGATAATTTTTAAAAAAAAAAAAAATTTCTTCGCTTCCGGTAAGCGAACCGGGAAGCTTTCCGTTAGCTCATCTTGATGCCGCGATCTAGTACGCGAACCGGTAAACGTTTCGTTAGCGGAACTGTGACGCGTCGCGGAAGCGCAACATATCACGTTGTCGCGTAATGCGTCTTATGACGCGCCGCGTTAGCGCTCCAGGAAGTGCTCCGGACCGCGAACCGGAAACGATCCGGGACGCGGCACGCACCGCGTAACGTAAGCGAAACAGGTCATGTGACTTGTTTATCAAACTTTTCATTGGTTCATTTCACTTTTGGTTTCCAAATGATGTAAGACTAGGTCATGTGACCTAAAAATAACACTTTTCATTGGTTCAGAACTTTTGCTTTTCCCAAATCATGTAAACCCCTCCTTCTTTCCTCACTCTGACTTTCATCTTGGTGAGAGAAAGACCATTTTCCAATTTGATTGCAATGGCTTCTATCCTTGCTTCAGCTGGTGGACCCCCACCACCACCTCAACCTCCTCATGACAAGAGAGGACCACCATCACAATTCATTTCCAACAGAGAGGAGGAAGAGGAGGACTTAGAAGAAGAGGGCACTGATGAACCTGAATTTATTCAGGAGTTGCCCCGTGTTTCCCGAAGGAAAACAAGTTTTATATGGCAGTTTTTCTCAATTCCTCGAGGGGAGAAGAAGGTTAATGCCAAATATGCCACCTGCCTAATCTGCAAATACAGATTATCTCGAGGCACAGACAAAAAGTATAGTATGGGCAACTATACTATGCATCGCCATATGGTCAGGTGGCATCCATTAAATTACAGCCGGGCAGAGTTAAGGGACCTTCAAGATAATCCCCCGACAACTCCTGTGGCCAGATCAACATCAAGTATATCTTTGACTGCAAGAGAGGCACAGGAAACTGTGCCAAACATACAGCCAAACTTCAAGCACATGAAGTTTACGTGCATACATTGTGGTGCTATGCTCTCATGTGGCAACATGAGCGTGAACTTAATCAACTTGGTGTTTGAAAACCATAACTGCCCTAACCCACCCAAGCAGTAATTTTTTTTTTGCTCCTGTTGAGCCCTTTTCAATGCCTGTTTTTTTGTTGTTTCCCCTCCATGAAAAACACAAAAAAAACATAAAACTGTTCTAAAAATACAAAAAAAAATAAAAAATTCAGAAAAAAAATAAAATAAATAAAACAACAAAAACATAAAAAAAAGTTCTTTTCAGAACTACCTCCCCTTTCAAATAAAATTGCTAGAATGTTTAGCACTCTGGCAAGCTCTATTTCTTTTGGTTCGCTTCTCAGTTCGCTGCCCGGTTCGCAAACTTGAAGCGAACCAAAAAAATATTTTAAAAAAAAAAAGAAGAGTTAGTATAAGGGAAGTAAACAGAGAGTAATGTAAAAAGAAAGACAGCTATAGGGAGTAAACCAGAGATACTGTTTAATAGATCTATTTATTAATTCAGGATGACGATAAGGTGTGATGTCTCCTGAGGTTTGTTTAAGGTGAGACCTACTCAGGGTTATAGATCAATTTTACACTTGTTGAAGAATACAGAGCAGATAAAGCATGTGAAGGCCTACCAATGAAGTAAGTCATGTCCTCTTATTACATCATTCATGACATGGTCAGTGACATCATCAGCAGTGCATTGCGGGTAAAAAGAGTAGAAAACATTTACCTTATAATTCTTGTTACTTTTTTAAAATATTTTTTCATACTTTCAATCTGTAAAAGAGAGAACAAACATTTCCAAAAATATTACAACATGTATTTAAAAATTAGAAAAGAAAAGGGAAAAGGTTCAAGAAGAAACAGTTTTTCAACAACTTTGACATTTACAGAAGCCTCTGCTTCTCTACGTCCCCTACACAATCCTAAAGATACATTTTTTAAACAAACAGTATCTTCATGCTGATGAACTGAGACCTATTTTGGAACATGGTGCTTCTTTTGCACTGCTGATGGCTCACAATAGTGATGCAATAGCAGCGCAAAAAAGATGTAAAGCCATCATAAAATTGTGTCTAATATTTTAAATGATTGTTTCAGGATGCAAATAAGATGTGTGCTTTCAAGAGCTTTCTTTGAGGTGAGGCCTATTCCTTTTTTTAAAAAAAACAGTACCCAGAAGTACAGCACTGTAAGCATTAAAATTAACACTTACAGAAGACTCAGTTTATCCATATCTACCTCACATTTCTAAATGTATATCATAAGTACAAAAAGCAGAACATTAATTATACATGTTAAATGGTTTATTTTTGCTGTTCTCAGAATGTATCAAATTTCACTTAAATCAGTGACTTGAAGGTATTCATCATGTAACAGCGGGGAAAAAAAACCACAATCAAAATGATTGTGTTTAAAAAACCCATACAACCTAAGAAATCTGAATTCAAAACTCCTTAAAATTAACTTACTTTCAATGACGTCGAAGGATCTCCTATGAACAGCGTCCACTCTGTTGTGCTATAAATATTTCAGCCCGCCACTTTCTGAAAGAAAACCTCCATCGATTCGAAAAATATGTTACATACAAGAAAGGACTTCTCTCATTCTATCACATGTTTCCACTAGGCCAAATCATGTTGCCGCGATTCGCAAGTCTTGTAATTCTTCCAATCAAATCCCGACATTTTCTATTTTCGCAACTTTCAAAAAGAATACATTTAAGATTATTTTCACAATCCTGGACTACTAATATCTTACCCTTCTTTGTCACTCATGTTCTCCTTTTCCTAGGACACTGATACTGCTTACTATGAAGCAGACTTACTTGCATCAGGTTTATATAGTTGGATTTTTAAATTGACATTATAATTAAAAGTTTTGGACCAATAATCTAGACAGCATTGCAGACTTACATTCCCTCTACTTGAACCTTTTGCAATTCTTCACAGGAAATCCCGAGATTCTTTCTTTAAAATGTTGGTTTTAAAAACACCAGGTAAGAATTTTTAAGGTCAAACGGCAATTTTTTTTTTAAAGTTACAACGGAATCATTGCAGAATGACCAGCCGTTTCGAGACTTTAAATAAGCTGTATAATGTCCTGATGTTGTTGAAGGACCATCGTGATAGATAATTGCTACAGTTACAAAAGTCCTTCCTGATATTGACAGCTGAGAAGCCACAAATTTTTTTATTAAAGTTGACAATTTTGATCCATCAGGCCTACATCGTTGGATCATTAAAATGACATACTGGCCATATCTAGGTATAAATAATGTTGACATCATATCAGATTTACATTGGCTACACTCCATGTTGTGATCCGCTGCATTTACTAGCTTATTAAAGGACACTGATTTACTATCTGGCAAAGTTAAATATATAAATCTTTCTGAGTCTACACTAGTAGTACTTGATACCCTACAATTCTCGCAATCATGCTGCCATTGATAAGAAAGCCCAAACAGGTGATCTATATCTACACCCTCATCTTGCAATACATCAAGCATATACATTAAAAACTCCTGACAATCTTGCTGATTATTTTCAGAGAAGTCTGTTTGACCTGAACATTCATCTAACAGATAACGAACTTCAGACACACTTTCTACTTTTGTTCGATCAGTGCTACATTTGTCGAAAACAGAATTCAATAAACAGCATAAAATTTGTTCTGAATTCAACAGAATCTGTTCTTTTAAACTCTCTAGTGAAAAGAGAACATTAACCACTACATTTGCATAGCAGTTGACACCAGAACTGTTTTCAAATTGAAAACCGACAACATCTTCAACAGAATCCACTTTCTTTCTGCTAACAATTTTCGGTTCATCGACTTTTGGTCTTTTTGCTACAACCTCCCTACTATTACTGATATTTCTACGTTTCCGGCCTACCACACGTTTCTCAAACAAAGGATATTGAGGCAAATGTGGCGCATACTCTCTTCTTAACCTATTGTATTCCTTAACACAATCTAGATCCGCACAAATGTTTGTGACATCACAGTCAATCAAGTACAATCCCGATAAAGTTCTAACTCGTGACAATGCCACATATGCCATACCCTCCTTGAACACAGAACTGCCAATATTCACCAATGCACTGTCTACACTTAAACCTTGCGATTTATGGATTGTCACCGCATATGCCAAGCAAACAGGAAACTGTTTACGGCGAACATATAAGTCTTTAACAAGCAAAAACCTAGCAGAACAACGACCAATTAGCTGTACTTCCTCAATGCCATCAAATTTAATTTTAAAAATTCTATTCCATCTCTATTTCTGTATTTCTCAAAATCAACAACATTACCCATTGATCCATTTACCAGACCTCTTTCAACATGTAAATTCCTTCTCAAAATAATTCGGCAATTTAAACACACATTCAAAGTCTTTTCAAAACCCGCTGTTTTAGATATAGTCTTCTCTAATGAATCCAATTTTGATTTCAAATTCTCTGACAAAATAATTGTTGATCCCATATGCTCTATTTTGTCAATAGCTTCAAGTTTCACAATCTCTTGCTTTTCTAAATTCAACATTTTGTTGTTGAAGATGGCACATTCTGCAAGAGTTGGCATCAAACATATTCCGGATTTCTTCTCAGTAATTTTCTGAAAAATATTCTCAGCCACAATCTCTTGTTCGGGATATAAATTTGAAAGTAATCGTGCATTTAAAGCTTCTTTTCCATGCTCGGTCACTTTTCCAATTCTAATATCTTGTAGAATATTCTTGTAATCTTCATCTTTTGCCTGACGCATATTTTCATGCAGTTCAGCATAATTGAAGTTTAACCATATATTGACGTTGCCAATGCTCCCTAGGCACTTCCTGGTATCTTCATGCGTGAGTATTTTGAACACAGGTTGTCCTTTTACTGGTGTCAGCTGCAGAAGATCTCCGAAAACAATGATGTGTTTGCCACCAAATAACACATCATATTCAGTTTTAAGTACTTCTTGCATTCTCAAATGCACAAAGGCAAGCATGACATTGGAAACCATGCTTACTTCGTCAATGATACGTAGTTTCATTTTCCTCAAGACTCTTGAAACTTCACAGCAAGCATCCCCAGATAACTTGTGGTATTGTAATTTGTTGTTATGCTCCACCGGCAGCATCAGTAGACGATGCAAAGTAATACCTTTAATGTTATGTGCTGCAAGTCCAGTAGGAGCGGTGACAACACAAGACAGCGATGACTCAGTCCTTTCCTGCAGATAGCATGAAATTGCTTTAATGAGGAAACTTTTTCCAGTTCCCGCTTCTCCACTCACATACAGTCGGACAGGCTTCAACGATGTACATGAGCACTCTTTCTTCTCATGACTTAATCCATGCTCAATTTGCTTGGTAACTTCATCATATATTTTCCTCTGCTCAACGTTGAGTTGTTTTTCCAAGTCTTCTAAGTTAACTGAATCCTCCTGAGCATGTGCCATGGCTCTTTCCACTTCATTCATAGCAGTGGCAGCTTCATTTTCGATAATAGGTCCTCCAAGTGGATCTTGACTCAATGAAACAGAACTCTGACTGTCCTGAGAACTGTCTCTGGCAATCTCTGCTGCAATCGTTGCTTCCTGCTCAATTTCCAAAGTTAGCATTTCTTGATATTTGGGAAAAGCAGGACATTCTATGGTCTCCTTAGCAGCAGTGAAAGAGTCTTCGTAACAGAGGAAATCTCCAAGCAGTTCCTCTTCTGCACGCCAAGGATTGAAAAGTTGCAAAAGTGCTAAATAGAAAAACTCCTTTTTTTCTGGAGATTCGCCACTCAATTTTCGATGGTTTACTAATTGGCATTTTCTTTGCTTGACCAGGCATCCCTCACTTCCAATTACAGCATACACTCCTTTCTCAATATCTTCTTTGATGTTCCTCTTGAATATATAATTTTGTAGAACCTCATATAGACAAACATTCTCAAGGTGACTGCTTCGATTTGGATAATATGTATCCAACATGTTGGTCTTCAAAATGTCGGTACTGTTTGGTTCCTTTTCTGCCAAATATTCAATTTCCCGGACAGGTTTTAGAACTCGATTTCGCGTTGCAGCAAGACCAAGACTCGCCCAAACAATACTCCTGGATTTGGCATAGAGACTTGCTGAAGACAATCGATCTGAACATTCGTAAGCTCCGATTTCTCGATGCGACAACATCTTCAGACTGAAACTGTACAACTTCTTGCTGAGGCTCTTTTCATGGGAAATGTCCTCCCACATATCCTTCAGTTCTGTCTTTTCTTTTTTGGTGATGTAAGATGTCACATACCGAGCCACAGCCATACAGTTGTCACCCACAAACTGTATATCCATGTTAGCATTCCACATGGACAAAATCACTGGGTTGTAGTCGTTGATGTACTTGGACTCTTCGTTCCTTTTCAAATTGTATGTATTTTTGGGTGATTTCCTCGTCACATTATGTCGCAGTGAAGACATCAAACTGTTCACTCTTCCTTTAGAAATCACCGGTCGTGGAAAGTTGAAACGACATTTGGTGTAGAACTTGTCCTTGTTTCTGAATTTTGCGACGACAGTACTTTCCACAACGATGGCTTTGGAAACGTAGAACTTGTTCTCTTAGGCTTTTCTTCTCCGTTGCGTTTGGAACAGCACACGTAGAATACTGTTCTATGAAATTCATCACTAAGTCATCCGGATCTGTTCCAAATTTAGGTGCATCCTTGATCCACAACAACATATGTATATGAGGAGCACCTCTTGCTTGGTACTCCTTTCTCCAGAAGAAATCCAACACCTCTCCAAGAGGTGGATTCTTCTTATTTGTGATGAAAGACATCATAGCTTCAAATCTATGATTGAAGTACCTGCATACATTCACGGGATCCAAAGAACACAGTTCTCCAGGTGTCTTGAATTCAATGTTTTCAATATTTCCATTTGCCTCTCGTAGAAATTCAAGTAAGTCTTCCCAGCCATACTCGGCACAGCTCAGAGTAAGGAACCATGTCGGAGTTCCTAAGTTCCTCAGCATACATTTTAAATCACCATGACGACGGTACCAGTACTCATTAGTACCACGCTGACACGCCATGAGATTAATTAAGTGAGAATCCAAAATACTGTCTTGGACATTGACTTTATGCATAAAGTCCCTTGCCGAGATATTTCGCATCTGTATACCACTTTTTAAGATGTGGTTCACTGCATATGACAGTCCAGACAGATCGCTTTCAAACAGGAGATGAAACAAATAGGGAATGCATTGACGAAACCTAGGATCTTCTGCATACAATCGTAAAGTCCGGTATTCAGACGCAGGAATTTGATGAGATCGCTCATCATATCTTCCTCCTCGACCTGTGGGAAATAGCTGTGGGAAACACTGAGCTTCCAAACTTTCCTCCCAAACACTAATGGGACTCCCTTTGGCTTGTTTCATTTGAAACAACTCAATAGCATTCCCCATGCCTTCCTTGGAATGCAAAGAATGAACACTATAATGTTCATATATTTCTTCACTTTTAGAGGCCTCTACTTTCTCAATTTGGCCAGCACACAAATCGCTATCCTCTTCATCACTTACTTCCTCTTCTGCAACATATACATTCTTATAGTACTTATTATTTTTCTTCAAATACACTGTTGCCTTTTTGACTTTCCTAACATCCACTAAATCTTGCCATATTTTCTTATTCTTTGTCGGAACCCCATTAACCAAGATAACCAGAGGTTCCTCTTCCACTTTTTCTATTCCAATTGTGTTAATGTTTTTGTTCAAATCTAGAGGCAAATAAACAACTCTTCCCTTTAATCCTCTCTGTAAATCTGCTGGAGGCAACTTCCCTGTCTTTGGCTCCATTCTTACAATAGCCTGAAAGGGATGGATACTTTGAATCAAAATAGATTCATAAGTATTTAAATACTTCAATTCAGAAGGAATCTCAACCAATTCCAGATTATTATGAACTGCCCTAGCAGGCATCTGGTTTTGGTTTAATTTATTACAACAATAAGTACACACACGTTGATCCGATCCCAAATCAAAATTAATTTTCTACCATCAAGTATGTGGCAAAATCCTTCCATTCACTATTATTTTCCCTTTCACTTTTTGCATATAAATCCACTACCTTAGTCTGATTCTTATAATAAGTGCGTCGACAACATACACAAGTGAAATTAGGCCTCTCACTTGATTTCATCTGAAACGTGGCAATTTCCTTCTGAAAATTATCTGTACTGGAAACCTGTACATTATCTTCAACATTACCCTCTACTTCAGGGTCAATTTGAACATTCTCATCTTTACTACTAAAGTAACAAAACTCAATTTCTTCACAAATATTCTTCACATCTATTTCAGAATCATGCAAAAGAGCAGCACATAATTGTTTAAGCATAATTGCTGGACTCTTAGCATAATATAACATTCTCACTAATTTTCTCACTTTATTATGATGCACTGCTAGCATCCTGAAATGATGAAAAACACTCTGGCATACTCTCCTGGAAAGACAAGCCAGTGAATGACCACGCAAACCTGTCATTTGTCTCACTCTGCAAGGATCTAAATCTTGCAACAACTTCATTTTCTGCTTCAAACTTTTCTTATTAAATGTCCGTATAAAATCACAAAGCAAATTGATGGAAACCTGTCGCACACTGCAAATAGAACTACACTTCCAAATGTACACAGGACCCTTAGGACGTCTTCCTAAAACCTCATCACTTAGCGCCTCTTCTGTCTCTGTTGTCACAAGTTTTTCTTTTTCAACTGGACAACCATCCTTCACTTCATAAGCTCGACCACTGGTGTCAACTGCAAACACCAAATCATTATCCTGAAAATAACTCTCCTCATTAAAAAATGCCTCAGAACTTGAACTATGCATCCATTCTCCGGAAAAAACTTCACAAAAGTTACTACGATTTACTACTCTCTTCCATCTACTGTTTGTTTTGAAATCAGAAATTACCTTGCTTAGTTTCCTAATTCTATTGATTACCAAAATAAACAACTTTCGCTTAATTTCAAAAGCATGATCAATAATTTTCTCTACATTTTTCTTCTTCTTATAAAATGCCACTTTCTGTTGGCCTTTCTTGATATTTTTTAATAAATTAACTATTATCCTGTTACGGAACATTCGTTTTCGAATGTCCCTAAACTGTTCTTTCCTTCTACTATCATGCACAGAGTTATCTCTTCCTCTACCAGTAACATTTTTGATGGGTCTTTCCTTTCCATTTAAATTACTCTTCTTTTTCTGAACTGAAACATTTTTGCGATAAATACTTTTTTTACTAAAAATATTTTTTAAGAATGATTTTGTGCTCTTACCCGGAGCTTCTTGGTGTTTTGATAAGTATTTGGGGAAGAGGACTGCTGCAATAAAAGATCATCCTGCTGTCTTTGACGTTTTGTAGCCTTTCTAATTCTATTTTTCGTAGGCATTTTTCAAAATATGAAAAAATCTGCAGTTGAATCTGTGGAAAAATATAATAAAAAATGTTAATAACCACTATTACCCAACAGTAAATGAATAACAGTCATCAAAAAATTAATGCCCTACTTATTATTTAACATAGCAAATCTTTTGCACCAGCACTGCATCACAAAAATGACACACAGTGCTACAAAACAGGCATACAACAATCATAAATCTCTCCCTAATATTTTAAATGATTAATTCAGGATGACGATAAAGTGTGGCCTATCTAAAGGTTTGTTTAGGCCCAGATCTTTGGACTGGGGTGAATGTGTGTCATTGATCCTCATTCAGTCCATCGCCTGTTTTGTTTATTTGAGGTGAGGCCAACACATGGTTGCAGATAAGATTTTCACTTAAGAAAACAACGGAGATAATACATGTGAAGGCCTACCAATGAAGTAAGTCATTATTTGAAATCAATTACATTTCTGGATATGTACTGCTAAAGCTTCATAGGTTGTTTTGGGTCATATTTATAAGGCATATGAGTGTGTATGATGTTATTTTTCCTTTTTAAATGGAAAGCGTTCTTCATGGTGCAAGTTTCTTGTAAATTCGCTCCCACCTGCGAAACGGAACTTTGCGATGCGAAGCTGATTGGCTCCCCGGTGTCTGTCAACATTCTAAACAGTCCGGAGCGGCCGCCATCTTATCTCTCGGTAGGATCGAGAGAGAAGAAGAGGTGAAAAACGAAGGGGGAATTTAATGAAAGGGGGCAAGGTATACCCCTCTTGACCCCCTAGGAATGTTGTTGGGGTTTTTAAAGGGTCCCGTGGGGAAAATAAAAAATAATATATTTTTCACGGTAGAAGCGCTTCTCGAACACCGAACTGGGCCGCAAACTGCTGGCGAAACGGGAATTCGCCATTTTGTGCTTCGTTTTAATTAAATTACTAGGTATAAGGGGGTGCGGGAGACCATTTTGTGCTTCGTTTTAATTAAATTACTAGGTATAAGGGGGTGCGGGAGACGTATCCTAATCCCTTATATTTTCTGAGGATGGCTGAGGAGGCTCATATATGTTGATACATGTGTTCCAGCGGCTGTGCGTGAGCTTTTTTTTTTTTTTTGCTGCGTGACGTCTGTTAACGTTTGATTCGAAGGAAATCAGGAAGTGTTGACCACCAATTTGTCAGTGCGATAAAATATTTTGTTATAAATGAATCCTTATTGATAAACATTGTCTGCGCCATCTTGCCTTTTTTACAATGCCACAATTTTGTCGTGCACGGCAGCCATTTTACATGCCAGGCCGGTCCCAGGCTATCACCTAGCCCTGCGGATGTAGTTTATGGCCCTAGCTGTAGAGAATCCAGACATGCCAACCCTCCCGATTCAAGCATCAGACTACTGATTTCAGTGCTACTCTCCCGCCTCCCGATTCCTGCAAGCAAAAACCCGGGGGCATATTACCAACAACTAGCGATAACTTGTTTAGAGACAAAAATTATCGCCGCACATCGTCGATTTTTATCGCAGATAAACCTTGCTATTAGCAAGGTTTATCGCAAATGCGATAAAAAACGGCCGCAATGCATGAATATCGCTGAAAAGTCAGCGATATTCATGCATTATCCAGCAAATGCTCTTAGCCATGTTATCCACCTCCCATTGGATAACATGGCTAAGAACTGCTCGCAAATGCGATAAAAAACGGCCGCAATGCATCAATATCGCTGAAAAGTCAGCGATATTCATGCATTATCCAGCAAATGCTCTTAGCCATGTTATCCACCTCCCATTGGATAACATGGCTAAGAACTGCTCGCAAATGCGATAAAAAACGGCCGCAATGCATGAATATCGCTGAAAAGTCAGCGATATTCATGCATTATCCAGCAAATGCTCTTAGCCATGTTATCCACCTCCCATTGGATAACATGGCTAAGAACTGCTCGCAAATGCGAAAAAAAACGGCCGCAATGCATCAATATCGCTGAAAAGTCAGCGATATTCATGCATTATCCAGCAAATGCTCTTAGCCATGTTATCCACCTCCCATTGGATAACATGGCTAAGAACTGCTCAGGGCCCCATGAGGAACGCTTTCCATTTAAAAAGGAAAAAATAACATCATAGAAAAGAATCGTTTTTAAACACAACATATAAATCAATTGTATACCTGCATTCAAGAGGAAATGACTGAAAATGTCCTTGAGACACATGAAAGCGTTTTCTGGAATGCCCTAGCACCATTTTTTGGACATTATTAACATGGCTATGTAACTCCCATAATCAAAATCTAAATTTGCCAAGCGCAGGTGGGAGCGTATTTACAAGACACTTGCCCCATGAGGAATGCTTTCCATTTAAAAAGGAAAAAATAACATCAAAGACACTCAAATGCCTTATAAATATGACCCAAAACAACCTATGAAGCTCTAGCAGTACATATCCAGAAATGTAATTGATTTCAAAAATGGTTTTTAAAAACAACATATCTGTTTCAGCTTACATAAGAGACCATGGAATGGGCTTCATATACAACAATAACTTGTGTTACTGCATGCCAGAATGCTACACCGAATATGCAATTACAATTTCTCAAAGTAACAAAATCTATTTCTATATCACTACAGACAAAGCCACAGTTTAAAAACACAGCTTTCTTCATCATTTTCTCCTTAGCAAGGTTTATCGCAAATGCGATAAAAAACGGCCGCAATGCATGAATATCGCTGAAAAGTCAGCGATATTCATGCATTATCCAGCAAATGCTCTTAGCCATGTTATCCACCTCCCATTGGATAACATGGCTAAGAACTGCTCGCAAATGCGAAAAAAAACGGCCGCAATGCATGAATATCGCTGAAAAGTCAGCGATATTCATGCATTATCCAGCAAATGCTCTTAGCCATGTTATCCACCTCCCATTGGATAACATGGCTAAGAACTGCTCAGGGCCCCATGAGGAACGCTTTCCATTTAAAAAGGAAAAAATAACATCATAGAAAAGAATCGTTTTTAAACACAGCATATAAATCAATTGTATACCTGCATTCAAGAGGAAATGACTGAAAATGTCCTTGAGACACATGAAAGCGTTTTCTGGAATGCCCTAGCACCATTTTTTGGACATTATTAACATGGCTATGTAACTCCCATAATCAAAATCTAAATTTGCCAAGCGCAGGTGGGAGCGTATTTACAAGACACTTGCCCCATGAGGAATGCTTTCCATTTAAAAAGGAAAAAATAACATCAAAGACACTCAAATGCCTTATAAATATGACCCAAAACAACCTATGAAGCTCTAGCAGTACATATCCAGAAATGTAATTGATTTCAAAAATGGTTTTTAAAAACAACATATCTGTTTCAGCTTACATAAGAGACCATGGAATGGGCTTCATATACAACAATAACTTGTGTTACTGCATTCCAGAATGCTACACCGAATATGCAATTACAATTTCGCAAAGTAACAAAATCTATTTCTATATCACTACAGACAAAGCCACAGTTTAAAAACACAGCTTTCTTCATCATTTTCTCCTTAATTCATACTATTCTCTATCTAAAATAAATAAATCTTTTCTCACCTTAGCAAATACTTTTTGAGTTTTGAAAACAGTTTCAGAAATACACCAAATTGTCTTCAGCAGAAGAAAAAGGATGCACTCCAGAGGCTGCAGCTATTGAAAGCACAGAAATACAGATATTCATTTCACATATTTCTCATATTAGCCAATCATAACTCTTCCCTCACTTTTTTCAAATCAAAACCCTTCCCCCCTCTGCCCTCTCTGCCTTTTTTCCATAGCAACGACCTCCTGGAAGACCTCTCATGTTTGCAAATTCACACAACAATGTTTCAATTGAACTCTGAACTCTCAGTGCACCTGCATATCCAGTGCAATCTTTCATTAAAAGTTTCTTCCTTGACCATTCAAATTACATCTATCAAAGAACACATCCATGCACCCTAACTTTCTGTTTTCAGAAATGGAAATGCACCAATCACTGCTAATGAATCATTAGCATTGGAAATCCACAGTTTTTTTTCTTTACAAACTCCTACTGTTTCAACTGCCCTTTCATTACCACACTTCATCTGACTGCAGCCCAACCTTCTCCCACCATGTTTAAGGTCTGGATTGTTGGACATAGTTACATCCACTGGGCTCAAAGGTATGCTGAGAACAGAAATTTACACAACCTCAATTTACAAGATGTGGAAATTAAGTGGTTGGGCCAAAGAGGATTAAAATGTCACCAATTGATACCATTGGTGAAAACCTTTATGCATTTGCCAAAACCTGACCTGTTAATAGTGCACTGTGGAGGTAATGATTTGGGCACTTTGACAGGGGTAGGTCTGGAAATGCTTTTAAAGGACACCTTTGAGCAATTAATGGCACTTTTTCCTCAAACTGCCTTGGTATATTCCAATATATGCCAAAGACAGAAATGGAGGTGGTCCAACCAATTTTCTCCACAAATTGAGAAAGCGAGGAAGCATGTAACCAAATCTGTTTCAGCTTTCATTAGAGACCATGGAATGGGCTCCCTGTACAACAATAACTTGCGTTACTACATGCAAGATATCTACAGAGTAGATGGAGTTCACTTCTCAGATGAGGGCAACAGAATTTTCATTCTGAATTTAAGACTGTGCATTGGTACCTACTTATAAGTACCTAAATGTACCATAAACCCAAAAGCTCTTCTCAGAGCTACCCTTCATCTGATCACTCACAATTATTATTTTTTTCTAACTTTTTTCACTAATTTTCCACAAAATACGCTCCCCGGGGCGCTACCCGGTTCGCTAACTGAAAGCTAACCTCGCGGAATTTTTTAAAAAAATGTTTTTTTTCCGCACATATAAGCCTCCTCAGCCACCCTCAGAAAACCTAGGGGGTCAAGATAAGTCTACCATGACCCCTTCTACCCATTCTAAACATTATTTGCCCTCCATCTTTTATCTTAATGCGACCGAAACACAAAATGGTGGACTCCCGTGACGCTTAAGGTTCGCTAACCGGGCCGCTTTCCAGAAAGCGGTCCTAAAAAAAGGTGGGAAAGTAATTAACAGAAAAACGACTAGAGACACTCTCACCAAATATAGATTAGCTCATACTACATAACAATCCCTTTCATTCTCACAAATTTGATTGAAATTTCATTTAGCCATTTAGCCTGTAGACCTATCTAAATACCCTGAGGTAAATTACTTCACAAAACACATCTAAAGTATTGGAATTGACAACCAATGAAAATTTTACTTTCATTTTCAATTTTTTTTTCTTGACATTTGATTGGTTATGTACCTGAATATATATAAAAGAAGAGAAGGAAACACAGCCATTTTCACTACTACTTCCTGAACTACATTTCAAGAGCCTTTTCACCTCCCTGTAAAGTAAATTGATAATTTATAAGTGGCACTTTAAATTAATTTGTAAAAACGTTTTTTGATAATTATTTACAGTCCCCCTGCTATAGTTATAGATACAGATAAGCTCCTCTGTTATATTTATTGATTGACTTGCACTTCTCTGCTATAATTATGAATTTACTTACTTTAACTTCACTGTTAAAAAAACAAAACTACCTGTCTGAACTTAAACCCAACAGTGCCCTAACTCTTCTAATATAATTATTTTTTTATGCAATTTACAGCAAAAAAATGGAAGGGGAGCACGAAAAAATCAATGTTTCCTTCGACATTACAACAGAAGAGATTTTAACTGAAGAAATTTGGATGAAGATTTTATGGATGAATCTTTTGATGAACAATTTATTGAAAGCTTACAAGACATAGAAACATGCATGTTTGAGGAGATTCCAGATGATGTAATGCTGGAAGTTTTAATGAACTATGAAAATTCTGACCCATAAATTTTTTTTTAATCAAAATAAATAAATAAATAAAAAATAAACGAACAAAAACAACAAATAATTAACATACAGTATTAGAAAAGTCTATCATTCTTTTATCCTTATAGTACGCTGCCCAGAACGCTTTCCGGTTCGCGAACTTGGCGCTTACCACGCAAAAAAAAAAAAAAATTTTTTTTTGACCCTCCTGGGCCCATTTAAAACCTCCACATAAAACCTAGGGGGTCAACGAGGATCTACTATGCCCCCTTATGGTAATTTCCCCCTTTGTTTTGCCCTCCTCTTGTCTCTCGATCCTACCGAGAGACAAGATGGCGGCCGCTCCGGACTGTTTAGAATGTTGACAGACACCGGAGGGCCAATCAGCTTCGCATCGCAAAGTTCCGATACGCGAAAAGTTCGCTAACCGGATCGCTGCCCGGAGCGCTGTTACAGATATATATATCTTGATTTAAACGTTAATTTCTCAAAATCCACTGAAGCACATATATATATTGAGACCTAGCAAAGGCACATCGGGCTAACAGTCCCTACAATTTTGCCAAGTTTCGTGCAAATCCATTCAGCCGTTCGGGCTAAAAGTGAGTCCAACTGCCCTATGGAAATTAACATGGGAAAAACGCGTTTTGGGACCCCCCTTTTTTCTCGCCCCCACCCTTGACAAAACCCCCCCAAATTTTCGGGGGCTGCTCAGAAACAAAATGTGCCATTTTCCTGAAAATTTCAGCCGATTCCGTCCACAAACGCCAAAGTTATTAGACATAGAATTTTCTGAAATCCCATAGGGAAAAAATCCTAACATATATATATATATATATATATATATATATATATATATATATATATATATATATATATATATTACCTACTGGCGGTTGCCAGGAGGTAGTTATAGTTAGGACCTTGTTTCCATAGGAAATACGCAGCATTCTATTTGGAATAACTTTGGCACCGGTCAAGGAATCTTCGCGAAATTTGCCAAGAATAAAAAAAAAACCTGTGGGTGGGCTCCAGCCCCCCCCTCACGCCACGGGGACCGTTACCTCTCCTGGGCTCTAATATTGAAAATAAGGGTGCCCGTGATGGACCCCCCAGCCCCCGGGACCACCACCCTATGGGGCTTTTTAATGTTGGGAGGGGGGCCCCCCTCCTAGAGCCTTGTGGTGGCCCTGGGGACCACCACCCCCCAGGGCCAGCTACCCCAGTGTCCCGGGGTGCCTTACCTCGCGGTTCCCGACCTACCATAGCAAACTGCTTTCCTATTTGGAAGAGAGAGTAGGAAACCTGCTCTGTCTAACAAATAGGAAATCATATTGCTTTTCATCAGGGGGAGCAGCATGCAGGCTGCTCTCTCTGACGAAAAGCAAAGCAAAAGCAAAAGCAAAAGCAAAGAAAAGCCGGCTCCCCCCACAGTCCCCAATATTGTATTTGAGCCCCAGGGGATGGGGTCCCCGGGGATAATAAAAACTAGTGATAGGGGCTATTTTTTTTTACGGTAAATTTCCAGTACGCATAACAAGCATGGCCGTACGACGTATGGTGCGAGGTTGTTAAGTTGTCCCGGAGGAGTACCCAAGCAGGAAAAAGAAAAATATTTTTCATATATTTATGAAGTTTATGTGTTTAGATGTTGGGTGGCTCTATAAAGAGCCCTAGTGTGTATCTGGAGATTTTAGTACCTACACAAGTAAGTACTGATGCAGAGTCTAAAGTTCAAGAGGAAGACTCTGTTCCCCTGTCCTGACATGGTTTTAGGCTCTATTTCTGAGTGATCGTGACTTTAAGCTTGTTAACATCTTGAATATTCATTCTTGCTTTGTGTTGGTCCTTTTAAGCCCTTTTTCCAGACCTAGAAGCATAAACTAGAGGATAGCTGCTTAATATGATGATAGATCCCTTATTCTTGACTCTAATCCATCTATTGCCTATTGGCTTTGAAATAATTCTGTGTTCTTTCATCATCCTACCTATAGTAGAGGGTGGATTCTGTAGTCCTGACTTTATATTACATATTGGTATGGTTTGTGTAGGTACTCTGACAGAGCTAAGTGTTATTTCATCCTTCTCAGGCCTACAAGGCCCAGAACTAGAGAGACTCCATTTTGCTTTCTGTCCCTGCAGAACTGAGGTGCTTGCAGGGTAAAGGTAATGTTTTAGTTATAAGGTGTTGTTCGCCCTAAGCGAACCGGAGAGAACCGGCCAGAGCTGAATCTAATCAAGAAGTGTCCCTGGGCTCAGGTCTCTAGACGAAACAAGCAGCTGATCACTGTGGGAGCGCCTAGAGCAAGAAGCCTGGTGCATGGACCTGGTGGGAGGAGGCTACTGGCTGGAACTTTCCACTAGAGGAGAGGATTCCATATTAGTGAAGTGCAGGAGAGGAGGTGTGTTAGTTTGGTTCTTGGAGAGGGAGAAGTAGGATGGTTGCTGGAGCTGAAGAGTACAGTTCAGTTCAATTGGTTTTCTGGAATGGAGAGAGAAGGCAGATAATTGCTGAAGCTGGAAAGAGCAGTCAGATGAACGAAGTTGGAACTGTCAGCTGGAGCTGCCAGTTTATCAGAATGCATTAAAGCAGTTACCAGTCAGATGGAGGAGTTGAAGCTGCCAGCTGGAGCAGTTGAGCCAGAGGAGTGAAGCTGTGGTGACGGAGGGAGAGAGAGAGCCCTGATTCCACCAGAGAGAGAGAGAAACATTCCTTCTAATAGGGTGAGGTATTCTAAACTAGTTTGCTTTACACTTACACCTTAATCTTGTCTTTTATTTCCTAGGCTAAAGCCCCCTTTTGTATTGCTAATCCTTTTTCTTTCAGCGGTGTGCAGTCTATTTACAGTCCCTGTTAGTTACATGTGGATGTGGTATAGTAATAGAGCTTTACAGAGAACCCGCAGATCTGTGTATGTGTCTATTCCCATTTTATTGTTATTGTAATAAAGATACCCCAGTTCTTAGTGAACCAGTGTGCATGTGTTGTTCTTATGATAGAGCTAACCTTTCTTCTAACCAGATGCTGTATAGTAACTGATGGATCAAAAGGAAATAGGAGCGCTTAAATCAGGGAATAACTTTTGCATACAGTGTGTGCCTCTTGTTCTTATAGTGCAGGTAACCTTTTCTTCTAGTCAGGTGTTACAGCAGGTAAGTAGCAACTGAATAATTAGGGAGAGAGAGGAGCCCTTGAGCTAGGAGAATAAGTTATACACTAAGTAATTTGGTCATTCCATAATATTATTGTAGTAGTGAACCTCTAGTGAATAGTGAGAGAAACTTCCCAACATAGAGAGAGAGAGAGAGCTGAAGGTATTCATAGGAAAGTGATCGTCATTGGGATGCGGCGTTATACCCACCGGAGAGTGGCTTGTAAGTAAGGGTGGATACTGGTGTGTAATGAGATCGTCTCTAGAGAAAGAGGCGTTAATGAGAGCACTGACTGAGGATAGTGTGTATACCCACAGGATTGTGGCTTGTATTTGTATGAAATAGTGAGAGCACTGGGGGGGATACAGTGCCTATCTTGAGTGAGCACTGGGTGTAACTAGTGTGTAATGGTAAATAATCAGAACTGCCCCAGGGTAGATTAGTCTGGGCCCATGTGGTCGCAAGACTATGAGGTATGAGTGTGGTGTAGGGCATGGACGTCCTTAGTAATCAGTGAGAATTCCTAGTAATCCCTATAGATTTAGTGGTGTTTCTTATGATATGAGCTTGTATATTGCAAGTTCCCCATCCTCAGGTAGGTACCCAGGTGCCTGGATAGATGGGTCCTGAGGAGGGAGGTGGTTACGTTTCGGCTGGGTTGGTGGTGCTCTGGTGAGCTGATTCTATCTGGTCTGAGAATCCGGTCGTTACATCCCCTCATCTGTAAAATGTACACCATCTCTCAAATAGATGCCATGCATATTGAAACTTGAATTGTTGTTGTAAATGGACCATATTCTATAGTCTCGGAGAAATGCAGAAACAGATTTATTCACATTTTTCCTAGCTTTCTCTATCTGTGGACAAAATTGATTGGACCAGTTCCAATTCTGCCTTTGGCATATATTAAAATAGACAAAGGTAGTTTGGGGGAAAGTGACATCAGTTCTGTAAGGGTGTCCTTCATAAACATTTCCAGACCTACCCCAGTCAAAGTGCCTAGGTCATTGCCATCACAGTGCACAATTATGAGGTCAGGGTGTTGGAGACGCAAAAAGGATTTAACCAATAGCATCAGTTGGTGCCATTTTAACCCTCTCTGTCCAATCCATTTAATGTCTACATTTGGTAAACCTAGGTCTTTGTGAAATCCTTTCTGTTCTGTGTACCTTTGATTCCAGAAAACATAGCTGTGTCCCACAATCCACACTCTAAGCATGTTGAAGAGAGGTCAGGATGCACTCAGATGGTCTCTGTAAATGAAATGGCAGTTTGAAAAATAAGATTTTTCTAAAATGGTGGATAAGTAGAGTTTTGAAAAAAGCAAAGAAATGATTGGTTGTTTGAAAATATTTTACACAGAAAACTAGGGTGCAATTTTATGTCTTTTAAAAGCCTTATATTTCTTGGTTAACAAAAAGTGATAGAAAAGAATGTTACTTAAGATAACCTGGTATATCGACAAGTCAAGCACACTTGCTGTTTTGATTTGCAACAATTTATGATGAACTTTTCACCTGTGTGTTCAGTTAGGTATTTTCCCTGACGTGTTTTTCCTTTGGTAACTGGCAGAAAGCAGAATGGGGGTAGGGTTTAAAGTTTTGTCAGTTGGAAAGGTTTCCAAAGTTCAAGCAATACCAAAGTGTATTTCGTTTTAATTTAATGTGGGAATAAATGAGATTTGTTATTTATTTGTATATGTGTGTAAATTGAGTGTGTAGATTGATAGGAAAAGTTTGCTATTTGCTATAGGACTTCCTGACCCCCTAGGGCTGCTCAGGGGGTTTCACAATGATCCCCAAGGTCAAAATCTTTTTTTAAAAATCACGGGATATGCGTAGGTTGCGCGTACGCCGTGAATAAGTAAAGAAACCTCGAAGCCCGCTTTATTGTTAATTAACCACCGGGGGGTCAAATCCCAGGGGCAAAGCTTTTATTTATAATGGGGGGCCAGAGGGGCCCCCCAGACCCGGGGATCGCCACCCTCGGGGCTTTATCAATATGTATGCTTTATCAATATGTATGGGACTGCCCTCCCCAAGGCTTCTTTTTTTAATAAAAAAAAAAAACCTGTGTGGAGGGCTCAAGCCCCCCCACATGCCACGGGGACCGCCACCTCCCCGGGGCTCTAATATTCTAAAGACGGGGGTCCGTGAAGGACCCCCCAGCCCCAGCCCCAGGGAGCACCACCCCCGGGGCTTTTAAATGTTGGGAGAGGGGCCACCCTTCTGAAGCCTTGTGGTGGCCCTGGGGACCGCCACTCCTCAGGGCCGGCTCCTGCAGTGTCCCAGGATGCCTACCCCCGGGACACAGCTGTTTGCTATTGTAGGGCAGGAGCCTTGCGGTTCCCGCCCTACCATAGCAAATTGCTTTCCTTTTTGGAAGAGAGAGCAGGAAGCCTGCTCTCTCTTTCAAATAGTAAAGCATATTGCTTTTAGTCAGGGGGAGCAGCATGTAAGCTGCTCTCTCTGATGAAAATCAATGCCGGCTCCCGAAGGATGCAGGGAGCTGGCTGGGACTGTGGGGGCTTTGGGGCTCCCCCCACTGTCACCAACATTGTATTTGAGCCCCGAGGGATGGGGGTCCCCGGGGATAATACAAATTTGTGATGGGGCTATTTTTTTTTTACAGTAAATTTCCTAGTATGCGTACCAAGCGCGCCGTACGACATATGGTGCGAGGTCCATAAGTCGTCCTGTACGCGTATCTAAGCAAGAAAAAAAGAATAAAAAAATATGTTTTACAGATATCTATCAAGCTATGTGTTTACATGTTGGTTGGTTCAAACAATAACTTTTCTCTTTATTGGTACTTATAAGTAAGTACCTTTTGTAGAGTGTAAACTTGTTAAGGAGGAGTGTTTAACAATGTGCTTAACTTTTGACCTCTGTGGACAGTGGACTTTTGCATGATCTGTTGGGGGTAGGGTTCAAAGTTATGTCAGTTGGAAAGGGTTCAAATGTTCAACCAATAGAAATGTGTATTTGGTTTTGAATTACTGTGTTAAGAAATTTGATTTGTTATTAACATGTATATATGTGTAAAGTGAGAGGGAAAATGTGCCATTTTCTGGTTTTGCAGCAAACACTGAAGTAGAGAGATTCTGTATAAGAATATCTGCTGTTTGAGTGGCATTCTTCTTAATCTACAAATCAATTTGGAAGGTGAGTTGATATCTTGTAAGGGAATGTATGTGGTGTATTTTGTTTTTAGTAAGAGTAATGTGTTTATCCTTCTTAAGTGTGTAGAACCATATTCTGAGTTTGTCTGTATTTGGATAACTGTTGTGATAAAACCATTTGGTAAGTTAATGTGTTTAGTGAGTCAGCTTTGTGCAATAAAGTGCAGTACTAAAACATTTAGAATGTGTGCAGTCAATTCCATTCAAAGAATGCTTTATTCGATTTTAGCAGAAGTATAAAATCATAAAAGCAACAATTAAAATTAGTCAAATTCATACAAAATCATCATTAAAAATGTCATTCTATACAAAAAGTAAAACTACACATCTGCAATATTAATGAACATTCCATACAAAGGTAGCACTTGTCTATGTCCGTACTATGGCTAACAGGTTATTACGTTTCGTCTCTTCAAAATGCTCTTTAAAAGACCAGTCATAATTACAGTTCAATATTCATTATCCAGTTGTTGCAGAAAGAAGTAAGCTGGGCGGTATTGCCGCCATGCACCCTGCTTCAAATACTGCTTAATCTATCTTGCACGATCATTAACATAGTATTTACAAAGTAATACCACGTGAATGGTAGATTGCTGGGAAACATTGTCACATGGACAAAGCACCAGGTCCCTCGACCAGTCATTTTTCATTGGGAAAGCTACCAGTCGATCGAATGAATCAAATCTAAACCTGGTCAATATGTATCTGGTACAACTCCTCGAATAACGCAAATAGAGTGGAATCGTGTAACAAACCAGAATCATCTGGTGTTAAATGACAGATTTTTTATTAATTTGCCCAGTTAATCTAAGCGTTTCGAAGTGGCTCATACATAATTGTTTCAATGCCTTTCTGGATATGTCACAGACCGACTCAGGTTATCATAATATTCCGGTCTGTTTAGAATGTTTAGCAGCTTTTTAACATTATTTAGACATGGAGTATTTCTTGCCTGGCTCAAGGCCATCACATCCTTAATAATTTCTCTATTTATTCCCAATGTGAATGTGGACCAAACTCTGTGACATAATAAAATTGGTTGCAATTTGATAAGATCTGTGATAAACTCAATACCCAATTCAGCATGGCAATTAAAAACAGATGTACTCTGTGGAACGGCTAAAATGTATCTTAAAAAGCTGTTTTCTCCAATTTGAATTGACGCAACATTGCAAAAACCCCAAATGCCCGCCCCATGCATTGCTATGCTCCTGCATTTTGTTATATATATTTTTATTAGGATCTCCGGTGGTCTTTTTCCTAGTTGTTGGGCAAAATTCAATAATGCTGAGGTCGATCTTTTAAATAAAAGGGTCCTACTCCTCATCGCTGGGCTCCAGGAGCCTGCACCCTCAAGAAGTACACCGAGATATGAAAAGGTTCTAGTATATTACATTTTAACATCATCCACTACTAGATTTTTACCCTTATTTTGTCCTTTCCCGCACAACATTACCATATTTTTTTGCATTGAGTTTTAAGCCCCTACTGACCATAAACTCGGTGTATGTGGAAAGTGCTCTCTGGATTCCTATCTTGGTTCTAGCCATTAGTACCGTGTCATCCGCATAAAGAAGGGAGACGACCTGCTTTATGGCCGAGATACCCGCCACCCCCTCTCAACACAATCCCCAAAAGGATGGAAACCGGAAACAGTTCTTGAAGTTTTTTGGAAGTGGGATGGAGTGACCATCCCGGCCGTATTTATTAAAACAAAATAAAAACATTAAACGTTTCATGTTATGTACAATTTCATTACCATATTGCGATGTTTGGCTAACCTTAACAGATTCTCTAATACAGAGGTTCTCCTAGCCGAACTAGCAACCTACAAAACATTTCTTGACATATTGAAATTGTACAACCTAACGTTTAAGGGCCAACGGCAAGGTCATAACCGGTGTCAAGATCCCTAACCAGACTTACCCCTCCCACTTGGGATGGGCGACAGCACGGAGGCGTACCTCAAGTGCAACTACTACCAATTTCCCTTGACTTGACGGGGGCACCTAAAAACTCGACGCCAGTTAAAGGTCGTTCGAATACTCGTGTGAGGTATCTAGAAGGTATCGTGGACCTTATCCCAACCCCACACAACTTACCGCATCTGCCGTCGCAGATGTCACTGGCCCCGGGAAATTCCCCAGGAGGGGGCTGTAACCCCTCCTACAAAGGAAGGGGCCTTGACCGCCTTTCCTTTACTTCCGGCGACCCATCCTTAGAAGGGACCGCCTCCCCATTGAGGGGCCAATGGCCACCTCTCCCGAGCGCTCCCATCCGTGTTGGGTGACGCCCACTCATAGGGATCTACTAATTAGTGCTCACCGATCATGACCTTACCGCCTACCAAAATAAATACGACAGTGCAAATTAACCTAAGAATACATTGGCCACTATGACCGAAAGAGCATGCATCAAAATTCAACACTAAACTGAATATCTTTAATGGCAAACATACTCAAAAACGACCATTCTTTATTAACTCAAATCAACATGGCACTACAACCTGTAAACGAAAACAGAAACAAAATTAATCAACTTTATTATACACAACTGGCTGTCTTCAGGGGCTGGTGGGTGGGTCAAAATTGGCTCTTCGTTCTGTCCCGAGCTCACGTGCAGCGAGGAGGTGCAGCTTCAGAGCACAAGAACAAGAGGATGTCTTCTGGTCTTGCGTCCCTTTTTATCCGTCTTCAGGGCGGGCGTATACCCGCCCCTGCCTGCCCTGAGGGCGTGGCTGGCTGCGTCGGTGTCTAGGCCAGCCCACTCTAGGGCGGGAACGAGCGCGCCCCAGCTACGCCGCTTCGGGCATACCAGCTGAGACGCGCCTCCCGCCCATAAATGGCTTCCCGGGGGGATCGAGGCACTCGGCCATACGTTCGGGGGGACCGAGTTGGTCGCCCCTTTCCATATGGCCGAGATACCCGCCACCCCCTCTCAACACAATCCCCAAAAGGATGGAAACCGGAAACAGTTCTTGAAGTTTTTTGGAAGTGGGATGGAGTGACCATCCCGGCCGTATTTATTAAAACAAAATAAAAACATTAAACGTTTCATGTTATGTACAATTTCATTACCATATTGCGATGTTTGGCTAACCTTAACAGATTCTCTAATACAGAGGTTCTCCTAGCCGAACTAGCAACCTACAAAACATTTCTTGACATATTGAAATTGTACAACCTAACGTTTAAGGGCCAACGGCAAGGTCATAACCGGTGTCAAGATCCCTAACCAGACTTACCCCTCCCACTTGGGATGGGCGACAGCACGGAGGCGTACCTCAAGTGCAACTACTACCAATTTCCCTTGACTTGACGGGGGCACCTAAAAACTCGACGCCAGTTAAAGGTCGTTCGAATACTCGTGTGAGGTATCTAGAAGGTATCGTGGACCTTATCCCAACCCCACACAACTTACCGCATCTGCCGTCGCAGATGTCACTGGCCCCGGGAAATTCCCCAGGAGGGGGCTGTAACCCCTCCTACAAAGGAAGGGGCCTTGACCGCCTTTCCTTTACTTCCGGCGACCCATCCTTAGAAGGGACCGCCTCCCCATTGAGGGGCCAATGGCCACCTCTCCCGAGCGCTCCCATCCGTGTTGGGTGACGCCCACTCATAGGGATCTACTAATTAGTGCTCACCGATCATGACCTTACCGCCACAGGCACGGATAGTTGACCGGCTATCCGGGCCCCCCACAAAAGTCCTACCTAAAGGTCATGTTTCAACGTTTTTAACCATGCTAAGAAGTCTCCTATGAGTAACTCATTTCCCACCCGAGACAAATGCACACCATCCCTTAAATACATACTGTCCTCATTAATACAACCATGCGAGATAGAATGCAATGTCCTGGAACGGAACAACCTATTCACTTTGTTATTAAGTTTTCTAACAGAATGGTTCAAAGCATGAATCGAAAAAGCCCCCTGCCACACTTTTCGTGGGATCATATGAGACCACGCAATTATGCACCCCGGAACTTTCCTTGCCAACCAACTTACAGTGGAAAGCATTGACTCTAGGAGAAGTCGTCTACCGGTGGTGACCAAATCATTGCCCCCTAAATGTACTATGACTATAGACGGCGGTGACCTCGTCCGCCCTAACAAACCCTCAAAGAATGCCTGAAACTGGTCAATACAGAGACCGCCCCTTCCGTAGAAGGACATTCTGTACCCGTATTCCCCAGCTACGTGAATCATGTCACCTGCTTCGAATACGTCTGCGGCACGCCTCACGTATGAGTGGCCCACGACCCACACCTCCTTTCTCACAGCCGGTGATGTCTGACCGCTGGCCTGGTGTTGGGTCGACTGCATAGTCCGCCCCGCCTCGAAGGCTTGCGTAACTGAAAACCAAACAAAGACAAGAAGCGTGAGTACATTATTACAGCTTCACAACATGTGCAACCGCACATACCTCTTATAACAATTGGAGGACCAACGCCCCACTCGTTTTACTTGTTCCACATTAAGACCCCTGGCTGTAGCTTCGGTGGCAGCCCCTATCCGAAAGGAATGGGTCCCAAATTTGCCCGGGTCCAAGCCCGCTGCGGTAATTGACATCGCCAGCACCCGCTGAAACTGAAATCTCGTCAATGGGGTGGCGTCAGCGTGTCTCAACAATGTCCCTCCCCATGATGCCACCCTTCGTGTTAGGTAGTCTTCTAAACACTTTACCGGACACATGGAGGACCCTGGAATCCTGCGAATGACTACGCAGTCCCCTATCCCATCTTGATCGGTTTTGGACCTGACAAAGGATACAGTCATCGTCTCACCCCTGATCTGAACGTGTTCCCGGCACAGACCCCCCGCAACATCCTGCTTGTTCCTTGCCACCAGCTCACTTATCCTCATTGCCCCGTGAAATGCAAGCGTAAAAGCAGCTCGGAACAAACAGGCCTCGAACTGAGACGAGCATGTGGCGGGGAGTATGGCCAGCAACTGGGACAACCTATCCAGACCTATCGGGCGCCTCTCGTCTACTCTGCGACCCTCAAGGCGTTGCCACCCACGCAGCGCTTTCTGTACTACAAAAGACGCTGTCGGGTCCTGGATATTATGAGCCCTGGCAACAAAGGAAATAGCAGCACGATGCCTCTGGGCTGTAGCCACCGACTTCCCAGCCCTACGCAAGGACATCAGAAAATGTACTACCCAATCCTCTTGCCCCCAAAGCCCCCCTCTCTCAGTCCCCAAAAAGGCTAAATAAGCCCGAAACGCCCCTTCGTATGCCTTCCTCGTCCTTGGTGCTAGACTCTCTCCCACGAGGTAACGAAGTTCGGGGCACCGAGAGACCAGAGAGCTTCGGGAAAGGGTGCCGGCTCTGGGTCCGCTGAGGGAAGGAAACCTGAGAAAGCCTGCATTTGAAAACGAGACAGCGCATCAGCAGCCTGATTCATCACCCCTGGGACATGTTTTGCTCTGAATACCACGTTCAGTTGCATACACAGTAAGACAATTTCTTTAAGCAGCCTTAAAATCATTTTACAACGTGCTGCCTGACTATTGATGCAGTCTACAACGGTCATATTGTCAGACCAAAATATGACGGAGTGATTTTTGAATCCATCGGGCCACGTTCTGAGGGCCACCAAAATGGGAAACAGTTCAAGGAAAGCAATATTACTCGTCAGCCCCTCTTCATGCCACCATGTTGGCCACCTTTGTGCCGACCATTTTGTGCCGAAGATGGCGCCGAAACCCATGCTTCCCGCTGAATCCGTCCATAGACCAAGCTCTTCAGAGGACAAGGCCGGTTTGTTCCAGACGACTCGACCATTGAAATCCGCCAAAAATGCTAACCAAATACGCATGTCTTGGCGGACCTCGGCCGATAATCTCGTGCGATGATGACCCTCTTTTAGGCCGACCATCGCCTGGGCAATCGAACGGGAAAAAGGGCGGGCCATCGGGATCACCCTTAAAGCAAAGTTCAACTTCCCCACCAATTGCTGCAATTGATGCAGCGTAACTTTAGAAGCATTTATACACACTTGCAGGGCTGCCCTGAATTTCGATACTTTGGGGGCTGGTAAACGAAAACAACCCTCACTAGAGTCCAACTCGATCCCCAGAAACTCGAGGCAAGTCGTGGGACCCACAGTCTTACCTGGTGCCAATGGCACGCCAAATCGATCCATTAATACACAAAATTCAGTCAAGGCCCGGGCACATTCGTCATCCCCAGCGGCCCCAAGGAACAGAAAGTCATCAAGGTAATGCATCACATTTCGAAAACCCGTTTCCTTCGTGTAAGCCCATTGTAAGAAACTACTAAATTTCTCAAAATATGCACAAGATATAGAGCACCCCATCGGCATACACCTATCCATGTAATATGAACCTTGAAACACGAATCCGAGAAGACGTTGGTCGTCCGGGTGTACCGGGAGCAAACGGAACGCTGACTCGATATCCGATTTCGCCATCAGCGTCCCGGGCCCCAGGCGATTCAAAATGGCTACGGCCTCATCGAATGATGCGTACCGCACCGAACATACCCCTGGATCAATTGCATCGTTCACAGAAAGGCCATGAGGAGCTGATAAATTGTGGATCAATCGAAACTCACCTGGGTCCTTTTTGGGGACCACCCCTAAAGGAGAACAGACAAAATTCTGTACCGGGGGAACCCTAAACGGGCCGGCAACCCGACCTCGGATAACCTCTTTCCGGATTTTGTCCTGAACTACATTCGTATGCTGTAAGACAGAAAGTTGGTTCTTACACGTCCCGACACCCTGAAAGTCCCCCACCGGGATGCGGAAACCATATGAAAAACCGTTTCGCAGCACCCCAGCAGAAGTACGATCTGGGTATTCGCTGAGCCAAGGAATCATCGCCAAGGTATCAATCGGGGTTGGTAAGGGCGCCCCTCGGACTACATTAGACCTGTTTGGCTCCTCCTCTACCCCCATTTTCACCCGTTTTGGCTCTGCACGAGGACTCAGGATGGGGGGCCCCGCAACCACTACATTCGTGCTTGAATTTACAGGATCCCGGGGGCCTAGTACATTTACCTTTGTTGAAATTGAAACAGAAACCCCTCTTCCCTGTGTTGCCGGCGGGTCTCGGATAATCGTCGGTACCCGTACCCGACCGAAAGGGCGTCCCCCCATATTGGCGGGAGAACTCACCCACAGTACTCCCCACCAACGGTATTTTCAACATCCCGGACTCTTTCATTTTATCCCATGTCAAAGAATCATAACAGTCCCAGGTTAAACTTTTGTTATGCTCCATTGCTTTCCTGAACAGGTTGTCATAACAGAACCATTGGTTACCTTGGTGCGATATCGAGTACCCCATAATTCGTGACTGATATACTGGAAACTCAGGGAGCAATTCAGGCCTACGTTCCCCCAAAATTGACGTAAAAATTCCCCATGCATTGCCCCAATTGCCAATATTCTCATTCACTTTAAAGGCGGCCATTTTTGCGCGCCAAACACTTGGATGCATCAGATCCTTCTGACTCTTAACAGTTTCAACTTCATAATGATCAACAAGCAAGGAGAAAATGTTTACGTATTCCCCAGCCCAAATCTTTTCCTTTATAGCCAAAGGAACATGTTGCCCCAATTTTTCTCTACGAGAGGGTGTTGACTCATCCCTGGCGATCGGCAATGGCCGCTTACCTGCACCGGACGCTGCTTCCGTCCCTCGTGGCTTGTCTATCGCCGCATCCGGCGCGGGCACCTTGGCTGTATCACGTTTCTCGCGCAACTGCTTTATGAGTGCTTGCGCTTCGGTAGCCATGGCGCCCCCATTACTGTCCCCCAACCATGCTGCTAACTGTGCCGCCAACTCGGGAGGCATATCCTCGGCAGATGTCGGGGTGACTACACTGGGAATCGGATTCCCTTCTTTCGGTACCGGGGCCGGTACCGGAACTGGCGCCTCGAGCGGGGAACAGGGAACCGGGACGTCTCCCCCGACCGGCCCCCTTCTCGGCTTCTTTGGCCTCCCTCCGGCCGGTGGACGCCCCGATCCCTCCTCCCCGTCTCGCTCCGCCAACTGCCTCTTTATTTCGGACATGTCCTTCATAAGGGCCCGAACCATCTGGTCAGTTGACATTCTCTTCGCGCCTTTCTTGGGCATCTCTCAGACGAAGTATCTAGAAGACAAAAAGAAAGATTAAAACGCTCAAAATTGGCTCTTCGTTCTGTCCCGAGCTCACGTGCAGCGAGGAGGTGCAGCTTCAGAGCACAAGAACAAGAGGATGTCTTCTGGTCTTGCGTCCCTTTTTATCCGTCTTCAGGGCGGGCGTATACCCGCCCCTGCCTGCCCTGAGGGCGTGGCTGGCTGCGTCGGTGTCTAGGCCAGCCCACTCTAGGGCGGGAACGAGCGCGCCCCAGCTACGCCGCTTCGGGCATACCAGCTGAGACGCGCCTCCCGCCCATAAATGGCTTCCCGGGGGGATCGAGGCACTCGGCCATACGTTCGGGGGGACCGAGTTGGTCGCCCCTTTCCAGTTGTTATGTCTTGGAGAGTCTATTACATTGGTCCTCAAATCCTCCTCCAAAGCGTTGGTATATATGGAAAAGAGGAATGGGGCCAAGACTCAGCCTTGTTTAACTCCCCTCTCGGAATGACTTGGTACACTCTCCCTTGAGGCGATATCTAACCTTTGCTGAGGCTCCTGAGTATAGTTGCCTTAGGAGTTGCACAATAGCTGGCTCGACCCTTATATCCTCTAAAATGCTCCATAGCCTAATATTTTCTACACAATCAAAGGCAGCCGTGAGGTCTGCAAATATTGCATACAGATGCCCAGTCTTTGCTTGGGTATACTTCCCTTGTAATAGTGTAAAATTTAAAACCTGCTCTACCGTGCCCACCCCCTCCCTAAACTCATATTGAACCAGGGTTAAAATATTATTATCTTACGCCCCGGATTGAAGTTTATTTAGCACCAACCTTCCTGCAACTTTCATTAAGGAGTCCAGAAGCGATATTGGCCTATAACTAGATGGATCCTCACGGTACCCTTTTTTATAGATGGGTATGATAAAAGATTCGGACCAAGATTTAAAAAACCCTTCTGAACAACAAGCCTCGAGAACTCGTGTCAGAAGTGGGGCCCAAAGATCAGTAGTCATCTTAAATAAATCAATTTGAATCCTATCGGGACCTGGGGCCTTATTTCCTTTACTTTGGTTAATCGCCAATAATACTTCCTCAAGAGCGATCTCAATTGCAATTGGTGAATGAGCCAGTTTACATACCTCCGCCTCCCTATTCTCAAAATGGCTTACAGCGTCATTAGGCTCACTGCTGAAGTATGCAGTCACTTTTTCAGTTGTAGAGTAGTTAATAGTGTTGCTTGTTTAGAATTAGGCTTGTGTTCTAAAACTACAATGTTCTAGTCAGTATACGTACACTACTGTAAATTCTCTGGGTTATGTATTTAAACCTCTTGTGCATCTTTGTGCTGCCATTGCGTTACTTTTTTGATGCAGTTTTCGCACAGATAATGCAGCAAATTGTTTATGTATTTGCAAAATGACTGATGGTTGTATAGTGAAATGCAGAAATGATATTTCTGAAATGTGTGCACTCATATTAGCCCTTCAAGAGTAATTGATTGTGTTTTTTGTGTAGAATGTACAATTTCCCAGTTAGTATACATACACTGCTGCATACAGTCTGGTGCAGATTTACAAGTCCCCTGTGCCTCTTTGTTGTATTGTGTCACTTTTTTGATGTAATGTTGGCACAAAAAATGCATCAATTTGCTTATGTATTTGCCAAATGAGTCAGGATTGACCAGTGAAATGTAGTAGTTATATACATGGAATGCGTGCAGTCACTTAACTGTTTCTAGACTAGTAAATGTGTTTTGGTAAAATGCAAGGTGTAATATTTTTGGTCTAGAATGACACTGTGCGTCTGTGTGCATTTAGGAATTGTTCAGAGAGATTTGTTTACATGTTTGTGTTTTCAGATACATAAGTACATATAAAAGTATCCTTTTTTCTAGTACAATGCAGTAATTATATTTCTGTAATGAGTGCACTCATATTAGCCATTCAATAGTAATTAATTGTGTTTTGTGTGTAGAATCATACTTGTGTTTTAAATCTACAATTCCCCAGTCAGTATACATATACTGCTGCATACACTCTGGGGCAGATTTACAACCCCCTTGCGCCTTTTTGTTATTCTATTGTGTCACTTGTTTTAAGTAATGTTGGTAAAGAAAAAGCAGAAAATTGCTTATGTATTTGCAAAATGAGTCAGGGTTGTCCACTGAAATGTAGTAGTTATATACAAGGAATGCGTGTAGTCACTTAACCGTTTCTAATTTAGTAAATATGTTTTGGTTAAATGCAAGTTCTTATATTTTTTGTCTAGAATCACACTGCGCATGTGTGTGCATTTAGCAATTATATGCGTCCTTTTTTCACATTCTCCCCTCCTTCTCCTCATACTCTCCTCTCTTTCCTCATACACACCCCTCTCTCCTTATACTTCTTCTCTCTCCTCACACTCCCCCTTTTTCTCCTTATAGTCTACCTTCTCTCCTCATACTCCCACCTCTCATCTCAAATTCCCTCCTCTCTCCTCATACTTCTTACTGTCTCCTCATACTACCCCCTCTCTTCTTATACACCGCCTCTCTCCTTATGTTCCTCTTTTCCCCACATTCTTACCCCTCTCTCCTCATACTCCCTCCTCTCTCCTCATACACACTCCTTTCTCCTTATACTCCCCCTTTCTCCTCATACTTGCCCCTTTTTCCACATACTGCCCCCTCTCTCCTCATACTCCTCTCCCTCTCCTCATACTCCTCCCTCTCACCTTACACTTTTCCTCTCTATCCTTATACTCCCCCTCTCTCCTTATATTCTCCCTCTTACCTCATTCTCACCTATCTCTTTTCATACTCTCCCTGTCCTGATACTGCCCCCTGTCCTCATACTCTCCCCTCTTATTATTCCCTCTCACCTCATACTTCCCCTTCTCCTCATATTCCCCCTCTCCTTATACTCCCCCTCTCGGTCCTCATACTCACCCTCCTCATATTCCTCCACTCTCCTCATTCTCCCCTCTCTCTCCTTATACTCCCCCCGTCGCCATACTCTCCCCTCTCTGCAATCACTCCTTCCTCTCTCCTCATACTCCCCCTTCTCCTCATATTCCTCCCTGTCCTCTTACTCCCCCTCTCTGTGTTCATACTCCCCTATCTCTCCTCATATTCCTCCTCTCTCCTCATTTTCCCCCTCTCTCCTCATACTCCCCCTTCTCCTCATACTGCCTTCTTTGTCCTCTTACTCCCCCTTTCTCCTTATACTTCCCCCTTAGCAATTCCCCAGTTAGTGTACATACATTGCTGCATACACTGTGGGGCAAATTTACAAGCATTTTGCGCCTCTTTGTTGTTCTATTGCGTCACTTTTTTGATTTAATGTTGGCAAAAATAATGCAGCAAATTGCATATGTATTTACAAAATGAGTCAGGGTTGTCCTTTGAAATGTAGTTATATACATGGAATGTGTGCAGTCACTTAACCGTTTTAGAGTAGTAAATGTATTTTGGTAAAATGCATGGTCTCATATTTTTTGTCTAGAATCACACTGTGCGTCTGTGTCTCATACAACCACTCTTTCCTTATACTCCCCATTTCTCTACATTCTCCCCCCTCTCTTCTCATACTCTCTCCTCTCTCCTTATACACATCCCTCTCTCCTTATACTCCTCTTTTCTCTTCATACTCGCCCCTCTTTCCATATATTCCCATCTCTCACTTCATACTCCACCTCTCTCTCCTCATACTACCCCCTCTCTCCTCACACTCCCCCTTTCTCTGCTCATACTCCTTCCTCTCTACTGATACTCCTATATCTCTCCTCATACTCCCTCCTTTTCTCATACTTCCACCTCTCTCATCTTACTCTTCCCTCTCTTTTCACACTCCCCCTTCTCCTCATATTATCCCCTCTCCTCATACTCCCCCTCTCTGTCATCATACTCCCCCCTTTCTCCTCATATTCCCCCTCTCTCCTCATTCTCACCCCTGTTCTCATACTCCCCCCTCTCTCCTCTTACTCCACCCTCTCTCCTCATTCGTCCCCCTCTCCTCATACTCTGTCCTCTAATCATACTCCTCCCTCTCTCCTCATACTCCATCCTCTTTCCTCATATACCCCCCTCTCCGTATACACCCGTGTCTCCTTATACTGCCCTCTCTTTCCTCATTCTCCCCCTCTCTCTTAATATTCTCCCCTCTTTCCTCATAATCCTGGACTGTCCTCATACACTGAAGCACTTATAAATTGAGTTAGGCACTCTCCTTACAGAAGTGTAATTATTTAGTCAGTACTGAAGTTTTGAAGCAGTTAAGTAGGCCTTAGCAGATAAACTGCTTCAATCCCTTATCAAGTATCTATGCATTCTTTTATCTCTGTTCAATTTTGTGTTTCACATCTTCAATTCTGCATTCTGTATCCTTATACTTCCACCAAACACCCTGTGACTGTTCTTGCAGTACTGTAGTGACCCATTTAGCAGGCTGTGATAATCCATTCACTGTACTAACACTCAAGTACCTATAAATTCAGTCAGGCACTCTCCTTGCAGAACTGTAATCATTCAGAAGGTACCCAAGTACTCATGCAGCAAAGTAGGCCTTAGGGCAATGACTGCCTGAAACCACTGATAAATTCATTAATGTATTCTTCTACCAGATGTAGTTCTTAAAAGTTTTATGCAGTATGTATGCACCTCTGTTATCAGTTACACAGTTGTTTTTTATACTCAGTCATTTTACATTGTATTTATTTAGTAATAGAATAGTATATTTCATATATTTATTTTTATAATGTTTATATATTTTTTATAACATATTCTATTTATCAACACTAAAATAAATTCATCATGCCTTCAAAAAGTGAAAAGAGGAAACAACATAATAAAAACTCCTGGTAAGACAACAAAAGTTTTTTTGAAGAAGTTGCCAAACACTAATAGTAGTGTGGACAATGTGAAAAATACAAACAGTGTATATGCAACAAAAAAGAAAAACAAGAGAAAAAAGAAAAACAATGGAAAATCATCTTCTAAACAAACACTGTATAGTAAAAGGAGGAATAATCAATTTCAGGAACTTAGGAAAAGAAAGTTTTATAATAAAGTTGTTTTAAATTTGATTAAGGACATGAAGAAATGTAAAAGAAAAAGAGCATTTTGTAAGAAGAAAAAATGTATAGAAAATATAGTTGAGAAGGCTTTTGAATTGAAAAATGAGTTGTTTATTTTAGTAATCAATAGAATTTGATCACTAGATAAGCCAATCCATTTAATGAAGGCCAAAAGTAAGTGGAGAAGAGTAAATGACAGAAGTAATTTTTCTGGTGTTTTTTTGGGTGAATGGAAACATAGTTCAAGTTCTGAGCCTTTTTTTAATGAAGAGAGTTATTTTCAGAGTAAGGATTTGTTGCATGCAGTTGACACCAGTGGTCGAGCTTATGAGGTTAGAAATGGTTGTCCTATTGAGAAAGAGAATATTGCAGTAGTATTTGTAGTGTACGGCAGGAATCTATTGATTTTTTAAACAATTTCTTACGTGAGTATACTAAGAAAAGTGTTAAACAGATTAAGATGTAGCAAGAACTAGATCCTTGCAGAGTGAGAGAAAATACTAGTTTGCAAGGTCATTCTCTGGCTTGTCTTTCTAAAAAAGTATGTCAAAGTTTTTTTCACCATTTTAGGATGTTAGCAGTACATCATACTTAAATGAGGAAATTAGTCAGAACATTGTATTATGCAAAAAGTCCAGCACTAATGTTAAAAAAGTTGAACAGTGCTCTTTTGCGTGGATCTGTATCAGATGTAATGAACATTTGTGAAGAAATTCATATTAGTTACTTTGGTCCTGAGAAAGACAGTGCAGAACCTGAAACATTAATAGAAGGAAATGTGGAGAAAGTACAACATTGTAGTACAGAAAATGTTGAGCAAGAAATTACAAAGTTTAAGTAGATTTCAGGTGAAAGGCCAAATTATTCTTGTATTTGTTGTCAATGAACTCATTATAAAAATCAGACCAGGACTGTTGATCTGGATTCAAAAAGTGAAAAGGGAAATAATAATGAGTGAAAAGAGTTTGCAACGTATTCGTTGTTTCGATTTGGGTTCTGATCAGCGTATTTGTAAATATTGTTATAACAAATTAACACCTTGCGTGTGGCCCCGATTTTCCCCCTGTGCTGAACATTCCAATCGCGGGTGCGGTCATGACGGAACGGTTTTGTCATGAGCACAGCGCGACCAATGCTCATGACGGAACCGTTCCGTCATGAGCGTCGAAGCGGTTACACAAGAACAAAATGCCTGCTAGAGCGGTGCATAATAATCTTGAGTTGGTAAATTTTCCTTCTGAACGAATGGATTTAATACCTATGAGTCTATTCTTATTCAATGTGTGCATCCATTTCAGGCTATTGCTCGTATGGAGCCTTAGACAGGGAAATTGCCTCCATCAGATTTACAGAGAGGATTAAATGGAAGAGTTGTATATTTGCCTCTAGATTTAAAGAAAAATATTGAAACAATTGGTGTAGAAAATGTAGAAGGTGAAACTTTAGTTATCCTTGTTAATGGCATTCCTACTAAGAGTAAAAAAATCCGGCAAGAATTAGTGGATGTTAGGAAAGTGAAAAAGGCAACATTGTATCTGGTAAAAAATAATCAATACTATAACAATATGCATGTGGGAGAAGAAGAAATAACTGTAGAAGAAGATAGCGACTCGGCATGTGGACAAATTGAAAAAGTGGATATGTCCAGAACTGAAAAAATCTATGAACATTACAGTATTCATCAACTTCATTCCAAAAAAGTGATGGGGAATACTATAGAGTTATTTTAAATTAAAGAAGCAAAGGGAAGTCCCATTAGTGTATGGGAAGAAAGCTTGGAAGCTCGTTGTTTCCCTCAGTTGTTTCCAACAGGAAAAGGCGGACGATATGATGACCGACCTTGCAGATTCGTGCATCTGAATACCGGACATCAAGATTATATTCAGAAGATCCAAGATTTCGACAATGTATCCGTATTTGTTTCATCTTTTGTTTGAGAGTGACTTGTCTGGACGTTCTTTTGCAGTCAACCATATATTGAAAACAGGTGTACATCTGCAAAATGTTTCGGCAAAGGAATTTATGAATAATGTACAGCAGAAAGATAGAGTTTTGGTATCTCAGCTGATTAATCTCATGGCATGTCAGCCTGGTACTAATGAGTACTGGTACCGTAGTCATGGAGAACTTAAATGTTTGCTAAGGAACTTAGGAACTCCTACATGGTTCCTTACTCTAAGCTGTGCTGAATATGCTTGGGATGATTTACTTCAATTTCTTCAAGAGGCAAATCCAAATATAGTAAATATTGAATACAAGATACCTGGAGAATTGTGCTCTTTGTATCCAGTTAATGTATGCAGGTATTTCAATCATAGATTTGTAGCTATGATGTCTTTTATCACCAATAAAAAAAATCCTCCTCTTGGAGAGGTTCTGGATTTCTTTTGGTGAAAGGCGTATCAAGCAAGAGGTACTCCTCAGATACATATGCTAATATGGATCAAGGATGCTCCCAAATTTGGAACAGAGTCGGATAATACTGTGGTATATTTTATTGAAAAATATGCTACATGTGCTATACCCAAAGGCACAGAAGGAAAGGTCTTAAGACAACAAGTCTTACGATTCCAAAGCCATTGTTTGGGAAATACTGTTGCGAAAGTACAAATCTAAGGACACATTCTAAACCAAATGTCGTTTTGGATTTCCACGTCCTGTAATATCGAAAGGAAGAGTCAACAGTTTTTTGTCATCTTTGCGACATACTATCACAAGAAAGTCTCCAAAAAATACCTACAACTTAAGAAGAAATGTAGAGTCAAAATACATAAATGACTACACCTAATTATTTTGTACATGTAAAATGCTAACATGGATATTCAATACGTTGCGAACAATTCATTGCTGTTGCTCGATATGTAATATCCTACGTAACAAAATCAGAAAAGACGGAATTGAAGGAAATGTGGGAAGAGATTTCCCACAAGAAGAGTCTAAGTAAGAAATTATATAGTTACAGTTTGAAGATGTTATCTCATCAAGAAATTGGAGCGTATGAATGCTCGGATCGCTTATCATCTGCAAGTCTATACTCCAAATCTAGAAGAATCATTTGGGTGAGTCTAGGTCTTGCTGCAACACAAAATCGAGTGTTTAAATCTGTACAAGAAGTTGAATATTTAGCTGAAAAAGAGCCAGAAAGTACAGATATTGTGAAAACAAATATATTGGATACATATTATCCAAATAGAAGTCATCATCTTGAGAACATTTGTCTCTATGAAGTGCTGTAAAACTATATTTTTAAACAGAATATTACAGAAAACATCAATAATGGTATATATTCCGTGATTGGTTCTGAAGGATGTTTGGTGAAACAAAGAAAAGGACATTTGATTAATCATCGTAAACTGAGTTGCGAAACTCCTGACAAAAGGGAATTTTAGTATTTAGCTCTTTTGCAACTCTTCAAGCTGTGGCGTTCAGAATTGGAATTACTTGGAGATTTTGAGAGCTATGAAGATTCGGTCAACACAACTAAAGATACTATACAATGTCCTGTTTTTGCTAATTATGTGAAAATGTTGAACGACAAAATTGAGCAAGAAGCTACAATTGCAACTGAGATTGCTAGAGACAGTTCTCAAGACAGTCAAACTTCTGCTTTGTTGAATCAGGATCCACTAGGAGAACAAATTGAAAAAATGAAGCAGCAACTGCCATGGATGAGGGGGAAACAGCAATGTATCAAGCTCAAGAAGATGTAATAAACTTAGGAAACTTGGAAGAACGAGTAAATGTTGAGCAGAAACAAATATATGAGCAAGTGAGAGAACAGATTGACCATGGATTACTTCATGAGAAGAAAGAGTGCTCTTGCTCATCATTTCAACCAATCCGAATGTACGTGAGTGGACAAACTGTAACAGGAAAACGTTTTTTAATTAAAGTAATTACAACTTATCTACAGAAAACAACTGAGTCGCATTTGTCTTGTGTTGTCACTGCTCCAACTAGGTTGGCAGCACACAATATTAAAGGAATTACTTTACATTAATGCTACCAGTAGAACATAAAAACAAATTGGAATGCCACAAGCTATCTGGAGAAGCTTGTTGTGAAGTTTCAAGAGTCTTGAAAAAAATGAAACTTCTCATTATTGATGAGGTAAGCATGGTATCAAACTTAATGATTGCCTTTGTGCATTTAAGAATGCAGAAAATTCCTAAAACAGAGTATGACGTAATATTTGGAGGAAAACACGTAATAGTTTTTGGAGATCTACTACAATTTACTCCTGTAAAAGGACAACCAGTGTCTAAAACACTGGCGGATGAAGATACCAGAAAGTTTTTGGGGAGCATTGGAAATGGTAACATTTGGTCATATTTTGTGTTTAAGGAACTTATTACAAATATGCGACAGGCAAATGATGCTGATTATGGAACTATTCCTCAAGATATAAGAATTGGAAAAGTGACTGAACATGGCAAACAAGCTTTACAGAGACAATTGCTTTCCAATTTTTTTCCAAATGAAAATATTGTTCCTTTGAAAATATATATGAGAATTGCAGAAAACAAATCTGTAATCTGCTTAATGCCAACACTGCGTGAATGTTCTATATTCAATTAAACGGCACTATGCCCTTGGTGGCACTCCTGTGGAGACTTAGTCCCGAAGGGTAAAAGTAGAAAGAGGACTATCTAAGAGTCCACCATGCTGGAGTAGGTTATACCGCAGTGAAACGAATTATCAATGAACTCAAGTGTGTGTTAAGTGTTGGTATAAAGAAAATACCAATACTTTATAAGTAAGAAATCCGGCCCCCAAGGTCAGTAGGGGGTTACCCAGTGGCACCCAGAAACCGCAAGAATCGATAACCCACATCATTGGATAACTACTTACATATTAAACTAAGGAGTGATACACATCATATTGACATTCTCTATATGCAATTAAGAAATTTTAAAGTTGAAAAATGAAGAAATTATAAAATTGGAAGCTATTGATAAAATAGAGAATGAAGGAAACACTATTATTTTGACCGAGAAGTTGAAGAGGAAATTGGATTCTTTAGAGAAATCGATAAGTAAAACTGCTGGTTTAGAAAAGAATTTATATGCATGTGTATATGGCTGAGATACCCGCCACCCCCTCTCAACACAATCCCCAAGAATTGGGAAACCGGAAACAGTTCTTGAACTTTTGGAAGGCGGGAAGGGAGTTACCCTTCCCGGCCGTATTTATTAAAATATGAAACAAAATAAAAACATTAAAATAACAGTTTCATATTATGTACAATTTCATTTCCACATTACGATGTTTGGCTAACCTTAACAGATCTCTAATACAAAGGTTCTCCTAGCCGAACTAACATCCTACAAAACATTTGACTTGAAATTGTACATCCTAACGTTAAGGGCCAACGGCAAGGTCGTAACCGGTGTCAGATCCCTAAACCAGAAATACCCCCCTCACTTGTGAGAGGAGCGACCGCACAGAGGCGTACCTCAAGTGCATCTACCAATTTCCCTTTGTACTTGACGGGGGCCCCAATAAACTCGACGCCATTTAACGGTCGTTCGAGGACTCGTGTGAGGTGTCTAAAAGGTAGCGTAAACCCCCTCCCGCACCCCACACAACTTACCCATCTGCCGTCGCAGATGTCCTGGCCCCGGGAAATTCCCCAGGAGGGGCCGTAGCCCCTCCTATCCAGGAAGGGGCCTTGACCACCTTTCCTTTCCTTCCGGCGGCCTCTCCTTAGACGGGACCGCCTCCCCGTTGAGGGGCCAATTGGCCACCTCCCCCGAGCGCTCCCATCCGTAATGTGTGACGCCCCCTCATAGGGATCTTCCAATTACTGCTCACCGATCATGACCTTACCGCCCGACCAAAATAAATACGACAATTCTACCTAACTTACTAAGATTACAAAGCAAGCATAACTTATTACCAAGCGTAAATACTGATCAATCCTCGTTCAAAATTACTTTATTTGCGAAAACATACTGAAAATAACCATTCTTTATTGCATCTTAAAAATTTCACGACAATCATCACAACCTGTAAGAAAACAGAGAAAACAAAAGAGATACTATATCAAAACTGTATTCACAACGACTCGCTGTCCTCAGGGGCTGGTGGGTGGGTCAAAATTGGCTCTTCGTTCCGTCTCGAGCTCACGTGCAGCGGGGCGGTGCAGCTTCAGAGCACAGGAACAAGAGGATGCTTTCTTGGCTTCCGCTCCTTTTATCCGTCTTCAGGGCGGGCGTAAACCCGCCCCCGCCTGCCTCCGAGGGCGTGGCCGGCCGCGTCAGTGTCTAGGACAGCCCATTCTAGGGCAGGAAAAAGGCGCGCCCCGGCTACGCCGCTTCGGGCATACCAGCCGAGGCTCGCCTCCCGCCCAAGATGGCTTCCCGGGGGGATCGTGGTACTCCACCATACGTTCGGGGGGACCGAATGGTCGCCCCTTTCCATATGGCTGAGATACCCGCCACCCCCTCTCAACACAATCCCCAAGAATTGGGAAACCGGAAACAGTTCTTGAACTTTTGGAAGGCGGGAAGGGAGTTACCCTTCCCGGCCGTATTTATTAAAATATGAAACAAAATAAAAACATTAAAATAACAGTTTCATATTATGTACAATTTCATTTCCACATTACGATGTTTGGCTAACCTTAACAGATCTCTAATACAAAGGTTCTCCTAGCCGAACTAACATCCTACAAAACATTTGACTTGAAATTGTACATCCTAACGTTAAGGGCCAACGGCAAGGTCGTAACCGGTGTCAGATCCCTAAACCAGAAATACCCCCCTCACTTGTGAGAGGAGCGACCGCACAGAGGCGTACCTCAAGTGCATCTACCAATTTCCCTTTGTACTTGACGGGGGCCCCAATAAATTCGACGCCATTTAACGGTCGTTCGAGGACTCGTGTGAGGTGTCTAAAAGGTAGCGTAAACCCCCTCCCGCACCCCACACAACTTACCCATCTGCCGTCGCAGATGTCCTGGCCCCGGGAAATTCCCCAGGAGGGGCCGTAGCCCCTCCTATCCAGGAAGGGGCCTTGACCACCTTTCCTTTCCTTCCGGCGGCCTCTCCTTAGACGGGACCGCCTCCCCGTTGAGGGGCAAATTGGCCACCTCCCCCGAGCGCTCCCATCCGTAATGGGTGACGCCCCCTCATAGGGATCTTCCAATTACTGCTCACCGATCATGACCTTACCGCCACAGGCCGGATAGTTGACCGGCTATCCGGACCCCCCACAAAACTCCTACCTAAAGGTCATGCTGTAAACTCCTTAACCAGGCTACGAAGTCTCCTATGAGTAACTCATTCCCCACCCGGGACAAATGAACCCCGTCCCCCAAATACATACTGTCCCCTTCGATACAACCATGCGAAACAGAATGTAGTGTATTTGAACGAAACAATCTACTCACTTTGTTATTTATTTTCTTTACTGAATGATTCAGAGCAGTAACCGAAATAGCCCCCCGCCACACTTTCCGTGGGATCATATGGGACCATGCAATTGTGCACCCTGGAACTCTTCTTGCCAACCAACTTACTGTGGAAAGCATTGCCTCAAGAAGAAGTCGTCTACCAGTGGCCACCAGATCGTTACCCCCAAGATGGACTATGATTATAGACGGCGGTGACCTTGTCCGCTCTAACAAACCCTCAAAAAAGAATTGAAACTGGTCAATACAGAGCCCGCCCTTTCCGTAGAAGGACACCCTGTACCCGTATTCCCCAGCCACGTGAATCATATCACCTGCTTTGAATACGTCCGCGGCACGCCTCACATATGAGTGGCCCACGACCCACACCTCCTTATTCGCAGACGGTGATTTCTGACCGCTGGTCCCCAGGAGTCGGGTCGACTGTACAGTCCGCCCCGCTTCGTAAGCTTGCGTAACTGAAAATCAAACAGAAACAAGAAGCGTGAGTATATCATTACAGCTTCACAACATGTGCAACCGCACATACCTTTTATAACAGTTCGAGGACCAACGCCCCACGCATTTTACTTGTTCCACACTCAGACCCCTGGCTGTAGCCTCAGTAGCAGCCCCTATCCAAAAGGAATGGGTCCCGAACTCGCCGGGGTTCAAGCCCGCAGCCGAAATCGACATCGCAAGCACCCTCTGGAACTGAAACCTCGTCAGTGGGGTGGCGTCAGCGTGTCTCAAGAAGGTCCCCCCCCATGCTGCAACCCTCTGTGCCAAATATTCCTCTACGCATACCACAGGGCACATGGAAGACCCGGGGATCCCTTGAATGATTACGCAGTCCCCGATTGCCCCTTGATCGGATTTGGACCTAACAAATGAGACCGTCATCGTCTCCCCCCTGGCATGAATGTGCTCCCGGCACAATCCCCCCATCGTATCCCGCTTGTTCTTTGCCACTAGTTCGCTTACTCGCATAGCCCCATGGAATGCTAGCACAAATGCGACTCGGGATAACACAGTTTCATACTGGGATGAACATGTTGCAGGGAGTACGGAGAATAACAGGGCCAACCTATCCAGACCTATCGGGTGCCTCTCATCCACTCTGCGACCCTCAAGGCGTTGCCACCCACGTAGCGCTTTCTGCACAACGAAAGACGCTGTCGGGTCCTGGATCCCATGAGCCTTTGCCATAAAGGAAATGGCGGCCCGATGCCTCTGGGCCATAGCTACTGATTTGCCTGCCTGATGTAAAGAGAGCAGAAATTTCACTACAAACTCTTCCTGACCCCAAAGCTCCCCCCTAGCAGTACCCAAAAAGGCCCAATAGGAACGGAACGCCCCTTCATATGCCTTCCTCGTCCTGGGTGCTAAACTCTCTCCCACGAGGTTTTGTAGTTCGGGGCACCGAGAGACCAGAGAGCTTCGGGAAAGGGTGCCGCCACCGGGTCCGCTGTGGGCAGAAAACCCCAGAAGGCCTGCATACGGAAACGAGAAAGCGCATCAGCCGCTTATTTCATCACCCCCGGCACATGTCTTGCCCTAAACAGTGCATTCAGTTGCATGCATAACAACACAATTTCCTTGAGCAGTCTCAGAATCAATATGCATCGTGCTGCCTGACTATTGATACACTCAACCACGGTCATGTTATCAGACCAGAACACCACAGAGTGATCACGGAAACCCCCGGGCCACGTTTTCAGGGCCACCAAAATAGGAAAAAGTTCGAGAAAGGCAATGTTACTCGTCAACCCGCACTCATGCCACCATGACGGCCATTTTTGAGCCGACCATTGTGTACCAAATATGGCACCAAAACCTATACTCCCCGCCGAATCTGTCCAAAGCCCCAGCTCCTCGGAGGACACCGCTGGTTTGTTCCAGACAATTCGACCATTGAAATCCGCCAGAAATGCCAACCAAATGCGCATGTCCTGGCGAACCTCTGCCGAGAGTCTCGTGCGGTGATGTCCTTCCTTCAAGCCGACCATGGCTTGTGCAATCGAGCGGGAAAAGGGGCGCGCCATTGGTATCACTCTTAGGGCAAAATTCAACTGACCCACCACCTGTTGCAATTGATGCAGGTTTACTTTTGTTGCACGAATACATGTCTCAAGGGATAACCTGAATTTCAACACTTTTTCCTTGGGTAATCGAAAACAACCTTCTACCGAGTCGAGCTCGATCCCCAGAAACTCGATCAAGGTCGAGGGACCCTGAATTTCAACACTTTTTCCTTGGGTAATCGAAAACAACCTTCTACCGAGTCGAGCTCGATCCCCAGAAACTCGATCAAGGTCGAGGGACCCACAGTCTTACCTGGCGCCAATGGCACACCAAATCGATTCATTAAGACACAAAATTCATGTAAAGCCTGTCCACACTCTGGATCCCCGGCTGCCCCCAAAAACAGAAAGTCATCGAGATAGTGCATAACATGTTGAAAACCTGTCTTCCTTGTGAATACCCACTGCAGAAAACAACTGAACTTCTCAAAATAGGCACATGAAATCGAGCACCCCATTGGCATACATCTATCCATGTAATAGCGACCCTGAAACATGAAACCAAGAAGACGCTGATCGTCTGGGTGTACCGGGAGCAACCGGAACGCTGACTCGATGTCTGATTTCGCCATCAGCGCCCCGGGCCCCAGGCGATTCAACATGGCTACGGCCTCATCGAAAGATGCATACCGCACTGAACACACTTCCGGGTCTATCGCGTCATTCACGGAAAGACCACGTGGGGCTGACAAGTTATGTATCAGCCGAAACTCACCCGGGTCCTTCTTGGGGACCACCCCTAGAGGGGAACAAACAAAGTTAGCAACCGGTGGCAAATCGAATGGACCGGCGACACGACCTCGAGTCACCTCCTTCCCAATCTTTACCTGTACCACCGCCGCGTGCTGCAAGACCGATAGTTGATTCTTACAGTTTGCTACACCCTGAAAATCCCCCACTGGGATGCGGAAACCATATGAGAACCCGTTTCGCAACACCCCAGCGGAAGCATGATCCGGGTATTCGTTGAGCCAAGGAATCATTGCCATGGTATCAATCGGGGTAGGTAAAGGCGCCCCTCGGACTATATCAGTCCTGTTTGGTGCCTCCCTTACCACCGTTATCACCCGTTTTGGCTCTGCACAAGGACTCAGGATGGGATGGCTGCCCACACCCCCCACACTCATGTCTGAATTTGCATGACCCCTGGGGCTTCGTACATTTCCCTCTGTTAAAATTCCAACAGATCCCCCTTTTCCCTGTGTTGCCACTCGGCTTCGGGTGGTACTCGTTACCTGCACCCGTCCGAAAGGGTGTCCCAGAGTTTTGGCGGGAAGATTCCCCTCCGTTACTCCCTACCAATGGTACCTTCAACATTCCTGTACTCTCCATTTTTTGCCATGACACGGAGTCGTAACAATCCCAAGTCAACAATGGGTCGTGTTCCTTAGCTTTTCTAAAAAGATTGTCATAGCAGAACCACTGATTGCCCCCATATGCCACAGAATACTCCATAATACGTGACTGATAAATAGGTAACTCGGTCAGCAACTCGGGCCTGCGCTCGCCCATGATGGAGGTAAATATGCCCCACGCTCTGCCCCAAGTACCAATGTTCTCGTCAACCTTAAAGGCGGCCATTTTTGCGCGCCAAACACTCGGATGCATGAGCTCCTTTTGGCTCTTCACATGCTCTATCTCGTAATGAGCAAGCAATGAAAACATGTTTACATATTTATCCGCCCAAATCAATTCCTTAATTTCTAGTGAAACATGCTGGGCAATCTTCTCCCTTCGAGAAGGTACAGACCCCTCCCCCGCAATCGGCAATGGCCGCTTACCTGAAGTAGACCCTGCACTTGCCGCCGAACTTGGGCCTGCTACACTTTCAGCCGCCGGAACCTGAGGGGGAACAGAAGGTGGTGCCTTCGCAGCCTCCCTAGATTCCCGGAGTTGCCTCATTACTGCCCGGGCGTCGTCAGCCGTGGCGCCCTCGCTATCTTTTCCCAACCACGCTGCCAATTGTGCCGCTAACTCGGGGGGCATATCCTCCCTGTTCACGGGGGTGACCACCACAGGGATTGGATTCCCCTCTTTCGGCACCGGGATTGGCTCCTCACGTGGGGTATCGGGAACCGGGGTGTCCCCCCCAAGTGCCCCCCTTCTGGGCCTCTTGCTTCTTCCACCGGGGACTGCTCCCTGCAAAGGCCGTTTCGGTCCTCCCTCCCCGTCCTTAGCCTCCACCTTTTTCTTCAAATCGGCTATCTCCTTCATGAGCATGCGGAGCATCTGCTCGGTACCGACCCGCTTTCCGACTTTCTTGGGCATTCTCAGACGGGATATCTGTAAGACAAAAGAAAGATTACAACGCTCAAAATTGGCTCTTCGTTCCGTCTCGAGCTCACGTGCAGCGGGGCGGTGCAGCTTCAGAGCACAGGAACAAGAGGATGCTTTCTTGGCTTCCGCTCCTTTTATCCGTCTTCAGGGCGGGCGTAAACCCGCCCCCGCCTGCCTCCGAGGGCGTGGCCGGCCGCGTCAGTGTCTAAGACAGCCCATTCTAGGGCGGGAAAAAGGCGCGCCCCGGCTACGCCGCTTCGGGCATACCAGCCGAGGCTCGCCTCCCGCCCAAGATGGCTTCCCGGGGGGATTGTGGTACTCCACCATACGTTCGGGGGGACCGAATGGTCGCCCCTTTCCAAACTGTAGGGTAATTTTACGTCGTAATTTGAATGTGGAAAAAGGTTTAGTAAATCAAGCAATGGGTAAAGTTGTTGATTTTGTTAATTACATAAATAGAGATGGCATTGAATTTTTGAAAATCAAATTTGATCAACTTGAAGAAGTACAACAATTTAGTTGTTGTTTAGCTCAGTTTTTGCTTGTAAAAGATTTGTATGTTTGCAGAAAAAAGTGCCCTGTTTTTTTGGCGTATGCAGTGACCATTCATAAATCTCAAGGTTTAAGTGTAGATAGTGCTTCAGTGAATATTGGAAGTACCGTGTTTAAAGAGGGTATGGCATATGTTGCTTTTTCTCGAGTGAGAACTTTATATGGATGGTACTTGATTCATTTTGATGAGACAAAGATTAGTGCGGATCAAAATTGAGTGAAAGATTATAATAGGTTAAGAAGAGAATATGCACCCAATTTAGGTCAATGGTCAGTATTTGAAAAGCATGTGGTAGGTAGAAAAAGAAGATATGAGAATATCTGTAGTGAAGCTGTAGAGAAAGAAAAAAAACAAGATGAAGTTGTGATTGCAAGCAAAAAGAAAAAGAACACTGTTGAAGAGATTGTTAGGTATCAGTTTGAAAATAGTTATGGTGTCAACTGCTATGCTAATGTAGTTATTAATGTTGGTTTTGTTCTTGAAAGTTTGCAACAGCAAATTGTTGAAAATCGGTGAGAAAGATTTTGTTTGTTGTTGTATTCTGTTTATGAGAAATGTAGTAGTGATAAAAGTAAAATACAAAGTGTTTCTGATATTCAAAATGTTTTGAACATATGTTCTGGTTCTACCCAATTTAGACAGAATATTCAGCAAGATTGTCAGGAATTTCTAATGCATATGCTTGTTGTATTGGAAGATGAAGGTATAGATATTGAAAACCTTTATGACCTTTCTTATAAATGGCAACATGACTGTGAAAATTGTTTGTTTACATGTAGCACTAACATAGACACTGAAAGATTTATATATTTGACTTTACCAGACTGTGAATCAGTGTCTTTTATCAATCTAGTTAGATGAGCAAGTCAAAACATGGAGTGTAGCCAATATAAACACAAATGTCATCAACATTAATCATACAAAGATATGGACAGTATGTAATTTTAATGCTGCAACGTGAAGTTGATAATAGAAAATTGGAAATGTTAATTAAAAATGTTGTAGCTACTCAACTATCAATATCAGGAAGAACTTTTGTAGCTGTAGCAATTATTTTTCATGATGGTCATTCTACAACATCTGGACATTACACTGTTTATTTAAAATCTCTGAAAGGTTGGATACATATTAATGATAGTCAACTGGTTTTTAAACTATGTTTGCCTAAAGAGTTATCAAATTCTTACCTAATATTTTTAAAGCCAAAATTTTAGGAACAAAATTTGGCCTTTCAGGATTACTGCTGTTAAGGAAGGCTGGTCTGGTGTTGTAAAGTACTTTGTGAGTGAGGGTGAGGAGCTTGAAGATGATCCTTTGTTGAGGTAGTGTAGGTGTATCAGGTGGTGGGTGATGTGGCTGCAGCAGGGGACATTGATGATCAGTCAGGTGGAGGTGTTTTGGATTTGTTGTAGTCATTTTAGGTGTTTGGCTGGAATTGTAGAGTGTGTTGCCATAGTCTAGTCTGCTGCTGATGAGGGCCTGTGTCACTGTTCTTCTTCTTTCAGTTAGGATCCACTTGTAAATGTTGGGGAGCATGTCGAGGGTGTTGTAGCTGTACGAGGAGACGGTGTAGACTTGCTTACACATGGAGAGGTAGGAGTTGAGGATGAATCCTAGGTTGTGTACATGGTCGGTAGGTGTTGGTACTGTTCACAGTGTAGTCGGCCACCAGGAGTCGTCCGAGGCTGAGGGGGTGGGTCCGAGGATAAGTACCTCCATCTTGTCAGAGTTCAGGTTTAGAGAGCTGCTCCTTATGCTGTTGGTGACATCCTTCATTCCTTTTTGGAGGTTGCTTTTGGTGGTATGTGGTTCCTTGGTGAGGGAGAGGATGAGCTGGGTGTTGTCGGAATAGGAGATGATGTTGAGGTTGTGATGGTGGGCCATTTGTGGGAGGGTGGCAATGTAGATGTTGAATAGCGTCAGGCTGAGGGATGAGCACTGGGGCATGCCACAAATGATGTTGGTGGTTTTGAGTCAGAAGGCTGGGAGGCGGATGCTCAGGATTACTATTGAACAACTTCCAAACTAAGAATTTGACACATACTATTTGGCCATGAGGAAAAGTATCTGAAACCATTAAGGACTTTTTGTTGTATATTTTGTCGGCATATATTTGTAAGTAACATTATTTACAGTTTATGAAAATTAATCATAATGTTTTGTTATTTTATGATTGTTTGAGATGTCTCATATTACGTAAGAAATTGCTCTTAGAAAAAAACATTTAACATATGTTTTTTTCTATTTTTTAGATTGTTATTGAGCATGTTGAATGGTTTTTTAGGATGATCTTATTTATTGTCTTTTTTTTGCCACCTGTTATGTGATGAGTACTATTGAACTCACTGTGTCTAGTGAAATTCAATATATTCTGAGAACAGCAAAAAAGGTGAATGGAATGGTTTACAAATTTCACAGATGCTAAATGTATGATATATACTTTTTTTATTATTTAATATTTATAAATAATTAGAAAAAATGGTCAATGGGTTGGGCTTCTACAGAGCTGAAGGAACAAGAGACGGACGGAGTACATATCTGTGTAACAATGGTTTGTATCTTTTAAAGCCATTTGAGGAAGTTAACATATATACTGAGTTTACCTGAGGAACGACTATCTTTGAACATATATTTAAAAAATACCAGAGACTTGTATTATAGAGATGTATAAAATGGAACATGGCTTCAGAAGAGCTTTCTGCAACGTACCAGTATGGTATTGAATAGAAAGACATGCTTGGCTAGTAGAGACCAGAGAGTTTCAGGATTAAAGGAGGACAAAGTGTTCTACATAAAATATGTCACAGAGAGTGTTTTTAAATACTCTTTTATGTTTAGAAGGACAGGATAAGTGATTGTGTGTTGTTTTTCTTCTCCATGTAAGTTTGTCTTCATCATACACAATCATTTATGTTGAAGTGGCTTTCTATGCCTGTTGCTGTGAGTATTTTCGACTTATATAAGGAATCATTACTTTCTTATTATGTTAAAAGGTGAGTACTGGATAGGTCTTTAAGAATTGATGTGTGTGAAAACACATGAAGTATTCAAAAACTAGTGTGATAATGGTACCTAAATACGCACAGATACACAGTGTTATTCTGGACAACCAACAGTATCTCTTGCATTTTACAAAAACACATTTACTAGTTTGGAACGGGTAAAGTGAATAGACATATTCTACATTTTTTTTTTATTTTATTTTTTTGAAACCTTTATTGCACAGTAATTGTAAAACAAATACGGGCCTACAACCATCCGGCCGGCCTCGACACATATTGATGCAAGGTAGCAAGCTAAGCGATAACTCGATAGTATCTGAGAAGGAAGTAGCAATCAATCTGGGTTCCACTGGACATCTTCGCACTACCGAGCGATAGGAGAAGTGAAGGTTAAATTTTAAAGTTTTAGTAGATTCCGAAATAGAAACAATAAGAAGGATCAGAGTTCCAACAGTCCACCAATGACATGAGAGGGCAGGTCAAACAGAAGAAGTCCGAGCAACAAAATACGTAATCAGGCTAGCGGCATGAAACCAGTACGACAGGATAGTAATAACAAGATATGTTACATGCCAATCGCCACCTCCCACGCACCGAACCGCCCCACTGACCCAAGAAAGAAAGAGAAAGGGAAGAAAAGAGAACCAAAAGTAAGAGAAAAAGAAGGCCCATAAAAACTGAAACAGACAAAATAAAAACCCCACCCCCCTACCCCCACCCTACACGCATGCAGAGGCTACGGCCTACCCCCCCCCCCCAGCAGTGTGTCTGTCACCCCAAAAAGAGTACCCGAAATACAGATAAAGGAAAAAGGAGAAGAAAAGAAGAAAAAGGTATCACATAAGACTGGAGGAGGGCCATACACGTGAATTCAAACAACCAGCATATAAGACCTTGGCCGCCCATCCCCGGATCCCCGAACCAAAGGAAACAATAGGCAGCACCACCGTCCACCCCCTGCAGCCCCAGCAGCGTACGCTACTGCAGTCATTGATAGGGGGAACTCAACCCTGGCCCCTGCGATCAGGAGTGTAGATGTGGTCCAGCTGCACGGTAGCCATCTTGAACGGGACAAACAAACAAAGCGACCCCAGCAGAGCATGACGCTGTCCAACAAAGTCTGTCCATTTCAATGCCATGTGTGCGACAATGTTAGAAAGGGAGACATCACACTGTAACAGTCCACCCGGCCTGGGCATTAGCATCAGCTGCAGAAGAACGTAGGAAGCATCTCCAACAGACCACAAAGGAGTATCCAAACATGGCGTCTGAAGACGAGACCCCATCCCCTGAGCAAACACACAGACATCTGACCACTGCATCTCCATCACAGACAGCGTCTCGGGGATATCGGGATCACATACCTCCAGCTCATCAGAGTGCACCTGGGTAAGTAGTCCACAGAAATCGGACACAAGATGTGGCGCAGTGTCCCGCAACTGTGAATGTGCTCGGTCGGGCAAGGGCACAACAGGGAGAACAGCATCCAGATAGTGCCCTAGGTCGCAAGCATTGTCGCGTAGAGCAGTTCGAAAGGCATCCAGGGCTCTCAGAATGTCCACAATTCGCACTGGTGCCTCGGGGGGGGAGGATGCAGCAGATCTCTGTTCACAGGGCTCTGAAACTCGTAGCAGCCCACAAGACTGGTCATCCACGTCCCCTTCACAAAGCTGAGCACCTCGCCGGTGCATCGCATAGCGTCGTCGGGCCGGGGGTACAAAGGGGACACAAACCATTGTGCACTGTGCAGGTAGAAACGCAGCGTCAGCAGCTGCCGTGTCACCAGTTACAGCCCGGGATCGTGATAAACAAGTTGCAGATGATCGGTGTTTAAAATGGCTCCCGCCGCATCACAAAGCGAAACAAGAAGCAAACAAAGCATTCACAAGCCTGGGTGGTGATACAATGTTGCGATCTCAGCCAACATGCCCTTCGCGTAGAGAGGAGAAGAGCGAGGCAGAATATGATGCAGCAGCGGGAAGACACAATTCAGTCTCTGCGCTCCGTCGGCCGGTTCAGCCCCGTCTAATGTGGCCGCTGTTGTTGTGGGTGAGGTCAGCTGATTTCGAAGAACAAAGACCCATCAGCGCCGGGTAGCGTCCGGGAGAAGGCAAGAACGTCCCACCGTGTCCACCGCAGGGAGCGCTTAGGGAGACACACCATTGGAGTCGGGGTCACCTCCCAGACCCGAAAATGCAACTCGGGAACAGGATTGATGCCAGGATAAGCCACGGGATGGGAGGGAAGCGAGAGGGTCGGCGGAGCCGAAGGATCAGGCGGCCATCATGGTCACAGGCTAGGCTCCTCCCTATTCTACATTTTTAGTACTGCATTTTACTATAACAGCCTGAGTCTTTTCCTATAGTCATAAGGAGTGACTGGTTTCAAAATTTAAGAAAACTTAAGAACAGGATATCCTTATAAGTAATTATATTTATATAACTTTACAAAGTACTAAAACTCTACTATTGGAATGTTATTAGACAATGGTATTTATATAATTCTTTTTTTGAGGCCAAAATAGTTAATAAAGCTAGTTTAGTATTATGAATTAAGAAAACTGATAAAATGAAGTGTTTATGTTTTTGTACAAGGACATACAACATAAGAGATTAATTAGGGAAAAAGAACAGAACAATACCGAGGACAGTTTGGAAATTACAAACATTGTCATTGAAGAACTAAACGTATATCTCACAGGCAGTGAGAGTGAAGAACAAGAAATTAGTGCTGCAGATATGAGCTGTGATTTCCAAGACGAAAGCTTTGATGCTGATTTTGTGGAAGCATTAGATTATATCGAAATTTTCGAACATATAAATTCCGAAATTGCTGACCAGGAAATTGATGTCAGTGAACTACCTGATGAACTTCTATTAGAAGCTCTGTAAAATTATGAGATGTTAGAAGAATACATTTATTGTTTAATAATAATAAAGGTTTGACCACTATCATTTCATTTATAATCTTTATTTCGGCACAATAGAGCCATAAAAGATACAACATAAAAACAACCATTACACATGTAAAATCTATTCAGGAAGCAAATAACTTTTCAGATTTATGGATACGGTTTGGAAATCAGTACAGTAAAATCTCAATATAAATTAATTAAAAAAGGCATCAATAAATAAAAAACACATTAGAAACAGTAATTCAGTTCATCTTATCAATATTCCTAATCGGTAATAGCTTTAGAATTGTGAAGTTGTATAGAGCATTAGGAAGCCCAAATAACAACAATTATTTCAGGTGCAAAATACAATGCCGGATTACATTGTAGTTCATTTTATAGCTTCAGACCCACTTTGGCTCTTACAATGTTTATTGCAAATAAGAATCTACTAATACCAAAAACTATCAATTGCCTAGTATGAGTCTTATTAACCCTTTCTGCTTCCCTATACGAGCATATTCCTAAGTTGAGGTAAAGCGCCTTTATCCATATTTTCCTAGACGCCACATAGGCCGGGCAGAAAAAGAGGATATGTGACTCGTCTTCTTTGCTATTACTTTGGCACATAGTACATTGATCACTAGCTTTGTCGATACAAGTACTCATCCATCTCGCTATAGTCTTGTTGGCTTTCAATATTCCATAACTAAATTTCATATATAAAGTTTTAGCGAGGGGTGGCTGCACTTCATCTAAAAATTGTTCAAAACAGGGACTGTCTTTAAAAGTAAGAAAATGACATATCAAGATCCCACCCATGTGGACATTCATCAGGTTGTGATCAATGTAAGACCAAAAAGCTGTTTTCAACAATTTATTGGAATTTTGGGTTAGGTTTGATGGTTCCTCCCAAAAATAAAGGTTTGACCACTATCTACTAATGTATTCACTGTACTGATAGTGAAGCACTTATAGATTAACTTATATATTTTTTACATTATTCTATTGATTCAAAATATGCAATGTGGGTCTGAGGGCATGGAGTACTGGAAATCCCTATGGACTTTGCATGAAGTCTGGTATCTACCTGCATACTTATTTTTTATACCTTCAATTCCCCAGTCTGTATCCTTATACTTTCACCAAACACTCTGACACTGCTGTTTCAGTATTGTAGTGAGCCATTCAGCAGTATGTGCTTATGTATGTACTGTGGTAAAACTGAAGCTGTTATAAAGTTAGTCAGGCACTCAACTTGCAGAACTGTAATCATCCAGTCAGTACCGAAGTACTCATGCAGCAAAGTAGGCCTTAGTGCATGGACTGCTTCAAACCTGTATAGACTATGCATGCAGTCATCCATGCACCTGCAAACTTGTCTTTTATACCTTCAATTCCCCAGTCTGTATCCTTACACTTTCACTAAACACTCTGACACTGCTGTTTCAGTATTGTTGTGAGCCATTCAGCAGTATGTGCTTATGTATGTACTGTGGTAAAACTGAAGCTGTTATAAAGTTAGTCAGGCACTCAATTAGCAGAACTGTAATCATCCAGTCAGTACCCAAGTACTCATGGAGCAAAGTAGGCCTTAGGCTATGGACTGCTTGAACCACCTATAGAGTATACTTGCAGTCTTCTATGCACCTGCAAACTTGCCTTTTATACATTCAATTCCCCAGTCTGTATCCTTAAACTTTCACCAAACACTATGACATTGCTGTTTCAGTATTGTAGTGAGCCATTCAGCAGTATGTGCTTATCTATGTACTGTGGTAAAACTGAAACTGTTATAAATTTAGTCAGGCACTCTCCTTGCCGAACTGTAATCATCCAGTCAGTACCTAAGTACTCATGCAGCAAAGTAGGCCTTAGGGCATGGACTGCTTCAAACCCGTATAGACTATGCATGCAGTCATCCATGCAACTGCAAACTTGTCTTTATACCTTTAATTTCCCAGTCTGTATTCTTACACTTCCACCAAACACTCTGATACTGCTGTTTTAGTATTGTAGTGAGCCATTCAGCAGTATGTGCTTATCTATGTACTGTGGTAAAACTGAAGCTGTTATAAATTCAGTCAGGCACTCACCTTACAAAACTGTAATCATCCAGTCAGTACCCAAGTACTCATTGAACAAAGTAGGCATTAGGCTATGGACTGCTTTAACCTCCTATAGACTATGCTTGCAGTCTTCTATGCACCTGCAAACTTGTCTTTTATACCTTCAATTCCCCAGTCTGTATCCTTACACTTCCAGCAAACACTCTGTCATTGCTGATTCAGTATTGTTCTGAGCCATTCAGCAGAATATCCTTATCTATGCACTGTGCAAAAACTGAAGCTCTTATAAATTAGGTTGGCACTCTCCTTGCAGAATAGTAATCATCCAGTCAGTACCCAAGTATTCATGAAGCTAAGTTGGCCTTAGGGCATGGACTGCTTCAAACCGCTATAGACTATGCATGCAGTCTTCCATGCACCTGCAAACTTGTCTTTTATATCTTCAATTCCCCAGTCTGTATCCTTAAACTTCCAGCAAACGCTCTGTCACTGCTGATTCAGTATTGAACCCAGCCAGTCAGCGAAATGTCCTTATCTATGCACTGTGCTAAAACTGAATCTCTTATAAATGTATTCAGGCACTCTCCTTGCAAAACTGTAATCATCCAGTCAGTACCCAAGTACTCAAGGAGCAAAGAAGGCCTTAGGCTATGGACTGCTTTAAACCCATATAGACTATGCTTGCAGTCTTCTATGCACCTGCAAACTTGTCTTTTATACTTTCAATTCCACAGTCTGTATCCTTACACTTTCACCAAACACTCTGACACTGCGGTTTCAGTATTGTAGTGAGCCATTCAGAAGTATGTGCTTATCTATGTACTGTGGTAAAACTGAAGCTGTTATAAATTCAGTCAGGCACTTTCCTTGCAGTACTGTAATCATCCATTCAGTATCTAAGTACTCATGCATTAAAATAGGCTTTAGGCCGTAGACTGCTTCAAACCCCTATAGACTATGCATGCAGTCTTCTATGCACCTGCAAACTTGTCTTTTATACCTTCAATTCCCAAGTCTGTATCCTTACACTTCCAGCAAACACTCTGTCACTGCTGATTCAGTATTGTACTGAGCCATTCAGCAGAATGTCATTATCTATGCACTGTGCTAAACCTAAAGCTGTCATAAATTCAGTCAGGCCCTCTCCTTGCAGAATTGTAATCATCCAGTCAGTACCCATGTATTCATGGAGCAAAGTAGGCCTTAGGAAATGGACTGCTTTAAACCCCTGTATACTATGCTTGCAGTCTTCTATGCACCTGCAAACTTGTGTTTTACACCTTTAATTCCCCAGTCTGTATCCTTACACTTCCTCCAAACACTCTGACACTGCTGTTTCAGTATTGTAGTGAGCCATTCAGCAGTATGTGCTTATCCATGTACTGTGGTAAAACTGAAGCTGTTATAAATTCAGTCAGGCACTTTCCTTACAGAACTCTAATCATCCACTCAGTACCTAAGTACTCATTCATTGAAATAGGCCTTAGGCAATAGACTGCTTCAAACCCCTATAGAGTTTGCATGCTGTCTTCTATGCACCTGCAAACTTGTCTTTTATACCTTCAATTTCCCAGTCTGCATCCTTACACTTCCACCAAACACTCTGATACTGCTGTTTCAGTATTGTAGTGAGCCATTCAGCAGTATGTGTTTATCTATGTACTGTGGTAAAACTGAAGCTGTTATAAATTCAGTCAGGCACTTTCCTTGCAGTACTGTAATCATCCATTCAATATTTAAGTCCTCATGCATTAAAATAGGCCTTAGGTCATAGACTGCTTCAAACCCCTATAGACCATGCATGCAGTCTTCCATTCTTTCATGCACCTGTAAACTTGTCTTTTATACCTTCAATTCCCCAGTCTGTATCCTTACACTTCCAGCAAAACACTCTGTCGTTGCTGATTTAGTATTGTACTGAGCCATTCAGCAGAATATCCTTATCTATGCACGGTGCTAAAACTGAAGCTCTTATAAATTTAGTCAGGCACTCTCCTTGCAAAACTGTAATCATCCAGTCAGTACCCAAGTACTCATTGAACAAAGTAGGCATTAGGCAATGGACTGCTTTAAACCCCTATGGACTATGCTTGCAGTCTTCTATGCACCTGCAAACTTGTCTTTTAAACCTTCAATTCCCCAGTCTGTATCCTTACACTTCCACCAAACACTCTGACACTGCTGTTTCAGTATTGTACTGAGCCATTCAGCAGTATGTGCTTATCTATGTAATGTGGTAAAACTGAAGCTGTTGTAAATTCAGTCAGGCACTTTCCTTGCAGTACTGTAATTATCCATTCAGTATCTAAGTACTCATGCATTAAAATAAGCCTTAGGCCTTAGACTGCGTCAAACCCCTATATACTATGGATGCAGTCTTCTATGCACCAGCAAACTTATCTATTCCCCAGTCTGTATCCTTACACTTCCAGCATACACTCTGTGATTGCTGATTCAGTATTGTACGGAGCCATTCAGCAGTATGTCATTATCTATGCACTGTTCTAAAACTGAAACTGTTATAAATTCAGTCAGGCACTCTCCTTGCAGAATTGTAATCATCAAGTCAGTACCCAAGTATTCATGGAGCAAAGTAGGCCTTAGGTCATGGACTGCTTTAAACCCCTATAGACTATGCTTTCAGTCATCCTTGCACAAGCAAACTTGTATTTTATACCTTCAATTCCCCAGTCTGTATCCTTACACTTCCAGCGAACACTCTGTCATTGCTTATTCAGTATTGTACTGAGCCAGTCAGCAAAATGTCCTTATCGATGCACTGTGCTAAAACTGAATCTCATATAAATGTATTCAGGCACTCTCCTTGCAAAACTGTAATCATCCAGTCAGTACCCAAGTACTCATGGAGCAAAGAAGGCCTTAGGCTATGGACTGCTTAAAACACATATAGACTATGCTTGCAGTCTTCTATGCACCTGCAAACTTGTCTTTTATACCTTCAATTCCCCAGTCTGTATCCTTACACTTTCACCAAATACTCTGACACTGATGTTTCAGTATTGTAGTGAGCCATTCAGCAGTATGTGCTTATCTATGTACTGTGGTAAAACTGAAGCTGTCATAAATTCAGTCAGGCACTTTCCTTGCAGTACTGTAATCATCCATTCAGTATCTAAGTACTCATGCATTAAAATAGGCTTTAGGCCTTAGACTGCTTCAAACCCCTATAGACTATGCATGCAGTCTTCTATGCACCTGCAAACTTGTCTTTTATACCTTCAATTACCCAGTCTGTATCCTTACACTTCCAGCAAACACTCTGTCACAGCTGATTCAGTATTGTACTGAGCCATTCAGCAGAATGTCATTATCTATATACTGTTGTAAAACTGAAGCTGTTATAAATTTGGCCAGGCACTTTCCTTACAGAACTGTAATCATCCACTCAGTACCTAAGTACTCATGCATTGAAATAGGCCTTTGGGCCATAGACTGCTTCAAACCCATATAGAGTATGCATGCTGTCTTTTATGCACCTGCAAACATGTCTTTTATACCTTCAATTGCCCAATCTGTATTCTTACACTTCCAGCAAACACTCTGTCATTGCTGATTTAGTATTGTACTGAGCCATTCAGCAGAATGTCCTTATCTATGCAGTGTGCTAAAACTGAAGGTCTGATAAATTCAGTCAGGCACTTTCCTTGCAGAACTGTAAACATCCAGTCAGTACCCAACTACTCATGCAGCAAAGTAGGCCTTGGGGCATGGACTGTTTGAAACCCCTATAGACTATGCATACAGTCTTCTATGCACCTGCAAACTTGCCTTTTATACCTTCAATTCCCCAGTCTGTATCCTTGCACTTCCTCCAAACACTCTGTCACTGCTGTTATAGTTTTGTAGTGACTCATTCATCAGTGTGTAGTAATCCATTCACTATTTTAACATTCTAATTAGGCATATATACAATAACTGGCACATCCCCAGGGATATGCCAGTTATTGTGCACCATGACACCACCACCATGGATGTGCTGTATTTACAATGCGGTGCTCCATGGGGCAAAAACAGCACAGATATGTGATGTATCTGTGCCGTAAAGGCGGCGCATTGCTTGAGTTGCGTTGCAAGTGCAACGCATCTCCAGCAATGCTCTGGGGGCCCTATGCTCAGAATGCTGTGTCAATCCGTACGCCTGCTTCGAGCAAGTGCCGGGTTTTGACGCGGCATGAGCTCAAAAGTGACAAAGTGAAATCTTGTAGATTTCACTCAGACACTTTTAGAAGGTGTTCCTGCACTGTAACGCCCCCCACCCCGAATAGGAATGTCTCCTTCTGGTACAGAAATTTACAATGTGACGCATCTGAGAGGTGCGTCACATTGTAAATACCACACACCCTGGTGCATCTTTTGCACCAGCGCTGCATCAGAAAAGTGATGCAACGGTGGTGTAAAAGAGTTACAAAGGGGTTGTAAATCTGCCCCTAACGCTTACAAATTAACCCAGGCAGTTTCACCAGCAGTGCAAAGGGAAGCATAGACTTGTAACATATTTGTGCACATATGTTACATTCAAGAGCTTTGGAAGTACTACAGCATACTATAAGTAAAGGCGTTATAGATTTATGCTGTAGCACTTCCTTATAGTTCTGCACTTTCACATTCAAAATACTCTACTAATGTATTCATTCATTAATTTATGCACTACACATTCATTCAAATAAAGTTGTACACACTATCATAGAAATGTAGCTCTTTTTTTACCAGTGAAGGTAGTTCTGAAAAGAACAGTTTTTTTGTCTTTTTTGAAGTTTTGCATTGTTTTTTAATTAAAAAAAAATTCAACAGGAAAAAATGGAACTGGAGAAACAAAACAGTCAAAAACTGGAACAATATAAAGAAAAAAAATTAATGTTGGGAGCATTGGTGATTCTGTTTCCGTCTGCAAATTAAGTCTATTGATTGCTCACCATAACAAAGAGTTTCTTTGCAGAATTTACACAAAGTAATAAGATCAGCAAAATCAGGGAGAATATCTGGGTGCAGACTAGATTTTCCAGCAGATGATGTAGTTGCTTGAGATGTTGGAGTCTCCTTACGTAAGGTGCTGCATGCAGCATGAGCATAGTTGTTAGGATGCACATTTTTTACGTGCCTCACCATCTTCGCTGTTCCAAATGAATAGTGCTTAGCAGGATTTCCTCTGGAGAGCACTGTTGAACATATTTTACACGTGACATTTGCAGCATTAACTTTCTTTTCTCCTTCTGGAAAAGAGAAACATTTCCAGATCAATGCCTCCTTTCTCTTGGGGACTGGATCCTCCACCAGAAATTCTTCATCTGAAGAATTTTCAGAGATGTCTTCAGGTTGCTGTGCAGCCATAATGAACTCTCTTAGAAATAACAGCTCCTTCTCAAAAAGATGTTTCTTCAGTGAAGAACAGAGAAGAATGATTAAAATGGGTGTGGTCTTTTAACAGTTAGAATAGGAAGTATTATGAACCAACAAATCTCTTGTTTTGAAGTCACATGGCTTTGCGTACGTGTACGGTGCTCTTATGGTGCTCTTATGGTATGATTACGGTGCCAGTACGTACGACGTACCGCCGCGATTTGCGTAATTGCTTTTAAAAGTAATATACGCTTATTAAAAGTTCAAAAAGACTATTTTCATGATTATCCCAGATAAAGTTTTCCCTTAATATTTACAATAAATTCATTAATATATCTTTTTAAACAATTAGAAACTTTCGCGCAGTATGCGCACGGGTGCCGTAAAAATGTACGTGACGACACGCGGAATCGCCGATGCGACGCGTAATGTCAAAACATATTTGTAACGTATGCGCGGGTACGCGCTCGTACAAAGGATGGTGCGATCACTATATGCGTATCGTATGATTACCGTAAAAAAAATGAAAAAAGAAAATATATAGAATATAATTTTAATATATTGAAAAAAAAATAAAAGGAATAAAAAAATTATTTTTGAATTTAGTTTTTTATTATTTTACACTAAAAATATATAATGTAACTTAAAAAATAAAATAACTAAAAATAATTATTATAAAAATGTAAGAAATTAGTATAAAAAGAAAGAAATAGAATAATTAATACATTTAAAAATTATCATTTACAAAACCTTTGAAATTCACTGAAAAAACCATAGGTTTCAGCCACGTTATAGTTAGGAATTAGTTATTAAAAAACCTTTATATTCACTGAAAAAAACATAGCTTTCACACAAGTTATAGTTAGGAATTAGCATTTAAAAAACCTTAGAAATTCACTGAAAAAAACATAGGTTTCACACATGTTATAGTTAGCTGGACATTTCACTCATTCAAAACCATTGAAATTCCCCCGTTATAGTTAGTTCAGCTAACTATAACTCGTGTGCCCGCAATGCAATATTGATGATGTCACATATTACATCACTCATGACATGGTGAGTGACATCACTCATGACATCACTGATGACATCTCAAATGACATCACTGATGACATCACTGATGACATCATCCAGTGAATGTGTCTCTTTCTGAAAAATTAATGTCCAGCTAACTATAACATGAGTGAAACCTATGTTTTTTTCAGTGAATTTCTAAGGTTTTTTAAATGCTAATTCCAAACTATAATGTGTGTGAAACCTATGATTTTTTCAATGAATTTAAAGGTTTTTTAATATATATTATCTTAAGGCAGTGGCAATCACCAAACACCCCTCACAGGAGGATTGGATGGTAACAATGATTCAGACGGCATCCCATAAATGTGTAATTTATCGACTGCAAGACCAAGAGGAAATGTTCCAACTAGTATGGTTTTTCCTTTGTGACTCCGTTAGGAGTGACAGTCGAGCTATATAAAACTTACTTTTAATTTAATTTCATTCACTCCTTAATGTTCTCTTCCCTTGCCTCATTCTTCTTCTCCACCCTATTCCACCTTTCCCTCTTCTCCTCTTCTCTTATTTCTTTCCTTTTCTTATTGCGCAAGCGCTTCTCCCTTACCTCCCCATCCCCTTTTCCCTCTACCTCCTCCCCCTCCCTCCCTTTTCTTTCTCCTCCCTTTTTTTTCTTCTCTCTCTTCCTTATGTTCTTTCTTTCTCCGGTTAAAGAGATTGTAACCTTTCTTATTCATGACAACTCAGCACCCTAAATGACCATCTCCAAATCTGTTTCTCATACTCATGATGCATTCTATTCCTTTCTTCCGCCATTTCTTTCTCATCTTCTATCTAATCCTTTCTTTTCCCTATCCCCGTTTTACTTTATGTAGTCTTTCTTTTATTAACAATAGACTGTGTGTGCAGCACTTATATGTATATGTTGCATTTAAATATTAACAAAGAATTTCTAAACGAAAAAAAGAAAACAAAACGAAAAAAAGAAAATGTGCTTTGTGTAATTTCTTATGTGGTCAGCATGATGTGAATGGTTGATGCTGAAATGTGTTCTACGTAGGTGGCAATGTTCAGAACAACCCCTATTTAAGTTAATGGGTGTGTTGCAAGTGTATTAAGTCTTGTTATAAAGTATCAACATACTACAGGTGCAGATTACAAGTACGCACCATAATGTAAAAAAGGTTCTAACTTTGAAAATAAAATTGTAGCAAATAATTCAAACATGAACGGAACACATTTCACAGGCAAAAAGAATATTACAACGTGGCCACCACTTTAGCCGAATACAGATGGGTTTTCTACATTTGCAGTGATATTGGCACAAATCAGCAGGGTATGGTGCACTACAACAGCAGACAGTACAAATGTGGCTGACCAGAAAGAAAAACTGGGCAGGATTGGAGCAGGAATGGAACTTATGTCATGTTATACATTTTTAAAGCGCACAGTTGCTCCTAAACAGAACATCCCAGTGCTAAAACAGCCCTGGATCATAGGAGGAAAGAAGGATTAGAAAGCTGCCTGGCGTGTACCATTAAGGAACAGGTAGAATATTAAAGCCTAAATAGCCAAGTTTTGAGTTTCCTTCTGAACGTTTTCTCCGTCAGTCCTAATTCAAGTCAAGCAGTAGGATGTTTCACAATTTTGATACCTGAAAGCCAAAGGAAGAGCCACCTAGGCATGTTCTTTTTATAATGGTCACTTTTGCCAGCGCGGTGGCAGATGAAAAGAGTTGTCTGCTGGGTTGGTAGGGTTTGTGGAGTGGGAAGAGATAGCGAGGACATTTGGCATTTAGGATCCTGTGACAGAAGCACATTTTCCTTAATTGTAGCCATTGAAGAATGTCCAGGACTGGAGTTTAATCAGAAGGAAGGCTGCCTCATTCTGCATCCTCTAGAGTCTGTCTCATCTGCCCTAAGCGGCTACAATGTAAAGTTAGTTACAGTAGTGCAGTTAGGACAAAACGAAAACTTGTATGACCATTTTCCTAGCCGTTATAAGCAGAAGATCCATGATTTTGACTAGAATTCTAAGAGTGCCAACAAATGTGCCAACTAGATAGGATATTTGGTCCTCAAAGTAAATATTGGAATCAAATGGAAAGCCTACGTTTTTTACTTTGGTCTTGGGGTCAGGGGTTAGTCCAAGTTCTGTTGGCCACCAAGCTGAGGGCCAGACTGAAGGTTGTTTCTCGACAATGAGAACCTCCGTTTAGTTAACGTTCATCTTGAGGCAACTCATGTTCATCCATTCTGCGAGATCACTCAGGTAGGATCTCAAATTGGTGTCTGCCCCTTCCTCTTCCTTGAGAGGGTGAAAATAAGCTGTGTATCATCCACATAGGATATCATGGTAACATTGTGTTGCTTGATGACATCCGCCAGTGGGCACATATAAAGACTGAACAAAGTGGGATTCAAAATTGACCCCTGAGGTACCCTAAGGTAGGGAGAGTACCTCTGAGGTGAAGGGAATTTGCACCATTTGAAAGGTATGCTCACAGAGGAAGGAGACCATGCACTTTAAGGCTGGGCCCCTGATCCCATAGCTTCCTAGACGCTCTAGCAGGAGGCCTTGGGATACGGTATCAAAAGCAGCACTGAGGTCGAGCATGATGTTTGGCAACTGTGTGCACATATTCTAAGAAACTAAAAGGCTAACAGTAGGGCTGATTCAGTGCTGTACTAAGAATGGAAGCCTAATTGGGAATCATGAAGAATGTTGTTTGAGTCCATAAAGTTGATCAATTGGCCATCAATATGTTTCTCAGCTTCCTTTGAAAAGAAAGGCAGGAGAGAGATGAGCCAGACGCTTTTTTTAGTTAAGGACAGATCTAGTGCAGGTTTTTTTTAACCCTGGGCAAAGCACTACGCTACGCTCGCGTAGTTTGCAAAGTTTGCGCTAATTCGCACTACATGAACTGCATAAAGCACAGTGCAAGCAGGCATAGCGTAGTGCAGTGGGTCACTTTTTTCGTGCTCGCGGTCCTCAACATCAAGTTGGGAACCCAGAGCAAGCAAAATGACATCCCGGCAAGACTTTTTACTTGTTCGCGATCAGCAACATCAAGTTGCCGATTGCGAGCATGGAAAATAAACCTCCCAGCGAGATTTTTAATTCGGGGAGGTCAGGTTTCTCATTGCGAGTGGTCGCGTATGCTCGCAACCGCTCGCTATGAGAAACTACCAATACCCGTTGAGAAAAATGCAGCTCAAGTAAAAATCTACTCGGCTGGCAGAAAACTACAGCTCGCACTGTGCACAATGCCATTTTCAATGATTGCACAGTGCCGGATACTTGTACGCACAGTGCAATAATTGAAAACGGCATCTTGCACAGTGCAAACAGGGTACTACGCAGTTCGCGTAGTGCTACACGTAGCTGACGTTGTGAGAAGTGCACTTTGCGTAGCTACGTGTAGCGCTACTTCGAGAACTACGCCCAGCCCTAGTTTTTTTGAGAAGGAGTTTTACAATTGGATGCTTCCATATCAATGGAACTATGCCAGTTGTGAAGGAGTTATTGAGCAGGTTACTCAGTCTATGAAGAATCACCTCCATTCCATAGACAAGCATTTTATGGGGGGCCGGGTCAGAAGAGGATCCCGATTTTATTTTAGGTAATGGAGTGCGGCTTTCATCTTGTGAGGAAGACGTGATGGTAGTGAGGCCTCATTGTAAGCATCAAACCAGGCCTTTGACACTGGAAATTCCGCATGGTCTCAGGAAAGGAGTCATAGATTTTTACGACGTTGTCAAGAAAGAAAAGAGCTATGGAGTGACAACTCTGCAAGGAAGGAACTATGGGCCCGATGTAGGTAAATCCCATTTACCGATTTTGAAATACCGAATTTTACCGATTCGGTATTTCAAAATCGGTAAATGGGATGTAGGTCCCAACATCTGGATTCGTTACCGAATCCTTAACAATTCATTAATTACCGATTCGGTAAATACCGAATCGGTAATGCCCATTCATTCCTATGGGCTTTGAAGCCCATAGGAATGATTAGGCATTACCGATTCGGTATTTACCGAATCGGTAATTAATGAATTCACAATGGTGCAGGGGGTGTCACTTTGACACCCTCTAGCACCCCCAAAACGGGCATGTGTGCATTGTGGCACACAGACATGCCCTAAGGGCACGTCTGTCTGTCACATGGCACATGTGTACATGCACAGATGTGCATGTACACAGGAATCGGTATTTTACCATGGATTTGTATTCCATGGTAAAATACCGATTCTGTAAGCCATGTGCAAATGAAAAATTGGCTACCCACATAGCATTTTCGGTAATTTTACCGAATCGGTAAATATTACCGAATCGGTAAATATTACCGATTCGGTAATTATTACCGAATCGGTACTTATTACCGATTCGGTAATAATAACGATTCGGTAAAATTACCGAATATGTGCACCTACATCTCCCTAGCCCTTTACCGATCGGAAACGGCCGAAAATCGGTATTTTCGGCCGATTCCGATCTGTAAAGGGCTACCTACATCTGGCCCTATATGAGTAGAGACGCGATCTAACAATGACTGAGATTTCATAATTTGAAAGAGCTCTTTGGAAGAGATAGATGAGAAGTAAATCTTATATGCCTAGAAACTGCTACACATGATACTGGGTGAGCGTGTGGTATTCCTTCAAAGCCAAGGAATAGACTGCATTACTATTGGTGGTATAGTCCTTATGCCAGATGCGTTCAAGACTTTTACAGGATTGTTTCTTTAACCAGAGCTCCTCATCAAACCACTCTGCAGATGGTTTGAAGCAGGTGATACAATGACCTTTAATAGAGGCAATCCTATTGAGGTCACCAGTGATCCAGTCATTAAAAGTTGTGTGGCAGACTCAATATTACTGTCCGGCTGAGGGCCTTCAATCAGAAGTGCGGTAGTGATGATCTTGGAAGTGATCCTAGCACATTTCCTAGATTTTAACTTTGTACAGTTCTTGCGAGTTGTAATGGGATTAATCAAGGGAAAAGTGAAGTGATGATACAGTGATCAGTCCAAATAACTGGGATGGGATCTTCGGCCATGAGGGAAATGGAGTTGGAAAAGATTGAATCCAACAGATGCTCATGACTGTCGGTGGGAGTGGTTACACATTGGGTCATCAGAAGGGTCGCTAAATTCTTGATGAGGACAGACTCAGGCCAACAGGTGGGATCATCAAAATGTAGATTCAGATTACCAAGGAATATTAGACTTGAATGGCACAAATCATAAGAGGGCAGAATGTCAACTAAAGAAGAAGCGAACTTTAGGACATGTCTGGATGGACAATATATTAGAAAGCCTGCTAATGCATTGTAACTTGACATGTTGAAAGCAAAAAGATGGCCTCACAGTCTGTGATTCTGGTGTAAAGTATGGTACAACTGACAGATTACTTAAAAATTATTGTGATCCGACCCTGGAATTTGCAGTCCTGTCTCACTATCTGGTAGCCTAAAGGTGTTGAGCCAAGGTTCTCAGGGGCAGAGAACTTGTCCAGCCATGTCTCAGGCAAAAGAGTGCCTCTGGCTGATTATTGGTTAAAAACTCTAATGTATATTTTTTATGTTTGGGTAGTGAGTGGCAGTTAATTAAAAAGCAGCGCACCAACAAGGAAGGGCTAGCTGTGGTGTGATTTGTGGCAGGCATGTCTGTTAAGGTGAAGCAGCACCTCACGGATCCCTCGTCTGTTAGCGAGGAGACTTCTAGAGAATGATAACATTTCGCAGGGTGAGAGGACATCATTAGAAGGAGTTCTGTGGCTGTTAACCATCTAATATGGGTCGCTGGATGAGCAGGGGTCCTGGCCACTGGCGCCTTACAGGCGCGAACCGGTTTGCCTTAGATGCATCTTTGATGCTTCAGCAGCATGTCTGCGCACCTGCTATGAATAAATAGCCCATCTTCCAAGAGGCGTGACTATAAAATCGAAAGACCTGGGAGGGGCTAAGACAAGAAACCAAAGCCTCACAGCTCTGCACCTATTTGCAAGGGTTCCCTTGCAGGTGGCTGAAACCTGACAAAATTAAAATATTTAAAATAAGAAACAGTAAAAAATAACGTGAGGGAAAGCTGTTCTTCTTTTTAGGTCGAACCCTGAGCCTGCTTGCAAGCACTGCTCTGGGGTTGATCTGGGGTAATTGAGTACAGGAGAGAAGCCATTGCCACTCCCCCGCCTATCTTTTGCATTGGCTTGTGTCTTTGTCCTTTACTAAATGATGCCTTCCATTGATTTATAGACCTGTTAGTTCCTACCTATGATGGCCATGTTGTCATTTGTATCCTTACATGGCTACTAGCCCCTTTACTTTGAGTATTATTTTCTGTTGTGCCTCCCCCCCACAGTACACCTGTTGTTCATGCCCCCCTGACCCCTGCCTGGCCGCCCGCCCGCAATGCAATAGGTTTTGTGTAAATGTGAGTCCTATTGCATTGTAAATGCTTGCTGTAGGAGCGTATTGCGTGTGTAAGTGAAAAAAAAAACAGCTGACCAAACGTGTGCTTTGTAAGCTTCCTTCCTGACAGCAGCCGCCTGGTCTCTGTTGTGTAAGAGGAGGGGCCCGGGCATGTATGAGATCTCTGATGGCACAGACTCCTCTCTGTAGTTTACCACTTCCCGTTAAGCCACCTCCTCCTGTGTGCAGTGTATCACGTATACTCCTAATTTGTGAAATGCTGAATGGGGCGGGTTGAGCTCCCTGTACGCATTTCTGACGAACCCTACGGAAGATTCCGTTTCCGTATTTCGAGTGGAACTCGACCACTCCTCATGAACGGCTTGTGATTGGCTAGGGACCCCCTCCAAATTAGCTGGTCCCGAAGGACGGCACCTTTTCAAGTTTTAATGTATTTGACGTTTGGGATTTCTCTTCTCCTGTTGACCTTTTTTCAAGGATCGAAAATCCCTTTGCTCTTATACCTGCTCTATTGCTATTGGGGAAAGAGCATACCGGCTTCTTTTATAAAATTTCCATCTGTATTCGTGTTATAATGTCCTTTAATACAGTACGGGAAACTCACTGCCTTCTTGTAACATGACGGAGGCGTACCAACCCTCACCTACATGTAACGTGACACAGGCTCCTGTATCGTGTTACCCTGCACTGACAAACTAGACTCTGCTCTGCTAATAGTCCTGGCTTGTTAAATGTGTGTTACTTATTTTATATGGATAGCTTGATGAAATGATAGAAACAGCAAAATACCTGAATGGTGGCACACTATGCTAAACAGACTTTTAGCTTAAGGGTTTTTAAGCCGCGCACTTAATTACCTCCCCACCCCCCACACAGTTTTTTCATCCCACTTAAAGCTTTGGTTATGGTTCATCGCCAAGCTGCCATTAATGTGGCTTGGTAGCATAGCCTCTGGCGGCCTGCCCTGTGCCAGCACCTTACCACTGCTTGTCTCTGTAATGTGGCGAAGGCGAGGGCACCACTGTTTGCGCAGTTAAAATAGCGCATTAATCCCCGTTAGTCAGTGATTTAAATGGGGAAAAATAAGTGCAGGTACTCATCAAATTGAGCTAGGGGCGTGGCTAGTGGGCAGGGTTAGAGGCGGGGCGAGACATGATGATGCAAAAACACTTCTATTGAGTATTCCTGTTGTCCTTGCATTGTCCTGGATAGTGGTCTAAAACTTTCCATTCCTTAATACTGCCGGTGCTCAGACTTAAAGCCATGCCTGTAGGGATAGTTTACACATATGGGTCTTCTCCCTGTTCACCTATCATGCCAGCAGTTATCCGGATTTGTCACCCTCTGTCAGTACTGTGTGTGCGCGTATTTGCCCAGCCTTGCCTTTACATCCACCACCCTTCTGGCGGTGTTCAATAATTGCCTAGGCCCATCCGGCTCGCCGTAGGGCGATTCCCCAGACTCACTTGTTCCTTCTCTAGGTCCATTAATTCTTGTTCTAGTTGTCTTCGTACTCCAGCCACTCAGGCCATGCCCTCTCTTTGCAGCGCAACCTAATAAGCCTCATATTCCACTGCTCAAGTCACTGTGGTATACCTGTTTGCACAGAAAAAATGCAGAGTGTACCCCTTAATGTATGTGCGAAAAGCACCACGCGTCAGGCACATTCATTCACAATTTCTACAACAGGATTTTCAGTCTAATCCACCCAGCATAGAGAGTCTGGATTAGAGGTGAGTGGTCTGACAAATATCTATTTAGGTTGGCCGAGGAAGCATACCAGTTCAAATCTTTTGTCTTCCCCAACACATAATCTATACAATTATATCCCCTGTATACTGGCGGATATTATGAGAACACTTTGTCTCTCTGGTGATGATGTCTCCTGTCTCTAAACATCTAATTGTTGCTGCCATATGGGGTCTGCATGTACCGTTCACCTATCAAGGAGTACACCTGGCATCAACCACGTCCCTACCCCTCTCCTATGGTTAGAGTATGTAGCACCGTACAAATAACATAGCTTTTCTACCTCGTTCTACAAAAGGTGCATTTCCAGCAACATAACTATGCAGGCCTGATACCGTTTAAGATAGGATAACACTCTGTATCTTTTTGGGTATCCTTTGAGAACACATACATTCTGGGATGTTAGCACATTAACCATAGTCATGGACATGGCCCATGTGAAGTGTCCAGCAGGTTTGGGCCCTGCCCAATTCCCTCACCTCTCCCCCCACCCACCAACTCCAGCATCCCACACCAGAAGTCGTCATTGCTCTTTAAACCAGAAAAATAACACAAAGAGCAGCCCCTCAGGCGGTACCTAATTTCCCAACATGTGGCCCGCCTCAGTGTATCGACGAGGTCTTCTGTCTAGAATGCGATTGTGTGCTGGACTGATTCTTCCAGCAGTATGCAGAGTGGAGCTGCAGGGAATCTAAGAAGGGGCGAGAAACAACAAAGCCTTGTTAAAAAGCAATTGGTCTTTTAAAGACCTGTGAAGTGCTCGGGTGAGGCTGTGATTGCTCCCTGGAAGCTGTCTCAGCAGGGCTGCCACACGACAGGGGAGGGGGTGTCTGAAGCCCTTTGATCCCAATGGGCTTGCGCTCCTGATGAGAACCTAACACTGCAGGAGCCCCCCAGTGCAGAAATACACATGCTGCTGCCAGCCAGAGCGGCACCTCAACATGCACGATCTGTTGCATGTTCCCGTACTTCTGGGCGTACCAGTACTCTCCTTTCCCGAAAAATAAGTTCCGGTACTCAGGGGGATTAAACGGAGAAGTGCCGGTACTCAGTACCGGTGAGTACCGGCCCATTTAAAGCACTGCCGTTAGTTGTGTGTTTCGAACATAATATTGCCACATCAGTATTGCTGGAACAAGCTGGCCGCCCCCACCACCCCACTTTTTTCTCACCTGCCAAAACCTCATAGAACAGTCGACCTTTGTGTGGAAAGGTGAGGGGACCATTGCACCCTAGCATGTGTGCGACTGGGGTGGATGCCTTCCTCTCTTGCCCCTTTGTCAGCATGTTTATGTTGGAATTCCATCAGCTGCTGTTTTGGGATTTACTAGCATTTCCACCAAAGCCCCCAACCGCGGTCTGCAGTAGGAGTTCCTGCAGGGCGGTAACGTGGGCAGGGGGAGGGGCAGGGTGGGGGTAGTAATGTATGGATTACGGAGTTTAACAGGCAAGTAAACATATAAATAAATAAAACGAATTTCGTTGCTCCCACTGCATTGCATTTGGTGATGCAGTGCATGCAGCAAAATTCGTTTTATTTATTTATATGTTTACTTACCTGTTAAACTCCGCAATCCATACATTACTACCCCCCACCATGCCCCGCCCCCTCCCTACGTCACCGCCCTGCAGGAATTCCTACTGCCAACCGCGGCTGAAAGCCCCATTTCTGGCCTGACAAAGGCATGCTTATTTCCGGTTACGGATGTTATGCAGTTGGCACACTTTTTGATCTTGCTTTGGCAGGTGCAGCAATTTGTATTTGAATAGTGTCGAAATGGTCACATGTTTGTTGTTAGAGTTGCAGCGGAATTAGGTACAAGCAGGATTCACTAGTGGGTAGAAAATACATAAACAGCAAAGTTATGGGGGTTTAATGCACATTTTAAACAGAATTCAATATTCTCTGCCTGTTTGTTCCTGGGTTTTTCCTTTCCCCAGTCTGGAGCAGGGGAGACTCACTACCGTCCCAACACCTTTACATACTGGAGCGTAGTACCGGCATTGGTGTGTAAGGGCATTTTTTGCTAGTTGTGCAGTAAGTACCCTGTGTGACTGAGCTTGGCTGAACCCGTCCATGTAGGTGTTCTCTTGTTCCCAGAGCCTCCCTTTTCCCGGGAGCTCCCAAGTCACGCTGTGTCTCCGTTGTCCACGCTGCATTGTATTCCCACCCAGGGTCGGACAGGAATTGAAAATCGGCGCGGGCACGCAAAAATAATTGTCACCATTTGCATAATGAGCGCCCATCCGCCTCTAGAAAGGCCACTCAGACACCCACTGGGCCACTGGCGATATCCCAACAATAGAGACATCGCCCCCAGACAGCTAAAAAAAGCAGCCCACAGCAGGTACTCAGACACAGGCCCCTCAGTCATTGCCCGAGTGCCCGCGTTACCAATCTGACGCTGTCCGCCCCACCCCCATGAAATGGGTGCTCATAGACCCTTTCCTTACTGCCAGCCACACACCTCTCAATTCACCATCATGTGGCGGGTGTGACCATTTTATCGATAATATAACCCAGCCCCCCTCCCCCCCACCCCCCACCTGAAAAGCAATATCCCTTTGTAGACTTGTGAGGTCACCTTCTTTACCAAATCTGCACAACCCTCAATTTTCTTTATCCCTTCAGTTTAATAGACCACTCTTTTTAACGCAAGGCCTAATTAAAGAACCCTCAGGTTGCCAGGTAAGCCCTCCCACATAACACCAGAAATAGAGAGGGCTCCTGCTTCCTCTCATTTATGCAGTACGGGAGTGTCTCTTGCTCTGCTTGTTAAGAAGAGTAGTCGCCCCCTACCCCACCTTTCATGACATCGTCCGCTAGCTTGCTCCGTGCCTGAGATTTTTTTCCCGCCTAAATTCTGATCTTCCTCCCGTGCCTGTCATCACTATGTCAGTCTTCTTTTATTGGTTAGTTATTCAATATATGTAACCAGCATTCTAGAATAATATTGTGAGAAGCACATTTTTATTGTCCCTTATGTTCCTTTGATAGTCCTTTGTAGCTTTTGCAAGTTATATTATTTTAATTATTTTGTGCGGCTCGTTATCTTTACTAGGCAACCTTTGTAACACTCTGTACATAAGGAAGCTTCAGGTGGCCTCTTAATGCCCCGAGATAGAGATTACAGACAGGCTCTGTTCAGGATAGATCAACAATTCGGGTGACGACATGTTTTATAAAAGTGATACAATTTAACTTGAGTATCATAAATATGTACATACGTTGTTACAGAAAGAAATGTACAGATAGATGTTGAAGGTAGTGAGTTAGAAATAAATCACAATTGAAAAATTAATCAATAATGGAAACTGATTTGCTCAAACAGATTTTGAAATACTGACGACTTAAAAGCAATCTAAATGAGCCTTGGCTCACCCAGTGGGTCTGGGCTCAATGTGCCAACACATGCAGCATTGGGTGCTATCCTTTTAAAGTAGTGTCATGCAGTTCAGTGCAAGCTTTCGAGTGGAAGTGGTAGGATGCGCCCAAATAGAAAATAGCATTGGAAGATATAAATACACCACTGCTAGGCTGTGATAATATGTGATCAACACAGTCTAAATCCAATAGCTGAAAGAGGATATTTAAAGTTGAATGTTGGCAGGACTGCAATAGTATTGTTGCATCAATGACAATATATTTGGAGTAAGTTATTGGCCAAGGGATCTTGGCCCAACACCAATTCCTGCAGCCTTTGCAAAGAGCCTTTGTGTTGTGATAGATGGAATCACATTAAGGACCCGATTCTGAGTTCAGCAGGCCCATTGGACTGCTGAACCCATGCTGGTGGTCTGTGGACTGCCAGACTGGTGGTCCTTCCTCCGTATTACAAGTTGGACCACTGCTACCACCAGGATCCTTGATCCCTTGGCAGTAGAGCATTGGTCTGAGGAAGTAATATGCTGGCGGTGCCGCAGCAGCACTGCCAAGCATATTATGAGTTTCCTCACTACCTACCTTTTCATGCGATGAGCACCCTATTGCCTCTGTGCAAGAGGTGTGCATGGAGGGGGCACATGTTGTGCTCCCCTGTATTTTTGCAAGCCCTGTTCCTGCACAGATAGAAATGCACAACATTGTGCATTTCTGTGCGTGCAGGAACTGGCTGCGATGCTCCTATGGTGGTGCATTTTCTAAGGCTCTCCTATGAACCTGAGAAAGGCTCTGCAGTGGGACCGCTGCCGCTGGACTACCCCCAGAATTTCAACTTGTAATCGGGTGGCCTGACTACGAAGTTGGCAGTCTTGGAGTGTGGCGGCAGGCACCAAGACCCCCAAACTAGCAATCGGGCCCTAATTCACCAGGTAGGGTTCACAGTTTCTGAATGCTACTTTCTACTAAAAACCTAGAGAAAAAACATTCCTCTGTTATGTTTTGAGACGAGGAAATTAATTGTGACCTCAGCAATTATTTAGAAACCTGATTACCGAAATTCTGTCTCTGCGGGACTCCCTCAATACTGTCCTGCACATACTTCAGGTCATCTAAATTGAGGCCACAAGGTTTATTTTATTTTTTTCTCTTTCCTCAACACACCCATGTCACACCCATAATAAGAAAATGACACTGGCTTTGCATAAAGAAACATGTTTATTTTCAATTGTCTCTAAAAGTCTCTTTCTGGCTCACTATGCTTCTATTTGCAAATTCTCTTTCTCAGAATGATTTCAGCCTTTTCTCTCTCAGTGACATTCTTTATTTTTGTCTTCTCAAAGTCCTTGACTTACACTTGAAGTTGCACAGATTAAACTCTCCTCCAACTGCCTTCTCCACAGTGAATCTCTTCCTTCAAATAGGGGTCTTTTTCACTCTGATTTTTAACTGCATCTTGTCACTGTTTTGATCAAAGACACTCTTCTACTTGCTACCACTTATGCATATGCTTTGCTCTTTTGTAGTGGAACAGCTCTTCACTCTGATCAAACTATATCTGGACTTCATCCTAACTTTCATTCATCTGAAACTTCTGCTCTTGTATTTTCATTTTAGCAGTTTTTAATTTTAAATTTAGTTTTATTGATTTCAAAGGCAAAGGCAGGCAATACATTGTAATAGGAAGGCATCAAAACATAGACCCCTCCGGAAAAGTCCGACTCCTACATTGAAAGGAGACACAGAACTTAAAAATCCTAAAAATGGGGCAGCCGAATTGAGTAAAAGTAAGGGAAAGCAACAACACCATGATACCGATAAATTAGGAGGCTCTCCGGAACCATCATTGAGCGAGGTCCTGAAGACCATAAAGGATTTTCATTCGGACATTAAAACAGATAGTCAAAGGAATCATGACGCGATTCAACAACTCCAAGGCGCTATCCAGAAGGTAGATAATACCTGTATGGGGATAGTGGATAGGATGGCCTTGGTGGAGAACCGCACCGAAAATCTAGAAGCAGATGTCATCAAACTCCAGGTTAAAGAAAAATCTCAATCTGCTATTATTGAAGACTTGATAAAGGTGGAGGACCTTGAAAATAGGGCGAGAAGAAACAACCTCCACTTCTTGGGAATTGCAGAAGGGGCAGAAGGAAGTGATGTCAAGGGCTATATTGTAAACCTTCTGAAGTCCTCCATGCCCAAACTATCAAAATGGGAATTGGAACGAGAAGTACAACATGCTCATCGCTTCCCTCTGACACTCCCCAAAAGACATATTAAAGAAAAACAGTACCCAAGAGCTATTCTGATTTGCTTCGGAAACTTTCTTTTAAGAGAAAGAATGTACGACCTGGCTAGACCAACGAGCAGGAAAGAATTTCAAGGATATAGCTTCTTTGCCCGTCCAGACTTTGCACACGCAACGGTTGAACGCCGGTGGAGACTGAGACAACTTTTTGCCCCATTTGAGAAAATTGGAGCTACCGTTTTTTTGCTGATTCCAGCCCGCCTGAGAGTACGCTACAAAGGAACGACAAGGAACTTCACAAGCGAGATCCAAGCTGAAGCTTACTTGCATGAACTCTCTGAACTAAGAAAATAGGAGGGGAAATACTAAAGTTAACCATCTGAAACGCTATATGGCTAAAAAATAATGGAAATAAAAACTCTCAGGCGATCAAGCAGGCGTGATACTCGGATCACTCGATCGTCCATACCTGGGGCCCCTTGGTACCAGGATGCCTCAGGGATTGGTTGGGGGGTGGAGGTGTGAGAGGGGAGGGGGGAAGGGGGGAGAGGGAATGGAAGGGGAAGGGTGGGTGAGAAGAAAACAAAAAAAAATGGAAAAAGGAAGGAATGGTGCAGAATAGGTAAAGGTCAACGGAGGCCAGCAAGGAAAATGATTTTTGAAAGGATTTTTGATACAGGTTGTAACACTCTAAGTGATGACACACATTAATATATGTACAATGAATGTGGGGGGATTAAATGATTGGAGGAAAAGACAGAAATTAGCATACGTAGTAATACATAACAGAATAGATCTTCTCTGCTTACAAGAGACCCACTTCCCTTGGTCTAAGAGAAATTTGCTTAGTATAAATGGTTTTGAACTATTAGCCTGTACAGCTCAAACATCAACAATCAGAGGGGTTGCCATTCTAGGAAGTAAAAGTTTAGGGAAAGCGAGGAAGGTGAAAGTAGATAGTAATGGAAGATGGGTGATTATTGAGATGGAGTTGGGTCTAACTATCTGTACGGTGTATGGTTCTAATGAGGACGATCCCGAAATGTACGATTTCCTAGAAGTAGAGCTTGCAAATTGGTCCTCTCCTTTGGTTTTCACGGGAGATTTAAATTTCTCATCTGAATGGGGGATGAGCACATCGCATCAGGGAAGAAAACCTAGAGTCTTTAAGGCGGTTCAATCTATGTTAGCTTCTCATGGGCTTCAGGATCTATGGAGAGTTAAAGAACCTTCAAATGTAGGTTATACATACTTTTCAAATCCAGCCCAGAGATATTCAAGATTGGACTACTTTTTTGTCTCTGCTTTGGAATCTGAAAAAGTTAAGATATGTAGACTCCCAAGGGTCATTTCGGATCACAACCCCTTGCTGCTAAACTACGATATGGGAGGGCTAGAACGGTCTAAAAGAAACTGGACCTTTGAAAGAAGGCTGTTGGCAGATAGCAAATTCGTGGATCATTTGAACAAATGGGCTGGCAAATTTTTTGCGGCAAATAGAGACAGCACATCACGAAATGGGGTCTGGGAGTCTTTCAAAGCCGCTCTAAGAGGAGAAACAATCAGTTGTGCCGCCAGGCTTAGAAAAGAAGATAGAAGCGAAGTAGAGAAACTAATGGCCAAATTAGCTGAGGTGGAAGAACAACATATAAAGGATATTGCAACTGGCAGTAATACTGAGGCTAGTCAGGGAGTTCTGCTGGCAGTAAAAGCGGCGCTGCAGAAGGAGGTTACACAGAAAGCAATAGGGGAGTACCAATCATCAAGGGCAAAGAGGTACGAAACGGGTGAGCAAGCTGGCAGAGCACTTGCACTCCGGATCAGACAGGAAAAAACAAAGAATGCGATTGCATGTATAGACGAGGAAGGGATAACATATACAGAGATAAAAGATATCCTATTGGTATTTAAAAAATACTATCAGAAATTATATGAGAAGGATCCTTTTAATAATGATCAGGAGGAGAGATGTATTAACAGAGGACCGTGTTTGGATGATACAACAAGAAAAGCACTTGATAAGGATATTACGTCTGAGGAAGTCTTATCTGCCCTGCGAGAATTAGCACCAGGGAAAGCATCTGGTCCTGATGGTCTCCCCTCAGAGGTTTATAAAGCAATTGAAAAAGAGATCGCTCCTCTTTTAGTAGATCTTTTTAATGGGATACTGTACTCTGGGGTGGTCCCCGATTCATGGAAAGAAACTAACATTATAGTCTTTCATAAGAAAGGTAAACCAGCAGAGAATATGGGGTCATATCGACCTATATCCTTAATAAATGCTGATACCAAGTTATATTCAAGGATCTCGGCGAAGAGGTTCGGCAGGATCATAGGCGGTCTTGTCTCTCCATGGCAACACGGTTTTGTTCCTGGGCGTGGTACGACAGATCACACATGTAGAAAAATAACTTTGTTTGATGCCCAGGAAGCCATGGGGGGAGGGATGGCCATGATCCTGCTCGACGCAGAAAAAGCTTTTGATCGGGTGGAGTGGAGCTTCCTCTGGAGCATTCTGGCCGGGAGGGGTTTTGGTCCAAATATTGTTAGGGCTATCAAAGCTATGTATATAGACCCAGAAGCGACAATTACGGCAATGGGAGAGAAATCAGATAAGTTTAATATAAGTAGAGGGACACCGTAGGGCTGTCCCTGCTCCCCCATACTATTCACTCTGTACATTGATCCGCTCATTCAGAAGATTTTAAAGTGCCCTAGAATATCTCCAGTGAATTATAATGGCTACGAAAACAAGATCTTAGCTTACGCTGATGACCTGCCGGTTATTACAACAGACCCACAGCAGGCACTCCCAGAACTGATACAGATGGCTAAAGTTTTCGGTCAATGTGCTGGACATCTTCTGAATGATTCCAAAACCCAGATAATCTGCTCTAGGAACATACCAAGACCCGACCTAAGATATGTTGATTCAGCTATATATTTAGGGGTTAAGATAAATGCTACAGTGGGTAAGATAGTGGAAGAGAATTACCCCCCCCTCATTAAATCCATAGAGTTATAACTGAAAAGGATGGATGCTCTTCATCTTTTGCTGGTCGGGAGAGTAAATGTCTTAAAAATGGCGATGTTTCCAAGGGTGCTATATCTATTTAGAGCCATTCCCCTATAAATTGAGGAGAAAATTCTGAAGCAATTAGAGTCTGTCTTTATCAGGTTCATATGGCAGTACGATAAGGTTAGACGATCAACGACCCTTATGTCCCTTCCGTGGGAAAGGGGTGGGATGGCACTTCCGAACCTAAGATTGTATCACTGGACTTGTCTCCTAATCCAGATGTAAATCCTGTTTCAATGCGACACTGATGCGACTATTACAGACAACCAAGGTCCCCCTCCCATCTTCAAACTACTGATGGGGGGGAAAGCTACTGGTCTACTGCTGACGGAACTGGAATATAGGTTCTATGGGAAGGCATGATTTAAGATCTTGCTAGGTGCATGGCAAGTATGGAAATCAATCTTAAAAAATTTTCATGTCCCTAAAGTCAACCCTTCTCTCCTCTTGGTAAATTCTAGCCTTTTTCCTCAGTTAAGTAATGATGGGATCCTACAAGTCTGGAAGGGCTTAGGGGTTAAGACAATTGGAGACCTAATGGTAGGAGATAAGATAAGCGGATTTGAGGACTTGCGAAGGAGATATGGCCTCCCTTCAAATCAATGGCTTATATATGGTCAAATCTCCGGTATCTTACAGGCTTTTAGGCCAAAGCCTAAACCCCTCGCAGACTTTTCTGTGGTTGAGGGTATAGGAAGAAGGTGTAGGAAGATAAAAGATGTTTACAACATGCTGGTGTCCAGATTACAGGACGATGTAGGAAAAGTAGAAAGTGACTGGGCAACTAAATTGGGAAACCCGGATGTAGATTTGGACCTACCGTTATGCTTGAATAAAAAGATTTTTCGGGCGTCCAACTTACGAGCACAACACTTTAAAACTGTTTTTAATCTGTACCATACACCGGCTAAACTATTTGCTTGGGGGGTTAGAAATGATGATTGCTGCCCGAGATGTAATAAAGGGGAAAGCCGACTTACTACATATGTTTTTTACCTGTGAGCGACTGGCCCCCGCCCTGGATGGAATATCAAAATTCTGCGAGGGGCTGCTAGGTCATAAGATCGATCTATCCCCAACACTGATGTTATTTGGCTCAGATCCTAAATTGGTTTTAACAGAGGATGAGGCTGCTTTGGCTTTTATGTCGGTCGCCGTGCTCAGAATCATAATCTCGGCCGGATGGAAGGATATTACAGCCCGTCTTTTCAGATGTGGATTTCCAGATTTTTGGCCATTTACAATATTGAGTCTGGCCTCTATGAATTTAAAGGTGTTAAAAAACGAGAAATGGGAAGACGATTATGGGCCCCAGTTAAGAAATGGCTGGACGATAGAATAAGAATTTGAAATGTACTGTATTGTTATATTTATTGACAGATCTTCTATATAATTTTTATCCCCACATAAAATATTGTGTTCCTTAACTGCTTATATATGTTTCAGATGTTCTTATACCTTGCTTATGGCTATTTATTTATGTATTTTCTTATTGCACCATGAACTCCAATAAAAATAAAGAAAAACATAAGTAATAGGAGGGCATCATGCAAAGGAAGCATCCGAGACAGACATAGAAGGCTTCTCTACAAATCGAAATGAAAGCTAGAAACATGAGCCAGGTCGCATGTAAGATGCGAGAAACGTATTTGTGCAGCGTAAGAGAAAAGTAGAATTTCAGACCAGGAACCTCCCAACACCCACCCCCCACTTCCCTCCCCCACCCCAGCCGGTGTGCCAAAACAGAAGAGCGGTCGTCAAGCCGCTCGTATTAGACAAACGGCGCCTCGTGAAGAGGTCACGGAGGATCATGAGGGACCTCTGTGAGGCGTAGTAAGCGTAGATACCTGGGGCATGTGATCTTATTGAATTCAGTGGAGAGGAGGGACAATAGTGGGGACCACACTTTCCGGAACGTGGCTGCGGACTGTGTGAGTGTAGCCTGGATACGTTCCATGCCCATTGTAAACCAAAGTTTGTGTAGCCATCCCGTATGGTGAGGTTTAGTGGAGGACAGAATGTGTTGTGTCGCCGCCTGTATAGCGATCCCCATTTGACACCCTCAGACTGATTTTAATGGGAAGGTGAGCGCATTGGGAAGACCTAAGACAGCGTAGTCAGGGAATCATGGGATTTCAGTGTCGAAAGTCTTATCAATATCATCTAAGACAGCAGTCCAGTAGTCCTTGACTTCCTGACAGTCCCAGAGGAGATGAGTCATGGTGCCTTGTTCCCCGCAGCCCCTCCAGCAGAGCGCCCTACGACCGGATACCCTTTGTTGAGCCTAACAGGCGTAAGATGCCAGTACAGGGCCAGTTTCACTGCCGCCTCCCTACCTACTGTGTTTGTTGTGGTGTGGGAAGCCCAAAAGTATGTAGAGCTCCATTCCCGGGTCGTCAGGGTTCTTCCCAGCTCCGCCTCCCATCGCCTCTGTCCTGCCACTCGATCTGGGGCACTCGGGTGTGTGAGCATCTTGTAAAGGTCTGAAATAAGGTGCTTGTCCGATTCCTTTGTCACCAGCCACCGCTCAAAACATGTCATGTGTCTGCTCACCAAGGGAGCATAATCTGGGTGCGTGAGCTAGTGCCGGAGTTGAAAGTATTGGAATCGGTGGGGGGAGATAACATCATAACCCTCCGTCACCCCGGATAGAGGGAGAAAACCCCGCAGGTCAAAAAGATGGCCCACTGACCTACAGCTCATGCCGCGCCATTGCGGGAAGGCGTGAGGGTCAGTACCCAGTGGAAATTCAGGGTTGTCCAGGAGGGGAGTGAGCGGGGAAGGGAAAGTAGTCAATTCTCTCTTAACGGCAACAGTGTCCCACACGCGCAGGATGGTGCGAGTGATGGGAGATTTCTGGAGATATTGCGGTCGGTCCTGGCGGCGAAGGAACAGGATTTTCCAAAGAGACGTCCGGCCCATGGCCCTGTCTTGAAACAACCACCACTTTTTGGAGTCCGGTCTGTACCACTCCACCAGGTAAAGGAGTTGGGAAGCTTGGAAATACTGTTGTAAATTGGGGATCCTGAGGCCTCCCTCGTCCAAGCCCCGATACGCCAGCTGTATGTGCAAGCGTGGGCGTTCCCCCCCCCCAGATGAAATGATGAAGGGCAGTCTGCAGACTAGCGAGAGTGCCAGCCGGAGGGGTAACGGAATGGTCTGGAAGAAGTATAAAATCCTAGGCAGGTCCGACATTTTCACAGCTGTGACGCAGCACAGCAAAGAGAGCAGTTAATTAGACCACCGCAAAAGGTCGACTCGAGTCCGGGAGGTGAGGGACGCATAGTTGAGGGTGATTGTCGACTCCGTGAAGGAGGTAAGTGTAATGCCTAGGTCAGGGAGTCCCGTTGTCAAATGCAGACCTCCCTCATACCACAGATCGCCTTCTAGAGCTCAGGCATTCCGGCCGAAAAGCAATATCAACGACTTCCCCCTGTTAATTTTGAAGCCCGATATGACGATAAAGGTGTCAATCTCCTTCAGAAAAGCAGGGATCGAGCGCTCAGGGTGGTTGAGAGCTGCTATAATGTCGTCAGCATAAAGGCCAATCATATGGGGCTCCCCTCCGAAAGTGATGCCGTGGATATTGGGGTTGTCGCGAATTTTCTGCGCCAGCGGTTCTACATGGAGAGCAAAGAGAAGGGGCGAGAGTGGGCACCCCTGCCTCGGGCCCCGCTGGATTTCAAAAGGGCTCGAGCGGAAGCCTCCTAAACAGACCCGCGCTGAGGGATGATAATAGCAACTTGCGACCCACGATTGAAAATGCTCCCCGAATCGTAACAGAGCCAGGACCTGTTGTAGAAAGGTCCAGTCGATGCGATCAAATGCTTTTTCAGCGTCGATGGCGACAAGAGCCGAGTCTGATTGTTGAAAGTGGGCTTTGTTGACTAGGTGGAGGATCCGCTTGGTGTTATCACTGCATTGGCGGCTCGGGACAAAACTCGAATGGTCGGGCTCTAGAATCCCAAGCAAGCATGGCGCGAGGCGAGCGGCCTGCACTCCGGTAAAAAGATTCAGGTCTAAATTGAGGAGGGAGATGGGGCAAAACGCCCAACAGTGGGTGGGCTCCTTACCGGGTTTGGGCACCACCACGATTTCGGCTGCCAGCATGTCCGGGGGGATGGAGCCCGAACCAGTGAATGAATTAAAGAGCCGAGTGTGGGTAGGAGCAAGTATCGAGCCGAATGTCTTATAAAAGCCAGCTGAGAATCCATCAGGCCCCGGAGACTTAAGGGGGCGGAGGTCCTCCGCGGCCGGGGAGAGTGCGGTAATCTCCGCCGTTTCCAGATAGCTATCAATATCCCCGCTCGGGACATTGTTGGCTTGGTATAAGGAGGCATAGAAGTCCCTGAACGTTTCCGCAACCCTCTCTTCCCCCTCTACAGCAATACCATTATCCTCCCGGAGGCCAGAAATTTTGAATGTTGGGATTTGGCCTTCAACGCGCTGGCCAGGAGACGGCCTATCCTATTTCCCCTAACGTAGTATGAGTGGCGCAGTCGGAGAGCAGCAAACTCTGCCCTGTCTGTATCCAGGCTGGCCAATTGAGCTCTAGCGGCTCTCAACTGCCTCCACACCCTCGGAGCTCCGGTGCGGCTGTGGACTCTCTCTAGTTCAGAAACCTGGGCGGAGAGGTCTTCCCGCTTCGCCTTGCGAGTTTTAGCCTCTGCTGCCGCTATGGAGATGAGGTCACCACGGACAACCGATTTCAGGGCCCCCCACAAAGCCGAGATCCATGTCTCTGCCGTGTTGTTGGTGGCTAAATATTCGACAATACATGTATGGAGTTGTTTAACAACCTCCGGGCGCTGCAATAGGGTCTCGCGCAGTCTCCACGGCCCGCGAGGACGGCAAGGGCTGGGGAGCTCGAGGGATATCTCCACGGCATCGTGATCGGATAGAGCGGCGGAGACTATGCTGACGTCCGCGATGGCAGTGGCGAGATCGGCGGAGCCTAGAAAGTAGTCTAGTCTGGCGTAGGTGCGGTGGACGTGGGAGTAAAAGGTGAATTGGGATGTAGTGGGGTGGTTAGCTCTCCATAAATCCACCAGACCCCGCTCGTGCAGCCAAGCCTTGCCTGCGGAGGAAAGGGTGCCCGTGTCCCCGTATCGATGCCCGGACCTGTCCCGTTGAGTGTCCAACACCACATTGATATCCCCCCCGAGTAGTAAGAGTAAGTCTGGTGATTTAAGTGTCGCTGAGACGGCGCCCTTCAGAAAGACCTCCTGACCTGTGTTAGGAGCGTAAAGGGAACCGATGGTCAGATGTTGGTTGCCAATTTGAAAGCTGTGAGCGAGGAGCCTGCCCTTGATCTCCCCTACTTTGTCCCCCACCCACCCCCGGAAATGTGTAGAAACCAGGATTGCCACTCCCGCTTTCTTAGATGGAAGAGAGGAAAAGAACTGTTGGGGAAAGGCGCGGGTAGTGCATCCAATGCCTGTCCTTCGATAGCAGATGGGTCTCTTGGAGTAAGCAGACCGCAGCCCCCGAGTTCTCTAGATATGAGATCACTGCCCTCCATTTGATAGGATTGTTCAAGCCCTTCACATTAAGAGTTAGCACCTTCAGACCAGAGTTAGCCATCACGAGTCAGATAGAAGAGAGGCATTGTGCGAGGCTGACAGCGCTGTGCTCCGAGGCGAAGGCAGCAGGTGACTTGCTCAGACCATTGAACCCCCTGTGACACACCGGCTCCCACCCTCTATCCCCCTGGCCCCTCCCGGCCCCCCATCCCCACCTGGCCCCCCAACTGTGGCCCCCCAACACCCCTCCCCCAACACCCATCCCGCCCTTCACCCTCAACATTCCCCTCCCTAACCCCAACCTCAAACACCCAGCAAACAGTCATAGTCCCAGGCCTATTCAGACACAGTCCAGGCCCGGGGTAAAGTCATGAGATAAGGGAATACGTGGCAATGGCGGCACCTGCGGCCCCCAACCCTATGCACTGGAAATGCAAAAGAAACCCCCACACTTGCGGCGTCTGGAGGTGAGTTAGTCTGCCGCCACCGCATCCTTGGACACCTCCTGAATAGCAGACACTTGTTCATGAGCAACCGTAGCTGGGTCCGGTTTAAGAGACACTTTGGGGAAGTGCCTGCGGCCCACTCGTTGCCAACCGTCTCGTGGTGCACGCGGCATGCCGTCGCGCAGGGAGAGTCGAGCTGCATCTTCTTTCGGCGTGTCTTCGTCTGGCTCGATGCCTAGCAATGTGCAGGTATCCCGGTGTGATCTGAGATGCTGTAGGGCCCCGTTCCACTTAAATATTAACCTGAAAGGATGTCCCCAGGAGTAAGGGATGCCTTTGTCTCGCAGGAACGTGGTGGCCGGTTTGAAGGCCCTCCTCTTCTGCAGGGTGATTACCGACAGGTCCTGGAACTGCGCGACAGGTGCACCGCGGTATTGGAAAGGCTGTCTCCGGCGTGCCTCTTTTAGGATTCTCTCTTTTAAGCGGAAGTCCGGCAGAATTGCAAGGATATCCTGGGGAGGAGCAGGTGCCCGGCACGCATGGCCCACCCTGTGCGCCCTGTCAGTGCGGATTACGCAATCGTCTGTGTCCCCTAGGATCTCCCGAAAGAGGCCTTGTAAGAAGTGAGATATGTGGCTCCCTTCTGCATGGGAAGGCAGACCACGGACCCGTATGTTATTCCGTCGGGAGCAGTTTTCCAGGTCCTCCGCGTGGGCCTGCAGGTCAACCTGTTGTTCGCGGAGGCGGACCACTTCTTGCTGGAGTTGCTAAATTTCTTCGCTCCTATTCTGGTCCGCCTCCTCCACTGCAGCCACGCGTTCCCCTAGGCCATCAACGTCGCGGCGCAACTCTCTGAATTCTCCCGCCATTTCTTACTTAAAGTTTGAAAGTCTTCCCGGAGGGAGTTGAAAAGGGTCTCCAGGAATATTTTCGTGATGGGAGACCCCCAGTCATCTCGGCCCGCTGCGTCCTTCCCCGCTGCCGGAGGGGACTGGCTTTTCTCAGTTTTAGGGGCGCCTTTGGTTAGCATGTCCAATATTGTGCGCCCTCCCTTGCGCCCTCCGGTCGCCATGATGCCTCCAACCTCTGCCCTCCCGGCCCTCCAGCGCCTCTGCTGCCTCTCACGGGTTTTCGCTGAGGTGGTTGGGGTACCCTGCCGCTGTGCGTGCTCTGCTTTTTGCACCAGAGCGCTGGCGATGCCTGGGGGCGGACCTGAGCAGGCCCCGATCCTGGGCCTCAATTGCACAGCTCCCCGGTCGCGTGTGCCCCCACCTCCCGCAGCTCGCTCCGCTCACTGCCGCCTATTGCAGGTGCCCTTGTACCTCTTCTTTTGACTGATCCAGGCAGGACACAACAGGCAGTGGCCGGCTGGTGTCTGTGTCCCGCTAGGGCCGGGTGAAGCGGTTCAGTGCCAACGGTCGGCGGGTATCACCGCCATTTTCTCAGGGCCGGACCTCGGATGGACGCGTGGAAGGCTCTCCGGCAGTGGCCGCCCAGTGTTTGTCGTCCCGTCGACTCCTACGGCTGGTCCCCTGGCAGCGGCGATCTAGGTATGGATAAAGCGGGGGCACGTCCGCTTAGGCCACCATCCAAGCCACGCCCCCACTTTAGCAGTTTTTAAAAGAAATCTTCCCTTCCCTTCTATATTCACGGGACAAATTTTGATTTGACCTTGAGATTGATCAGCAGACTGTATATTTTTTATTTTGATCATTCACCTCATCTACTTCTTCAGCTACTCTTACTCTCTTTGTGTGAGCAGTGTGGATCCACTGAGGCACACCAGCATACTTGACAGCACTGTTAGTAATTAGAATGACCTAGAATGGAATGGCACTTTTTATCGTTCATTGAGACAAGCCTTGTGAACGTGTTTTCGGATTACCATCCAATCTCTGGCATTCAATTCATGGCAGGGTGTAACCTTGGAATCTTTTGCTGACACCTATATTAACAGTATTATCATCAACATTGTCATGCTTACAATTTTACAGTGTCTTCTTTTTTCTGCCTTCCATTGAGACGAAAATCCTGATTGTGGCAAGAATAAACAAATTCAACAAAAGTCAGCAAATATTTTCTTTAAAACAATATTATTTTTAATATTTCCATTAAAACAATAATCAAAACAAAATAAAAAATTAAAGGCCCCATTACAATGGCAATGGATGATCGTCCAACCGCCATTTTATCAGGATCAGAACTGCTGAATTACCACCCAACTACCAAGTTGTGCTGGAAGAGGGAGCAAATGATGGACGGAATGCAGAGCAAATCAAACATTCTCCCCCAGTCAAGAGATCTGGGTTAAATACAACGTCCTTTTGCTCACCATGCCACCCCAGTTTATACCCAGCCATATAGAAATCAGTCTTGACCCTGTGCCTCATGGGAACGGTCCATCCTAAACTGCCAAAGGGGCTCAGCACAATACTCAATGCAAAAAGGCATGTTGAGAAATATCCCTGCACCCTGTGCCAGGCACCATCTGGTGGTTGGCACAGGCTACAGGGATTTTTTACGGGCGCCATAGTGGAAGCCCAGTGAGTGGGGGCCCTGCTAGGGGCACCCAAACTCACTTTTGGTCTGCCTTTTCATGGCAGCCGGACCACCATGAAAGGCAGCGAGAAAGGGGCATTGCAATCCTAACGGCAGTACCTGTGCAGGCACCACTACCATTCAGGGATCAGATGTCCGACTGCCACTCCAGTGAGATCTCTGATCCTGTCGGAGGTGGAGGTATTCCCCCCTGCCCGCAGTGCTCTGACCGCTGTCTGACCAGCGGTCAGACAGCGGACCTGGATGTTGGGTAGACTACCACCGATGGCCTGTGGGTGGCAGTCCATATTACATCGTAATGGTCTCTTAATTCTTTCTTCCTTTTTTTAAAGTTCATGTTTTTGTTTTTAACAGTTTATCATCAATTCCATTAGACTTAGTCTCTTTCCATCAAAGGCCTTGACAGAAAACTTAATTCAATATCTTTTTCATCAGATATAGAATTCACCTTTCTACATAACAGTCTCTATTTCACTTTCAAGGTAGTTCTTCCTTGGTCTCGGTTTTAGTCTCTGATTCACTATCAAACGTTGCCTGCAATTTATTAAACAAGGAATAATCCTCTTCTACTTCATCTGCTTCCTATTCTGACACTGTGGCTAAATACACCCATTGAGGTGAGGCATATTTTCAATTTGGAACTCTCCTTCTTGTTGATATTCTCAGAGACAGTCTTTATATCTTTGCATTCCAAGGAACTTTGACTTGATCTCCATCCTGAAATCAGACTTGAACTTGCACTTTGATCAGTTTGGTCTTTGTTTGCTCGCGTTCACAGAGAACTGCTTTTTTCCAAAATGGGTTATTTCCAACAGCAACTTATTACTGTTCTGATCACTCTTTTTGTTTTCCTGCTGCCACTCATGCTTTGATCTTTTCAATGTTAAAGGCACTTCACTCTGAAACTGGACTTCAGGAGTTTCAGCTTTTTCATCAGAACTTTGGCTAATCTGAAACATCACCCCTTCTGTTTGCTTTTGCATTTTTTCTTATGCTGCATACTTTAGCCTGGATTTGAACTTGAATTTGAGCAGACTGTATGCCTCCATTATTTGTCTCATCCAGTGAGTCATCTACTCCAAGGGCCTGATGTAGGTGGCCCAAATACCGGTCGGTAAGGGTGAAATTCGGTAAATTTCACTGTTACGACAAGTATTTAGGCATTTGTGATGTAGGGGAGGATTCAGTATTAAGGAATTGGTAAATACTGATTCCTTAATACCGATTCCTAATTGGCCTTGCATTTAAGGATTCGGTTATACCGATTCCTTAAATGCAATGTAGGAAGCACTTTTAAGAGTGCTTTCGGGCCTTAGGAATTTGTCAATTACCACCAACTTCAAGTTGGTGATAATTACCAAATTCCTTTATAAAAGCACATTTTTGCTTTTTTTTAAAGTGCCATGTGGCACACAAAAATGCCCTCAGGGCATGCATGTGTGCCACATGGGCACACATGCACATATCAGGGGTGCAACAGGGTGTCCAAAGGACCTTGAAACACCTCCCGGTATTACCGATTCGGTAATACCGAATGTCTTCACATTCATTCCTTTGGGCCTCCAAGCCCATAGGAATGAATGGGTAGGTATTCCTTATTACTGAGTCGGTATTACTGAATCGCAATAAGGAATATCAATGGTTCAGTATTTTTTACCGAATATTTACCTACATCACAAATACCGAATTCTAAATACCGAATCGGTTAAATTCGGTATTATGAATTGGGTATTTGGCAATTACCTACATATGGCCCTTACTCTTTTTGTGTGAGCATTGTGGATCTACTGTGGCATACTCACACATTGTATGTCAGCACCTTTGAGGACACACATATCCTCGATGCATCAAACAACCCCTATCATCAATGTATCCTTTTTTGGAAACGATACATTGATGACATTTTTGTCATCTGGAAGGGAGATTAAGAAAAGTTTACAGAATTCCATAACTGGCTCAATCAAAAAGATGACTACCTCAAATTCACCTATTGTGCAAACAACAGGAGCATTGACTTCCTAGATGTCACGATTTATGCTGAAGCCAATACCCTCCAAACCTGTACTTTCTTTAGGACTACAGCGAAAAACAGCCTGTTATCCTTTAACAGCTTCCACCCCCGACCCCTACGAGAGAACTTACCTTACAGCCAGTTCCTCAGGTTACGACAGAATTGTAGTGACACAAAAGAATACAAAACACAAGCTGAAGAGCTATGTAAAAAATTGGAGGCTCGCGATTACCCTAAAAAAGTAATTACCAAATGTAAAAAACGTGCCAGGAACCAAAATAGAGAGGCACTGCTCGAATGCACCCCAAAAGACTAACCCGAGGAGGTCCTCACCTGTGTTATCACATATAGTGCCATGACGAATAACATCAAGAAAATAGTGAATAAGAACTGGCGCATACTTACGTCAGGCAACCTTACCTGGCAAAAACCCAGGTTTGCAAATAAATGGAGCAGAAACCTTAAAGACATCTTGGTGCACACGAGACCACCACCTAAACCACCAAAACAACATACCAACTTATGGGGGAACCCACAAGTTCAAGGACATTACCCTTGTGGCTCGTGCTCAGTCTGCAGCCTCACCAAACCGACCAAAGAGCTCCAACTACTTCCTAACTTCAAATGGACCCTGAATAGCCACACAAACTGCAATACAACACATGTGGTGTACATGATCACGTGTCCATGCAACCTGAAATACGTAGGAATGACCTGCAGGAAAGCCAAACAAAGGACATGCGAACACAGGAGCAATGTGAAGTGTAAAAAGAGCACTACGAAGATGGCCACTCACTATCTAGAGAATGGCCACACTGTCCAAGACCTACAGTGGGTCATCCTAGAAACCCTGCCGAACAAAGATCACAATGCCGAAAGAATTCTTTTCGAAAAAGAAGAAAGATGGGTGCATAGGCTCAAAACTGACAGCG